>NC_136295.1:3788909-4490965 GCF_964198595.1 Lampetra fluviatilis | reverse complement strand
GGAGTGGGCATCAAACGCAGGCCATAACACAGTGCGCTAACCACTGCGTTACCGCTCCCCGCTATTTCGTCCATGCGCACACAACACACACACAATCATCCAGGCTCATGAATATGCCCTCATTATTCAATGTACGTCCAAAGGTGTTGTTATAGAGAGATATTGTTGATGGAAGTAATAATGTCAGCGCTCTCCGCGCCACACAATGAGATGTCACGAGTCTGATCTCGAAATCCGACAGAAACATCATTAGAATTTTAAGCGATTTTTAATGGAACAAATTCTAGTTGGGAGCTATCCAAGAGGAATATATGAATGCATTAAAGGCTTGCACGTACCTTATTTTCAGGACGTCAATATATCGGCCAGGGAGCAAACACGTACGCTTGATTATGCCTCTGAATTTAATTTACATTCGCTGTAAGAAATCGTGAGGCTCGCAAGGGGGACGAATGCACATTGTTAAAGTATGCACAAAACACGATAGAGTGTTTTGCAGTTGAACGCTCCCATCTCACGAGAAATGGCTTGCTTACTCAACACAGCAGCGTGCAGAACGTAACAACGAATGTTCGATCGCTAACTCCGAGTGAATGTGGTCCGCTGACCCCCCATGATGCGGTTATGCGGTGCCAAATTGATACTCTATATTGTGATATACTTGGAACAATTACACGTTATATAGCCCTTTATCTAGTTACTGCTGGATGAAGTTCTCCCCCGTGCTCATTTCAGTCACGGTAGTTGTTCGACCATACTTCACCACACTCGTCAGAGCAGGTTGGTAAAGGTGGTTGACCCGGGACTGGATTGGTTCATAAATCATTCTCCACCCACGTTACATATTTCTCAGTGAGCTTAATTCTATCAAAAGTGTGAAGCACGCTTCAATAACCAATGCGAAATAAGTTGAACATGCACACATGCATACAATCAATGCAACACTGGTGCCAGATCTCGGTTACAAATACACTGCTGCCACCTGGAACGCAACCGCCAATTCCGGGACAGAACGGGTCAAATCCACACCAGTGGTGACGGCAAAACGACCTGCCACTGACTCTAGCCGTCGCCACAGTGCGCTAACCGCTGCGCCACCACTCCACCCCAAAAAATGTAAGTTCACGTGTCCATTTTCAACGGCTTAAGGGGTTTTTTTTGCTACCCAATTTAGTAACAGTGTCTGAAAAATGAAAAACTGTTCCTGTCAACTTTGCTTACATTTTACCGGTGTTTTGAAGGCACCGCAATATAAGTTATCAAATAGTATTTGCGTCAATCCAGATGCCCTCTCCCTGTTATTAAGAAAGACCTTTTCGTTGCAAAACGTTAGTCCACCACAGAATATATGCTTATTCTGTAAGACAATCATACACATGCGACAGTGCATCCATTTGCTGCATACACAGCCACACTATGTATGCACACGCAGACACATACAACCATGACTGTGTATACAACTACAGGGCATTGACATTTGAATCACACAGACTACTGGGAAAATTGCTGTTTGCGAGTATACGTCAGACCATCCGTGGTGGGTGGTGGTGTGCTCTCCCTGGTGCTGATGATGTTTACACACTGCACCAGGTATTTACTCCTCTGGCTACGTACGGTGCGAAAGAAGTTCAACACACATGCATTTAAAGGCGTCGGACAGACTGAGCCCAGTAAACGTGCACCATTGTTTCCCGTGTGGATCATGTGGATCATGCGGATCATGGCACACCACTGATGCCACGTGTAAACAGATGTTCACACACCACACCAGTTACTCGTTTGAGGCTGAGTCGACCTAGGAGAGGCCCAGGACCGGTTCAAATAATCGTCACCGGTGGTGGCCGTGAGCGGGGAATCGAACTCGGGTGGCCGGGTTCGTAGCGCAGCATAGCGCTAACCACTACACTACCGCTCCCCACACACACACACACACGCGCATCCATAGGTACACATACACGCGCTTGCTGCAGACACACGCAACTTTCAGGGTGCGTACGGCAGTAAACGACTCAAATAATAAACCAATGCTGCGCGAAGAACGCCTTAGACCTGCAACGCATGTGCATGGCACTTTACTCACTACTGTACATGTGAATTAGGATCAATCAGGCGCGTGTGCAGGGAGCGTGCTGTCACAAACACAGCGGGTGCCTTACACAAACACACGCGCGTGCAATGGCTCTGTGCAGTTGCTATGCAACCAACGTGGCCATGACAACTCTCATCACACACCGGAGTTTGAGCGCAAGACTCCCCTGCTTGTGATGTCTCTCGCTGTCTCTGGCTTACAGGTCCCAACCAAACATTGCCTGCAGATGTCACGGTGGACGTTAGTGCTTATATTTTCCTGACTTTGACGTGTTTCCACGAGATGTTTTTGTTTTGTACGTTGTTTTTTCCCCCGCCCTCCCCCCCCCCCCAAAAAAAAACTTTTATCCCGGTTGTGCTACCGGCATAATTTCACGAGACACTTCATTTCCTCACCTCCGATGAGCGCGGTTGGCTACGTACGGTGCGAAAGAAGTTCAACATACATGCCTACGTACAAAGCGTACATTTTGTATCTCTTGCACAGCGGCACAACCGATTGTTTCAGAGAGCGGCCTGCGGAAGCAGCTACCATACAACTACCTTTGAGATTCCTACCAAGTGATCTCTCTGGTTCACAGCATCGAGGCGAGCAGCCTTCCCCCACCCATTCCGCATATCGGAGCAAAAGATCATCGCATGACGGTCAAACCCGCAATTGTAATTGGCAGAGACAGAATTTTTGCCAAAAAAAGTGCGGAATCAATTTTCACGTGACGGGTTGTTCGTGCGGTTCATTGGCGACAAGACTGTGACCGTCAATTCACTACGCCCAATCACGGGCTGCTGGTTGGCTTCAAAGTTTAAACCCAAGAAATTGAGAAAATAACTTTGGTATCATTTCAGTTTGAATAATAGTGAAGTACCGGTAAGTACGCTGGACACCCAGGTTGAGGCACACGTATGTTTATTCAAACTTGTCGGTACAGGACAGCACTAGAGGGGGTAGCGGCCCCCTCACCCGGATAACTGGGGATACACCCTAGCTAGTCCTGACCTACTCCCAAGTCCTCCACTAACGGGCTAGGGGAGGCTAACTGGCCCGACACTGGTGAGTCGGGCTACGGTCTCCGGAGTCCCAGGGTACTGACCCTGGTTCACGGAACCACGCCTCTGGCTCGATCCTCCGCAGCCCTTACAAGGGCGGCGTCGAGGGGAGTCCAGGGCTTCTAACTAGAAGATCTTCCTTCTTCCTCCTTCGTTCCCAGACTGAGCCACGAGCTCTCTCTGTCCTCCCCCTTTATACCCCCCGTCAGGATCACAACCCCCCAGGCTGCCTGATGCGGACGTCGCTGCGGGCACCCCCCCCCGTGTACTCCCGGAGCTCCGCCCACTGTGTTTATTCCCCGTTGGATCCCATGCACCTACAGCCCTCCCGTAACAACCCTACAATAGTATGTAATGGAAGCCAATATTTAACGATTCGCAATGCATTTCCACCGATTAATTAATCATTTTGCATATTCTAATTGCCACAATATGATGCCTTGCGGTACGATAGACCGTTCCCAGGTGTATCATATTATGCTTGCGATTGAAAATTAGTGGGTGTCTGAATGTGATCAGCGTACTGCTTGCCACTCAGCCAATCCAAGGTTAAATGCCGTTTTACAGTGAGATGCATGCTTCGAATTACAGTTAGAGACAGGAAGAGGAGCAGATGGCACAGGGAACAATTGCGACTGAGAGGCATCATACTGACCGTAAGGGGGCTTAGGGAAGACAAAGCGCTAGAAAGGATGATGGACGCAACGGTGGCAATCTGTTAACTACCTCGCCTGGTATACAGGAGGATCGTGGGTTGGATCCCGACCCTGACACCTCTATATTTGGAGTTTGGATGTCTCTCTTTCCGTGGTCGCGTGGATTATCTCCGGGTCCTCCAGTTATCCCTCAACATTAAGAGGCATGCTGCAAATTATTTCCACGTGATAAGCCACTTCGTTGAGCTATCATTTGTGATAGCCAGTTTTCTTTATAAAAAAAGAGCTATATAGCTCAGTGGGCCTTACCTGGCAAAATAAAAAATATATAATTTAGTTTCACAAGACCGGTGATAGAATGGCCGTCAAAGGAGAACACGCAAGAGATAAGAGGACCTCCGCAGAGACGGAGTTACGAGGAGACATTATGTATCTGCCGGAGTGGCTTGAATTGCAGTATCGCAGGCCCTTTTGGGGTGGAAATGGTGTGGAGAGTCATTCATCCAGGAGTGGGCTGACAATGTTCCGATGATGATGACGATGACGACCATAATGGTGGTCATTTTCACAGGAAGTTAGCAAAGGTGCTGTTCATTGCAGAGATATTGCTAAACATCCTGTGACATCGTTTTAAAGAGGAGGCCGACATCTGCCCCAGAGTCACAACCGCAAAGATAACTTCAAAAATACACTACATTAAAAAAATTAAATAACTCTATGATTACGAAATACTGAAGGTGTAAAAATAACGTAACATATTTGCGCATTTTTTTTATTAGTGGATCTGATTAAAACAATCATAAAACGTATTAAAGTTAACATATCCGAGTTTGCTTGTGCTGAATCATGCATTCCCAGAAGGCTGTGGGGCCAATGTGTTGCATAAGATTTTTTGTTTTTACGTGGAGACACATATGTTTGGAGGCGCATTGTGTTCTCATCTACTTTGTTAACGTATTTACGGTTGATTTAAGCCCAGAAAAAAAAGTACAAGACCATAATTGTCGACTTTGCGTCGTAATCTGTATACATTTTCAGCTGCTGCCTTTGCATAAAAGACAAACTGCTGACAAAAATAACGTCCCATTTTCGCTAACGTTGGAATAATTTTCACTAATGAAAGGAATGAAAATGATCACAAAATGTAAGTAACACACAATTAGTAGAGGCGGTTCAATCTTGATTTGAAGCTTTCGTAACTGCAAGAATCCATACTCTTTGGTTCTTTCGGTAAAGTGTACTTCAGCAGTTGTTTCTTGCTGTGCTTGTCCTGCCTGATGACGATTGCTTGTGTTGCGATCGAAACGTCGTGATCTATTATTTTTCTACCTACGTGACTTTACAGGAAAGAACCAAAGAGTACACACTTAGTAACCAGAGATAATCTGATCATAAACTAAACATGAAGTAGAGGAGTAGTAATGCAGGGTCACGACTCCTCACCTCCGTTTAGCAAGTTTGGCTGCGTACGATACAAGAGTATAGAATATGCCTTTCGTAACCTTCTCACTTGATACAGCTATCGTGCTGTGACGGTTCCACCTGAAGACGGAAGCTTGTGTTGCCTCCTAAACGTCGTGATTTTTATTTTATTTTTTATTTTACTTTTACTAATTATTTTTTTTTACCTACGTGACTTTACCGAAAAAACCTAACAATATGAATCCTTGCAGTCACGAAAGCTTCAAATCTAGAATTTCGTAACCTTGTTACAGAAGTGGAATTGTAGTGGTTACAACGCGGACAACCCAGCAACGTGGCTGGGATCTCCGACGTGGCGGTGTGACGGTGTAGCGCTCTGGACATCCAGAGGCCGCCGGTTTGATCTCCCGGCACGCCAGTAGAAACGATGGGTGCGAGTTTCCTTCAATCCTAAAAACCCAGCCTCTGTCCACCCAGCAGCGCACCACAGAGGTTAGATCAAATGATCCACAAAATATGTTTTGTGCCAACTTGGAGCGCTGCGGATAGTGAGATGATTCCAGTAAACCACGAATAATTCACGGATTACAAGGAAAGTGAGGAACACAAGAGTAGCGACTAAATTAATCCGATATAAATTCGCGGATTACGAGTACACAAGCGTTTGTAAGACCCAAATGTCGCAAATATGCCGTGTGGGTAAATGTGACGGGATGATTGTGTTTTCTTTTCGAATTAACAAATGCAAAAAAAAAGCAGATAAAGAAACGCATCTTCAACTACTTCCCTGCAGCGCCGCTCCTGCAGGTTTTCCGCGCCAGCGCCGACCACTTCTACTGATCGTGGTCTCCGACTCCGCGAACCGGTTTTCAATTCGCCCGCCAATGATCCACAATGTACAGGGATTCATCGCGGTACGACCTGTCAATCGTCAGGTCGTACGTGGTGGGGTTAAAGTGTGTGGGTACTCCCACTTGTGTTAAAGTCATCTGGCCAGGGTGGAAGCGGAGGCCAAACAGACTTTCTGGAGGGGCTCTCCAGAGCTTCCTCCAGCGAAGGGCCTACCACCAACAGTTGCACGAAAAAGAAACTCCAGGGTTACACCTATTTGCTATCAATATCTCGCTTAGTCAAGTAAAGGACATTACTTTATTGAGTGGGCTGACATTAATAACACCTACGGCACTGCTCTGTGGCCCGCTGCGTCAAAGTGACAATCCTTACGTTATTAGGAATACCGCCATCCGTCGAGATTTCAGCGGCTCCGTGGATTTTCGCCACCTACCATGCCAGACAGTCTGCACACGACCACCCAGTGTTGCACCCAGTCACCCCGCTGAATGTTTTGGGTCTGCACAGCTCACTGGTCACAAACACTCGTGCTGCATACTCTTAGGTTTTTTCGGTAAAGTCACGTAGGTAAAAAAATTAAATTAATAAAAGTAAAATTAAACAAATTAATTCACGACGTTTCGGAAGCAACACAAGCCTCCGTCTTCAGGTGGAACCGTCACAGCCACGACAGCTGTATCAAGTAAATGAGAGATCACAAGAAATACTACCCCGTATATTTCATGGTTGAGGGGGGAAGGGCCAGGAACGGCACACTTTTTTATTAATATGGTAAAAAAGTGTGCCGTGATCTCTCATTTACTTGATACAGCTGTCGTGGCTGTGACGGTTCCACCTGAAGACGGAGGCTTGTGTTGCTTCCGAAACGTCGTGAATTTTTTTAATTTTTTAATTTTACTTTTATTAATTTACATTTTTTACCTACGTGACTTTACCGAAAAAACCTAAGAGTATGAATCCTTGCAGTCACGAAAGCTTCAAATCTAGAACTCGTGCTGCAGCGCAGTCGGCGTTGAGGCTGTCGATGCACACACATTGAGTGTGGCGGCCGTTCGGAGTCGTGGTTTGTCCTTGCGTGTTTCATGGCCAGACGCCGCGTCTCATGGTAATTACGCCTTGCGATGAGGATGCCCACGCGGGCATTGAAATTGATGAGGCTGCTTCAGAATAACTCACTTCGGAATTGATGAGCTTGATGATGACGCTGATGATGAGAAATGTAATTTATGATGACGATGGTAACAATAGATTTTTTTGCATGTACGATGATGATGATGATGGTGATGACCGCAATTATACTCTCTGGTTCTTTCGGTAAAGTCACGTAGATGGGAAAAATAACAAAAGAAAACACGACGTTTCGGTCGCAACACAAGCGTCCGTCTTCAGGTGAGAAAATGATCATTTTCAGATCATTTTGTTACTTTACCGAAAGAATCAGAGAGTATGGATTCCTGCAGTCACGAAAGCTTCAAATCCAGACTGGACCACAATTATATATTTTAAACATGATTATGCTGAAATGGACATTAATGTAGATGATGCTTATTGTTATTAATGTTGGTAATGACGGTGTTTAGAAATTATGACGATGATCAAACGTGAGTTTGAATACTTTTGTTTGTAAGCACATGATATTATTTATGAAGATTTCATTGAGCAGTCGAGCATAGTTTAATGTGGGAGTTAGAAACCTCACGTGGTGCTTGATGAGAAAACCCCATTAAATAACACCCGAACCAGGAGTGAAACGCATCACGGAGTGCGTGCACCGAGGAGATGGAGCCCTGAAATGAGCTCGCGTGCAGGCGCTCGGTGAATAATGACACGGCTGGGTCATGAGCGGTAGCAGCCGCATGGAGAAGTCCTCATTCATCAGTAGATTGACCATGGCTGCTGCTGCTGCTACTGCGCACGTATGTACGCTGAACTTCTTTCGCACCGTACGTAGCCAACCGCGCTTAGCGGAGGTGCGGGGGAAGGACAGCAAACGAAACCAACAAAAATGAAATCCACATAGAAAGGGTAGGACACATGATTTGCTGTAGCAACGGCCAGAAGAGCCCACCAGCCACTAACACGACCCTGCCGCACACAATGTCCCCAAAACCCACGCTGCGAAGGGAACGTATGGGTAAAACTAACAAAAAACGTTCTGCTCTCTAAAGAACAACGGATAAGAATCCGGCAAACCCTGAGCTCGAAGCTGACGCGATGTGCGCGCAGGGTCTGGGAGAGTGTGTAACTCAGCTCACGCGCCAACGTTGGGACCGTTGGGCCAACTGTCCTTTCACCTTTGACCTTTGCCACAGATTGCAACATTGTGTGCCTCGCCATGACATATTAAATCCGAGAATTCCACAAACAATGGGGCAATCCGTCTCCTAAACCAAACCCACAACACAGACGAGATGGTGCCTACGCAATACCCACTGATGTGTGTCTCACGATCAAGATGTCATCACGGTCATTATCATTGATGCTACAATATTCTGTGATCACTTCTTTACATTGTCCCACACGTTTTAACTTTGACAAAGTTGAATGTCAACCCCCAAGGCCTTGCAATCTAGCTCCCACCACCCTCTGGATAAGTCTCTCCCTTGGTCTAATCCTCTGTGCACCACTCCAATGTCTGTCTTGGTATCCTATCTTCTCCCTTCCAGGTTGCTTACTCTATTTTGGCATAAAATCCATAACTTCATGCACCTACACTCAACGGTCAGAAGGTTACTGTCGCTTTGCTTGATTAAAGCCCGACTCTCTGCTAGAATCGTGGCGCTCATTCAGTGGCAGGGCCACTCAGAGGGGTGGGCAACTTTCCATGGACCTCACACAAACGAGGGCACCACAGCAGGCCTGGTTGATTCTTACGCTCGTGAAATAAGGAGACAGAGTTGGTATCCTGCCCTGGGCCTCCAGCTCCTGACCTCCAGGCACCTCTGGGTGGCCCTGATCAGGGGTCAACTCGCCCACCGTTCTAGTGCAAGACAGGGCCGCTGGTCAAACTGGTCGCCACTGCTTTGCACCAAACGAAGCCACCTGGGGCTTCCAGTAAATGAGACGCAAATTTAGCGGGAAGCCCATCAGCTAAGTGCATTACCCATGACGGCTACACCTGCCACGGGCATTCGGTGTGAGCGAGTGTGACCAACCTATTTTCCAGAGTCGGCACTATGACATCGCTTTAGCTATTGACAGGCAAGTTGATGAAAATTATTTTCTCGCTCCGATAAATTAATGTGGCCGATTATCATGAACATCATCAACAATCTATAGCGATAATTTACAGCCCTTCGTTAATCCACTGCTGGATGAATTCCTCCCCGGAATATCGGAGTTGTTAAACCATACTTCACCATCCTGGTCGGTGCGGGATAGTGAAGGGGTGGCCTGGAACAGTTCACAAACCACACCCGTGGAAGGGAAATCCAACTCGGGTCACTGGGTTCATAGTGCAGTGCGCTAACCACTGCACTGCCGCTTCACCCATTATCATCGGGCATTTGAAAACATTGATGCGTCGTTTTTAAAATCGATTCGAATGCTCGTGGTGCGTGTCATTCAATCACGTGTGTAAGAATACATTGTTAAGAAGTTATGCGAGGTATACGCAAATGTTTGTTTGGACTTACAGAGCGAATGACATGGCACAAATGAGACACGACACAAGCAAGATGGCAACGATGTAAATATCCATCAATGAAAATAATTCCGTTCCCGAATCGACGAGCAAAACCTCGAATCATGAAAACTCAAAGGGTCACCAGGAGGGGAGGTGAATCATTGCATGTCTAATATCGCCAACATCACCATCATCATAATCAGCAGCAACAGCATTGGTGCAGCAAACATCTCCAGCAAAACAAACGTGGAACTTCCACCGCAGGCCGAGGGCTGGCCCAGAGAGATAAGGACGCCTCAAATGCTCAACAGAGCAGAGTTGACACTGACTTTTTTCAAACTCATGGAAGTTAATCGTTTTTTTCTTCTTCCTCTTCGGCACACTATGCAGGCTGTCAACAAGCTGTCGTTTGGCAGATGGATGCATGGACTTGAAGCCAAAAAGGAAACAATAAACATTTATCTTTCACGCCATCGGCCATTTATAATTTACTTCCGTTGGAGATGGGACTATGCACACTGCTGTGCGTACGTGTGTGTATGCGTGTGTGTGCGTGTGTGTGCGTATGCCTACGGGCATGCGCCTGGGTGTGAGTGCGTGCGCGCGGGTCAGTGGTGATTCAACAGTTTGCGCTCCGCACGACCATCCCAACGCGATGCGGGTTCCATTCCCAGCCATGTAGTGTCATGAAGCGGTTAGTGCACTGCGTCATGAACCATTGTGTCCTCGGTTCAATTCCTGACCATAGATGAGTTATGTCTGGGCCCTCCTCTCCACCTCACCGAGGTCAACTCGCGTCTCAAATGTGAACATTTTAATTGGAATAACAAGTAACTGGGTGTGGTGATGGCCACCTATGGTATGCAACAAAACATGGGGGGCAAGAATTTCACACTAAAACACAAGAGGTGGCGAACTACATGTAAATGCCTCGTCCTGAGTGGCGTATTAGGGGCCGTCCATAAATGACGTCACGCACCTGGGGGGGGTCAAACATTTGTGACGATATGTGACAAGGTGGAGGGGGGGGAGGTGAGAAATGTGACGTCACATCAAAATGCGCAACTTTAATTAAATATAAACAACACGTTCTACTTAATTAATATACTTTTTTATAAATGTTTTCTCCTACAACACCAGAGTGCAGCGCCACATTAAATACGCACTACAATGACAATAGTTTAAAGCGATTTGAAGCATGTTTTATTTGGGGGGGGGGGTGGGGAGCAGAGCTTTGTGACGTCATATTTGAGGGGGGGGGTCTGACTTTGTGTGCAGGGGGGGGTAAAAAATCGTCCAAAATCGCGTGACGTCATTTATGGACGGTCCCCTTATTATTATTATTATAATACAATTGTCACACGAAAACTGCAGATTTCCCAAGACAGCAGCAAATAAAAAAAAGGATGATCCTCAAAAAAAAAACAGGACAGGTGGGAGCCCTACTGACAACACAACTTTCGTAAGCACCGCTGTGACCCCAAACAGCAATTGCTCCGCTACATCCGACAAAACCGCAGCGCAATGTTCTGACCACCATTCTCCGCATACGTGCCACATATGCAGAGGCAGATGCACACACGAGGCACGCTTCATGTGGCACGAGAAGCGTCCCGATCGGCAACAGTGCGAAAAATCGCCGAGGCGATGGGTTCCGGCCGTTTCACCGCAATGTGAATCTGGCCCGATGATGCTTCTTGTCGTGTGCCGGCACCAGTCACGTGCTTATCCAGCATGGGGCACGTGACGGTGATGGTGACGATGTGGACCGCTCTCTAGCCCTGGTGAGGTCCCTTCAGAATGTGCGGCTCCTTCAGAATCGTTGCAGACTGGGGCTGAACGATTTGGGAAAAATATCTCATTGCGATTTTTCTGACAGATATTGCGATTTGCGATTACATTTTTTTAAAAGTCAAGCTTCAGTTCAATGTTCACTGTGTAATAGATTTATAACATGTGATGGAGCATTACCACATGACACCATCAAAATATGAACTGCTCTTTTTATTCTAATGCAAGGATGATAACTTAAAAGATATGTATTTATTAAAATGTTTAAATTGAAATAGAACAATCAAACATAGAACGATTGTTAAGTTAAATAAATAAAGTTATTATTATAATAAATAAATAAAACAATTCCAATAAGAAAGTAAGAGGACTTTTCAAATCGCAGCCTTTGCGATTTGCTAATCGCATTGTTTCAAATTGCGATTTCGATTTGAAATCGATTAATCGTTCAGCCCTATTGCAGACCAATACACGTGACCCGCTTTGAGTTTCAGCACCGCCACACATGCGCCAGTGCCGCTAGAGTAGCCCCACCCACACGTTCACTTCATCATCATTGTCATCCTAAACAATGGAGAGATGATGGGCTGAGTTGACCTCTGAACCTCTAACCGGGCTTTTATATCGCAAGCTTTGGATTGTGAGCTGTGCCATAACCCCTAGCACATTAGTTGGATTCCTGGCGAAGCCTGAGATCAGCGGTAACTGATAGCCGAACCGGTTCTGGGATCCCCATTCATCAACCCCAACACTGCACCAGCACGGTGAGTCTGACCCATGATGCACACAAACATCGTGAAATAAAATGCGTGCCATTTCATACTGAGCCCTACAGATAATCAATGCGGATACAAAAAGCACAGCTCCTATTACCTCCAATACAAATCCATGCACGTGGACAGAAACTAAGCCTGCACACGACTGCCAACTGAAGTCTAAATGCCAAGGCATCTTCCTTTGCCATCACGCGTCGGGCGGAGCTCGTTTTCACTGGCAGCCCGAAGGCAGTGATGTAAATTTCTCATGCGGTTCGTCGGGGGCAGGTGATCCGTCCACAGCAGAACAGCTGTTGACTTCCCACGAAGTGGGACTCATGTTTATTTACCCTGGAGAGATCGTGACGACGGGATGAGTTGACCCCTGAATTGGGAGTTTTACTCCTGACCATGTGAAGAGCGGTCGTGTGCTCTAAACACAGCACGGCGCATCTCTGCAATGCGAATTACAGTGCCAACTGGAGAAACCTTGTCAAACCCCAGAGTAGGCTTGTCAGCTGAGTTTTGTATTAGTAATATTGTTATTATTTATAGTAGCTTGCTGCCGTGTCACGTCTTAACGGAACACTGGACCTGCAGAGGTCGCCGGTTCGATTCGATTCTCTGGACGCGGCTGTCATAACGGTGGCACGAGCTTCTGAAATTAGAAATCGCTACACCACAGTTCGTCGATTGGAAGGTGGCGTGTGGTGCGGTGTAGTGTGAGTAACTCCCACTGCTACCAAAACATCTGGCCAATGTGGAAGGGTAGGCCAGTTTCTAAATAATCTCGGGGGGTTTTCAAGAGCCCCGTTTACAAGACATTGCGGGGCTGCACCGTTGCCATTCCGCACGTAACAGTCCTACGCGTGCTCAGTGCTAAAGGACCTCTTTCTAATTATTAATGACGAAGGGTTACAACGCAAAACAAATCCCGTTGTGATCATTGCAGCGACTTTCCAATTTACTATATGGGACCGTGAATACAAAGGCTGCATGAAGAGCGATGTTAGGTGTCGTGGGGCAGGAGAGGGCTTGAGATGGGTTATTGATTGACTGTGTGGGAGAAATGTATTGCTCCAGTGGTTTTTTGTTGTTGCCTGCAGCCACAGCGCCAGCGTTTGATGCAGCTGCTGTTTCGGGGCTTTGACTAAACCACTAAAGCGTATACAGTATATTCACAACAAGTGAACTGGCCTAACACCCCAAGAGCAGAACCCT
This sequence comes from Lampetra fluviatilis, assembly GCF_964198595.1. Lineage (NCBI taxonomy): Eukaryota > Metazoa > Chordata > Hyperoartia > Petromyzontiformes > Petromyzontidae > Lampetra > Lampetra fluviatilis. The sequence goes on along the minus strand of NC_136295.1, from coordinate 4,477,508 downwards.
CTTCCAGAAGGAGTTATCGAGACTCTGTACTGCTCTGGATTAAAGTCAGAATGTAAAAGTGGCCATTCCGTTCAAGCAAGCTCTGGGCTGTGGCTCTGAGCCAGTAGTAAAAAAGAATTCGATATTCCTATGGCAAGTACGAATATACCTCTAGGACGACCACCATTGACTTTCCCAAAAAGGTTGAAACTCGTTGAATTGGCCCTGGAGACATGATACAATACTTCTACTACTTTTTATTTTAACCAGGTAAGGCCCACTGGGCTGAATATTTATTTTTTTCAGAAGCGACCTGGCTATCACAAATGATCGCTCAACGAAGTGGCTTATCATGTGGAAATTTACAACAGCCAAATACGCGAAATGCGTGTTTCTAACTGCGAAAAAAAATCCACGCGACCACGAGGAAAACATTCAAACTCCACATAGACAGGCATTAGGGTCGGGATCAAACCCACAACCTCCTCCATACCAGGCGAGGTAGTTAACATATCCTCACCATGGCACCCCATCATGCCGTGAAACTTTATCTTGGAGACATGATGGGCCGAGTTGATGTTCGTCCAGGATTGAAATCGCAGCCTTCGGATGGTGAACTGTGCTGCGAATCTGATCGCATGAGGCCAACGCCGTCGTGAGTGGCGAGTGACATCTGATCCAGCTTTGGCCCTCCTGCCCACCAACCCACAGCAACCGCCGTGGTAAAGTGTGGTCAAACAGACCCCGTTGCCGACACAGCAATGTAATATTCTTCTTCTTCTGTACGGCTGCTGATCTAGATGCAGAGCAACAACTACAATTTCACATTCACGTGGTCAAGCCAGGTAACCGCGTCAGCAGGAGCAGCGTAGTGTATCGCCCTGATGTCTCCTTCGTATTTGTGGATCGGGGCATTACGTCGCTATAAGTTGTAGGGTCTGTTCTGGATGACCACAGTCGCACACTCGTGGAGAGTTTTTTTATTTATTTTCCACTTGTGCATCGGGTATCCGCATCTGCGAGGGTTTTGTGCGGATGCGATTTAGCAGGGTAATGACAAAAAAGACTGTAACCTATTACTACTGCTATCATTGATCTGGGATAAAAGCAGGCAGAGCAGATGATAGTCCATAGCAATGTTGGTGTCAGTTGTTCATTATACTCCTGCCATTGGGCAATACCCTACGACCATATTACCCGGAATGCATCCAGTCTCACCAGACCTCTGAAGCTAAGCAGGCGTTGAGCCCAAGCAGAGCCTGGCTACGTGACCACCATGTAGAGCATGCCGGGCTACATTGTGAGCGAATGGAAGACAATGCACGGTCGGCTACTTACGTATATATGCGTTTTGAACTTCTTTCGCACCGTACGTAGTCAATCGCGCTAATCGGAGGTGCTTGCGGAGCAAAAGAAGTTCAGCATACGTACATGCAGCAAAAAAACGCATTGTTGTACTGTACTTTGTGCCACGCTCCCACGTCTACACTTCCCCTGCCTTCACCAACCCTCACTGATCAGCGTGGTGAAGTATTGTCAATTAACCCCCATGTTCCGCGCAGTGCGGGGAGGTCATCATCCAGCAGTGAATTGCCAAAGAGCTCTCTGTACACGTGTGTGTAGTGTAGCGTGTAGTGTAGCGTGTAGTGTAGTGTGTAGTGTAGCGTGTAGTGTAGCGTGTAGTGTAGCGTGTAGTGTAGTGTGTAGTGTAGCGTGTAGTGTAGCGTGTAGTGTAGTGTGTAGTGTAGCGTGTAGTGTAGCGTGTAGTGTAGTGTGTAGTGTAGCGTGTAGTGTAGTGTGTAGTGTAGTGTGTAGTGTAGCGTGATGTGTAGTGTGTAGTGTAGCGTGTAGTGTAGCGTGTAGTGTAGTGTGTAGTGTGTAGTGTAGCGTGTAGTGTAGCATGTAGTGTAGTGTGTAGTGTAGCGTGTAGTGTAGTGTGTAGTGTAGTGTGTAGTGTAGTGTGTAGTGTAGCGTGTAGTGTAGTGTGTAGTGTAGCGTGTAGTGTGTAGTGTAGTGTGTAGTGTAGTGTGTAGTGTAGCGTGTAGTGTAGCGTGTAGTGTAGCGTGTAGTGTAGCGGTGAGCGCGCTTGCGCTACGAACCCCACGTCCCGAGTTCGATTCACACTCACGGCCAAAACCGGTGACTGTTATCTGAACTGGTTATGGGCCTCCGCTAGGTAGACTCAGTCTCACGCGGTGCCGTGCGTAAACATCGCCAATAGGGAGACAAAGGCGGCCGAGCGTGGTGCTGGCCACCCACCCCCTCGTGTGCCATGCCGGCCTTCATAGGTGCTACTCGCTGACAGCACTTGTCCCAAACGTCTGTTAAGGCTATACGGCGGGAATCTTTGTCTTTGTATACGTGTATAACAGTGACAGTATAGGTGTGCTTCCTGTTCTAGTTGTGTGAATTATTAGTTATAAAACTAGCAAGAAAAACAACGCCACGTTGTAAAATGTACATTTCTGTCACGAGGAAAGGCACGTGTGCAGTTTCGTGCCGCATTATAATGGTGCCGGGATAAATATTTGTGCTTGTTTTTGCTTTCTATTCAAATGTCCTCTTTTGTGTGCTCAAACGCTTCAGCTGTGGGCGACTGTGAAAATGGTAATGTGCATTAATAATTGAAGATGCATTTGTAACGAAGATTGTTTTTTTCTTTGCAATAGTTCGTATTAGAGCACATTAAAAATTTAAGCAAAAAAAGATGCGCTTTGGGGCATGCATACTTTTACCAATAACAAAGTTTCAGCGCTACAGCGAAGTGTGGACTAATATCTGTCCCTTCTGTATGGGATACAGTTTTGCCCCCTTGCATGCGTGGGTTTTCCCTGGATGCTCCAGTATCCTCCCACATGTATAAAACGTATGCATTGGCTGTTAAGTATCTTAATACATAGAGGACTGCAGAACTTGGCCAATTGCTAGGATCGCCTGCTTGCTTTCCAGCTTGTCCCTGGTTCCACAGCGATTGTGAGATGCAATTTGTATGAACGACGCGAAATAGAGACTAACTATTATCAATATGAATGTGCTGTACAAGGCAAAGTCTGGATGAGTGGGACTTGACTCAGTGTTCTTGGTCACGTTGACGCAGTCCAACCTTCTTGCAAGGGCCAATAAAATAAAGGACCACTTTGTGGGAATTTGGCAATGGTTATCTACAATGAAATAACCGCTCCCAGCATGAGAATGTGGAGTTTCCACGATTGGCTGCGGGCAGCTAATAGAGGTGAAACACCACTCACAGCCATCTTGATGATTTTATATTGCTTAAGCATTATTCACTGGCCATTATACCAACGACAATTTTTATAGAACCTTATTCTCTAAACGGTATAATGTTCATTCGGGGTTTAGTGGCATTCAATAACAATGCACCATATTAATCATGACACGAATATAACGAGATTACAGAGATATTGAATTATTGATATATCCCACGTGACTTCATAGAAATACACGGCCATTAATATAGCGCACAACAGGCAATTACAACGTGAATGGTGAGAAGACTCCACATCAATGGAATAGAGCGGCCACTGTCAAGAGAGGTCAATGCAAACGGCAATGGGTACATTGAAGAAAGTCCTACAAACGCCGCCGATAAACCAGCAGCATTCGCTGATGTTATTTTACTCTGTGTTTCATTTCATCTCTGGGCACAGGTGGCGATTGGTGATTCGGGTTGTATTCATGGTTGTGATATACAACATGAGTGACGACAAGGCCCGGGCCTCTGCTGCATTTCTCTAAGCTTTGAGCACCTGGTGTTTCTGTGTGTGTCAATATCAGAGTTGGGCATTTATAGTGCTGGCAAGATCGACCTCTTGGGAGCCTTAATAGGTGCTTTCTAAGATTACGAGTCAATTCCTTTTAGTGATTAAATAAATCCCTTACCTACTTGTTTATGAAAGACAACCGTCAGCCAGTTTCATTGTAAGATAATAACAACAATAGCAATGCACTTATGTATCCCGTAAAGCCACACCGAGTTGTATAAGACTCGTTTTCAGGTGGGTCAAGCTGCACAGGGTTTTTATTCGAAGGTGTTTTATTAATGAGTGTTCGCACAAGCGGGAGGACAACACTCGATGCCCGTACAGATGGAAACAGGTGGTGATCAGCCCACTTGCTGAACACTGCCTTCTCCTGGCTAACCATCACCCGTCCACTGCCGGATGAAGGCTTCCCAAAAACGTCGCCATCTCTCGCAGCCTTGCGATGTCACGATCCACCTTGCACCTCCACACGGACAGATTTCATTGCTCCATGTCCCTAGTGGACGAACTCTTTTTTCCGAGGCTACTATCAAAGGTTTGTTCATGAAGCCATCCAGATATATCAACATAGACATAACTTCAACCGAGAAGATGGATACAAATTGAGCAATCATTGAAAGGATGTTATTAACCAGGTAAAACCTTAAATGCTTTATGGTGTTGCCTTCATATCCGCATCTCCAGTTGCTCTTCAACGGTAAAAATTTCGTCTTTAACCTGTGCCGGCTCTCTAATGCATGTACTCCTATTCCCGTCTCTTCAGCATAATTACAAACGTACATCTCCCCATGATTTTGACGCACGCTTTTGATCTCAGCACAGTTGCCTTGCTATCGCGTGTGGCTGAATCATTATTTGTCGCGAAATCCTTTACCCGGGGGCCTTTTTGTGGCGCCCTCTGGCTGCATGTACTTTAAGTGATTGCAAATTAGGGATGGCAATGGGCAATGATCGGGCCAAGTTCGCCTCATCCAAGCCAATATCAAACAAAGGGATGGACAGGGTCAGACTAACGGCTGGGACACACAGATAAATGGATGAACAGAGAGACCGCCTGTCATGAGTACGAAGCCCGAGACAGACGCACTTACGGCTTGTGATTTTTGTACGGAGCACTAAATGTCGTGCCTATGACCCACTAATTTGGAATGCTTCAGATCTCGTCTGATCTCAAAAGCAAAGCGGGGCTGAGCCTAGATAACACTCGGATGGGTGGGCCCTGTCTACAAAAAGCAGGGCCTATAGACATGTTTAGCAGTAGAGGGCTACGCAGATATATTCATTGTTGTTCTGCACTCCCCCCTCCAAGATGTGGGGGAGGCCCTCATCCAGCAGTGGATAGACAGAACGCGCGTGTAACATGCACATGCACTGTAGAGAATGCAGTATCGCACAGCACGCGACTACGACGGCGCGCGTGCGCGTCTGTGCGTGCGCGCGCGCGTTCTGTCCTGTTGCCCAGCGACGGGAGAATTCGCGCACGTTGAAGCCACCGTGACCTTTTTTTCTTCTTCTGGGAACCGAGAAGCGACGTAACAAAAAAAGACCCAACCCACCCCCACGGCGCAGCCGCCGCTGCCGCCGCCACTCCAAGGTTCGCTAGGAGAGAAGAAACCCGGATATAGCCACGCGACCCACTTGTCGTGATGATGATGATGATGCTGCTGATAATAATTAGACATTTTACACTGCAAAGTATTTATCCGAGCCGAGCCATCGGGGGTTTGTTTTCAAGAGGGTCCTGCCGTGGGACGTAAGTCGCCTTATTATTATGAGGAAAGTGGAGTAGCGAGAGAAACCCGCACACACACACACACAAAGAGATAAGGGGCTGTGCGTATGTTGAACTTCTTTCGCACCGTACGTAGCCTACCTTGCTAATTGGGTCACGCAGAAGCGAGAGAAAATCGCTTGCCGTTACTGCTATACCCGGCCACCTCACAATCCTTGTGGGCTTGAGAGCTTCGCAAATGTACGAGATCCAGCGAGCCCTTTGCTCCCACAGCGCCGGATGCTGGGTGCACAACAGCACCAGGAACACGTGACCAGATCAAGAGGCCATCGTGGCCAGTGTTGTTGATGCCACCACACATTTAGCATTGGCTCCTCCCTCACGCCAGATCACAATTTTTTTTTCTAATAGTTGACGCCTGACCTCCAACGCCTGCTATGTTCGTTTCGTCATCACCTCCACTTGACTTGGGGCCTTTTCCTTGGTCGCCAAACTTTATGGTGTCATCTCCAATGCCTCAACCCGGTCAGCAATTACCAATTACCCCCAGTGGTCACGGCCAAGGGCTTTGTGAATTTTGTGAAACACCAACATCAAGGGGTCAACACATATCACGCCCTTTTATGTTGCCGCACCTCACCAATGCTTCGTTTCATTCTGCCAAATCCTACAACCGTGGGACAGTTGACATCCAGCTTCCGAGGTCTGTTATTACCACCTCATCGCCACCGCCATCTGGCTTGAGGTCGATGAGATGACCTCTCCGTGCCCCCTTCAATGCCTGTCTCGGTAACCTGAGCTCCCCCCCCCCCACTCAACCACCCCCCTACCCATCACAATCTCCTCTTCAGAGCCTAATTTCAGCTGGAGTTATCCAGGGCTGAACTCTGGAAAGTATTTCTGCACATTGCTATGAGAGTGGGGGTCGGAAGGGGTTAACGGAAGGAGCACAGTTGTGGGGGAGCAGGTGGTGGAGTTTGAGATTGGGGGGCGAGGGAAGATGTTCAATTAGGAATTGACCTCTGCGTGTCTTCATGATTACGTCCACAACAATTGCCAGCACGTTCTGTACGCAATCCTTTCCATTGAATTCCTAGAATCCTTGCCATGGTCACCGATACTCAAACGGGAGGACCAACGTATTTCGTTCAAGCATTAATGAACAGCGCAGCACAACAAAAAAGCATCTGCAACGACAACAAATCCATGAAGCTGAACAAACGGGGACAATTAACAAGCCTCCTCTTCTGCACGTGAAATGAGAGTCCAAGGCAAGCGAGTGTACTGCGCGGCACATATGCCGGCACCAACAAAAAGGTTGACCACATGCAGTGTTTGTCTATTCGAAATATGCAGTTGTCTTAATCTGCACCGATATTGTACTTGACGTGAGATTTACATCCGCCGTTGATTTATATAATTTTATTATGAAGCTCTGCGCTTAAGACAAAAACATATTCCCATTTATTTGGCCGGATGAGGGCGATGGGTAGAGCACTCGACTCACAGGTGGCAGGTTGTAGTTTAAGTCCCGGTCAGGGCTTGAGTCAGCCAACCATCTTTCAGGGATGGGTAATATCACTACCATATTGTTACATTTTAAAACATTTTTTGTTACATTTGGTATTTTTCTGCCATTTTTTGTTATAGTGCAAGGCTATCCCAGAGGCGCTATGTTTCACAGATGAGTAGAGTCTACCAGTACGGGGGCGATGTTGCTACGTGGTTTTACCTGATAAAGTATTTTGCGAGTATTATTTTTTTTTGGGAAATGTTTGAGCGTGCTGCCGGCACACATGGCCTACTCTCGTTCTAACTCCAACGAGGTCCCTGCGATCTTTGGGTCGCCTTCTTTTTACGTACTCCGAGGTCAAGGATCTGCTCCTGGGATGATCGGACGTTTGCCAGTGCAGCCCTCCCAGCTGTGGAACGCTTTTAATAAAACAATCAGAATATTTGGCTAAATTTAAGTCTGTCTATGAATGAAATGCACCTTAAAAATGTAAAATACTACTAATAATGTGCCAGCATCTTTGACGTTCACTGTGAAGCAGACGGTACGCATTTTCACGGTTAACACAGCCTCAGCATTAATACAGCCGCAGCATCGATCAGACGTGCTTGAACCACAAGCCTCTGCAACAAGTTGCAAATGTGCGACCACTTGACCACGTCACCATGACCAGAGCTGCCATACAGACTGGCCCCACCATGGGAATGTGGAATTTACTGCACTAGCTAAGGCCGCCAATGAAGACGATCACCACGTGCGTTTGAACGTATACACTGGCTTGTCAGAAATAGTACAGCACAATGAGGACTAATCTCATCTGTTCCTTTCGTATGGGATAGAGAATTGCCCCTTCGCATGCTTGGTTTCCTCTGGGTGCTCTGGGTTCCTTCCATATGTATAAATATTCATGAATTGTCTGAAAAATCTTAGAGCTTGGGTATTGCTGGCACCAGCTCACCAACTGGCTGCTATTTTTCAGCTCGTGTCTGTGGCTCCTCAGTAATTGTGAGATGCAAATTACATTAACCAAGACATTTCATAAGAATCTACATTATAATAAGTAAAATATTTGTTTACCAAAGTTACTGTGCCTGACACCATTGCAATCATTGAAGATTTTGTCCAACAAGGACTGAATGCTGATGTACCGGCCCTGGTTAGATATTGCCTCACCAACACTTACTTCACCTGGAATGGAACATTCAACAAACAAGTTGAAGGTACCCCAATGGATTCTCCCTTATCTCCAGTTGTAGCCAATATTGTCATGGAAAATTTTGAGACAGATGCCATCCAGGCATCCACCCTACGTCCTATCTTGTGGAAGAGGTACGTAGATGACACGTTCGTCATCTGGTCACATGGCCTACCAGCTCTGGGCCAATTCTTCAACCACATCAATTCCATACACATCACATTCACCATGGAGGTGGAAAAGCATGGCAAGTTACCATTCTTGGATGTTTTAATCGAAAAGAAACCAGATGGCTTATTGGGACACTCTGTCTACAGGAAAGCCACCGATATGGATGCCGACCTAAAACCTGACTCCCACCACCATCCATCCCAGAAGAATTCCCTCATCAAAACTCTACACCATAGAGCTCGATGTATTTCCGATCATCATCACCTAGCCAATGAACTGGAACACGTACACCAAGCTCTCAAGATTAATGGATTATCAGACCACACAATCTGTAAAGCTATCACCCCAACCGTTGGGAAAGAACCATCTGAGGACCCAATCAAAACCATCACCTTGCCATACAAGGCAGGGGTCACCAAAAATATTTCCAAAATCATGAGCAAACACAAGATCCAAGTTCGATTCAACAGAGTACATAAAATTCGTAATCTGATCCCATCAGTGAAGGATGTGATCCCTGACATGCAATACCCCGGTGTCTACAAACTAAGTTGTGTCTGTGGCAGTAGTTACATTGGGGAAACTAAGCGACATGTCTCGGACCGTGTTCGTGAACACCACAAGGCAGATCTGAAACACGGTAGGACCAATACCTCGGCCGTGGCTGATCATTGTTTTAATGCTGCGGGCACACACGAAATAGATTTTTCCAAGACAAAGGTACTCTGCAAACCCACTGGCTATCAGCAAAGATTCGTTTATAAAGCCATCCAGATATATAAACACAGACACAATTTCAACCGAGACGATGGGTACAAACTGAGCAATCATTGGAAGAACGTTATTAACCAGTTTAAGTCAACTGGCTGTGATGTTTACATCCTACCTTCCGATGTTAGCAGTTATTTTCGACTCTCAGGTGTTACATTAACAGGTTAAATGTCTTTACATTAACAGGTTAAATGTCTCACTAACACAGCCACCGTTGTCCGTTTTCCTCGATGTGGCGGTGGCTCTACGATCTTACATTGACATGCTAATCTCTCACAATACAATGGCCACCTCCGCAGCTTCGTCTTACATTGACATGCTAATCTCTCACAATACAATGGCCACCTCTGCAGCTTCATCTTACATTGACATGCTAATCTCTCACAATACAATGGCCACTTCCGCAGCTTCGTCGTTGTGGGGGTGGTTCTCCGATTTACCAGATCTTACATTGACATGCAAATTTCGTCACTAGCCCCGCCCACTTCGCTTATTACACCTTGGGCTTCACCCATCTCAAACCCTTATAACATCCTGTCTCAGCAGCTCTCCCACTGTTTTTTTCACCTGATGACGATTGCTTGTGTTGCGATCGAAACGTCGTGATATTTTTTTTATTATTTTTGCTATCTACGTACTTTACCCAAAGACCCAAAGAATATATTTATTGGTATTTTTAGCATTTCAGTTTTATGCATAAGTAATTCCTAGTTAAATTGAGAATACTGGATTGGCAATAGTGAAAATGGCGGTTTAAAATATGTATTTAATGTTATAATAGTGTTGATATATTTCTTATAACGTATATGTTAATGTTATGATGATGATGTATACTATATTCAGACTTATAAGCAGTGAATTTCATACATTTACCATAGGACCCACAGACTAACATAGGTCCCATTGGCTAACATTTATTTCTGCAGGTTTCACAAATTAAGACAGGACATGAAATCCATAGTCTAACAATGGTTTTGCAGACTAACATAGAATAACATTGATCAGTTAGACCAACATAGAATCCATAGACTAACACGATATTTCACAGAAGAGAAAATAACCCACAGACGTTTTCATTGGCTAACACACTATTTTTTTTACAAATATTACAATGGACTGCTCAGACTTGCATTGGATCATAAACTCGCATCAGACTTATATACAGACTCACTTAGACATACAATTAAGTGATAACGTAAATGTAAAACGACGGATTTTTGTGCAGCTATTAGAGGCCAGGCAGGAACTGACATCTAACTACACTGGGAAAACACAGTGTAATATATGTATGTGTATACATTGTAGGAAGCGGGAGTGGAGCAGTTAGCGCGCTGCGCTACGAAACTGGCGACCCCAGTTCGATTCCCGTTCACGGCCAATACCTGTGGTGATTATCTGAACCGGTCTTGGGCCTCCCCCAGGTCGACTCAGTCTCAAATGCGTAATTGGTGCGATGTGTAAAAATCGCCACTGGAGAGACAAAGGCGGCTGGGCGTGGTGCTGGCCACCCACCCCGTCGTGTGCCGTGCCAGCCTTCATAGGTGCTCACTAACAGCACTTGCCCCAACAGTCTGTTAAGGCTATACGGGGGATCTTTGTCTTTGCATTTATGTTGAACCTCTTTCTCACCGTACGTAGCCAACCGTGATAATTGTAGGTGTGGGGGAAGGACAACAAACTAAACACAAAAAGCAGTTCTAAAGAAAAGCATTTTCAATCTCGACGATGTTAAAGCGCAGAGCTCCAGTAGCTTCCAAATATAGGAAGGAAGAGCGGTCCAGACGGCCCCAGAAGCGCCATCTGAAAGCGCTCAATGCAGCTTACCTGTCAACCCTTATCAGTGCCTACCTTATTCCAGACCAATTCAGACCTTATTGGTCACCCCGTGCCCTTATAAATCTCAACGTCCATCCTGCAAAGTCCCATCACAAACAAATAGACATATTTTTTTGCCCCTATTGAAACGGCTGTACGCGGTACGGACCTGGAAACTCAATTTCCCTGTGCAAGAATACGGGTAAACCGTGTGGGTTGACATGTGTGATGCATAAGGCGGTCACTGATGATGGTCACTAATCACAGGTCCTTGAAATGCACATTCAAACTGAGTGGGTCACCTTTGTTGTGCTCAGCGTCTCCAACATGGCCATTGTAAAGCCCACCCCTCCCCAACCGTGAGTCTCCCTCGCCTGGTATCCCGGATGGTCGTGGGTTCGATCCCAACCCTGACGCCTGTATATTTGTAGTCGGCATGTTCGCCCCGTGATCGTGTGGAATTTTCTCGGGGTCCTCCGGATTTTTCCCCTCCACATCTTGGAACACGCGTTAAGAGTATGTTGGCTGCAGCGACACATTTCCAGGTGATGAGTCACTTCGTCGAGCTATTATATTGGTGGCCAGGTCTTCTTCTGAAAAAAAAAACTAATAGCACTGTCTGGGGCCTTTACCTGGTCAAAGAGTAAAAAAATAACGATTTTTCTTACCTGGCGCACAAAGCTGTTGGTGGTCGTGTCAGAGGAGGTGCTTCCATCGGAGCGCTTGAATCGCCCCCTTCCATGACCACACTTTCCGGCAGACTGGATGCAGGGGAGAGGAAGGGGGGTGGAAGGGGGGGGGGTGGAAGGGGGGGTGAATCGTGAAGAGAGGAAGTTATGGTGTGACAGCAAACGGGAGGGTGTGAAGAGTGACCAATTCCCCACGTGAAGAAGAAATGAGGAGTTCAAGATTTGTTGAGCGGTTAACCCACACGTGTGAGATGTTACACGGAACGGAGTGAAAGGAGCGACGTCGGGAAATCGTGAAGGAGCGAAGCGTCATAACGATCGCAGACGAGAACGTGCGCGGTTCGGGAGAGCGGAAACGGTGGTGACACGTCGATTGGGACGAGATGGAGATGAAGGGATGCCGAGGCACGCGGCGAAATTTGACGGAAAGTGCAGGCGACGATGAAGACGGAGACGAAGGGACATGGGCAGATGTTGCGGTGATTTCGATACGGAGCACGGCAGATGAAGATCGAGGGAGGGGAAAAGGCAGGCGGTGGAGGAGATTGAGAGAGGGGCAGGAATGACAAAAGGAAAGACATGTTACATAGAGATGGAAATTGAGAGCGAAGGAATGGAAGATGGAAACGAACGATTATGGAGGTGAAAATGTGTGTATATTGAGTGTGGAAAGTGGGGGGGGGGAGAGAGCAGAAAAGGGAACTGTTATACGTAGGCACCTATTCAACATCACGTGCATTGCAACGTCTCACTCAAACAGAGGAAAAGTGTCGCTCATGCTCAAGAAACGACCTGACGAGCACTCGCTTACATTGGCAGATCTAAAGCCGGTGGTGGAAATTCCACATTCTCATTGTAGGAACCAGTATTTCCTTAGGAAGGTCATTGTCAGCTTTCTCAACGCAATAAAATACAGGCTTGTGCACGCATTGCAAATGCAGCTACCGCAGTGAAATATTTTTTATGAGCTCCAAGAAATTAGATTCTTATTTTATTTGTTGAGCCGCTGCAAATTCAGCAAACGTGCGCACGTTAATGGAAGTTAGAAACAATATTTTTTTTCGTGATATCATTTATATTTCTCCTTGGGTGGCGGGGGTGGGATTTAAACAGCGGCCATCCTGCAAAGTCACCAAATAGCCTTAGGAGTGTGGAATTTCTCCCTCTCCCTCCCCACCACCACTGGCTCCAGGCAACCAAACGAGACGAGCACCTCTCCGTTATCTTCTCATGCAAGCAATGAGACGCATTTCACTGTTGTCTTTTTAAATTCCTTGGGAAATTAATTTAGGTGTCGCGTTCACTCGAGCGTTCATCGGTAAAAAATATAACGGCGCGCGCTCGCGTCACGGCAACATCGCAGCGCTGCACGCTAGGCGCTCGCAAACCGAGCCAAGGCTTTGGGCCCTCAAGCATCCCAAGGGGCCCCAGATTCGCGACAAAATTTAGGGGGTTCATCAGACATCAGCTCAAATCCTAATGTTCATGAGAAATCCAATTAATATCTCTAGTCCGTGTCTTGTCTACATCTCTCTCCCCTAATTGTAATACTCATGTCCATATACATTTCTCATTTACCACTACATTTCCATATTTGTCTATACCTCCTGCCACATCACTAGAACGTTATGCAAATAAAACTCATCAAAACTAAAAACTGTTTTTTTTATATACTCTTTGTGACTTTACCGAAAGAACCAAAGAGTATGGATTCCTGCAGTCACGAAAACTTCAAATCTAGATTGTTTATTGTTTATTTTACCATGTAAGGCTCACTGAGCCATGTAGCCCTTTTTAAATCCTTTATATTAAGTTCACTTGCTTGCTTGCGCGCTTACGACCATGCAAATCTTTCGGTCGTTTTTAACCCACTTCCCGTGATCCAATCGAGCTGACATGTTGCACACAGACTCGTTGTGCGTGACAATTTATTTTCGTGAAAAAGTTTTTCCAAAATTTTACACTTTTTAGGAAAAAAAAATTATATTTAATTACCAATTGCTTAATGGTGGCAGGCAATCATCTGACCCATCGGTGGCAGCCATCTCAAGCCAGAGGACGAGAGGACTCTAGCCGCCACGCATATAAAGGATCTATAGTGAAAAACGTTGTTTTTACGGGTTAATTTTTTCAGAAGTGGACTGGCCACAAACGATCACCCAACGAAGTGGCTTACCACGTGCACATGTATTGCAGCCAGAGGACCCAGAGAAAACTCCGCTCCACCACGGGGAGAACGTGCAAACTCCAAACACACGGGCGTCACGGTCGGCATCGAACACCGCAACCTCCTGTCGACCAACCGAGGTTGTTAACACCTCGCCAGGGCGACGCACATGAAGCAACGGCACCCAAAATCTAACATTCTGCTAAGGGTCCTCAATGAGCCAGCTGCACCACTGCCTTGTCTCTTCAACAGGAGCTCTTCTGAGTCGGGGATGGGAAGGGAAGGGGGGGGTGGGGTAATCTTTGAGCTGTGCGGTGTTTAATCTGATAATGAAATGGGCCCTCTCTCCTGTGCAACGCTTCGGCTGCTCCTCGTCTTGGCAAGGTGCCCTGTAACCTTGTTGGCAATGCAACCCGCCACACGGTGATCCGAGTCGGTTTTGATGTCACGAGTGCAGCACGTGCACCGGGCGGTGGACCGCTATTATTATTATTTACGCGACCGCTGTGAAGTTCGATTAAGCATTTTGCACACGTTTGGGGGATGGGGTTCCTCCCATTTCTTAAATCACATTAAAGCTAAAAAAAATGTGTCTTCTTGGTTCTTTCGGTAAAGTCACGTAGAAGGGAGATAATAAAATAATAAAAATAAAACATAATAAATTCTCACGACGTTTCGGCCACACTGCAAGCAGCCGTCCTCGGAAAGACTGCGTCTTTCCGACAGACCTGTTCTTCACCTGAGAAACGTCGTGAGAGTTGTATTATTTTATTATGTTTTATTTTTATTATTTTATTATCTCCCTTCTACGTGACTTTACCGAAAGAACCAAGAAGATGAATCCCTGCAGTCACGAAAGCTTTAAATCGAAAAAAAAGATGTGTTTAACTAATTTATGCATGAGAAGGTTAATTCATGCAGCATTTACGATTCATTGATTTTTTTTATCCAGTTGTGTGGCACTGTGGTAAGATATTGTGACCTCTACTTACGAGGCACTTTCATGGGTTTGGGTCTTTATAATTAAAAGGAACTGTGGGGACTCCATGTTGTTAGTCGCGACTTGAGATCAACGAATCTTGAACGTTTCTGCGGAACTGATGCAGATCCGATTCTTCTTCACAAAATGGCAGACCGTTGTCCTGCAAACATCGTCTGAGGGTTGAGAACCACTGGAGAAGCGATTCTCAGCAGAGGGCACTTGCACTAGAGGACAAGGTACGCCTGCTCATACTGGTAAGAACCTCCTGGTTACACCAGCCCACAGGGGATTCTTGTGTCCGTCCGTCCGTCGTGAAGGGAGGGGCTGGGTGGGGAGGGGAGGGTGGGGAGGGGCTGGGTGGGGAGGGGCTGGGTGGGGAGGGTAGGGAGGGGCTGGGTGAGAGGGGTGGGGCTGGGTGGGGAGGGGCTGGTCACCCCGTGATGCCCTTATAAAACTCAACGTTTAACCTACTCACGCCGGCTTGTGCCTGCCCTCACAGTCGGGGATATTTGCGGAATACACCACGCCGCCGTTGACCCTGGCCATTGACCGAGCAACCCAACGTTCCTACCAGCTCCCTCCGCAGGAATGTGTAAAATTCTCCTATGTATATATGTTGAACTTCTTTCGCACCGTACGTAGCCAATCGTGCTCATCCGAGGAGCGGGACGTTATTGTATCCTTGTTCATGCACACAGCAGCAGTGTCGCGAGGACAGACTAGGGCGAGATGGGTGTGGTGTGCCGAAATCATTCCAGGGACACGAATGCTGACTGAACGCACGAGGATGACGTAGACCCGTCTGAGTGAATCTGATGACGTTCACATTCACGCTTGCAACAAACGACTCTCCAACGATGACGAGAGCCGCGTGCGTGCTCAGCAGGAGCATTTCTATACACCGAGTGAATGCAATCAAACAAAGCAACAGGCGATTTGGAATAGATTGATTACGAGATGGGAAACGTCGGGCATACCCTAGCATGCAAGGCTGAGTGAATCAACCCACGCACGTATGTTGGCTACTGAAATCTTAGGGGCCGTCCATAAATGACGTCACGCGATTTTGGACGATTTTTGACCCCCCCCCCGTCACACGGTGTCACAAAAACTCAGACCCCCCCCCTCAAATATGACGTCACGAAACTCTGCCCGCCCCCCCCAAAATAAAAGACGCCTTAAATCGCTTTTAACTATTGTCATTGTAGTGCATATTTAATGTGGCGCTGCACTCAGATGCTGTAGGAGAAAACATTTGTTAAAAAGTCTATTTAATTAAGTAGAACGTGTTATCTATATTTATTCATAGTTGCGAATTTTGATGTGACGTCACATTTCCCAAACACCCCCCCCCCCCCTTCGTCACACATCGTCACAAATGTCTGATCCCCCCCCCCCAGGTGCGTGACGTCATTTATGGACGGCCCCTTAGGCACAAATGCAGCAGGATATCCAGAGCTGTGCTGGAGTGTGCACTCCCCTACCTAATCACAGGAGCTCTAAAGCCACGAATCTGCTGCAGAGCATTCAGACAGAATAAGGCAGCAGATATGCACACACGAGCATGGGCACATGCAGATATATAGCGTAGGCACCGTTATACACAGTGATTGAGGAGGGCAGACATTGTGGATCCTATTATCCGCGATGACACCCGCGAATATACTCTGCTTCTCCAATTGGGGGGGGGGGGGGGTGGATAATGTATGTATGCTGAACTTCTTTCACACCGTACGTGGCCTACCGTGCTAATCGCAGATAATGCGACGAGCTTGGCAAATGATGGTGGCAGGCATCGCCCAGCGGCAGCGCATTCGCCGAATGTGGCAGCGGTTTGGTTGTTCCGATCCGGCAGGGCTGCCCTGGTTGAGATCCTCTGTCGTAATTCTCAACGGGTAGGCCATTGTGTGATGGCGTCGTGGTCCAAATGCAAATAACTCGATTGGGATTACACATGGCAATTATCGCGGTGATCTCCCCATACTGGCGGACCAATGCCCGATGTTAGGTCCAGGAAAAACTGTAACTGGGGATGCCCTTTCACGTACGTTGAGACAAGTTGTGATGTCAGTTTTTTTTTATCGCATGTAAAGTGCTCTGAGATGCCCCCGTGTAAAGAAGGGCAACTCTATATACCATATATTTAAACACTCATTATTATAAATATGATGACTTTTATTTCAAAAAAGTTCACAAATAATAAGAATCTGTTTTGCAAAGCAGGATGGGGAAGACGAAAAAAATCGCAGATAATGGTAATAATTCAGACAATGGATAATAGGAGCTTTTAGGGAAAATAATTATCGCAGGTAATAGTCTGAGAAGAGCTATACGGCTCAGTGAGCCTTACCTGGTAAAATATATAGTAATAATAGGAAATAAGTTGCAGATAAGTTCCATTTGTTTAGACTGATATACAAATCGTGAATGAAAGGGGTAAGTGTTGATAATCTATTAATGCCAGCATGATGGACAGTGCACAATGCCCGATCAATGTTTGTCTCCCCAGTGCTGTTGTTTAGATACCAAAAAAACAATTTCTCACTTCAGAGCACGTCGACCTAGGGAGGCTCAGGACCAATACACCAATTTCGAAACTTTCTATAAATAATGAAAAACTTATCACGCGGAAAGATGTACGCAGGCTGAAAACAAAAGCAGGTGACATATACACGCAAAATGGGTGGGTTTTAGACACTAAACAATGCAATTGAATCGGTCCTCGCACCCTGCCAAGCTGCATGTATAACGCACCCAGCCTTGTTTTAGACCACCAACTTAAAAAACAAAAACAAAACTGTGGCCATATCGTGGCTGCCACTGCACTGATGATTCCTAATGATGGCGGGCCGGCTCCACAGTCGTCTCGTTGTTCTGCCGCTGCTAAAAAATAAAAATAAAACGCCCACAATTTTTACACCATAATGTGTCGGGTGGTGGCGGGTTTAACGACACATTTACAATTACGCGATCTAACGCAAAAAAAAACCTCGATTATGGACGATTACTCCCGGTCGCGGTTCCGAAGCAGACACGGGGCTGAAGAGGCTGCTTCCAGTGAAAGACAAATATCATTTGTGGGCCAATTCTAAGAATCAGGCCCAGGCCAGGCTCCAGCTCATCTCACATCGGGTAGGGCAGAGAGCGGCAGAGCTGTTGTGCGCGGCGGGCCACCGCGATGCGTGACTGTGATTTTACCGCAAAGGAGAGTGAATTTGGGTGGACCAAATGGACATTGGGGTGGTGCAGGGCACACCCCAGCGCTCTCCTCGCCACGACCCCGGGCAGGTCTCATGTGTGAAATGGGATGGATGTGGTCCACGGGCCGTTGGGTTCCCCCACCCCCGCCCTGAATGAGATCTGGTTGCTCTAACGGCAGCGCGCGTCGGGCAACAGTGCACTGGGGTGTCATCAGGAGGCTTGGTAGTGATGGTGTAGGCAGTGTGCTTACTAAGTATGTAACATCTCATTGATTCTTAGATTGAAATGGATTCGTATGTTCACGATGCATATATCCTGGGTGGTGGTGGGGGGGGAGGGAGGTGGTTTTGGGTGGGGGGAGGTGGGGGCGGCGGTCTCTGGCTCTGAAATTTAAATCCTCAGAACTGGACTTTTAGTTGTCATTCCTGGGGAGATATTTATAACCCCCACCCCGGGGTGACAAATGTTGATTGCACACTGCCAGGGGATGAGCCTGCTCAGTCCTTGAGTGGGAGACTCCTTGGGAGCAGCCGGTGTTGTAGGGTTGTGCCTGGCTGCGAGATGGCCAGGAGATGGATGCGCAGCAATGGTTTCTTGAATATCCCTGTGCGGAGCTGTGAGTGCCGTGCCAGGCGTACGCATGCGTGGTGGGCTTTCTCCGGGTGCTCCTGTTTCCTCCAAATAAGAAGACAAACCATCGTTCTTTAAACTGGCCAAACATCATCTCAATGTTAGCAGCGCCCTCTTGAAAAAAAAAAAGCTTGACTCCGTGAGGCTTCCCAAGGTAAAATACATAATTATTAATGTATTATTTCAAAGTACACATAACAAATGAAGGCAATACCACCTGTTATGTGTTTACAAAAAAAAATCCATATTTTTTCTGTTATTTTCCAATCTACTATGGGATGAAGGCTTCCTCACACCACGTTCCGTGTGGGTTGGGGCAAGCTTTTATATGTTACTCCAACCCTCCCCCGTCCCACTGGTGAATTGACGAATCGCGCCCTGCGCACATCAAGCCACTTGCGCGTCCACCGATAATTGATTCACGTTTATTGTGCTCACGCGACTGCTGCAGACATTAATTAGAGATTCTGGTATGCTCCACGGCGGTGGAAAGGAATACACGAATCGGGAGTGGCAACGTGAGCCCAAGCGGTGACATGTCGTCATGTCGTCGCGTTGCTGTGCAGGGGAGCAAGCAGACGCATCCAGAGGTGGATCGAGAATATTCGCGAGGCAAGGGGCATCCTAAAATGTAAAGATGTTTAAATAGGGAGCTGCGTTGAAAGAAGTTCAACATACGTATCTGTCGATTTAAAGCTTTCGTGACTGCAGGGATTCATCTTCTTGGTTCTCTCGGTAAAGTCACGTAGAAGGGAAATAATAAAATATTAAAAATTAAACATAATAAAATAATAAAAATAAAACATAATAAAATAATTCTCACGACGTTTCAGCCACAACGCAAGCGTCATTCAAACGCTGTCAGACCTGTTCTTCACCTGATGACTGCTGCTTGCGTTGTGGCCGAAACGTCGTGAGAATTATTTGATTATGTTTTATTTTTATTATTTTATTATTTCCCTTCTATGTGACTTTACCGAAAGAACCAAGAAGATACGTATCTGTGTATTCTGAACTTCTTTCGCACCTAAGTGGAGCCAAACGAACTGAACGTAGCCATAGATACATTACTACTATTAATAATAATCAAATTAAGTGTACTTACTCTGGTAAATGTCAATTAAATACCAATATTCAGGGTCTCAAGGAGGGTGGCAGCGGGGGGAGGCGGATTACCCTCATAGCCCCGCACGCTCTCCCCAACCCCGAATCATGCGAGAGCCATAACCTCCTGGCTACGTATTTAAAATACGAAATGAGGCATTCAAAGACATTGTGTCTTTCTGTTCAATGTAGCAACGGGGTGGTGTTCATCTCCATAGTTGGGCCTGAACCAGTGGTGGGAATTCCACGTTCCCATCAACATTGGAAATACTTTGTTTCACTATAGCACTCTGTTAATCTGCTGGATGACACAATCTCCTAAACGCTCACAGTACTAAAACCTTAATGCACTGGAAAGTAAGTGTAAATTGCGTCGTTAGAGCATGACAATCATCTTAGCATGTCTGAAAATTACACAGATAGCCATTTCAGCCAAGCATGCTATGGCCAGATGTGGTGGTGTATGCCCGTCAACCAGAGACTAACAGCTGCTGGGAATTGTTGGGTCACAGAAAGATGGGGCCACGGTGTGTGAAGGAGAGACACCTATTTCAAGAAATGTACGAGATGTCCAGTTGTGTGGTACAGAAAATAGGCTATTGATGCATAACATTAGATTTGTGAGCATTGTCTGCTCACATGAGTGGGTGAGCAGACGTTTGTCTGTTCTCCAACACGCAAACACAATTTAGAAATATCTAATTGGCCAAACATTTTCAGCAGGAACCTCCTAAAATAAGTCCCGAGACTCTTTAGGGCATTTCGGGTGAATACATAATGAGTGTTATCATTGTTAGCTTCACTCTTGCCTTGTTAAATAATGTCAGTTCTCCTTTGTGGATGTGAAAAATGGACAACTACAAAGACCATACAAAGCAAACTAGAAGCCACAGAAATGTGTTTTTTTTAAAGAAGGATGTTAAATATTTCATGAATAGACAAGGTGGGTAACATACATCTATTATGGATAGCAGTTTACAAATAGAACATTAATAAGAATAATGAAATAAAGACAAGTTTGCTTTCTTGGACATGTAGTGAGAAAACAAGAGACTGAATGTAATGTTTTGACTGCGGAAATTATAGGAACAACAAGAAGCTGGGGAAGACAGCGAATTAAGTACAGAAGCAATTTTAATAATTGGATGCAATT
Organism: Lampetra fluviatilis; assembly: GCF_964198595.1. Taxonomy (NCBI): domain Eukaryota; kingdom Metazoa; phylum Chordata; class Hyperoartia; order Petromyzontiformes; family Petromyzontidae; genus Lampetra; species Lampetra fluviatilis. The sequence goes on along the minus strand of NC_136295.1, from coordinate 4,456,624 downwards.
GGGAGGAATATCTAATGCAGTTCTTGAGTAAATATCGTGGACAGAGCTAAATGGAAGGAAAGCCATGATCGACATATTTGAGGAAGGACACGGTACACCTCCGATTAGCACGGTTGGTTAGGTACGGTGCAAAACAAGTTAAACATACATATGTACAAAGAGAAAGAGATTGCCTTCAAAATATGTCATCGGGCCTCACCAGTGCATGTAATAAAATCATTCTGATGACTGGTTTTAAACACAATCTAACGACCCCTACATCATGCGGGTCTTGGATATTATCTGCCTATACTTCTCCATCCTGGTTCATGTGGGTTTGTGATTCTGGAGAAGGGAAACACACAGCTACAGTTAAATAATGTTTGCAGCATTATCCTTTGCTGGCAATGTAGCCCCACAGCAGCATAGAGCACCTATTTTGTGCATGGTGGTCACTCATCCAAGTACTGTGAAGGCCCAAGCTCGGCTTAGCATCTGAGCTCTTACATAATGCGGTGCATTGTGGGTGATTGGGTCCTTCTGTCATCGAATTACTTGAATACTGGGGTTATGTCATTCTTAAAATGTACACGTCATAGGTTGATTTGATCTTGCAAAATCAGAGCACTCTACATTATTATGGTGATCTGACATTGAATGCTGCCGACTCTGAAAGGCATTTAATACGTACTTTTGTTTAATAACAATGAATGTCTGAATATAAATTGGCTAAGCTATCTGGGTTACACAGATGCGTCTCATAAGTGCAAGCGGCAGCTGACTTTGTTCCCCCATATGTATCCAGCAGTGCAGTGACAAAGGGCTGTAAATTATAATTTCATTACATCAGAAATGTGCCATCAGCAATGGTTATAAATAGGGGGAATGTGTGTATTGAATTCATCACCATGTACATCTGGGTTTTAGCAAACCTATAAGGCGAATGATATTCACGCACGGAAAAACATGCAATCACATTTCCAAGGCAATGCGTTCAAATCCGTCTCTGAGATTGACTGAGCCCATCATCATTCTGAGATTGATAATATAAAACAATGATTCCACTTTGTTAGAGGTCAACAGTGATTGTCCTCCGGAGCGAATGACCCCTGGAATAGAAATGTGGGAAATCCCCTATAGTGTGGTCCAGTGTGGTACAGCCACTGGTGTATAACGGTTGGCACATTGGATTTTGCAATCTGAATTTTTGGGGTCTCCCGGTGTGACAGTCGAAACAATGGTAAAGGATCTTAAATACCCCCACGACTGTCCACCCAGCAATAGAAATGGGTACATACGCTCATTCATCGGCAGATCACTTGCAGTGTCGTAAATTGTGGGTACTTCCACCTCTTCCAAGATGTACTGCCAGTGTGGAAGAGAAGACCAAAATTGCCCCTAGTGGAGGTCCTTCTGCCAGTAGTGGTTTCAGCGATAATTTGCAGGCCTGCTCCTTTGTCTTCTGAGCCCCTTACGGAAATGAGCATTTATCCGTGTTTATTAGGCCAAGGAGACACTTTGATTTTTTAGTATCTTGTTTTACCCAAGAAAGCCAGTGGAGGCTCGTGTGTAGCTGAGGCCTATATTAAAAGTGAGGCCAGGTGTGTTTTTAGCGTGTTTGTGTGTGGGAGGAAACCAGGACACGTGGAGAAAACCCGTGGATATGAGGAGATTACACTCAAAGGTCCGCATAAGTAGGTCAGCAAACCACTCATGTATTGCCTCTTAAGAGTTCACTTCTTAGCCAAATGTGTGTGTGTGTGTGAGGCTCATGGATATAATAATGTCGTCATGATCCAACAAACCACGATCTAAGGAGATGTGTCTTTTGGCCAATTCAGATGCAGAAGAGCTTCACGTTGGGTTGTGAGATTGGCGAGTTATGTTTGTGTGAACATGGCATGAATGCTGTCGACTAGGAACATGTTCCCGACTTTCGGGTTCACATGAAGCATCAGAAAACTCGGCCGGGACGCGACATTTTTCGAACGATCTGAAAGATGTGTTTTTGTTTCGTATTGATTCAAGCATGCTGTTAGAGGAAATAACGCCGCTAATGTAACATCACTTCCGTGCTTTTCCCGACAAAAGTGGTGGAAAGCAACGTCACTTTTGTTTGCACAAAAGACACCTCCAGTTAATATATCATGTTCGATTAGAAAATCTAAAGATATTAAATATATATCTGAAATTGCCCTTTAGAATCTAAAAACCTGAAATCGAAAATGTTAGAATCGCAAACTCACCCGAACTGAAAACAGGGCTGCAATAATATCCAAATCCTCACGGGCTATTAAATGTAAAACCATAAAAATGTTCCGCTTACTTTCTTATTCCTGCACAACTATGATTGCAATCTTAAATATTATATTTATTCTCGTGTAAAAAAAGGTTACATTTCATTGTCTTCATTAAAACTCAGAATAAAACTAAATCATTATTCTGCACGTATAAAAAAAATATTGATTCAAGCATTTGGAATATACGGCAAAGTCTACTACACACATTTCATAAGAATAATAATACTGACATGTACACCTCCTCTGTCAATCCACTGCTGGATGAATGTCTCCTCATGCCATGCCTGTCATAGGGGTTGTTTGACCATACTTCACCGCTCTGGTCAGTACGGGTTGACGATGATGAGGAAGCCCAGGACCAGTTCATACATCATCATCCGCCACCGATGTTAACCGTAGGCAGAAATTGAATTCAGATCGTAAGCTTCATAACACAGTGTGCTAATCACTGCGCCACCACTGCCCATGCAGAACTCAGTCACATTTCCCAAGCGAGCAGGGTGGGGGGGGGCATTCTTGTATATAATTATCATCTTTTGCCAGATGTGTTCATTCCACATTCCTCTGACAGGATCAGTTTGTTTTGTGTAATACTATTGTTAACCTCCCAAATTGGTAGCTATTTTGTTCACCTTGACGATAGCCCAAGCTGACATCCGACCTGGATATAAATATTGCATCCTTATGGTTGTCAGTTGAGTGCCCTGATGCGCAGCATTATTACACGATATCCAAATTCATAATTTATAGATAAGTATGGATATGAAACACACACACACACATACCCACAATTCAAATTTCAGCTATAAATCAGGTAAATCAGGCAGCTGGGCTCACAAACATGAATTGTATTTCGATTTAAAGCTTTCGTGACTGCAGGGATTCATCTTCTTGGTTCTTTCGGTAAACTAACGTAGAAGGGAAATAATAAAAATAAAACATAATAAAATAATTCTCACGACGTTTCAGCCACAACGCAAGCAGCCGTCCTCAGGTGAAGAACAGGTCTGTCGGAAAGACAGACCTGTAAAGTCACGTAGACAGCTGTCTTTCCGACAGACCTGTTCTTCACCTGAGGACGGCTGCTTGCGTTGTGGCCGAAACGTCGTGAAAATTATTTTATTATGTTTTATTTTTATCATTCTATTATTTCCCTTCTACGTGACTTTACCGAAAGAACCAAGAAGATGAATTGTGTTATTGCTTTAAGGAGGAGACACCTTCAAGACAATGCATTTGGCACGAATCATTCCCGCAATACCACGCACCCAGATATGCCCAACCCTAACCCTTCCGAATTGGGACCCTAAATATCTGAGACCTATTGAGAGCATGACAAAGGAACCCTGCTGCTGTTATTGGAGCGAAACCCACAGTGTGTTAGCACGCACAAAGACAAACATCCCACGTAAAGCCTTAATCGAGTGTTCGGGCAAGTGCTGTTAGCGAGCACCTATGGAGGCCGGAACGGTACACGAATGGGGTTTGTGGCCAACACCATGCCCAGCCGCCTTTGTCTCCCGAGGTGGCGATATTTACACACCGCATTAGTTACTCATTCAAAGGCCAAGGGGACCATGGGGAGGCGCAGGATCAGTTAAAATAATCGTGACTGGTGTTGGTTGTGAGCGGGAAACGAACTAGGGTCGCCGGGTTCGTAGCACGCCACCCACTGCGCCACCGCTCCTCCAACACACACACGTGCACGTGCACGCGCGCCAGCACTCACATAGGCACATATATTCACGCTGCATGCAAACACGCATGTACTTGCACACACACACATTAGTCCCACAGGCGTACACATGCACTCACACGCGTGCAAAATGGCACACTCACAGTCCCACGCACATACACACACTCTGTATTAATAAGAGTTCCAATCTGAACTCAGACAGGAGGGACATTGTAACCATTACAATGCCCGAGTACTGGCAGAGAGCTAGCTCTGTGTTTCAACGATCTCGAGTCACAATGCCGTAAATACGCCAGGTTGTGCAACTCAACTGGCCCCCGCCACGAGAATGTGTAATTGACTCCACCGGGCTTTTGACCATTCGAACGAGATGAGCTTCAGAAACAGTTTGGCTAATTTACGGTCGCGTGCGTGGCATAATCCCGACGCATTGTTCGTGCGCATTACGAACCCGGCCACCCGAGTTCGATTCCCGCTTACGGTCAACACGAGTGGCGCATATCCGAACCAGTCCTGGGCCTCCCCTAGGTCGAATCAGCTCCAATTGAGTACCTGGTGCGGTGTGTAAACATCGCCGCGAGGGAGACAAAGGCCTTCATATGTGCTCGCTAACAGCACTTGCCCCAACAGTTTGAGAAGGCTGTGTGGGGGATCTTTGTACATAACGTTTTGTCAACACACTTGCTGGATGAGTGTCTCCCAACGCCTTGCTAGTCGTGAGGGATCTTTGACCATCCATACTTCACCACGCTGGTCAGTGCTGACAGTCGAGGACAATGGATTTAGTTGAACTGCCCTCTGCTGCCCACACTGTCCACAGCTCCTACCTTTTACACATCGTGGTCACGCATCCAATCACTATCCAGGCTCAATGTCTGCCGAGCTGTCGAGGTCTCACGGCGTCTGGCACATTCTGGGTCATGTGGCCACAAGGCAAACGTTTGTGTTTTCAATCCAGTAAAATAAAATATCTATATGGGCGTGTGCGCGTATTTGACACCGTAATTGTATACACTTCCATCATTCTCAATATTTCAAGTAAACACTGTCTCCTTTCTCAAACTGCACACACAATACATACATGGACATTCAACACAAAATGCTGGGGCATTACCAACAACACCCATACAACAAGACATGTACACCACACAAGCACCGCAAGGACATTGTACGTGTATATATTCCTGCAGTCACAAAAGCTTCAAATCAAGATTCAAATCAAGAATGTGTTGTATCGGTCATACGTATATTATAAAATCGCAACAATTAGTTCAAAGGTCACTCAACACTTACTTGATAGCTACCCGCACATGCACCTGTGTGTGTGTGCACATGCACGTGTGTGTGCACGTGTGCAAGCGTACAAACACATAGCACCGTCGCTCGCTTACCTGTGTGCCGTGACTATCCAGAACATCCATGGGGATATCCTGAGATGTTGATGACTGCCTCGACATGTTTTGTTGCACCATTTAATTGGCTGTCATTAATGTGACTCCCACGTTCTAGGACGACGTCGAATGCCTTTTTCCTTTCCAGTTATCGTCTCCTCTTCTCTTCTGCTGTCCCCTGCGTTTTCCTTCGCGCCGCCAGCAGCAGCAGCAACAGCAGCACGTGATTTTGTAATCCCAGCGAGATGCGTGTGTGTGTACGATGTGTATCTAAGACTCAGTGTGCAGTATATGTACTATGTATGTGTTGTGTGTATACACACACACACAATATATATCTAGATAATAAGACCGGATTTAGACTTGTGTTGTACACAGCGTGTGCGGACACGCGTGTGTGCAAGGCTGCCGCAGCCACCAGATATGTGCACGATGCCAATATACCTACAGTTTATGCGTATTCGAGCGCGGTGTGAATGTGTGTATGGCTGCGCGCGTGTGTGTGTGTGTGTTCACGTTTTAAATACTAAAGACTCCTCCACTGCACACCGTTTTAACAACGTCACGTTACGCGCTACTGTAGACATACGGCGTCGGCTTTGTCGCGGTTGAGTCGCCGTGTTTTCCTAACCAGTAGCAGGACTTGTAACAATAGCAACAATTAATACTGGTTATGTACTACTACCAATAATAGGAGGCGTGTGACCGTTCACTAAGGCGGACCGGTGAGACGCTCCTCCCGTGTGCAATGCACGAGAACTGCCGCTGTCCTTGGTGCTGATTTCTGTCCGCGCCTACACGGGGCTCCTAGCGATTGGGCGTTCACATTTGCTACGTGAAGGGGCAGGGAGGGGAGGGGGGAGCTAAAGGGCCGAGCAAATCGCGAACTCGTGAATTATTCATGAGAGATCATTGGTTCTTATTGTTCTTCGAATGATAATCGTTTGCCTCGTCGGTGGCGTCGAGGCGTTGGCTGATGGTTTGCATTGGAGGCATCGTTTGTGGGATGTCGCATCAGCGAAATTGGGGTTTGCGCTTCGAAGCAATGGTTATTGATATGCGCCAGTTACACCGTCGTGTCGTGTTGTGTAAGCTATCGATTGGGTTTGGTGGTATATGCCTAATCGATTTGAGTCATTTAAACTGTCCACCTTTATTCCCGATTTTTTTTAACAGACGCGCGTAATTTAATTAGAGCTGTTTGAAATGTATTATTTTACATAAGATATTACCAGAATTATATTTGCATAATTAGGTTTGAGACCATGGTTCTGATTGCTATTATACTGGTGTATTCTGGAATAAGAGTATGATTAGTGATAGATTTTGAATAAGAGTTTGCATTGTGGCTACATTTACGTTTAGTTGTGAATTATTTGGTTACAGTTTGCTGTTATGTAATTTTTTCTCGCTCGATTACCTGTGTGCCATATCATTTTTACGATCGTACAATAATGATATATACAGGGTGGCTCAACAGTAAGGTCAGACATGGTTATTATATTTATTTTAATAAATAACATTGGGTTGTTTCATTTATTTTGACAGATGTCCAAACTAACTTCCATTACTCTCTGGTTCTTTCGGTAAAGTCACGTAGGTAGAAAAATAATAGATCACGACGTTTCGATCGCCACACAAGCGATCGTATTCAGGTGAGAGAGATAAAATATTAACTTAATTAATATGTAAACAAGTTGTTTTAATGCCAATTTTAAAATAAATTCAATAACCCTATGTACTCTGACTTTTCGACCTCCCTGTATATATAAGACAATTAATCTTGATATGGTTATGCTTCGTTTGAATGGCCATGCAAAATTTATCGTTGCCCTCGACTTGGGAATGTGTAATTCCGACAATACACGTTTATTTTATTTTTACATTTCTAGATGAACGGTTAAGGCTTTGATTAGGATCAGAGCTGATGTTTGGACTCTCCTAAGCATGAAGGCTGTTGTTAATCTCAGTGTTAGGGATATGATTATCGCGAGTGGCTCCGCTTCATCTCATTATCTCAAGGTAAAATAATCATGGCAAGACACCAGCTCAAACCGACTTCTTCAAATGAACGAATCAACGCCCAAGGCAGTGTCAGAAGGCAGAATTCAGGCAGCTTTTAATTGAACCATGATTCAATCGCCATCATTAATATCCGGCCTTCTTATAACTACATTCATAATAATGATTACCCATCGCATCCTTCATTATCATTATTGTCAACTTCCCCACCCCACCCTACATCCATACGAACCCAATACACTCTAAAGCATCACCACTGAACAACATCATAACCTAACTTCCCTAACATTGCACCAGCGTTATTAACATCATCGTAATAGCATCTCCACACGCAAGTCGTAACCACATAGATGGCTAATCAAGCACAATCACGTCATCGTCGTCATCACGACCGAAATTCATACAGCCTACATCGCATTGTTGCACAGACACCACCATCACTACCCAGAGCCACATTCACCCCATCGCCATCACTTCTTATATCCACACCATCATCGCCATCACCAGCCATCTGTCAATTTACTCAATCACTATCGCTACCAAACCGTCTGCACACACACTACCATCACCATCACTACCCAACCCTGAATTAACTACATCATCATCACCCCCCGATATACACTCCAACATCACCAGCACTACACAAACCCCCCATTTACTTCATCACCATCACTGCTCGACATTCACCATCAAAACCATCACTACCCAAACCCCCAAACACGATGACTACCAATCACCATCACAACCAATCCACCTCCTCCCATATCACCATCACTACCCCCCCCATTCACTCCATCACCATCACAACCAAAGCCCACTACACCCACACCACCACGACCATCACCATCGATCCATCACCAGCGTCTCCAACACAAAAAACAACAAAGACGTTCACGACACAATACCACGTAAAGCATTCGTAAGGATTTACGTCCTCCTGAATCTAAATGAGCTGCGGTATTTAAGTGTAGCAGATATTTATGTTGGTGATTATCGTAAATGCGCACCACATGCGGTATATTTCTTTAGATTAATAGATCTATATGCGCTGTATAAACCGTACAATTCACGTGAATTGCGCTACGTAGTAAATGCACATAAACGTGTTCAGAATCAACTACACGCGCGGACAAATGTGCCTGGGCACATCCACATGTGCGTTCGCGATACTCTCACAGGGGAGAGGTTGCGAATAGGGATTATTCACACATCCATTAATAAAGCAGATTAAATATTAACTGGAATGGAAATGATGCATATACATTGATGTTATTGACGTGCAGAGGAATATAAACATTGCACAAAAAAAACACACTCGATGAGCAAAACATTCCGGATAAAGCTTTGACTCGTTCGTTTAAAAAAATAAAAAAAACGTGTTTTATTCCTAAGAAATCAGATTTATAGTTGAACATAAATCCACGTATTGGGGTCGAGTAAGCACCACCACCATCCCATAGGGATCGGCAAAACAACGATGACCGGTTCGTAATTCTCTCCTGAGTAGACCCTTCCCCGACTTAGTCAAGTGGGATTTCCACCACACATGTAGTCTTTTGGCAGGCTCAACCCGAGGTATGGATGAGCCTGGATAATGCTTGGGTGGGTGACCACCATACACAAGCAGGTTGCTAAAAAGCTCCTGGGCAAAGTGGTGAGCAGCAGAGGGCAATGCAGCAAAACCCATAGTTACATGTATGTTGAACTTCTTTCACACCGTACGTAGCCACCCCTGCTTGTACAATGCTTCCATGCTTTCACGTCTTCACCAACTAGGTACAAAACAGCTTTTGGTAAACGGACATTCTTAGTGGCTGCCCCTAGTCTCTGGAATAATATAACCACAAACTCGATTAACAGTCTATACCCACACTCAATCATCTTAAATCACTTCTTTCAAGCGCATTCCTGCCAATCTGCCACTGCTGAAGTACGTAGATGATATACAAATCCTTTGTTAATTATTATTCCGCATTTGAGTCCTGTTCTGTTGCAATGTGTGCAATGTCATGGTGATTGTTATGATTGTTAGTGTTACTTGAAATGTGTTGTTTTCACAGGAAAACTATTTTACCAAAGGTGTTACTATTCCTAGTTTTGCAATATTTTATCGAATCTTATTCCTCACTCTAGATGCACCATTTTGCAATATGTTTCTCTAATCTTAATGTTCACTTGAGTTAAATATTTAATTCATAATTAAGTAATATATTGTATATTTAAAAAATGTGTTGACTTTTTTCATTGCTGTATTTATTGTATTGATAATTTTTATGCGAGCTGTTGCAAACGTGTTTTAAAATCTTACAGTTATTTTTTGCTGATGAAACCCGGTTAAAGAGCTTCTTAGCTTACAGGGCAATTCTAAATAAACTGTTCACTGTTCAACTCGGGCTGCCCAGCATGGTAACTCCCCACTACCCGCAATGCAGTAATATCCATCGTTGTTCTGCGCCCCCCTTCCACTAAGGCGTTGGGAGGCCCTCATCCAGCAGTTGATTGACAAAAGGGCTAAACGTGTAAATGCAGAATGAATGAGTAATTAATCATGCCCATGTATTGGTACTGTTTACATGAAACGCAGACAATGTTCCAGCTACATGAATTCCGGTAACTCGAATTTCAAGAAAATCGTGTTTCCCAGTAGCCACGCTTCTTTAGAAATTCTGAAAAAAAAGGTTTAAACAAAACTGCTCTGCCTGAGACTGACTGCCAGGGCTCCTTCCTGCTGGGCCTTGTAATGTGATGCTAAGCCTCCGGTGAGTCCAGTATTTGTTTTTCTTTTTTTATAACCCTTGTGGGGGTAGGGAGTTTCGAAGCAGTGAGACGTGAAGGGTTTTAGTCACTGTTGTTGTGGAAAAAATGACAAATGAATACGCGATCAAATCGTATACGTAGGCTTTCACGCCCAATATTACGTATGGTTCGTAATCCGTTGATTTTAGATTATATCGTGTCGTGTTTAAGGTCATTTCTCTTGGAACGATAACCCTCCGCCACCCGACAATAGCCAATTGAATCAAGTTGTCACGTGCGCAAATATGCTAATTTATTTGTGTTTTCAGTAAACCGAACGAGTGTTGAGAAGAAAGCATTATTATCGGGACTTTTGCCTGATTTATTCTAACTACACGATGGACATTATTATTTTAGAAAAATTTCACGTAATACCTACACGATCAAACCCGAATTATGAATCAACAATCATCAGACCGTGAACAACAACAACAAATGTAAAACATTTCAGTGTCTCCATGCGAGACTGAGTTTGGGGATGCCTTCATGAGAGAGCCAGTGGTGGTAACTCCATATTTCTATGACAGGGGGCAAGTTGACCCTTAGTACACCCACTGTTGCCCGCCTCCCCCAGAGTAGTGCTAATCTCATCAAACAAGAAGGGACAATGGGATACATTTACCTGGGATTTCAACTCAACACTGTAACTTGAGCATTAACATTTACACTCCGATTTAATAGTAACCATGAGTAATTCTTACATACTGCACCCGGCAGTATAGTCTATTGGCAGGTCGCGTGTGGTGGGATAATGTGTGGGTCTGATTGCAGCGGCGTGAGCCAGCAATTGCAGAGCTGCACCTTTACCTTGTGCTTCCACTATGACATTCATTCAAGGTCGCCGTGGATTCTCAGTGTTGCACACACAAAATGAAAAACGTGGGCAGGTGCTCCAAATTGAGGGCAACCACATTTATCGTGATAATCTGTAAAATTCAACAGCACGTGTGTTTTACACAGCAATCTTCAACCGAGTCGCCATTAACCACGTGACTGGGGTACAGGTCAGGCTACTCAATAACCCTGCCAGCCACCTACAGGCCCGACTCAGTATCGCATGCTGGTGTATGCACGTGCATTAATGTACTGCACACCACATGAGGACCTTCACAAAACCACACGTTACTACCTTGCTGCACGAGGAAATAATTAACAGAGTGATCAATTCCTCATGTGCCACACTCTCCCCCACAGAATGAATGTCGTCTCGACACTCCATTTTTCCCCTTGCAAACATTTAGCAGTATTTATTTTTCCTTAAACTGGTCACGAAAGGAGTTTATGAAATCGTTAACACGTTCCTTCGGAGTGGGCAGGTAGGAACTTGGTTGGACAGCGCATTCGTGCACGACAGCCAGACAACTCATACCTGGTGGGCAGTGTGGAACCTGTTGTTCCTACCTGTATAAAAGATAACTTGACTTGAGGTAGCCAGGCAGCCAGCCAGGTAGCCAGCCCCCTTAACTATCGGCCCCTTCCCCTTGCTTAGGCCCCTCCCCTGACCAACCCCCCATATCCTTAGGCCCATCCCCTGACCCCCCCTCCCTTAGGCCCCTCCTCTGACCCCCCCCCCCCCTCAGGCCCCTCTCCTGACTCCCCCCTTCCTTAGGCCCCTCCCCTGACCCTCCTCCCTTAGGCACCTCCCCTCTCCGTACCCGGCAGTAGGTCTCCACCAATCAAAGAGCTGTTTGTAAGGTCTCCACCAATCAAAGAGCTGTGTGTATTATATATTTATTTATGCACGACAGACAGACGGACAGCTAAATAATCCCTGGTGGGCAGTGTGGAACATTGTTCCTACCTGTAAAACAATTTCTCTAGGGATCATATCCCTTCCAAGATAGCGCCACTCCATCAGCTCTCTATGTTGGGTTAGCTCCAACTCTTTGTGCACGAAGAGATAGGAGTCTGAGCATTGTATTATGCTTTTACCAGATACTCTGGTATTATTAAACCACGCTTCACATTTTACTGACCAGAAATGGGTAGGATTCTTTTCCCAGTACTTGTTAAGATAAAATCCTTTCCAGCTTGTCAATGCCCTATGGATTTAGCTCTTAGGCACTTACTTATCGGCCTACCAACATACATATATACAGGCAGTCCTCTACTTACGATGGAGATGCGTTACGACGACCCCATCGTAAGTCGAAAATATCGTAAGTCGAAGATGGCCTAGCCTACCTAGGAGTCTTAAAGAATGGTGATAATTTAGCAAAACAGAACAATTTACAGTACCGTACTGTATAAACGATCTACTGTATGTATTTATTAATTACAATAATGTATTGCACAGTAAAATTAAAAAGTAAACAAAAACAAGGTCAATTCTTAGCCTACCTATATGAACTGCAATTTAATAGAAACTTTTCTCAGGAAACAATCCTATCTGCTATAAAACTTTTAACATGCATTAAACGTATGCATCGTATCGTGGTAACCCTAAAATGAAATCGCTAAAGCTACGTATCATACATGCATTGAACGTATCGTAACGTATCATATTGTACTGTACTCACCAAGATTCTGTCCGTCGTCTGCATTCTTGAACGATGTTAAGTTGCTGATGGCGACATTAACTTCGTTGTCGGAAGAGGATGGCGATGATCAAGTTTCAGTATCGTACCTCGTAGGCTGCTGCGTTTGCCTGCCGCGCGAAATGTAAAATATTTTACAATTTTGTCGTATCGCTATCGCCATCGTAAGATCGAAATATCGTAAGTCGGACCATCGTAACTCGGGGGGAACTACCTGTACAGAACCTTTCAAATTATTTCCAGGCCACTGTATGACTTGCTTTTAACAACACCTAAGTATTTTCAAAAGAAAAAAAACAGTACAGGGAACAAAATCAGGCCAACTGATTAGCAGAACACCAATAACATGGACAGATTCCCACCAAAGGGTTCTGATACAGTTGGTGGATCACCTATCCAGTCCACCGATATTGGCATACCCAAACTTTAATCAACCATTCGTCTTACATTGCGATTCCTCTCAAGAAGGCCTGAGAGCTATCCTTTACCAGAGGCAAGATGGAAGAATGAGAGTCATAGCATATGGGTCCAGAACTCTCACTCCACCAGCGAAAAATTACCACCTTCACTCAGGCAAGCTGGAATTTATGGCACTAAAGTGGGCAGTTTGTGAAGGTTTCCAGGATTCTCTGTATCATGCCCCTTCATTTGTGGTATAGACAGACAATACTCCCCTCACCTATGTCCTCACCACTGCCAAACTCAATGCAACTGGACAAAGATGGGTTGCCGAATTGGCCGACTTTGATTTCACAATCAAGTACCGCCTGGGTACAACCAATGCAGATGCTGATGGACTGTCAAGGATGCCACTGGAAAATGATGGATTCATAGCTTAGTGAACTGAAAAAGTCAGCCCAGAGGTGATTAGTGCTACAATGCAGGGAGTCACCATTCAGCATGAGGAATCAACAGCCTGGTCCAGATTGATAACAGTCTATGCCATAGAAATACAGGAGGATTAAATTTCGATTTAAAGCTTTCGTGACTGCAGGGATTCATCTTCTTGGTTCTTTCGGTAAAGTCACGTAGAAGGGAAATAATAAAATAATAAAAATAAAACATAATAAAATAATTCTCACGACGTTTCGGCCAGACCTGTTCGTCACCTGAGGACGGCTGCTTGCGTTGTGGCCAAAACGTCGTGAGAATTATTTTTTTATGTTTTATTTTTATTATTTTATTATTTTCTTTCTACGTGACTTTTTCAGGATTGTGACTCACTAGCTTGCTCGGTTCAACCGATCCCACGGGGTGAACTCAGACAAGCCAAGCAAAGAGACCCAGTAATTTGCAAAGTATTGGAGTACAAAGACAAGTATCAAAGGCCCACGGTAAAAGCAAGCCAGACAGAAAACCGAGACGTGAGGGCATTATTAAGAGAATGGGCAAAGCTTCACATCAGCAAGGAGGGCATTCTGTACCGGAAAACCAATACCAGGACCCAGCTGGTATTGCCTAAACTGTATCACCCATTGGTCTATAAAAAAAAATGCATCAGGAAATGGGCCATCTTGGCGTGGAAAGGACATTGAACTTGATCAGAGATCGATTTTATTGGCCCAGGATGAAAAACGACGTCGAGCATTTTGTAAAAGAAAGCCAAACGCACCAACACAGGCACTTTTGTCTAACATCAAAACCACATACCATTTTCGGATGGTTTCCATTGATTTCCTGCACCGATAAACATATAAGCAGGGACATGAATATATCCTGGTTGTAATGTATTATTTTACTGCAAAAACAGTGGCTGGCAAGTGGTCCAATCACTACGCCCTTAAATTTGGGTTTCCCACAAAAAAATTCAACATGATCAGGGAAGAGAGTTTGAGAATCAACCTATGGCCCAATTGAAGGGAAATTGTGGAATAAGAGGCTCCCACACTACTCCATACCACCCACAGGGTAATGGACAGGTAGAGCGATTCAAGAGGACGCTGCTCTCAGTGTTAAGGACTCTGACTGAAGAGCAGAAGACAGATTGGAAGAGCTCCTTAGCCAAGGTAGTACATGCCTATAACTGTACTCATAGTGAAGCCACAGGATTCTCACCTTTGTATCTCCTGTTTGGGAGGTCTCCAAAACTACCAGTGGATCTTATTTTTGGTTTCGAATACCAGGGAGAGGGAGGATCCGATAAGCAATATGTGGAGAAGTGGAGACAGCGGATGGTGGAAGCCGACAGAATAGCATCCAACTGTGCAACAAAAGAAGCCACTAAAGGGAAGGGCCAGTATGACAAGAAAATCAATGGGGCAGAGCTACAGCAAGGCAATCGTGTCCTGGTGAGAAACATGAGTGAAAAAGGGGGACCGCGCAAAATTCGCTCCTACTGGGAGGACAAGGTGTATATTACCATTGGGAGAAAAAGTAATGACAGCCCAGTTTATGAGGTGAAACCTGGGAGCGGTGAAGGGAGAACCAAGGTGATTCATCGGAATTTACTGCTACCTTGTGACTTCCTCCCAATTGAGCAGCCATCACAAAAGCAACGGAGTAAGAAAGCAATAAAGAAAACTCACCAAACAAGGACAAGAGGCCCATGGAAAGACACGTAGGAACCAACAGTGAGTTGGAAACGAATGAAGAATTTGAAAGAGGTTATTACAGTTGGCCAAAAACTGATAAGCAAGCTCCAGTAATACAGGACACAGTCACCATTAAACCCAGAAGCTGAAATATTCCACCCACACAAGACAGAAGGTGAACAACAGTTATCGGCAGCAGCCAAGGAATATTTATCAACAGCTGGTACATAGAGAAGTGAGACAGATTCAGAGAGTGAATATCAGTTCACTGAAGCAACTGAGGGAGAGATCTTGCCGAAGGGATCAGAATACAGTGAGACCGTTTTGGCTGTAAATAATGAAGAAGAGCAGTTGAGTCCAGCAAGTGAATCTGCAAGTGACTTGGAACAGAGTGATGAAGAGGATGAAAATAGTCATCACAACAGGAGACTCCACCCTCAAAGAGAGAGATAAGACAGCGAAATACACTCACCTATGACAAGTTGGGCGAACCTACCATCATGAGAGGGAGCCCGGTAGCACAAGGGATAACTGTCGGTTGATACTGGAGTCCATGGTGAAACAATGGACTTTTGACTACAACATGGGTGATCAAGACAAAATATAAGCAGTGATATGGTAAAGTGTTTTGTAAGCGTTGTGTTTAATATGTTAAGAAGTGGTTATTGCTTAAGATGAAACATAAAACAAATGATACAGATAATCCCGGAAACGTTCGCAAACTGCCCATTTTAGTGCCAGAAATTCCAGCTTGCCTGAGTGAAGGTGGTAATTTTTATCTGGTGGAGTGAGAGTTCTGGACCCATATGCTATAACTCTCATTCTTCCATTTTATTTTTCGATATGTATCGCACCTTGCTCTGGAACAACGCACATTTCTTTGCTGACAGTTTGATACCATGCTGTTGATACCGACGCAAGACTATTTGTACATGCGGGACATGATCTTCAAAGTACTTTCTGTGAACAAAGTTGTCATCCAGGTAGGGCTGACAGATTTCATCCCAAAAGCCAGACAGGCAGTCCTCCATGCTCCTCTGGAATTCTGCTGCTGCTGAACTCAAACCAAAGGGAATACGCACCCACTCATATAATCCCCATACTGTGATAAAAACTGAGGGGCAAGTTTCTTCATCAAGGAAGCCTTGATGGTAGGCTTTCCCTTGGTCTAAAACAGAAAACCAAGAACTCCCACTCAACCTGTCAAGCATGTCTTGGATCCTTGGAATGGGATGCATGTTAGGAACAGACTTCTGGTTCAGCTCTCAGTAATCACAACATAGTCTCAGGTTTTTGACAATTGTTGAAGAATATGGTGATATTGTTATTGTCACCCAGCCTCGATTGATCAAGTCTTGCAGGGAAATTATTTTTTAGCTTGATAATTGGTTTTTTACCCCTTTATCTAGCAACAAAACTGACACCTTTTTTACGAGGAGTCATGTTTGCATAGACCGCAATACCTGCAGTCATAATGCAAACAAAAAGCATAACTCTGATAATGTGTGCACTGTCCTTGAAGTTGATTGGTCCAGACCCGAGATAGCTTTCCTTAGAGCCTAGTCTCACATGGGTTGGACCAGATGCGCCTTTCGTAAAAAAGGTGTCAGTTTTGTTGCTAGATAAAATGGTAAAAAAATAATTATCATATTTTTTACTGGCAAATGAGGTACCAATGGTATTTTTTAGCTTGTTTTATCTCTCAAGTTCCAGGCTGGATGCTTCATTGACTTTTTCAATCAGCATATCATCAGTGACAGTGATGTCATCCAGATGGGGCTTCATTTGGAATTGTATAGGGTCACTGAGCAATCCTGTGTCTTTCGACCTCAGGAACTTCCTGCGTGCCAAATCTGGATTGTACTGGTCATCAGCTCCTTTTTACTTAGATGGAAAATAAGTCTGTCCTTTAATTCGATAGCTCAGAACAAAACGTTCTGTGCAGATTATCTGGGTTCCTGAGAGGTATTCATCAACTTATGATAGAGATCAGATGTGCTTTCTTCTGTATAGTGTCCCTTCAAAATGGTTTTTAACTTGGAAATAGTCAAATCAGTTTTTTATTTCTCACATGTCCCTCAATTTCAGACCAGAACTGATTGCTCTGATTACTGTCAGGCTCAGCATGGCCCTTACGGATTCCTGTGTCGATGTGGTGCATCAGATTGGTGTAAGATAACTTGTCTTTCTGCCCTCCTTCACCAATCTGCCCACAGATCCTGAATAATCTCCGTATTGTAACTTCCGGCACATTTCCTAGTCTGGCAATTCGTATGGCATCCAATGCTGCTGTGGTTTTTATTCCACCTTCACTTGAGGTTTTCTTTTCCTCAACGGTTTTTCTGGATTCTTCTTGTGACTCTTGTATTTCATCATCCATATCTTCAGATATTTTTGATGGTGGCAGTGTTTGACCTGTTCCCTTGCTGTCTTTGTATTTCTGCTGTATTGTCTCAATGAAGACAGCAGGGTTTGAATATATACAGGCCTCATTATCTTCTTCTTGGTATTCAACTTCATCGAGTACTCTTTCAGCCATACGAATTAAAGCCCATTTGCTTTTATCTTCCCCAGTCTCATCATCATGGAAACACTTAAAATATCTGCATGTTTCCATGACCTAGGCTCTCTGCAGCTGATTCAAAGCAGCACTGGCCTTGTCCTGCAGCTGTTCCAGCGCCATGATGTGAAGACCGTTCAGATCCTTACCCGACTGTCTTGACATATGGTGCCCGTACAATTGCTTGGTCTGTCTCGTTGTAAGAGTTGATCCCTGTCAGTGAACTATGGGAAACTCCTACCAGGCTCACCAAAATATGTTGCACACTCGAAATGAAGAACATGGGCAGGTGCTCCAAATCGAAGGCAAACACATTTATTGTGATAATCTGTAAAATGCAACAGCAATTGTCACACACAGCAATCCTCAACCGAGTCGCCATTAACCACGTGACTGGTGTACAGGTCAGGTTAGGAGCCGTCCATAAATGACGTCACGCGATTTTGGACGATTTTTGACCCCCCCCCCCCTCGTCACATGGCGTCACAAAATGTCAGACCCCCCCCCCTCAAATATGATGTCACAAAGCTCGCCCCCCCCCCCCAAAAAAAAAAAACCATGCTTCAAATCGCTTTAAACTATTGTCATTGTAGTGCGTATTTAATGTGCCGCGGCACTCTGATGTTGTAGGAGAAAACATTTATTAAAACGTATATTTAATTAAGTAGAACGTGTTGTCTATATTTATTTAAAGTTGCGCATTTTGATGTGATGTCACATTTCTCACCCCCCCCCCCTCGTCACACATCGTCACAAATGTCTGACCCGCCTCCACCCTAGGTGCGTGACGTCATTTATGGACGGCCCCTTACTCAATAACAGTTTTCCTTAAACCCATTCCACTACTGATAAACCATCTTTGTCTTTAATCATAACCTTTACACTTCACTATTCGAATATTACTTTAATCCTAACCTGTATGTCTATCTATACCATCCACTTATATTGATATCTTACACCCATTATCAGTACTGTATAAGTACTGTACTTGGCACCATTGCAAAACTTACTACTGTACATGTGTTATATTCTTAATAGCGTTGCAAGCAGTCATACTCTGGGTGAATGGGCATGGCTATCGAATAAACAGTATTAGGGCTAGAGAATTACCAGTATTAACTACAGGACATCATCCTAAACAGTGTACAGTGCCAAACCCCCTCCAATTGAATTTATCACAAACTAACAATTCAAAGCCACGCTTAAAGACGACAACATTTCTACAACTATCAAAAACAACATTTGGGTCCTTTACCTGTAAAATGCAACAGCACGTGTGTCACACACAGAAATTCTCAACCGAGTCGCCATTAACCACGTGACTGGTGTACAGGTCAGGTTACTCAATAACCCTGACAGCCACCTACAGGCCAAAATAAGTATCGCATGCTGGTGTACACACGTGCATTGATGTACTGCACAACACATGAGGACCTTCACAAAACCACACTTTACTCCATTGCTGCACGACGAAATAATTCAAAGAGTGGTCCATCCCTAATGTGCCACAGAATTCATGGCCGTCTGAGGCCATGAATTGAACTTCTAGTCAGACGGCGACTGAGCCCATTGCCATAGTTCCAAGGGCAACGAAGGACCACCTTGTTGGGAAGTCAACAGCGGGGCTGTCTTACGAAGAGACGGGCCTTGCCATGGGAATGTCAGGTGTTTATGACTGCCTAAGGGCCGAGATGAGCACCGTCTCGTGCTGTTTAATCAGCGAGACACTTTGAAGATGACATGGAAATACGATGTGGGAATCCAACATTGGTCTTTCTAAAAAGATGACGGAGCTATCATTGTAATTTGGGATTTACACCGCTTGATTATGGCCACCGTTGGGAATGAGCACTGCTAAATATGTTTATGGTATCGGCAATGATATTAGAGCAGTGACACGGCGGGTAGCATACTGTGCGATGAATCTGGTCACCTGAGTTTTATTATAGTCAAGGCTAACATCAGTGGTGAACGATGACGGAACCTGTTCTGGACTTTCTCTCTCCACTGACCCACACCAATCACGAGAGTGAAGTATGCTTAAAATAATAAACTCCAACGACCGATTAGTGCATGTGGAGGTGTTCGTACGCCTGTGGATTAACAAAGAGCTGACATTTAAATGCAGAGCATGGTTATTGACAGGGAGCGTCACAATCTCACGAATACATAAAAGCACTCATAGATATAAATAAAGGCGACCCACTGACCACTCCATTCCAATATGTTTCAACGGGAACGCATCTTTTGCATATTTGAAATGTAGAGAGCAGCCAAGGGCACCCCCGCACCTGAAGTGCTTTCTGAGAGTGCCAAGAGCTTGCGTTACGAGGGAAATGGAAGGAGAAATTAGGCCAGGTAAAGTGCAAATGTTGTCGAGGTTGATCAATATTTGGATCAAAGTTGCATCGTCAGCAGAAAGTAGGTTTCTGATCACTCTCTGGCAGGATTCAATATTACCGCCTCTAAGTTTCATCTACCATGTTATGGATTGTTTTTCTCTGACATATCACATTGAAACAATAACGTTAAACGTTCAATACTGTGTTGTATACGTTAATTGTGCAAGTAATAATTTCCTCATAACACTCAACATGAATTTGCGGAATAATTAAAGCAATGCCCGCTGCTTACAAAAGCAAGTAAGACTCACCGAGGCTTTCCTTAGAAAATAGAGAAAACAAAATAGCATGAGTATTGTGAAAGGTTGAGAAAAGTTTGAAACAGAATTCAAAATATAAATGAGTTTATTACGCTAGCTGGGACTGGTTGAAATTATACCTTAAAAGTAGACCTGGGAGTTTGTCTCGACTGGGTAATGAGTACAGGGCCTGGCAGATGAAAGGAAGAAAGCGATGGCAATGTGTGGCAACATCATTGACATTGGCTGCATTGATTATCGAGCCAGTGTGGCATTTAAAACACTGAACTATTTCAACGAGCCACATCAATGAAAATAATTAGGCCATCCCGGTGCTCAGGAATATTCAGTACCGTATTAAAACAAAAATAATAACATAACATTATGTAGATGTTTTACAAATGGAACTTTCTACATTATCAACAGTGCAAACATTTCATTTGCAATCCTGGCGATTAAACATTTCCTCAGGTAATTTTAAAAAGAAAAACAATGTAGATTTGTTTTACAAATGGAACTGAAAACGTTACCAACAGCGTGAGAATGTGCATTTGCCTGAATGCGTGTCATGGAAACTTCGTAACGAGAAACTTCGCAATTATTTGAAGAGTGTACGGTTTCCTGATGTTGATGCTCCAAAATTGCCAACCATGGGCATATTAAGGTACGTTTATGCACAATTCATTTCCAGCCGTATCCCCAAGTCACATTTAGAGTACAAAAGATGAGTCCCCATATTTCTTATGGATTGTTGTTAGCAAGCATTTCTTACGCCTGGCCACAGTGCATGAAGGTAAAGTGTGGCCAGCGCCACACTAATCTATCTTAGTCTCCCCAGTGATGACATTTACCCACCACACTCGGCGCTTAAGGCTTAGTTAACATTTGACGGGAGGTCTAGAACAAGTTCAGGTTTTCAACTTGCCTCTGATGTTATCTTTGGCCGTAAATGAAACTCTGATCACGGATTCGTGGAACACTGTGGTAACCATTGTAATACCACACAAAGAATCCCCAAACTGAGTGTAGAGCAGTTGGGGTACGACTGTCAATGACCACCTATTAAGGCTGGTGCAGTATACATAGGGGTGGTTGCTGCCAGTACCACGTGCTCCACCACCTATGTTTTCTGCATTGCTGCTGATATTCACTTTACACCAATAAGACGTTGTTTTGGTAAGCTCGCGTAAATGTGTCGTTAAACCCGCCACAGCCAATTAATGATGTTTGTCATGTAAACGTTTTTCCTTGTGCGAAGTTTCGCCGTACTCGAATTGTAAATGCTTTGGGTTTACTCTCCAACACACCGGTGTGCTGAACTAGTAACTAATTGGCATCTTTGTTTTACGTGACAATCCTTACTAATTGGCTGTGGGTGGTGGTGGATTTAACAACATATTTATATTTACGTGATCTAACTCAAAAAAACCTTATTATGGATACCACGAGGACCTACATGTTAAATGTCGCATTTAATGCAGTTATTTTCATTTTATTATTTGTATTATTTAAAAATTTCATCTACGTGACTTTACCGAAAGAAAACTTCAAATCTAGAATGTTGCTTCTAGATTTGAAGCTTTCGTGACTGCAAGGATTCATATTCTTAGGTTTTTTCGGTAAAGTCACGTAGGTAAAAATTTTAAATTAATAAAAGTAAAATAAAAAATAAAATAATATAAAACATATTACTTTTATTATTTTATTTTAGTTTTATTAATTTTTTACCTACGTGACTTTACCGAAAAAACCTAAGAACTATAATGTTGCACCAAGTTTACATTTTTAAGAGTTGGCCTAGCAGATGCCCTTTTTGGTTAAGGTTAGGTTGAGGTAAAGATTTCAGGAACCTCAACCTCAGCAGAGCCTGTCCCTGGCCATAATTCAAGAGCCTCTGCTAGGCCAACTGGCATACATGCACAACACCAATGACATTTGCTCCTGGTGTCGTGCATCACAGCCAGGAACCGAAACTGGTGGGCGAGAGATCGTAATTGGGTCTTCGCGGCCTCTCACACATGCATGCGTAACACATTTGGGTGAATACAGGTGTACCACAGTTGGTTTCAGACAAATCTCACCCAGCTTTAAGGGCTATCATTTGTAAATGCATTGCATGACTGACATGCAGCGAACCATTCCTTGAGGGCAGAAAGAAGCACCACATCGTCGTGGGTGATAGGCGTCGATTGAAGCGATTTCAGAAGTAGTTTTGTGGTGTCCTCTTTCCCGGGCTGTTCCCTGATGCGGTGACACGAGGCCCTGCCGATGGAAGGAGTTGCATGTGATCGTTTTTTTTCATCCTGTGATTTCGCTTTCCAGAGCGCAAAAGGAACACGATGGGCAAGTCCCCAAACTAAAAACCAGCTAAAAACAAATACGCAAAATTCTGTTCACACTTCAAAATGTTGCCTTTAATAATAAAATACAGTATAAACATACAACAAAATAGGTAACGACCTTACATACAATATCATTTTACAACAAAACTGTTTTATTATATTTAACATTTTATTCTTTAAATATGAAAACCATAAAATCCATACAAGCATATTGTTGCAGACCATTGTGTGTAGTAAATGTATACATTCTGGCTCCATCGCACATAAAATAGACATTTAACTTACACAACATTTTTATTATATTTCTTATGCTTTGAGTTATGCTTTCCAAAAGGAATAGAAACACTAGACAAAAAAAAAGCCGGAAGAAAATTACAAACAAAACAAACTTGCATTTACGTGCGCAAAACAGTGTCCTTCAAGTACTTTTACTGTTTATCTTTGTAATTTAAACTGTGGATGTGTCAATGATGTTGCACAAACGTTGGGTTGTAGCTATAAGTCAGGAACATACGAAAACTTGCCATTTGGATTGACTCAACTTTTCACGTGCTTTCCATCCCGCTAGGTAGAATAAAAAGCGCACCACTTTCTTGGGAAGTGACCAAAAAAATTAAACACCCTGACCTCTTGGAAGTTCTCACCTGGTTCAACAAATCAACCTGAAACCAATATCAATAAAAGGCCAAGCCAGGGGCCGGCAACCAGAATAACAGGAATAGCCATTTGTATTTGATTTCAGTAAAAAAAAAAATCTATATTTCAAGAGCCGCAATGCGAGACGGTGGTCATAAATAACGTCACGAAGCAGTCCTTGCAGAGCCGCATGCGGCTCTGGAGCCACAGGTTGCTGACCCATGGGCCATGCTGATAAATTGACCCCTCCTCCCCTACTCCAGCGCTGGCTCTAAGCAGCCAACAGAGAGATTAGCAAGGCTCAACACTCATACGCCATACGCGTATGGCATATATACACGTTTGGCTATCAGCTAATGCCATCATCGACTCAAAGAACACTGTTTTTAAAGTACGCCGTCAATGCCAAGCCATCAAACGTTACATTGGACCCAATGACAAGAATTAGTTAATGCACCCAATCACCTACCTCCTGCTTTGGGGAATCCATATTCCGAGAAGCAATTTGTTTTACGCCATAAATGTCACCGCTAAGTTGACAGACGCAAACTCTTGCAAACAAATGCAAATGCCAGATTAATAATCATCAGTTCTTGCTAAATTAATTCATTCTTAAATACATTTCTGCTCATATAAAAAAAAGACAAGGCAACATGAACCACATACATTTTAAACGCCATGTACCGTGATATTTATTTACATATTTTACTGCAACAGTCGTTTTTTTCTTCAGGACAGGATATAACAACTATAGTTGTCATTTAAGCAGTTTTTTTTGTTATCATTATTTAAATATAGTGTAGACAATTTATAAAACAATTATATGAAAATTATTGAATTTTTTTTTCAGCAGTAACTACACCAAAATATCAGTCACAACACCCATGCCAAAAGTGACTTATTGGAAATGGCTATGCAAAAACAGTAGCGAGTTACTGGAATGAGTTGTGCCAATAAAAATAAATAAATCAGAAAATTGGGCAGCTGTACAGAACTTTATTGTTGGTACGTTTTTTTGTCAAATTATATTGTAATTAAATGCCCTCTGATGTGATCGTTGATATAAATCCCATACAAATTTCACATTGTAGTTAAAGGTAAGGTTAATAATGCAAAAGGAATCAAAACAGGATGTTTCAAAAGTAACGGATTAACTACAAAATCATTGCAGTCTTGTATCACATCTTAGCAACCGCTTGTCTTCGAATTCCAGTTCTCATTCCACACAAACGTCTACTTTGTCATGAAATATATGCCAGACAACGGTAGCCACGTGTAGCCTTGAATTCAGCACGGCAACAGTGAAAGGCCGGCAGATCTACTAACGACACCATCACGCGCGTGACTCCCAATGCGCTGGGATGTGGCCAGTATATGACAGTACAGCAAGCGGGATACTGACCTCCAGAGTTGCTCCTTTGTATGCAAGTGTTTTGTCCGAGTACCATAATTTTCTCCAAAAACAAACACGTTTTGCCAAAACACCCCAATACAGGACCCTCAAACAAAATAATCTCATGAGCCAGAGGCGTTTCAAGATAAATTGTCTCCACAGTCAAATGAGTGTAGGGTGGTTGATCGTCGGTGTTGGCAGCTCTGAGTAGTGGTGGAAATTATAAATCATATAGTATGAGCCAGATCAATTTTTTGTAAAGATTGTTGTAATTAATCAGGTCCCACACCTTTGCATGCGATTGTCAATTGTTAATGTATCCTGGCCAAAAGAGAATAGAGTTTGAAATGAAATATTAAAATATCAAGCTAATGGAGTATTTAATAAAATGTTTGGGACACTTTATAATGGACTCCATAATCTGGCTGGGTGCCAATGCTCACAAACGCATAACGCAATTATATGAGGCTATACAAGTTCAAATCTTTCTTGGGGGTCGACTAAGACCATCGTTTATCCGGCTTAAATAAAATGAGTAGCATTTTTGTGGGAAGTCAACGATACTTCACTTGCACCATGGGAATTTGGAATTTTAACCGTGGGCTTCGGGCCACCAACAGAGACGAGTGATGTCGTATTGCTTGAGTAGGGAGACACTCTTGACTCTTGCCTTAGCACCTGTACATGAGACACGCTTACAGCAAAGGCTGGTGCATGTGTTGGGCCTGTGCATGAATAAGCGGTTGTGCAGACACATAACCTGGGTTCACAGACACTTGATTGTGCACCTGGTATCCTGGATATTGCTGTTGGTGCTGCTGTGGCGGATATCCAGAAGGCTGCTGTTGGCTAGCAAAGGCTGGTGGCATCGGAGGCGTCCCGTACGGATGCGAGGGAGCGTAGCTTGCCGCCTGCCCGGCCATTGCCGGTAGAGATGCGTACTGCATTGCAGGTGGCATGGAGCCGACACCAATGCTGTAATGAAATATCAGCACAAACACTGTTAATGAGAATAACCAGACAATAATAGCATGGCATTTCTATGCTCAAATGAGTGGTTGAGCAGTACATGCATTTACCGCTTGTTGCAGAGATTCATGTAAATAATTCATCGGCCGCCCTGATTAATGCCACGTATATCAATTATTAAAATACTACACGCCATCCACTTTCACAGTGCACGTTAAAGATCCCATGACGTCAATCTGCAAGAGCAGGCTATTGTGCCGACCTCATGGCTGAAATTAGCCAAATTAGAAAATTACCCGCAAATTACTCAATGGGAATATACACGGCAATAACCCCCCCCCCCGCCCCACCCTGTGACCCCCCCTGGGAAACAAGTTCTGAAACTCAAGTGAGGCTTTCCTGGTCAAACACGCAAAATAATCACAATAATAATGTGCATCTCGTTTTTCGTCAATCCAATGCTGGATGAGGGCCTCTCCACGCCTCGTGGACCATGAGGGATATTGCCAGACTTCACCAGGCTGGTCAGCATGGGTTTGTGGGGGGAGTGCAAAACTTTTGCTGCACTGCCCTCTACTGCCCACAATGTATATTCAACTTTTTTGAACCTGGGGGTCACCCATCAAAGCACTTAACTCGACTAAACCCTCCTTAGCATTCCGAGATCAGATGCGAATGGGTGTATTCTGGGTGATTTGGTCAAAAACTAAGTGGTACTCCGCTCTCTTGGCAGTCCTGAGTCAGCAAGCAGGGGCAATTCCACATTCCTATGGAGGGGGGCTGTCTCTCCGTATTAAGGCCAATGTTTAAAAATCTAAATATGGTTCGGCTGTACCAGGGGATACCCATATTAAATTAATGTCAAATACAAACAAGGCAAACATAGCCCAGTTTAGTTTTACAGACTGTAGGGGCAAGTGCTGTTATCGAACGACTGTTATGACCGATACTGAACATGAGTGGATGGTGTGGCCAGCAGCAAAACCTGCCTGCCTGGTCACTATTGTCTCCCCAGTACTTCTGTTTGCACACCACTCCAGCTACCCATTGATATCTGAGTTTACTTAAAGGAGGGCCCACCTGGGAATTTAATCAGGTCACCAGGGTAGCAGTGCAATGGTGCGTATGAACTGCTGCGCCACCAATCTTCACGTAAACATACAGCATATACTCACGCAAAAACACACCCAAACCCATGGTAAATCCCCTGTTGGATAAAGGCCTCCCCCTAAGTGGCAACCATGTCTTGTGATCCTTCGATATAATTGCATACTTAGATACACATCGTTCATTTTTGTATTTTGAACTTCGTAGCCAACGGCGCCAATCCATAACACACCTGGGGTTAGTTGTGTGCTGTGGGGGTGGCTGGACATGATGAGGTGCAGTCGGGAATTGTGGCAGTGAGTTCAGGGGGGCCGGCTGTTCATTGGGGGGCACGTAGCCTTGCGGGGGTGCATAGTGAGGCCCGCTTGGCCCAGCATAACCCTGCAAAAAGTGCAAATGCGCGGACACACATACACACGAGTGTGCATGCACACGCACAAGCATGGAATACAAACGCAGGCACGTAGACGAACACAGCATACATACACAAGCCCGCATACGTAACAAAAGCTGACATTCACCATTAAGTGGCTATGATACCACCATAACACGATTGCCAGACGAGGCTAGGTGGACTTAGAATCCATATACAGTGGCGTTGCCTACTAGCAGACAGTCAAATGACAGAGCCAGATGTTACAAAAGTTTGCACACACGCCACCTGCGCTCTTCCCCATTGTGCCAACTTGCTGCGCTTTATTCATCCGACACTCAGCCCATTGTTGCTCGTGTCCTGGATAAAGGAGATTAGTTTTACCTTATAACGAGTATAGCATTGGTAATAGCCATGCACCGAGGTGGTTGAATAGGCATACCTGTGACCCCGAGGCAGATTGTTGGCCAGGGTAGTACTGATGCTCGGTGTTCACCTTGGAGTAGGGGCAGTAGAAATGAGTCTCCTTCATCAGCCGATTGTACAAGCTAATGGCGTCGCCAAGGTTTGCATTCATCTCCGAGAGCTCCGAGTGCTTCCTGTTTGCATGAGCGCGAGCGAGGGACAATGGAGATCCAGGGAGGGAGCAGTGAGGACGGTAGAACTGACAGCAGATGCTTGCGGCTCAGTGTGCCCTTCTTATAGTCTTACGGCTACGTCCGCACACACACTTAAGTCATTTGCCCACTGGACCACACGAGACTTAGATGGTGGATGCCGGTAATGCAGCAGACTTTGAGGCAGGGTTGGTGGATCATGCAGAGAATATCACACGCATGACTATGACGTGGAAAGTAGTTGATAGTATAACTAGGTTTCTAACTTCTGTATTTTTTTTTGTATATGGGTCTATCCATACGAGGATTGTTAAACAGCAGCATATATCAGAATCACTTTTCGTGCTGAAAAAAAACCACATTGTTTACAGGGAGTGGCCTTTCCATTACAATCTAGTAAATCAAAGCATTTATTTTAGTTAGCCTGAAATCAAAACGTAAAAACTACTCTGGTTTGCTTGATTGCTTGCACAGAACCTCCCGGTTAACACAGGTTTAGAAGGCAAATAGTGTGAAAGTAGCAAAAACACATTTTACAAAAAGGACGTGGACAATCTGTGCATTTGTTTTCAGTGTTATGCACAGGTTTGTATGGAATGTTTTTTTTTTCTTGGACACTCTCATTCTCTCATTCGTGAAAATATCCAAGTGTGAAATTAGCCAAAAATCCAAATGCAGGACACTCATGAAAATGGAGGATACCCATGAAAAAAAAAAACGAATCTTGATTCTCAGCGAAGACTTCCCAGAGGAATACAACTCTTTACCATTAACATCACAAGATGTGAATAGACGGTGCTGTCGATAGCGCTCGACTGAAAATCACAAGATCATGTGCGAAATGCCTGATGAGTGGTTGACTCGGACCACGAATTTGTTAAAAGCCAGAGTGACTATCTGACGCAGACACCGACCATCAACATGAGAATGTGGCTCAGGGGAACTAATGAAGGCGAGCACTGCCCCACACTACTTTACCGTATCACGTCACGTTGACCCTGTTATTGTACAGGGAGTCAATTTCTGGCAAGTGGATTCCAGGTCATGGTGAAGACGTATGGTTCTCTGGCAGGTGTCAATGATCGAGGCATGTTTACATGCAACATATCCAGCAGTATCAACAAATGAAGCAAATGATAGTTTGCAGAGATTGAAGTTTCCATCTTAAAAAGTGTTATCTTTGCACATTTTGTCTTAATAGACAAATAATATATATTTTAAATACTGCCCATTCTCCACATTGCAAATTTGAGTTATTTTAGCAGCTTCATAAAACCTTAGGCAGAAGGGTAAATCGTTTTATTTTTCTCACAAAACATCCCAAGTGAATTCACACAAAATAAATCCAATAATGCCACTCACTGACCTACCTAGGTTAACCTATCAATCACGTTTACACAGCAAGTCTTGCTACATCTGTCATAAAACATGTAATTTATGTGGCGAACATTCGAATACATTTTGATCACCATTGGAGGCGAGGCTCTAAGAAAAGCTGTCTCGGGTGTGGACCAATCAATTTCAAGGACAGTGCATACATTATCAGAGTTGTGTTTTTTGTTTGCATTCCGACCGCAGGTATTGTGGTCAATGCCAACATGACTCCTTGTAAAAAAGGTGTCAGTTTTGTTGCCAGATAAAAGGGTAAAAAACCAATTATCACATGTTGATCAATGAGAGTTATCTGAAATCCACTCTTCTGCTTCTCATATCTCCTGCCTGTGATGCTGAAGACTGCGAGAATTTGGAGTGGGATTGCGACGGCTGCGTCAAAGCACTAATCTTGTGCCACCTATGGGGGGGGGGCCTGGTTTCAAATGTGCATTTGGGTCATTCATTAGGTTCTCAAGTGTGGCGAGTTGCGCAATAAGTAAAATTAACTTTTCTTCATCCTCATGAGACGACTGATAGAACCGGGATGTAATGCTTCTGTATGTTTAACCACCTGCAAGTACAGTGCATGAGCATCGGACATCTGACGTTACCTGTCTATTTCTTCCAACTTCTGGTCAATCAACGGCCCCATCTGGTGGCAAGATTCTGTAAACAGCAACAGATGCGAGGCACACATGATGCTTTACTCATAACTTCAGCCAGGAATCACTGGGTTGTTTAAAGTCAATTCCATATCCTTCACTTAAGCAGGTGACGAAGCCTGTACATTGATTGCTCTTTTAAATAACATAATGGTAAACTTCGATTTAAAGCTTTCGTGACTGCAGGGATTCATATTCTTGGTTCTTTCGGTAAAGTCACGGAGAAGGAAAATAAAAAAAATACAAATAAAACTATAAAATTCTCACGACGTTTCGATTGCAACACAAGCAATCATCATCAGGTGTGAAAACTACAGCAAGAAAATGTTCTTGCTGTGGAAACGTCGTGAGAATTTTATTGTTTTATTTTTATTATTTTATTATTTCCCTTCTACGTGACTTTACCGAAAGAACCAATAATATGATGGTAAACGTTATTAAGTAAAAACTGTTCTTATATCAAAATGTTTAGAGACAAAAGTATCTTCCTGCCCAAATTAGTCTGCTGATCTTCAACAGCAACTCTGAGATGACAGCAGAAATTAAACATTCCTATGGCAGGGACCTGTATTATCAACTCCAGAGAAACAATTGGCGAACTTGACTCCCGACCAGGATTTGAACTCACAACCTTCAGATTGCGAGTCAAGCACTTGATCCCCAGCACCACGCAGCTATATTTGCTATTACTAAAGTTTAGTTTGTGGGTAAAACTTTTAAAATATTGCATCTGGCATATAACAGAGGAACATTACGGCATACTCAGTAATGACCACTGGCAGAAGTTACGAGGCAGCTACAACAATCTAAACATGTATTTAGTATCGTAACAATGCTACTGGCGTGACTATAATTCGGAGGAACCTTCAAGACGTAGTAGTTCTGCAGACTCAGGACGATCGTCTTTGGGATCCAGGCTTTGCAACATGTGCAGCACGTGATCCATGCGCTCCTGTACACAAAAACATCCCGCGGTCAGACTGTGTGGGGTTCAGTTCTGCTGTGCCAGCTTCTAGAGGCATGTGCGGCTATAATATTGAACGGGGAGCCCACTTTGACTTGATTGTGACATGTTAAATTCAAAGTTTATTTCTGTTAAAACAAGCAATGGGATGGTGCAATCTCCATCCGTGGCCCTGCAGCAGTTAGAAATTCTATACCCCTGTGGTGTGGCAGTCTCCATAGGATGGCTGCTATTAAATTAGACTAACCCCAGGAAAAGTCAGAAATAATGCAACAAATCTAGTCATTATAACTATTATTATGAACATTTTTTTTTTAATTCAGGAATTCCTGACCAAATACCAAACTCTTTTCCAGGAAGGCTCTGCCAAGGTTTTTGCTACAGCAGCGGTGATAATTGCTATGCGTTTCCCAATTAAGTAATTTCTGAGTAATCTTGGATCATGACGTGAAAACACACAATGGCCTTCTCTTCTTTAAATAAGGTTATGGGATCTCCGATGTCAACTTTGAGGCATGGTTCATTTCGCGCGTATATCATGGTTCATACATCCACAGTACTCACCAGTGAAAGGACGTACTCGAATTGTAAATGTTGTAGGTTTACTCTCCAAGGCACCAGTGTGCTGAAGTTGTAACTAATTAGCACATTTTGTTTCCGTGACAAACCTTACTAATTGGCTATGTCGGGTGGTTTGGGTTTAACGACACATTTATATTTACGCAATATAACCCAAAAAAACCTCGATTATGGATATTGGTCATAAAAGCCTACTCCCATGTGTTAAACATCCACAGGATTAACGAGGGCACCCCTGCCGAATTCGAACCACGAACCTCTGCAATAAGTGGCGAACGCGCTACTGCTCGGCCACGTCACCTTGCACTGCTTCGATACACTCGTTGTGCTGGTGAATTTGGAAAGGATCAAATGTGGCAGGGTGAACTTTAGATATGAAGCTCACTTGCGAGCCACCGTCTGGCCGGTGTGTGCACCTTCACCTCATTAATAGACAGGGGTTCTGGGTCAGGTTCGGCAGTGGGAACTTCCTCTGGTTCTTCCCTGATCTCGTACCTTCGCACTGCACACATAAAACCCACACAGCCATTCAAAAAGACAAATGTCACTTAGTTATCCAGGACATCCTTGCTGACTTCAAATACACTTTGAGGGTCCTGCTGTGGAGGAAACAACTGCCCAGGTTAAATCTACACAAATGTGGGAATAGGTCTTATAGGTAAAAACCTACCTACTGTACTGTATTCTACAAGTCATAGCTTTCGACGGTCACTGCATCGCGTGCTTTCAGATGCGCCTCTGCGGCCATCTGGAACGCTTCCTTCTGATACTAGGAAGCCACTGGAGCTATGCTCTTTTAAACATAGATTGAAAACTAATTTATTTAGAACTGCTTTTTGTGATTAGTTTGTTGGCCTTCCCCCGCACCTCCGATTAGCACAGCTGGCGACGTACGGTGCAAAAGAAGTTTAACATAGACACATGCATAGCTTCAGGTGGGGCGTTTCAAGCATGTGGCAATCTCTGGGTGATCTACAAACCCTCCCTTCGAAGCGTTGGATTACAGGCATGGGCCGTGTAATACTAGCTTCGGCATGTCTCGCAATTACGGCTGTGTCCAAAGTTGTCGTCAGATTGTTGCAATAGATTAATTACGAGTGGCATGCTACGCCTACTCTCTTTGCCTTGTCTAAACATGTTCTTTTGTGCCCTCCCTAGTATTCAATCAATGTCTATTTATTTTTCGACTTGCATATAGCAGTGAGGCAACAATTGGCAAGGTGATTCTTGTCTAACATTAAACATGTTTGCTCAATGTCCATGCCAGCTGATGACCTTTCAAAATAATCTAGCGTTTTTGACAGGGGGATTTGTTTTGTAGAATTTTGGGGTATTCCTCATCCATTTACTACTTTTTGTTCTGACGTTACAATGGGAATGATTGACAGACATTCTTAAATAAATCAATATTAGTACGATGTTGAGGGTGGTAAATTTGATGATTATGAATTGTTACATTTATATATAGTTAAATGTTGATTATAGATGATGATGTTCAAACACAAAACACAGATGATTAGATTACAAGCGTCCATTACAGATGCTAATGTCGATGATGATGTCAACGATGATGACAGTGTTAATTGTTGATGATCATGAAGGACAAAATTTACCACTCTCTGGTTCTGCGGTGAGATCAGCCGTCACAAAGTTGGAGGGAAACAACCCGAGGCCACTCTCTGTCTCGCCTTTCCACCAGTTGGCATCGCTACACACAGACCAAACCACAACAGGGCTTTAGTGAGAACCCTATTTATATAGTATCTTATGTTACCATTCAACTACCTGGCTGTGTGGTGCAGTGGGTTAAAGTGCCTCAAGATCAGCAGTGGAGTTGATGCAACCCCAATGTCCATTTGAGCAGGGTGACACATTTATTTCAACATCATAACTTAATGGATGATTCTTGGGTTTGATATCAGGCCTCCCAGTAACAATAATTATAAAAAGGCCCACCCATTAAGTTAAAACTGACCCAGAGCTGTGACATTTTAACAATTAAATGTTTTGGGGATATATTAATCCATCTTCATACATGATGCATTGTGGGAGTCACTCTTCGCAAGTCTATGGAGCCGAGTGCGCAGATGAGAATTAAACAATCCGTAAAAAACAGCACACAATCCTGTAGCGGGATAAGGCGGCACTAATTTCATGTTTAAACAAACAGATGTCAATTGACACATTGATATCGATAAATATTGCTTTACCATCCAGGTGAAATGTTACAATTCCTAGTTGTCTCACTAGGAATATCATAGGAGAGGCTAAGCAATTTGACAATAGCATATGGCAAGAAAGCATTGTCGACAAACAGGAAGAGGTGGTTGCAGTAAGTGGGGCACATTCAGTTTAAAGGTGGACAGGCTTCTGAGACAGGCATCAGAGTGAGACTCCAAGGTCAGCAACCAGGAAGACCGAAATGCAGTTGTGGTCTTGATACTGTATAAGAGCACACCTTAGAGGTGATGTGTTTGCAGTGCAACAGTGGACGCATAACCATGCGATGGTGAGTTGACTTAACATCAATGGCATTGATTTGCACTTATTTTACATTTTTTGTCTCATATAAATATTCCAATTGTGAAACTGAACCCATGTCATGGGACAGATACATTTCCATTCACAACTCTCGCAACTAGCAGTGATAACATAATATAAGTACTTCCGAAATCACTTCAATAGGCCGCAATATGCACACATGGAGGGTACAGCCTTTAAAGCTGAATAAGACAATTTTTTTGGAGGGTCATTCATCACCAGGTTGAGTAAATTGACTCACTACACTTGAGAACACAGTTAAATAATATGTGGCTACCCTAATCTGAAGTGTCAGTTCGTAGTTATAATCTGATAATACCCATCCCCTGAACGACCGAGTGAACTTAATTGTTTTAATGTATTTTTATTTAGAAAAAAACAGTGTCTGTCTGTACCTGTCATCCAGCACAGTCAAGATTTCTCCAGCCCTGAAGGTCAGCTCATTATCTTCGGCTGCTTCGAAGTCGTACAAGGCGCGCACTTTACGCACGACACCACTCGGTGCTCCGAGTGGGATGGATGTCATTACAGCCTGTGGGTACAGGCTCGGTGGGGAGGCGAGCGACGGGCCGACTGACGAGGTGGTGGAAGAGGAGCCTCCAACACCGGACAATGAAGGATACTGCTTTTGCTCCTTGATAGAAAGCTCGATGGCTAAAAGAAGGGAGGGAGAGACATGAGAAGCAGAATTGGACGAACGAGTCAACGTGTCTCTGTGTTTGAATGAGCACGGTGGTGAGATGTTAAATACCTCCCCTGTTATACAGGAGTCATGGGTTCGATCCCAACCCTGACTCCTGTATATTTGGAGTTGGAAAGTTTTCGCCATGGTCGCGTGTATTTTTCTCCAGGTCCTCCAGTTTTTCCCCCCACATTTAGAAACATGTGTTTAAGAGTATTTGGCTGCAAAACATTTCCACATGATAAGCCACTTCGTTGAGCTATCATTTGTGGCCAGGTCGCTTCTGAAAAAGGGCTATAGAGGCTCAGTGGGCCTTACCTGATAAAATAAAAGTTTTTTTTACTAGGTTGTGCTCAGCTACAGCTCTACCATAAGGCAGCAGTTGAGATTCCACACTTTCATGCCTGTGGCCAGTCTCTCCATAGAATATGCAGTTTTTATAAATATGTCTTGTTCCCAATTATATAATTGTGCTAGTGGCATAGCAAGACGAATATGTCTATTCTGAACTTTCACAGATAGCAGGGCATCACCCAATGTTTGAGAACAACCTTTTGGAAGGTGATATGACAGATCTGTTTATGATTTAGTTTTATTGCATCTTAGCTATACCCATAGGTAAATTAATGATGAAGCAGTAGTAATTTTACCAGACCTGATAGGAATGATGGGCCAAATCAGTCTCGTACCATAATTGCAACTTATAACCTTCTGATTATGAGTCAAGGCCTCAAAATACATTATAAATTTTACAAGTTGTGCATGCTTTAAAATCTGTATGTCGCTTGCCACTGACACACATTTGTCTATTATGTCGAACAATGCCATGGGGTCTTTAGTGTCCTCTACACCTTTTGTTTTGTAACAACTAATCAAGCGGATGTTAATGAGGAGGCAGTTGATTATTGATGGATGCATGATGATGACTATACACAAACCTTTTGCAAGATCATCTTCCTCCTTTGACCTGACCACACCTTTTGAAGGCTCCTTTGCAGGGGATCCAAAGCCAGCCTTAGCAGCCTCCATCTCCTGTGGAATCACAAGCATGTCACATTATACAGATCATTGATAGCAGCCAGGCCAGTAACTCATCAGCAGGTGACAGTGATGATGATGATAATGATGACCATGTTGACAATGATGGACTGTTTAGATGATGATATAAGCAACTGAAATGCAAATGATAATAACAATAGGTTGACTACAATAACAATACAAGAAACAACACGCACAAGCTGTCAATGTGCCTGTACCTTTGAGCCAAGGGCCGGAAACTCAATTTCCTTATCCTTTAGATTCTTGATGATGAAGAAGAGGAGACACATCTGGGAGTCATTCTTAAACTTCTCCCACCACTCCACCAGCATTGCCTTTAATCGATCGCACACCTTCGGATGTGCCTGCAATCACAACCAATAATCAAAGCATAACCCAACATTTACCTGCAATTATATTTAAATGAATTCATATTCAGGTGCAGCCTTGGTGGAATGGTCAGCACACCGCCCGTGCAATCCAGAGGTCACTGCTTTGATTTGATCTCCTGGCGCGGCAGGTGAAAGAGCGGTAACGTTTCTTAAATTCCCCAGCCTCTATCCACCCAACAGTATAAACGAGTACAAAACATTCGTGACTGCAGGGATTCATATTCTTGGTTCTTTCGGTAAAGTCACGTAGAAGGGAAATAATAAAAAATCCTCACGACGATTCGATTGCAACACAAGCAATCATCATCAGGTGTGAAAACCACAAGGCCTAGCAGTAGTTGCGTTCGTCACTTGTTGTAGAGTTTTCAAATACAGCAGCCACCTTGACTGTTACTGCGAGTGTGATAACCATAACAATGCAATCCATCTGCTTCACAGGAGACGGATATTAAAGATCCCTGGCATAATTCGCACTGTGCCATCGGCAGGGTCCAAAGTTGTAAAAAAAAAAATTACCCGCAAATTAATCAATTGGGATTATACATTCCTGGTCTCTTGAATTCTCACCTGGTTACACAAAAGAATCTATATTCTTAAAAAAAAAATGTTTACCATCATCTGGCCGAGTAGCACTGTGCTCAACTTGCAATCAGACAGGGAGTTTATTCAAATTCCATTTGTGAGTTGCTGCTGTCCATTATCCATCCATGGAGCAAGAAGACATTGACGAGCTATTTAACCGACAGAGAACATCTGCTGAGATTCTATTTCTCTTTTTTTTAAGCTGTCAAGCCACAGTTAGTTTAAGGCACTCTTAAACATTTCCAATGAAGTATCTCCTTTGCTCAGGCAAGTGTGCGGTGTGTCAATTATGACCACTGGAGGTTCTGAGCCAGTGTTGAAAATTTTGATCACTATGGCAGTGGGTGTAATGTTTTCACAGGATAAACACGGTTGACTATCTTTGAAGTGGGATGTAAACTTGGGGGCACACTGGCTTTGGTGTCTGTGTTACAAATGAATCCTTTCCCGTTCCGATGATGTACGTGTACGTCATTAGTTTTTCTTCCGATTCCGTTCCGATGACGTATGTGTACATAATCAAAACGAAAACCGGAAGAAAAAATAAAATAAAATAACATTATCAGTATCGAGGCTCCCACCAGGCCATGCGGGGAGGGCGTGTGGCTCAGTTTGACGTCAGCTATCACTGAGTGCGGTTGTGTCGCTACAGTTCTGTGGTGAGTACAATGTCTTTAAACACAACGGCACTATGCCTCTCTAAATTAAATAAACGCTGAGCCACTTGCACATGCCAAAATTCAGAGGTGAACAGGACCCACCCTGCAACTTGGGGACATCTCGGAACGTGAAAGGGTTATGGTTGTTATGTTTCTCAATGTGTCATTGGTATGTGGTGTGATGCAGCATCACTCACCTTCTCCAGAACCTTCGTGACTTCATCGGAGAATTCCTTCGAGCAAATCTGCACTTGGAAGGGCTTCCCACAACTTGACACACAAGCCTCCAGCAGCTGCAACATTGAAATTAACGACATTATAACGAGTCTCAATGGAATCATCAACATAAAATGTAATTATTACCACCAACACAATCATCTTCATTAGTTCGACCCGGCCCTAATGTGTGGTCAATTATTTAGCAAAAAAAAATGATTACACTATTGTGGACTATTCCTCAGGCCACGTTTTCAAATATTGGCAGTCCTCACAATCTGCCTCCCGAATGCAGGAAATGCCCTCCAAGCCATGCCCAGGGTGGTGCAAATAATAATGCCAATAACCGATGTGGTAAATTTTTTGTTCAGTTATTGATGCTCTTAATATTAGCATGGGCCAGGTCAAACTACTTGGGTTAGCATAAATGTGTATTGTAATTTTCCAGTATTTTAGCACAAAAATGGCCAGGAAGTTAAACAAAGCGAGAGATGTAATGAGGCACGAGCCTTGGCCTGACAGACCCCAGAGTTGACGCTGCTATAAGCATGCAGTAAAGCTTCAGGAGGAGCTCAGGGGCCAAGGTCCCAAGCCCTCATGGGCTCAGTACAATGTCAGCACTACATTACCCAGGATCCCAATGGCTGTGGAAATCAGGTACTGGTATCCAGTCTCCTTCATCCTGCACACATGGCCTACCCATCACAGCCTACAATGCCATGTTCTATTCCAAACATTAAAGTTGCTTACCCGACACTATCCTGCCATGACCATCTTATCGCATGCCATATGCACCTATAGTCAAATAATCTGGCTTTTTGTAAATCTAGCTACACCATTGATTATACTCACTGTCAGAGAATGCATAGCCACCAAAGGAACCTTGTGCTGTACTCTCTTGATGATTGCCATTAAGCAGTCTTTGGACCTGCAAGCATTACACAGGTGAAAAATATATAGAACATGTGTTCTCATGAAGTACAAAGGTAATAGCTGTTCTGCTAGGTTATGTAAAAAAATTGCAACATTTAATCTGAATGGGCTCATTCATTTGTACCTGATGATGGTTGCTTGTGTTGCAATCGAAACGTCGTATTCTATTATTATTGAATTTTATTTATTTCTATGTGACTTTACCAAAAGAACCAAAGAGTAATTCCTGCAGTCACGAAAGCTTCGAATCTAGTTTGAACCACCTCCATGGGGAGGGTTTGTCGTGCTTGTTTGTTCCACACTTAACTTCTAATCTAGCAATCTTTGGAAGAACGTCATCAACCAGGCTATGCGTTAACTGTGTGCTAACCGACTCTCTGTGTTGCATTGCATTAAACTTCCTAATTTTACTAAATTTGCTTTCTACTGTGCTTGTTAACAAGTCCATTCTCGCCTCCGGCTGCTATGGGCAGGAATTCCACACAACTCCCCCTCTGCCCCCCCCCCCCCTGTCTCTCTCTATTTAAGGCCTCGACACAGAGACGTTGTCTTTCTGTGTGTCTATGTGTGTGTGTGTGTGTATCTCTGTTTGTCTCTGTGTGAGTCTCTCTCTGCTTGTGTCTGTCTGTGTGTCTCCGTGTCTATGTTTTGTCTATCTCTCAAATTTAGCAATCTTTTGAAGGACGTAATCAACCAGGTGGGGTGTTGACTCTTGTTGGCTGACTCTCTGTGTTGTATTGCATTATATTTCCAAGTTTACTATGTTTGTTTTCTCATTCATTTGTACCTGATGGTTGCTTGTGTTGCAATCGAAACGTCGTATTCTATTATTTTATTTTATTTCTTTCTACGTGACTTTACCGAAAGGACCAAAGAGTAGGGCTCTAACCGGGATATAATAAAGCACATTCAACTTAATTTTAAATCTTGATTTGAAGTTTTCGTGACTGCAGGAATCCATACTCTTTGTTTCTTTCGGTAAAGTCACATAAGTAGAAAAAATAAATAATCAATCACGACGTTTCGATCGCAACACATGCAATCGTCATCTGGCAGAAAGACACAGCAGCAGAACTGCCGAACAAGAAAGGGCTGTTGCAATCAGAGTTTATATACAGGTTTGAGGTGGGTGTCACCCAAGGGCAAGTAGGCGGGGTCCGAGATGAAAATGAGTCCCGTCACGGTGCTCACTTTTCCCATTGTGCTCGTTAGCATTAGCATGCCTATCCACCTTTGGCGTGGCTGTTGTCCGTGCGCACGGCAACGGGACTCCTTTCCATCACGGACCCCGTCTACTTGCCCTTGGGTGACACCCACCTCAAACCTGTATATAACCTCTAGTTGCGACAGCCCTTTCTTGTTCTGCTGCTGTGTCTTTCTGCCTGTTGACGATTGCTTGTGTTGCGATAGAAATACCGTGATTTATTATTTATTTTTTCTACCTACGTGACTTTACCAAAAGAACCAAAGAGTATTAATTTTAAATGTTGTAAATAAGTAAAAGTCCAATTGTTTCTCTTCTCCAGTGAGCAGTGCTCATGTCCAATGACGGCTCTGAGCCAGTGGAGGAAACTCCGCATTCCTATGGAATGGGCCATACAATTGCTCTGAAGACAGGTCATCACTCTAAATGTCGACTCATTATTTAATTTTCGATTATAAGGCAGAGTTATTGATGATGGTGATTAATGTTTTTGATTTAGCCATATAAGGAACACTGTTGATTTCCCACCAAGTTGTATTAATTTAATGGACCTTGGAAGGCATGTGAGATGACTATCATCATCATTGCCATAGGCAATCCGATGCTGGATGAAGGCCTCCCCAAGCCTCCGCCATCTCTCACGATCCTGCGATGTAATATGTGACATGATTAAAAATGGTAAAATTTCAGTTACCCATTGGGAGACGCTTCAACTTGACTGCAGATGTCTGTGATTAGAGACCAGTCTTCGGTTGAGTTGCTTTCACTAGTTGCTCGTTCTGTATATGAACAAGATACACACAGGAAATGTACACGAGGACAACGATCTCTCAATTTACCTTAAAAAGCAAAGCAGCAAGTGCCCTTAGCAAGCAGCTATTAAGGCCAGTAAGGCACAATGAGGGGTTGGTGTGGCAAGTGGTCTCTTTTCAGTCCCTCCAGAAAAACGCGATTATGCGATCGCAAGATTTCACGCAAAATCAGCCAAAGTCCGCATATTTATGCGGGGGGCGCGTTTTTTCAAATACGCCGCACTTTCGCCGCATAAATTGCAGATTTCCGCGCGCAAAATATGCGGGCTTGCATGATTTCATAATCCCCGCATTTTCGTTGCAAAAAGTCACATATATCTTAGCAGAAAGTTGAAAAATGTTGCGTTTACTTCACACAAGCGCAGCCATTTCCCCTGTTGCCATGGGAACGTTATGAAGTGACGTCACTCATTACACGACATCATTGAAAAGCTGCAAACCCCGCGATGCCAATGAAACCATGATGAAGCCCGCACATCTTTCTCATTTGCCAACAAACATAAGCGCAAAAGACCGCACAAAGCAGTTCCCCAGTGTGTTACATGACAGTGGGGGCAAATTATTTTGCATAGCTACCTCTGTAAAACAGGAAGCACACATTTTATTTTTTAATATTTTATTTATTCATTTTTACAGAAGTTGTAGCATATTCATTTTGTAAAGCTACAGAACTTGTTCGACTCAATGTTTTGTAAGTTTGAGCCATCTGTTTGTTAAGGTCTGAAATAAAACAAGATGAGAACTTAAATATTCCCAGCACTTTCTGTGATGTAGTATGCTTGCTTATCATAGGAAGTAATAAGAAATGACTCTTTACATTAAAGTAGTAGCCTAGTGAATAGGGTGTTGGGGGAATCACTTTTTTTTCTCTTTTTCATCAAACCGCAGTTTTTGCAAGTTCCCGCAATTTTGGCAAGTTCCCGCAATTTTTGCAAGTTCCTGCAATTTAATCGCATAAAATTGCATAAATATCCCGCATATTCCATCGCATTTTTTAAGAAAACGTGCCGCATAATCAACGATTTTTGCCCGCAACAATCACCAAAAAACTCCGCGTTTTTCTGGAGGGACTGTCTTTAGTCTTGAACACTGCACCAAATTTAAGGTTAAATGGACTAGAACAGAAAAACTGTTTCAGACAACCCTTGCTACGAATGTATATGGCTGGGAATCGAACCCAGGTAATCAGGATAGTAACGCAGTACACAAACTACTGTAAATGTATCATCTCTGGACATACACACCCGAGCACACAGCAGGCAGCAACATTAAGTAGCAGTTATGTGACCAATGAGCACTTTGTGCCAAGCTCGGTGCACTTTGAGACCATTTGGAGTGGCAAAAACTTGAGTTTACATGACATAAAACGTTGCTATGAGTAAACATGACACAGCTTCAAGCGCCCAATAAAAAATCATGGTGTAGAGATGCACAGATGGAACATTTACCAGTCCTCTGTTCGGTGACCCCAAAACATACACAAACATTCACCAATAGCTATATACTCTTCAAAAAAAGCGTCGTTGGAACACCTATCAAGGCTGGAATGATATAAGAGGGGTAGGTGGGGTCCCAATCCCACACCTGACCACCATTCTCTCTCCAGTGCTAATGTTTATACACCACACAAAATATTAACTTAATGATGAGTGGACCCAGGTAAGGCCCAGGACAATTTCATGTACTTTCCATTGATATTAGCCATTTGCGGGAATCAAACTCGGGCCGACGGGTTTGTGGTGCATTAATCGC
Organism: Lampetra fluviatilis; assembly: GCF_964198595.1. Taxonomy (NCBI): domain Eukaryota; kingdom Metazoa; phylum Chordata; class Hyperoartia; order Petromyzontiformes; family Petromyzontidae; genus Lampetra; species Lampetra fluviatilis. The sequence continues at coordinate 4,414,344 of NC_136295.1, read as the reverse complement.
TACAAGTAATGCTTTCTCTCTAAACCACATAACAGACACACCACAATTATCATATTAAGGATATCATAACCATGATATTGGTTAGTAGCGCTTGGTGTTAAGTTCACCAAAATGTGTTAAAATCTGTGTTGCAAACGCAGGACAACTTAAACCCATTGTGAAAACCCACAGATCAAATCTGTTAGGCACTTAAGAAGCACAGTGCAAACATTGGGCATACTGTAATGGCCGGTGTATAATGACTCACCTCTATAATTAGCGTTTTAGAGGCAGAATTGGGTGGAACAAGCGGTGGCTATACAAGGTTACCTAAAGAGATGACATGCAACTTGTCTGCGAAGATTTCAAAATGTTATCTCCTTATTGTATGGGTTTTCGCCCGGTACACTATCGTTTTCTTTCCCCTGCAAAACGTTTGGTTAAATATCCCAATTTAGGACCCTTCCGAAGAAGTATTGAGACCTAATGAGGCTTTGCTAAACCAATACAAAACATATTACATTACAGCAATAATACTATTGGTACACAATGTTCCACTGTTAAATATAGTGCTACAGGTTGTGGAGTATTTGTATAATGTACACAATTATATATGGCCAATATAGTGTACAAAATCAACATAAGTAATATAAAAAACTTTTCAAAAACACGCTTTCATGAAATGTACCCTACTAGTAATTGAAGAACTCCACGACTCCAGGAAATGGCCCCCCGAAGCTTGCCATAACGTAAGGGACCGTGGTCAATTACAGCCAACATCAGATTACCGTGGACAATTAGACCCAAGCCGAAACATAACATCTAAAAAAGATTGTTTAAAAATATTTGTTTAATTTTTTTATGATAGAATATAGTATTGTCATCAGTATGACACAAGTATACCAAGTTGGCAGTCGATACCACATTGGGAAGTGGGTTAAAATTAAGTTACAAAATTTGAGGATACGACAACAACAACAGAGCGAGTTAAATAAAAGCGTGTAATTAAGTCTAAAAACGTAAAGGTGCAGCCCTGCAATTACTTGCTCACACCACTACTGGCTGAAGGGCCTCCCCCTAGGGAGAGCTCGAGAGAGCCCTCTTTGGAGGGTATTTGGCCTACTTTTCCATGCGCTGCTTAGGCGACGTGGAAGATGGGTGGAGTACCCACACGTTTCCCCACTGCACGCAACCTGTCTAATCGACTTCTTCTTTCGTATGGCGGATTTAGATGCAGAGCGACAACTACAATTTCACATTGAGGTGGTCAAGCCAGATAACCGCGTCGGGCATTTGTGGATCTGGCATTGCCGTCGTGATATGTTGTAGGGTCTGTTCTGGATGACCACAGTCGCCCACTGGAGAGTTTTTAGTTTTCAATTTGTGCATCAAGTATCTGCATCTGCCATGGTTTGTGCGGATGTGGTTTAGGGTGGACCATGAGCTTCGTGGAAGAACCAAACCCAGGCGGATCTTCTGTTGGGTCTTTCACAAGGTGGCCGAGTTCTTTTGAACTCCACTCAGCTTTCCTAATCGACCACCTGTGGCGAACCCATTTATCCTGCTGGGTGGACAGAGGCAGTGGGGGGGGATTAGGAAACTTTCCCATTGTTTCAAAATCCGTTGAAAAGGGCCTAATAGTTAATCGGATTCCTCCAGTATAAATAAGATTCTGATTCTGCATCGAACTGGTGACTGCAAGTCCGGTGTGATAACCATTAGACCACGGCAGCATGCTTAACATTTAAATGCAGATGTATTCAGAAAATTAACAATTCCTTACACCAAAATAAAACATTAACTATACGTTGATGTTTGATTCAACAAGGTCCCAGTTGCCCCTTATGAAAGCAAGGGAATTACCCAACTGTATATTTAACAAACTCAACATAACTCGTGTAACTGTAACCTGATTCAACAAATACTTTAGATTCAATAAACTATTTAACAACGATTTCTTAAATATTTGCAAAACATTAGTTTCTTCTTTTACATTTCGAAGTATTCCATGACAAATCATGACGCTTCAATCCAGTTTAAATTGCTAAAAACTGTATCGCATATCCATATTGTTTTTAAAATGTAACTCCCTAGGGTAAAATTACATATTCTTCCCTGTATAGTACTCGGTTCTCCTTTAAAATACACATCCACATCATCATGGTGATGTGTGGGCGTCAAAAAAGAATAGGCTATATTCAATTGATGTGCTATGTAAAGGATTAACTTTAGAAATGTTGGCCAATCCAGTCAGTTCCCCAGGTCTCCAATTAAATATACAATAGACTTCACAATCTCAATGTGGTTTCACCCGGTAAAATACACAATGTTACAATACTGTAATCCATTACCGAAAAGTGTCATTATTTGACGAGTGAATAATTAAGGTCCATTCCTTGCATCGTTCCCAGTTCTCCCCTGTAACCATATTACAGTACATTTGGCAATATTTAAATGGTTTATAATAGTTAAATCATAGGACATCAAAGTTGTTATCTAAGAGTGTCATTTTGTGGACCCTTTAGGGTTCATTGTTTGCTCCCCTCGAAATAAAGGAAAACATTACCTCATTTGACAACTTAACTCGCAAAGCATTACCTCTATCCCTTTAAAATCCCACTTCTGGTAATGTTTTGAACCCGCCCCTACTGGGCATCCGTGAAAAGAGCTTCATAGCTCAACGGATCCCTCCAGGAGAACTCAACATTCTCATTCTGATACCGCCTCTCTCAATCACAAAGTCAACCTCAAAATAAAAGCTGTACATTTGTATGCAAGCGCTCTACTAGTGCTAGCGTTAAGAAAAAAACGCCACTTTTTTCAAATTTTCTTGCTGTGGTTTTCACACCTGATGATGATGATTACTCGTGTTGCAATAGAAACGTCGTGATAATTGTATTGTTTTATTTTTATTATTTCCCTTCGACGTGACTTTACCGAAAGAACCAAGAATATAAAGCTACACCGTCTCATGCCTCAAGCATTACACGTCTCTCTGCTTGACCCTAAAACAAGAGGTGGAAAATCCACATTCCCACACAGCATTGGCCATCATTATCAAACACTGTTAATCCACTATTGGATGAGGGCCTTACCAACCCGCCTGAGATGAAATAATCCACATCCTCTGGGTTACAATGCTCGTACGTGTAGAAGTGAACCTAGTGGTGTTTCCGGATCCAACGAGCAGTGGTGGAAATTCCACATTCCCTCGGCGAAGCGCGTCATTTGCACGATATAATTAACGAGCTATCAATGTACATTGTGTTTCACAGCCATTGTATAATCCGCTGGTGGGGGGCAAAAGGTCTTAACCGTGGTGAGTGTCTGGTCATGCTTCACCGCGCTGGTCAGCGATGGGTTGGTAAAGTGTGTGAGCAACAACCGGACCGATCTCGATATTACTCGCCACCTATGTTATACCGTGGTCGTGAATGAATGCAGTGGGACGAACCACTGCGCCACCGATCCGTCACTAGATGTCCATGATGTACTACGTGTGGCAATGACGTTACACATGAAATAGACTTTGGTGGTGGGGGTAACACCATTGTGTTCCGTATCCACGGTCGTGGTGAACACCTTACACCTACCCTGGCGACGTAAACTCGCATTTACATTGCGCAATTCGTACAACGTTAATTACAGTATTGCGAATTGTTAAAAATGCGAGTACAGTGCGAGCGCGGTACAGTGCGGCGTGTTGTGATGAGGAAGAGAGCGGCACTCACCCACGTCGCCGTCGAACGGGTTGGTGGGCGAGAAGAGCGGCATCTTAGCAATCTAAATTATTGAACAACAAGTTGGGTCGACGATAGCGAGAGACGTTGGAACAGCAGCAACGACGACGACGACAACGGAGGCGACGAGGCGGAGAGAGAATTGGTGGCTGCGTGTCGGCGGGGATACCCGGGAGGTGTGACGTCACGGCGCGCGTGACGTCACCACAGTCAGCTGACGGGAGGCGGCGGTATTTAATTAAATAATTATTGATCACACGCAATGATGGGGCAATCGTCGCTTTTAAATCAGCCGGTTCTAAACCCTTTTTTCTTTGGATGCTTGTTGCAATTTTGTTTTGTTTCAACGGCCCCCCCCCACCACCAAACATGGTTGGTATCTGAGAAATTATTTTAAAATGATTATTGATCACACACAAACGGGGCAATGATGGGGCAAATGTTGCTTTTAAATCAGTCGGTTCTAAACCCTTTTTCTTTAAATGCTTGTTGCAATTTTGTTTTTGTTTAAACCGACCACCCCACCCGCCCCACCAAACATGGTTGGTATCTGAGAAAAATAATGGTACGAATAATAAACGTTAATATTTTAATCAATTGTTCATTTTATCCTCATACCTGTCAACTCCTTATCGATGCCCTACCTTATTACAGACCAATTCGGGACCTTATTGGTCACCCCGTGCCCTTATAGATCTCAACGTTCATCCTACAAAGTCCCATCACAAGGGAGAAACACAAACAAATAGACAAAACATGTTTTTTGTTGCCCGTATTGAAAGGGCTGTACGCCGTATGGACCTGAAAAACTCAACTTCTCTGTACAATAATACTGGTCAACCGTATGGGTTGACAGGTATTTTTACGAGCAATTAGTTTAGGTTACCACATGGATTTAAATGTTATCGTAGTTATTTATATTGCCACATTCATACATGATTGTTCACCAATGACTCATGTATGTATTATATAATTCCACACAATGTATTAATCGCCTCATTGTGAACCCACTGGCTTACAGCATACAAATAACTCCCATTCCCCAGTAAAAATGTGTGGCCCGGAAATAAACTATATACAATGGTATAATAGGCGACATTTCAGGCAAAGGCCCAACTTCACAGCACACGCAGAGAGGCCTGAGAGAGTGGTTAATAAGTGGCACTTGTTTTAAAATGTTTATGATGTACACATTTTAAATTGGCATATACAGTAGTTGGATAATTGCTGACGCTCTAAACATTTAACTTGTTTTAATGAAGACAAAAATTATAGGCAAGCATATTTTAATCCGATGCTGAAAATTCTACATTCGTATGGCGAGTACCAGTGCACCCATATGATGAAAGAGTACTAATTTCATCGACCTTATTGTGCTCATGTGATTGGGTCAATCTTGATCAGTATATTTATTTTGATTCAAGGCTGGGAGCTCTTTTTGGATATAAGCGACAATTTCAATTGTGTTATAGCAATTATTTACATAATACACGAATATATATTACGTATTCAGCTTACATAACATTGCAACGTGGTGCTTTCATAACTGTTGCCAGTGGAGCTGGGATATAAACGAGTACACTATAGGATTTAAGTAATCGATTGTCCACTCCCTCACCTGGATGTATACAGGATGTCGTCAGTTCGATCACCGACCCTGACCTCTGTATATTTGGAGTTTGCATGTCTCTCTTCCCTTGGTCGCGTGGATTCATCTCCGGGTCCTCCAGTTTTTCCCTCCATATTTAGAAGCATGATGCAATTCATTTCCACGTGATAAGCCACTTGATAGAGCTATCATTTGTGATAGCCAGGTCGCCTGTGCATCCATTCACTCTCTCATTTGCACCGACTCCGGTTTGTGTGCCGCGCAATGAGACTCCGATTATCACGGTTGACTGTGTACGGTGCGAAATAAGTTCAAAATACTCTACATATGTAGATCTATGGGAGCTTTTTTCCAGTATCAAGACGATAAAAAAATAAGAATAGGCGTCACCCCTTCTGGCAATAAATTAGGTATCACGATATTAATGCATGCAGTGGCAAATCATTTCACCCTATATCATCAAACTATATCATCAAACTGCACCGACCCTAGTTTATGTGCATGCAGTGCAATTAATTCAACCTATCAACTCGCTCCATGCTTCTTTGTGCACTTATACGTTTTCGTTGAATATCTCTCGTTAATGTCCATTTCTCGGAATCATATGTCAAAGCAAGGAGCACGTACTCATTTAAATCAGTGCCCTCTGTTTAATTCAGTTAGAGGTGGAGATCAATGCGTGTTATTTCCCTTCTCCGTTGCGTTGGTGGAAGGATGATCGAAGTGTGTGAGACACCCACCCACGGGGTCTATCAGGTCCCTGTATAAGGCAGTCCTGAGACAACTAGAACTGCTTTTTGTATGTAGTTGTCCTTCCCATGCACCTCCGAATAGAAATTCATTCAGCCTATGATTTTCACCGACTCCGGTTTCAGTGCAGAGCAGTGCAATTCATTCACAAGTTCAAGTTCATTTATTAGGTATAGCCCTGTGAGCCATTCGGCTCTTGAATCGGGTGCAACCGCAACAAACAAAAACATGAACAAAAAAACATCTTAAAGTGAATATGTAACTCAGTGCAAACAGAAAATCCAAGAAAAGACAGAAAAATATTGCAGAAAAAACACCGTACACCAACGCTGTGTGCAAAAATCCCAGTGGGCTGCAAATCAAACAACAGCAACAGCCACAATACAACTTAGATTAAGGCCATCAGTCTTACTCCGTACTACAACAAACAAACATGGCAAAACTAATAAACTTTTCGAAATCACCAAAATAAAGCCATGAAAGCAATGAAACAGTGATCACCCTGCACCGATCTCGGTTTCAGTGAAAACCATTCACCATATCACACTGCACCGACCCCAGTTTCAGTGCAAAGCGCAGTTCAATTCATTCACAGCATTCGTGACTGCAGGGATTCATCTTCTTGGTTCTTTCGGTAAAGTCACGTAGAAGGGAAGTAATAAAATTATAAAAATATAACATAATAAAATAATTCTCACGACGTTTCGGCCACAACGCAAGCAGCCGTCATCAGGTGAAGAACATGTCTGTCGATAAGACAGAGTCTCATTCAGAGTCTGCAATTCATTCACAGCACCCTATCTCAATGCAACGACCCCGGTTTCAGTGCAAAGCGCAGTTCAATTCATTCACGGCAACCAATCACAGCCGCCACCGACTCCGTTAGCGGTGCACGCTGATAGGACGCAGAGCAGCGCGTTCGTGACGTGGCCACGCCCCCAGCCCCCCCCCCCCTCTCACCCCCCCAGCCCCCACCTCCGGCATTGTTTCTCTGGAACAAAAAAAATGGCTGCAGAGGTGGAGGGTGCCGAGGCGGCTCAGCCCGCGGCCTCCGCGGAGAAGAAGAAGAAGGCGGCGGCGGCTGCGGCGGCGGGGAGCCGGGGCAAGGCGAGCTTCCTCGCCACGGCCTGGCTCATCCTCTACAACACGGTCATGACCGCCGGGTAAAAGTTGAACCCCCCCCCCTACTCGGCAACTCTTGCCGCACCATCACCACCATCATCAACTCACCACTCCACCACGTTGCCTGTCAGTCACTGGCGCGTGTGGAGAGAGTTGAGTTGCAACAGTGGCACGCGTGCGGCTAAACGTCTTCGTGCTTGGATGCACTCGCTGTGGTTGTTAGTGTTGCGTTTGATGTCGGTAGAGTGTGTTTTTGTTTGTTTTGTTATGTTGGCGGATTGTCCAAGGCCTTGGCTAAGAAATCTCAGATGCTGCATTCGCCTCAAGCGCTGACATTGGTACAGTGTTTAATTTAACGCTTTAACAATTGTAACGTAAGAATCGTCTGCTTGTCGTTGTGATTATTTATGCTTGCGCTGCATTCACAATAATCGATGGTTTACGTTTTATATGTCGCATATAATGGGTTCACGTGGCATGTCCAGCCACTAGAGGCCGCCACATTTAACACATCGTTAAAACTATAATAATTGACACTTGCACGGGATCGCATAATTAATAGAATCGCGAGGATGGCGAAGCTTATCTCACCCCTAGTTGTCATTAGTAACAGGTAAAAGTACAGCCCTGTCATTTCCAACCCAGGTCACTGCTTGCAGAAGGGCCTTCTTCACCAGAGGGAACCAGAGGATCGAACCCTGTATGCCCCAGTGTTGTTGATAACAGTCAATTGTAATAACTCCTCTAAGGATTGACATAGTCTGGATAATATTTTGGTCTACTCTTTCGCGCTGGCCAAGATTAGAGTATCCCACGCTTTACCCCCATCGCAGCTAACCTGCAATAAGTGAAATATTCCACTTTTAAGTGTGCATTAATCGGGCTCTATGTGCCTGTGGTCATAACAATGAATCTTAAGAACCCTTAAGGATTGACTTAATCTGACTCTACGGAGCCCCAGTGATTAAAGTGAACCCAACGAGTTTTACACATAACACTGTGGGTTTTGAGCCACGATAATTATCAGTGAACCTAAATAATCGTACAAGTTATCTTAGCTGGGCTCGTTTGAGCCTCGTGTAAATAATACTGCATGCTAGGAATCCTAACGCTTATTTAGTCTGGCAACTGTGATCCTTGGGGAATAACGCTGATTTAAAAAAACCCAAGGATTGCCTTAAGTCTGGCTGGCTCTATGATACCCGGGTATTGACGACGAAACCTTAGAATATTGGTGACGTTAATCAGCCTCTCTGAGTCACTGTCCCACATAGAGCCCTAAGAGTTTTGAGCGTGCGTTCATTTTATTTATTGCACTGATGCCCCCATGTAACAGGAATCGTAAGGGTGCCTTGGTCTGGCTCTGTGGCCTAGTTTTTATAGATTCCAAAGTACAGTCCTGGATGAAAAAAAATCAAGTACTGTGCTTTAAATAGGTGAATGTGTACATGTTTATCCAAATTATATCTAATGTACAGTAATGTATTTCTAAGTTGTTTTTTTTATTAAAGTGTGCTTCCTGGAAACAGACTGTGGGAGGTACACACAGTGTCCGACGAAAACTAGTACCAGCCAAATACGCCCGGATCCAGATGGTTTCAATTTAATCACAAAGTCCGCTGACCCCTTTGCATGCGGATAAGCACACTGTAGCAGTTGGACTTATTTTTAAAGTTGTGTGATATCGAGTGAAGAAAATTATTTGTGGAACCACGTTGCAGCAAATTTATAAAACATGTCTCCTTTACAAGAGAAACTTTGGACTGAAAGTCAGATGTCTCATTGCTCGCATGAGCCTGTCTGTCCATGTCAGCGGTTTGGAGCCGATGGTGAAAAATGTTGCATTTTCATGACAGGGCTCATCTATCCATCAGACAGCTACTGTTTGTGCGCCATAAGACGTGCTTATTTTTTCACTTCGGCGAGACGATGGGCTGGGTTGAGCCCTCATAACTGAGATTTAAATGTGCACCATCAAGCCTGGTTTAGATTCAACCTTAATTTTAAACCAAGTTAAAGTACTGTCCATCCGCTTACCTACCCAGCCATACAGCTACCGACCTCCTCATCCACCCAGTGAATCGTGGTGTGGAATGAAATCGGAATGGAGAAAGCCCACTCTTTAGACAGGCATAAGTCAAAAGCCTTCTTGTCATACTACCTAATACATGAGACTCCCACCAACGCCATGTGAGTGAGAATCTGTTTCACATGATCAACTGCGCCATCTACTCCCCTTGAGATGCGCGTCATCATGCACAGTATGCAAGCACTCTGTAAATTAATCAGCCCACAGGGAGACAAAAGCAGCTGGGTGTGTGGTTTACTGGCCACATCACCCCACTGTGGCATATATATCAAGCTTAATAGGCGTTTGCTAACATTGCCTGCATCTGGGAAGATAAGTTTTGCTGACAACTGGTACAAGTTGTTTGTGTGGAAGAATCTCGTGAAGTTGTACCACTGGGCAGGGTGCACCACCAGCTGAGATTTGGCAAGCTCCGGAAAAGGTGCTTGAATCTTCTCGTTCCCGGATTGGCGTGAATGCAGACTGGCTCTAACTTACTTCACAGTCAAACATGCCACCCTCCAGTGCTGACTTCAATTCATCACCGTGTGGCTGTCGCAATCGGACAGCCATTGCCAACATGCGCGTTACGTTACAATAACCGTGCATTCTTGCATGGGGTCACAGGCGGCCTAAAAAAAAGTTCAGTTACAGTATATCTTCTGGTTGTACTCCCAGCGTCATGTGATGAGACAAATACGTTGTCATTCAGAACCGTCACAGCAAGAAGTGCATAACCTTGTGATAAAGAACGCCTCCCAGAAAATAATGACAGAGGTGACAGAACTACTTCCAAGTTACCTAATTTAGACCTCTTTTTCCACACTGGGTGTCAAGCTTTTTTATATGCCCTGTTTGTGTTCACCACATAGAAAGTTGACTTTTAACGTTTATTTTAATGAATAAGTCAAATTAAGTGACAGTTTGGAGTAATATTCTTGGTTCTTTCGGTGAAATATAAAACAATAACATTTTATTTGATTGTTTAATATTTTTCTAATTTTATTATTTCCCTTCTACGTGACTTTACCAAAAGAACCAAGAATATGAATCCCTGCAGTCACGAAAGCTTTCAATCAAAAGTTTGGAGTAAAGTTTACTTTTAGTGCAGTTACGTATGTAGAGCTGAGGTCATCAGTTTTCTACACTTGCAAAATCAGTTTAATTAGAGCTAGATTTGAAGCTTTCGTGACTGCAAGGATTCATATTCTTAGGTTTTTTCGGTAAAGTCACGTAGGTAAAACATTAAAATTAATGAAAGTAAAATAAAATAAAAATCACGACGTTTCGGAGGCAACACAAGTCTCCGTCCCCCCCCTCTCCTCCCCCCTCAACTTGCTTTTAAGGGATTACATCTTGAATCATTGCCTCACTTGATGTAGCAAATCTGGCTGTGACGGTCCCACCTGATGACGGAGACTTGTGTTGCCTCCGAAACGTCGTGATTTTTATTTTATTTTACTTTCATTAATTTTATTGTTTTACCTACGTGACTTTACTGAAAAAACCTAAGAATATTAATTAGAGCTGTCAGAAACCTAGATAAAAATGTAGGATCTTATTAGTTTGCAGCACAATAACCTCAATCACTCGCTGATATCATTTTACTAACAATTCCCCAAAATTACAAATAATTTCGCATTATGTTAAAGAAAAGTATATCTGTGCTACATTCATCAGCATACTTTACATTGTACACAGTCTGAGCTGCGTCACAAAGAGAGGTAGGAAGTTTTGTGGGCTCATAATGTCTGCATCAGATCCGTTGGACCAACACAGCCGAGATATAATAGGTTTTAACCCAGGTTTCATTAACTGTTGATCAATCATGCAGAAGTTTATTGTATGGTCTCAGCCGGGTCGCCTTTTACTCAACTCAAAATGTCTCCTTGTTCATCTCATCTCTGTTGTTTTCTCTGAGCCGGTGGTGAAAATTCTACATTCCCATGACTTGGACCAGTATGTTCATATCACTACTATTTTTGACGTCTCAAAATGTGACGCTAATTTAATGAACCCTGAATGGACATTGCGTTGAATGGGTCATTTTCAATCTCATTGTGAGCCAAGCACTCTAACCACATTGCCACCATGCCTGATTTTCAATCTGCAATATTATAAAACTAAAATCTACAATATATTCTTTCATACTCTTTGGTTTTTTCGGTAAAGTCACATAGGTAGATTTTTTCTAATTATGTATATATTTTTCTACCTACGTGCCTTTACCGAAAGAACCAAAGAGTATGGATTCCTGCAGTCACGAAAGCTTCAAATCAATATTCTTTTATGTTTTTATATCTATGGATTTCAAAAATTAGCTTCACTTTACAGCTTATTTTTATAAAAATGATAAATGCAAACAAAAAATGTGTAAACCAAGAAACACATTTCCCCATGTGTACACTGTAGACTAAAAACTGCTCACGTAGAGGTGACTAGATGCACAGCCATATCATTCACATTCCTTCTGATATGACCCACCAAGGTAATTGCTCATACAGCTCCAAAGGTTCATTATCTTTGGCACGTTGGCCCTATGGGTCGTACAATTTGTACAGCGTTCGGGCTGATAATACAGTGTTTGTATTAGAGTGTGTCGGGACTATATTTAGCATGAAGCACATTGCAGAACACTTTCTAATGAGCAGTGCCATTCAAGTCTTGAGCTATACTTCAGTTTCACTTTAAATACGTTCCTAAATTTGGCTTTACACTGTTGATTTTATGGCTTTTAGTTGATGGTCTTCGTAATGGGGAAAGTATTTTTATTTATTTAAGTTTGTAATCCATACCTGTGTATGTGTGCAACCTACTAATACAGAGATATGTGAATTTCGTGACCGTCAGAAATTCATAGGACAATGGCGTGTTTTGGCTATCTTAAGGATATACGTAATGCGCTCTCATGAGAAATGCATGGAATTAACCAAACTCAGAAATTGCAGCGAAGCCCTATGTGCTGCCTCGTGTTGTAATCATAAGTCAACCTGGTCAATGAAAAGTTATCCATACCTGCTTGGTTTCTAAAATAGCTGATTTTGCCCATTATGGAAAAGGCTATGTAGCAAAGTTTACTGCATGGATCAATGGTGTATTGTGCCATTCAGTGTGCCATATTCATTTATCATAAGTAAAAACACTCCATTTACAATATAAAAATACAGGCCTTAACACTCCTGTGCTACATTGTACTTTCATTCTACTATGCTTGTCTTTATAGATGTAAGAAACACAAGTGATAGTGGGTAATTATATATTTTTAAACCAATGGGACTAGTTTTTAATTACATGTTAGTGCTGATGTATTCGTTGTCTTGCTATATGAAACAGGTGTTGAAAAAGCACACTTATTTCATAAATGTTTTTCTGTTGCACAAAACCCGATGTAGTGGGAGCAATGAGAAACACCTTGGATTGCTCGTAAGTTTACGGTGGTGGGGAAGGGACCATTACATTTCCAGCTGTGGAAATATTGGGCTGTGACTAATAATGAGGAGCTAATGCATGATGGAGTGTGTAATGTGTGCAACACGCAAGTAGATTCTGCCTACAGGCTTAGTCTAGCCTTTCCAATCCATTTCAAACCTTATGTTTGATTATATGTAGAACTATCATTGGGAAAAAATGCAAGTACATATTTACATGTAAAGCTAATTTGTGAAACAACTGCTGGATGAGGAGCTCCCCACACCATGCAGGCCACGGATGTTATTTGAGCATACTTTACCATGCTGGTCAGTGTGGATTACTGCTGTTGGGGTGGTGGAAGCCTCATTATATAAGTACAATAATGCAGTGCTTAGGTCCTGCTTAGCTTGTAAGATCAGATGAGATTGCGTGCATTCGGGGTGATTTGTCATACACACAATTAATTGTATATCAATAGTAAAATAAATTGTGGCATTTTAATTGCATTCATGTATGTAATATGTAATTAAGGGGCCTCTGTTACCCTAATGTTGATAAATCCTGAACCGAGGCACTGTGTGGGTGCCTGCAAAATAATGGTTTTGTCTCTGGTTTCTTCACACTCAGGTGGCTGGTGTTGGCTGTGTCCATGGCTCGTTATGGGCTGGCCAAGGGCTCAAACAGGGGGCTCTATCGCTCAATAGAGAAGACCCTAAAAATCTTCCAAACGGGCGCTCTCTTGGAGGTAATTATGATCATGGTATCATCGTGCCATCATCATCATCGTCGCGTTCACAATTAGCAACATCGTAATAGTATAATTATCTTGAATATAAATATAATCATCACTGTGATCGTAATCACCATCATTACAATTTTAACTTACATGATTATCACCTACGACCGCTGTCATCATGGCTATGGCCCATCATCATTATCCCCTCAAATCTTTTTCATCATCCCAGAAATCACTGTTTGCCATGATCATTATAATTGGCCATCCTAAATGATCATTAATCATCATCATTATCAAGTCCATGATTTTGTGTCACGTTGCAGGAGTTTCAAAAGTGAATGAGTATCAATCATAATTTAATTAGATCTGAATTAGGTAAATATTTATGTAAAACTGAGAAATTACTTTGGTTTCTGCTGTATCCTTTTTAATGTTACAAGATAAAATCTCATAGTGCAATGATTACTGTGATATCAGTTTCTCATAGCTGTGTAGTTGTATTTCACAATTGTATTGTACTTTATGAGATCTCTTTTACCAGTGGCAAAATATAATGGTAGGTTTTTACCCTTTTAACTGGTACAAAACTGACACCTTTATTCAAGGCATCATGTTTGCAATGACCACAACACAAGTAGTCAATAAAGCAAACAAAAAGAAGCAACTCTGATAAGGATAATAATATGCACTGTCCTTGAAGTTGATTGGCCCACACCCGAGACGGCTTTCTTTAGAGCCTAGTCCCCATTGGTGTAGGGCCAGATGACACCAGAAGGCCCTACACCAATGGGGACTAGGCTCTAAAGAAAGCCGTCTCGGGTGTGGGCCAATCAACTTCAAGGACAGTGCATATTATTATCCTTATCAGAGTTGCTTCTTTTTGTTTGCTTTATTGACTACTTGTATTGTGGTCATTGCAAACATGATGCCTTGAATAAAGGTGTCAGTTTTGTACCAGTTAAAAGGGTAAAAACCTACCATTGTATTGTACTTGTTTTTGTGCTTTGCTGTGCTCATGTACAAATAAAGATACTTATAAGTTCTTCACCTGCAGTTCACTCAGCTTCATCGGTTACAATTTTAAATCTATAATTTGTATTGTTGTATCCTTTATTTATCCAATAGATTAAATAAACCCATTTAGACACAATGCAACTTTCCAGCAACATTTTATCATTTTACTCTGAATATAAATAAGCCTATTTATAATACTGTGTATTATTATTGAAGGGGTTATCTGCTGCTCAATAACTAATATTAGTGTAATTATTAATATGCCTGGTTAAACACTGATTATCATAAAAAATTCTACGAATTTAATTTTCATCAGGGCCCCAATGCAAAGGCAAGCTGGGATAGCACACATGCTGTCAGTTACAATGAAACGTGCTTAACCCTTTCCCATTCCGACAAGTTGGAGGGTGGGTCCCGTTCATCCACGTCATTGGAATGGGGAAGGGTTAAATAATTAAGTGAACTGTGAAAATTACGATATAATAACCAACATCAGTTACTCCAGAAAAATATTACGCGGCCCTAAATGTATGGATATGAGTGATTTATCACAACTTTATTGAGTACATTATTTCGTAAATATTTTGTCAGGAAATAGGATATTTGAGAAAAATAAAATTACCAACTATTATCACAATGTGATGATATTTTGCAAAACAAACAATACACTTATCACGGATCTTGTATCGTACGATATATCATAGTATCGCCATATCGTGCCAACGATAGAAATGACCAAAGCCGTACATTTTATGTTAAAGACCGATATTTGTTATCATGGCCGATATTCAAATTCAATTGTAACTAAACTTCCGCAAAGCATTTTGTAGAGGGAGGCAATTTAATTTAAAGGAGAAACCCATGTGTACTTAAGTTTGTTTTGTAATTTCCTACTATATAAAATGCTGTTTTAATATATCCGTATAACAGACAGGGGATACACCATGTGAAAACATCTGTAATAGCCTACACAGACAAACCTTATTAACTGTATATGTGGCAGTGCCGTTTGCGAGCACCTGGTAAGGCCTGAAGCTTGTGATATAGCTGAGGACACTACGCCTGCCAGTATTCATCTCTTCAATAATGATATTCACACACTGAACACTGGTACACATTTAAGGCCGAGTAGACCTGAATTTCTATCTTATTATATTATAGATATCTAGCAATATTCGAACTGTACTTGTCAATTGTTCTTCATAAACAAACCCACTTTGTTTTTTTTTTCACAGGTGGTTCACTGTGCCACTGGTAAGTCTGTAGTCATCTACCTATTCATGTGTGCATTTGTAGAGTGGTGCATTGTTTAGAGTTATCTTCCAACTACAATCCACAATTCCCTTGTGTGTACCTTGCTTGCATTAATAGGTCCTCACAAACAACAGTTGCCTCTATGGTCTGTACGATTAAATAGGGAACTTCTTCGTGTATGTGTGCACAGAATGGGTGATTCAATCATAACGTGCTTTGGAAAGTATCTTTATACAGCACGTTCTTCTTCACCGGTTCAGTATAAGATGTTGCCAATTGTTGTGACATTTAAGTAACTGCCTATGAAGGTCTGTGACATCTTCTTTAAGGGAAATTTTCAGATATGATGCCTGGTGACTCTAGGTCTCCAGGAGTTAAGGAAGAACCAGGGTTTCGTCACCTCGTGATGTGACTCCGATAACACAATTTGGATATATTAGGTTATAAACAGCTAGAGTGGGGTTGGCACACTACACTCTGAACCTGGCAACACAAGTTTGATTCCTGGCTGGGCGAATGATATCTTAATTGATCCAGGGCTTCATTCACCGTTCCATATTTTTACCAGCATGAAGAAGTATGCTCAATTACCCCTCAAACAGGCATGGTGTGGTGAGGCCTTATCAAGGAGTGGATTGACAAAAAGCTGTACATTATGATAGCTTCAGCATACATATCCTAAAAAGACCCTTAAATTAAATTTGTATTCCCATTATTGATGGTTTATTGTGATATCGGCATTTATTAAAATTATACAGCCACAGCATTTCAAGAAAGCATAATTTTTTTTCATAATTTTAAGAAATGCAAACCAGATGGCACTCCCAGCAAAGTGCTCAATTCACAGTCACAAAGTTAGCAAGTTCATATCCTGTTTGAGGGTTGACTCAAGCTATCATATTTCCCAGGGGACATTAAATTTAGCACTCGTGTCTGGGATGTCCACAGTTGTCATCTTAAGTGTGTTCACTGTCCCCTTGCCAAGAACATGTGGCATTTCCAGCACTGGCTTTTGTGACTGCCATTGAAAAGCGGACCACCTATCCAATTAAAGTAATTCGATGAGTGACTTACATTTAACAAGGGATGTTCTTCTGCTAGTTTGTAGTCATATGATATTTACAGTGAGGCAGTACTGTTACTGGTAGGAACGAAGTGGACCAGACCACCAATAGATTATATCGTCCGTCCGTCCGTCCGTGTATCAACATCGCCCCCTACTGCAAACACTTGGCAGGACCCTACAAAAACCTTTTGACTCAGTGGGGCTTTCCTGGCTTAACAAGTGTAATAATACATTATGTTTATATTCTTTGGTTATTCGTTCCTACCAGCCCACCCCGCAGGGTCCTGTTATCCGCAACAATTAAAAAGGACGTGCCTAAAATCCCGCTACCCCTTGTTCATCCATAACCTAAAAATTACAGTCTAGCCATAATGAAAATGCTGACTGCAAGTGCGACTATTTCTGTAGCAGCCGCGAGCTATCCCTCTGCCCTGTGCCTTGTCTCCCCCTCACATAATCTAGGCGTGGTTTACGGAGGCTTGTGTGGTTAGAGCTGCGGCTAGAGCAGTGTTCTTCACTAACTTTCAGAGAGGTGGCCACTTTCGCAGATAATACATCGTCAGTGCGAGGGCCACCACATATTTGACACCATTGGGTTTGACAGCATGATGGGGTGTTTTCACATTTGTGTATAGTGGGGGGCCACACGTCAGGGCCAGCACTAAAGGCCAGTGGCTTGTGGGCCTTGCAATGAAAAACATTGGGCTAGAGCATTAGACTAGCAAACACAACGTTTGCAGGTTCAAATCCAAGTTGGTGAGCCAATCATAAGCATCTCTCTGAGATTTATAAAATGAGTACCACTTTGTTGGAAATAAAAAGTGGGTCCCTATGGTAAGACTGGCTTCCCATAGTAAACATTTAGAATTTTAAACACTGGGCCAAGGCTGCTAAGGAATATGAACCAACTCTAATGCTTATAGGAGTATGAAGACACTTACATGAAAAAATATATAGATATAATTTATAACGGTGTAGCCCTTGCAATGCATTGCCCACGTCACTGCTGGTCGAAGGGCCTCCAAGGAGGTCCAGACATCGTGAAAGAAGTCGGAGTTATTACACTTTACCCCACCACACGCAACCTGCCGATCAGCTAATTGTTGTATACCATTTTATATTACTGGGTGGACAGAGTAGGGGGAATTAAAGAAACTTGCCCATAGTTTAAACTGTTGTGCCGGGAGATCAAATTGAATTGCAGCATCCATATTTACATAAATATACTTTGTGTGTTTATATATGGACAATCAATGATACTATTGCCATTATTTGAACATTAAATTGAGACATTTTCATCTGGAACACTCACAGTGAGCAATGTAACAGTGTATAATCACATTTTATAAGCGAATACTGGTGGAAGTTTACACTACTGATGAAGCCACTTTAATAATCCTCCCTTGCTGAACTTTAATTGGTGCTTTGTTTATGCCCAGACAATATTGTCACACAAGACACAAACCTAAAAGTCATTGTATGTCAAACAACTTAGCTATAATATGCCACGTTAAATTAACACCACGTTTAAGATCAGCTTGCACTGTGGCACAGAGATTATGTTTTAATAACTTGCACCCGAAATGCACATTCAAACCAATGGTCTTGATCTTGCTGGCTTTGTGCTCTAACATGTCCAACACGAGCCTGCTGATCTGCCCGTCCAGAATTTAATTTTAAACACCAAGGCCAGTGAGCATGCTTGTGTTGCTCTTCCCGCAGGGATTGTGCCGTCTTCAGCTGTGCTCACCGCGTTTCAGGTGTCGTCTCGAGTTTTCTTGGTGTGGGCTGTCACAGACAGCGTGAAGCCAGTAAGACCACACATTATCACCATCTTCACGATCCATCCTAGCCACCGTCACGAAATGTACACGTTTTGCGCAATAAAAATTTGAAGTCGCTGGGTGGCTCAGACCATGTCCAAGCACCACAACAATCGCCATTGCCACTAAGTGGTGGTAATGTCACCACAGCGCTTGTGCCAGACAATGTGCACGTTAAGCCCAAGTGAAGTGTTGAACGCCCGTTGGCGGGAGGTTACAGGTCAGACCCAGGTGCTATGGGTTGACTGAATGAGATGACTGGCCGATGCACCACCTGTGCCCTACTGTGCCAACTTGCTGCGTTTTAACCACCTGGCACTCTGCTCATTGTTGTGAGCATCGTTCGTCTGCCCTCCATTGTTGCTGAAGGGTGACTGCTTCCAACTGCCCAGTAACATCCTTCACGAGCCTCCTCCCCAGAGGCCAATCTTGACACTGCTGTTATCAGTCATCGGCAAGTCCACTCAGCTCCACGTCCAATCACGGGCAACGCAAGACCCTCCAATGATTAAACTTGATTCTCAAGTGGAATGAGTTGTATTTATTCCAAGAAAAAAATTCATGTTTGTTCCACTTTGGCTTATTCCAGCTGTGCAAATTAAATTTTTCGGCTTGATTGGCATAAGACAAACACTATTGGCAGGGAATCTAAAACGAGTGCTTGTGTGGATAAAGATGCTTTTGGGATGGATTTATGAAATAGTTATGTGATGTTCTCTTTTGGCGTTTTTCTTTTAACTCAAGTTGGCACCTCGTAGTTAGCTTCCCAAGTGAAATGTCTTCATTAACTTATTGCCGATTGGAATATAATTATGTAAAGGAGTTCCAGCCTGGGTGTGAGTCTTGAAGGTTGTCTTCATTATGTCTTTCACACAATACATCGCACATCAGGGAATTACCTCGTTCATGAGCCACCCTTAACCCCTTTATATCGCTCAAATGATCTGTCACTCATCAATAATCAGTCATCAATTAAGATGTGGTTGTCCTTCTCATAGACAATTAATGTTGACGGCTTCTCATGTTTGCATCCTCGAAGGAATCATGGACTGAGTCAACGCTATACTGAGATTTGAACGCCACAACCTTAAGACTTTGAGTGGACTGTATGCAACAGCACCATCCAGCCAAACAGCCTCGGTACAAAGCAAGCAGTTAATTAAGATAAACATGTTCATATGATGAATAATTTGAAATTGCAATATCGCATTTTATTGCAATGTTATAAAACGGTTAACTTGGTGCATTTTGATCAAATAACTTCGCTTCCATGGCTGTCATTACATTAAATAACCAAACCAATGTTTCTGGGTCCCACAACCTTCCATTGGCCATTTTCACTCAAACGAGACCATACTTCAGATTTCGGTTACTTGGGTAATTGGATAGGAATAAAAGCTTGTGCACGAAATGAATAAATGCGTTTTATATTAGCACGTGTTTGTATGAACGTATATCAATTTTTTTTTTTATATTTGGAATAATATGGGTACATTATTATGCTGTGGAATGTCTGATGCATTGCATATTCTGAACTGTATGAATATAAGACATATGCGCGCACAAACCAAAGTCAAAATGTCTACGTTTTTGAATAAGAAATGGGGTGGAGTTCAGAGCTATTGATTGAAACTCCACATTCTCATGGTGGATGCCGTTTGAACATGTACACAAATGATGTGTTTTTCAGGTTCAGAATGAATATAGTGTCCTGATTTACCTGAGTGCCTGGACTCTGACGGAGATCGTCCGCTACTCATTCTACACCTTCAGTCTTCTCAAGTACCTCCCTCGTGCCATCAAATGGGCCCGGTGAGCCACATGTCACTATCAATTAAGTTACCTCTTTGCCCAAGAGCTCGAGGGGACTCGGACGGTGTGCTGGAAAATCACGTGGCTCCGACTTTTCGGCTGGAAGCGTGGCGCAGTTGTACCACTTGTGCCTCACATCAAGAAGGTCCTGGGTTCTATTCCCTACTCGAGCACCATTCTGCGTGTAGTTTGTACATCCCCCCCCCCCTGTTCTGCACGGGTTTCTTCCAGGTTCTCCCGGTTTCTTTCCACAGCAAAAAAAACACATTGTAACTAGTATTGCCCAAACACCTCTGCAAATTACTCAACTGGGAATACAAATAGTAACATCGTCTCCTACTACAATAATGTGGCAGTACCATCCTGAAAAGGTGTCTAAAGGACTGGGTGAGGCTTTCCTGTTAAACAAGTGAAATAAATAAATGTTACTTTCAGCTTCAAACTTATGTTGGGATAGCCTTGGGAAGCACAACATAGGTTGGGTGGTCTGCGGAATATGACTCGATTATTTTCTGAGTTGCATCTGATTTGGACGTATATATTCATACAGGTAGGAACAACAGTTCCACACTGCCCACCAGGGATGATTTGTCTGTCTGGCGTGCATAGCGCTTCGGGTGGGCTCAGCACCACGTGACGTGCCGCCCCACGCAGATTGCGCCACGTGACACGGATCGCACGAATGCGCTGTCCAACCAAGTTCCTACCTGCCAACTCCGAAAGAACGTGTTTGAGGCAACCGTGCTAATCGGAGCGACGGGCTTGGCGGGCATTTTGCTGTGACGTTGCCCATTTAGGTACACGCTGTTCATCGTGCTGTACCCACTGGGCGTGACGGGCGAGCTGCTCACCATCTACCATGCGCTGCCCCACGTCTACCGCTCCAAGCTCTTCGCGTACCCACTCCCCAACGCCCTCAATATCTCCTTCGACTACTACTACTTCCTCATCATCGTCATGATCTCCTACATGCCAAGTGAGTGCTCAAGGCCTTTTGTCATTTTAATAAAAATCATGAGGAAATAATGACATTGTACTGCATTTTCCCAGGAACGCCTCATCGTTGGACCATAACACTGGTGGCGAGATGTTAATTACCTCGACTGGTATACAGGAGGTGGTGGGTTCGATCCCAACCCTGATGCCTATATATTTGGAGTTTGCTTGTTCTCCCTGTGGTCGCATGGATTTTTCTCGAGGTCCTCCAGTTTTTCTCTCCACATTTAGAATAATTTGTTTAGAGTAATTTGGCTGCTATACATTTGTACATGATAAGCCACTTCGTTGAGCTATTATTTATTGCCAGGTTGCTTCTGAAAAAGAGCGATGAAGCTCAGTAGGCCTTACTTGGTAAGATAAAAATAGTGAAATAGTTTTAAATTTAAGATTCGATACAAAATATTGCCAGATGATAAATGTATTATCAGTGATTGGGCTGAAACTACAAAAATGCTTGAATCTGTATTAATTACATGTTGTGTAACCTTAGATTTCATTGTTTCTGGCTTACTGCTGCGACACAGCCTTTGATCTCTTCTAGTTTCCTAGCCACCTCACTAGACTCTTCTTTTGAGGTGATAATAATGTTGCCCTTTGTGTATCCAGCAGAGCCTAGCTGAGTAGCGATACTCTTCTCAGCAGGCTCTTGCATGGAGATGCTTGGTCCCTTTATTTTCAATGTGTTTTTGAAAATGAGAGCAAGTTGGAGAACCGTGTGAAAGCCCATGAATATTACGCTCGTTTATCTAGGAATGCCTCGCTGAGCCTCGTGAACATTTTTTTTTAGGGTCCTGTGAACGGTAGGGGGCTGTAATTGCTTTGTAATTTCCAATTTAGAAATTTGCGGGTAATTTTTCAAATTTGACAAAGATATATGTTGAACTTCTTTCGCACCGGACGTAACCATCTGTGCTAATTGGAGGTGCGGCGGGAAGGACTAAACACAAAATCAGTTCTAAATAAATGGGTTTTCAATCCAGATTTACAAGTGCATAGCTTCAGTGGCTTCCTAATATCGGCCGCAGAAACGCATCTGAAAGCACGCGATGCGGTTACCATTTTTGTTCGATGGCTAGCCAAAAAAATTACCAAGACGCCAATACACAATGGCCTGCTCTTGCGAATGAGGTCGCAGGATCTTTGTCGTTGACTGTGAAGCAGATGGCTTATTTTTACCGTGAATCCACCTGCAGTACCAATCAGGCCGGTTGCTGGAGTATAACCATGAGCCTCTGCAACAGGCAGTGAATGCACAAACACAAGGTGCTGTCGCTTTGAAGGCATCGCACTCAAAACAGTCCTCGGCAATAGGTTCGAAGCCCACTTGCTTCAATGCTTTCTCCTCGATACTCTGCAAAGTAGTAGATTAGGAGTTTCAACGCCGCATGTATGGCTCTCCATTGTGCTTTCGGGTTTTACCACATGTTTTTCGGCATGATGTCCGACATTTCATTCGACGAGTTCCCGAAGAAGCTCCCAGCACATGAAGCGACGTGGCAGATATAATGCTTGAACAATGCGCAGTAAGACCCAAAAACACATCGGAGGGCAGTGCATGTTTACGAAACCTACATGAGCCAATCCCACATAAAATCTGCGGCATATGTCGCTACAATGTCTAGCTGTTGACGATTACATTGTCTTTCCTTTGGTCCCTTTCCCTTGCCCTTTCACCAGTCTTCCCACAGCTCTACTTCCATATGATGTCCCAACGCAAGAAAGTTCTTGGAGAGCCGAAAGCCAAAGAATCGTAACGGGCCACAACCTGTACACCAGCCATCACGGAACATCAGGGACAAGGCTTTCAAAGGAAGATGCAACCCAAAACACAAATGGGCAGTATTTGTCATCATTACTAAAATACAAATCAACCACGATGCGACAGTTACAATCTGCTTCTTTAAATCAAAAACTGTCGTTTCACCTCCCAAATCCCTCCCGTTTACGAGACAAAGCGCTGCCAATACGGTTTATAAACGAATGTGAAGAGACTCTCACAATGAACTGCAGCACGTTGGGATGCGAAAGAAGGGTTGAAGCTGCTGCTGCTGCCTCGTGAACGGCGGTGGAGACTCGAGTGCCTTGATTGTCGCCACGGCTGTGGGTTTTGTGTTGCGGTTGCTAGAATGCATCACTTGTGCAGCTGCATAGTGCAGTAATAGACAGATTGTGTGAGCAGGACAGGAGGGTGTTGTCCCCAATATCACACTTGTGATTTTCACCCACGCACACACAAGTCATGTGACGTGTCTTACAGCCATGCCCTGGTGACATCAGTAGAGGGCGCTGTAGCGAATGCCCCTTTCACATTCACGTTCCTCTGCACTTACTAAAACTTTAAACTCGTGTCAGGCGTCGCAGAATATAGACAGTGTGTGCATAATGTCTATTTTGGATTGCTTCTTCATAACATTGGAATAGTTTGTCTTCCTCACTGCGTGGAAGACCATTTGATTTTTAGAATCCACTGGAATTTTGTTTAATCTTGTTATAACCATTTGAGGTTGGCATCACTTGAAATTAATCATCAGGATAGCCATTGTAACCTTTAGCTGGTTATATTTGTTTTTTTTCTTTTTTGCAGGCACAGTAATTTATCATTTGGCTTTTGATGTCAGAGTGTATAGCATCTATTTAAAAGCATTGGGCTTTGGTTTTTTCCATTTTAAATGAGTAGGCAGCTGTCGACGTCAAGTCAATTTGGCTTGGCATCTACTGCACTAAATGCATAAAACACTGATTGCAAAGTAAAAATACTAATGTTTTTTTTTTAATATTGGTATGCACCCATCCTAAAATGTGAAATGGGGTGGTGCTCATCTTCGTTGACAGTGGTGGAATTCCACATTCCTATGACGGAGACCAGTCTCTTTCCCATGACCTCTTGCCAGCGAGCCTTTGCCACCTATACTTTCTTTAGCTGGCAAAATTGCCGTGCTGGTCACAGCCAAATGGTGGCTGTGTTGGCTGGTCGGTTGAGAGGGCAGGTGCAAGACGACCATCATGGTAGTCTTGATGTCCAGTTTTTTTTATTGGTCCTCCATGGACTGGTGACTACCATCCTCTCCCCTCTCTCATCGCTATTGCCCTCCACGAGCTCTCTGCTCCAGCAAAGCTTTCTGTTGAATCCCTCAATCTTCGCTCCGTGGGAGGTTGCTCATTCTTCTCTACTGCACCCATAGGCTGGGACTCTTTTTCTACCGCACCGTCCGTGCTGTCAACTCCCGTTCCTGTTCCAGTCCAAAGACGATTTTTCCAACCTGCCTTCTCAAAATATGTTCAGTGTTTCTCTACAGCATCTTGAGATGCAATTACATTTCAAGTCATTTAAATTTGTATCATGTCTGCACCTAATCTGCATGGTCATTGACATTTTGAATACGCATATTTACCGTCCATATCAAGAACAGATATCCATACATTGCCAATTGAGGGCAATTCTGTTTTATGTATGATCTAATACAAATTGGGTTTAAATCTGAATGGGAAATGATACAATTTTCACCCCTATGTATGTAAAATATTTTGGTTTAACCCATATCAGAGTTTGATGAAACACTTATACTTTTTACCCTCATTAACAAAGGTTAAAAAGCTGCTAAATCACCCAGAACACAGCATATGAATCTCCTTAGAACTATTTTTTAAGTTGCATCTTCAGTCTGTGAATGCATTTGTCTTGTGTGTTAAAGAGCAAGTAATCAAGTCACATAAATCATCTGACCCAAACAGTGTACAAAAGAGCTAAGTGAAAAATACAAAGCACAAGCCAATTGAAACTGACACAAAACATTACCAAGGCTAAATGTTACACAACTTGGGAAAACTTTGCACTCACATGCTTAAAGTTAGTGAAGTGTTCACATGCTACTTGCTGCCCTTAATCATGTTTACACAGATACAAGCTTACTAAATTATACACTTTTCGACAATGCTTTAGCAGTAGGGCTTTATTGATGATTTTAAAGTGTGGTCGGTTAAGGGTTTAATTGTGGCAACGCAATAGTAGAGTACTCGTGAAGTTGGTAATAATACTATTGTGGAAATGTATGCCCCAAGAGATGTTGGTGAATGTTCTAATTCATCCGATTGTTGGTGAAACACATGCCGATGTTTGTGTTGTCAACAATTACAAGCTTAGCAAAGGCAATGTGTTGCAGCTGTGTAATCAACATGTGAAACTGGCCCATAGATTTTTAAAGCTGGTGGTGTTATTGGCCTGTTGTGCATACACTGGATTGGTTACCATATGGGCTTTTCCCCACAACACAATGGACTCTTAAACACAAAGGATACAAATAAACGAATGAAACAATTGCTCAAAAGTGTTCGGGTTTTTTCTTCCATATACACAGCTGGCAATATACAGCTGGCAACATGTAAGAACATTTAATATCATATTCTTCTGCGGGCTTTTGCTTGCGTTATGGGCCCTTGATGTGCAGAAGAGACATTCGACGGTGCAGCATCTGTAACCTGAAAAAACAAACGTACCATGTAAAATGAAGAGATGCATACAATACACTATATAGTTGCCAAACTATCCCGTCTTTAAAGTGTCAAAGAGTCTCTGCTCAACTCCACAATGGGGTATTGCTCATCTCTGTTGATGGCCCTGAACCAGCCCGTGGAAATACCACATTCCGCTGGGGCCATTCCCTCAACGGGACAACCTCTTGACTTCAACTCGTTTTCGACTTGGGGAAGAGCGGCAGCCTGAATTGATCCTTGTATGGGAAGGGATACAGAGAAGCTATATTTTATTAAAACCCAGAAATTCAATGGTACTGGCTCAGTGCATTAACAGGAACATTGATGATCTCCCTGAGAAATTCCAGCCACCTCTATAAGATGCTACCATTTCGGGTTTTAATTGTGTTCACGCTTACGGTGACTTTCAGACCGTATTCCATTCTCTTCTTCTCCCCCCTCCTCTTTTCCGAACATAGATGGACTCGTCCATCTGACCAACTGCCAAATCGCTGTCCGTGGTTCTGACGTTAAGAAAAAAAATGCCACTTTTTAAAAAAATTATTGCTGTGGATTTCGCACCTGATGATGATTGCTTGTGTTGCAGTCGAAACGTCGTGAGAATTTTATTGTTTTATATTTTTATTATTTTATTATTTCCCTTCTACGTGACTTTACCGAAAGAACAAAGAATAAGATGCTACTCCTTTAAGTGGTGGTCACGTTGATGACATTACTGATCACATTATTGTTAATAACACTTATAGTAATATGATGAACGTGAATGCTATTAATGATACTGTTACTGTGATTGAGCATGATGATAATGTTGATTTCAATGATTATTTCATGGCCCTGTTGATGCTGGTGACATGCTGTCGCTACGTGATACTTTGCTCGTGCCACGATGGTCGTCGGTAAGTGACCTACCTGTCGTATGCGATCCCGTATAAGTTCGGCCGAGGCATTGAGCGAAGCATCTCCCAGGTCCACGTCCTTGGGGATCTCCGGAGGCAGCATCGGCCCAAGCATCGGCCCAACCAGCGGCTCATTCACATCCTGATGAGACGTCCGTCCACCCATACCTCCCTCCAACCTCAGCTGATTCCGAGCCTCCAGCAGCGCTGATCGTGGCACAAACCGCGCCACTGCCTCATTCTTCCGCCGCGAGACTTCGTGGTTCAAGGGACCCCTGGATTCTGTATGTCCTGCAAGCGTTGCTCGTTGCCGAGAATCGGAGTGCTCCCTGGATTCTCGGTACCCCTCCGTGTCTTCACTCCGGCGCCATGAGGGCGGCGGAAGGTGCTGAGGGGGCGGTGGGATCATGGGGAAAGAATAAGTTGGAAATGATGGTTCCTGGTCCCCGCTTGCTTGCTCATCTTCATTGTGTGGTTCTCTCCGTCCGCGTTTAGGCTCGTGGTGAGGAGGGGAACGGCTCGTGGGTTTACCAGTGTCACCGTGTTTGTCGTCTGCAAAGACCATGCGTGTGGTTAGTATCACTGATTATAACAGCATCTGCATGGCACCAAGCAAAGGATATAGACAAATTAAATATAATGAGGGACAGTGCTTATGTCGATTTGCTGCTTTAAGCCAGTGGTGGAAATTCCTTGTTCTTATGGCAAAGGCCAGTCTATCCACAAGAAAGCACTGTTGGCCTTCCCACAAAGTGGTGCTCATTTTGTTGTCTGGGGGGGGGGGGATAATGGGTTAACAGTGCCAAGTATAATTTGTAAACAAACATAGAATGTTTTCAATGTTGCTCTTACCAATGTATGTCTCATGGATGAAAAAGAGTGCAAAGATGGACTTTATATGCATGAATAGGCATGCATGCATATAAAATAGCTTGGTAGATTTGTACATCGCCTTTATTTAAACCTGATTAGTCTAATAAGACGACACCAGTTGCAATCAAATATCCACACTACGAACTACCTACAAATAACACAAAGGTAAACTCCCCTTTCCACCCTGCAGATAACCAGATTCTCAGAAGTCCCACGGCAAATCGCTGCACCTGGCAAGACGGGGCCGGGCATGCGTGCAATTCGCTCGACGTAACGCCGTCTCGCCTGCAGCTTGCTCCGTGCCTCCTCCACGCTCTCAAACTCGGGAGCGTAGCACACGTGCAGCACTCCTCCAAAGAAGCTCCTCTCGTCCAGCCGCCTCTTGGCCACCCTGTAACAGCGAGGCAGAACCAGTGGACACAGCAAAGCCTCCATCATCACGGATGTCCTCAACTCAGTGTTACTTTCTTCTGCTCGGTGCATCAGTGGTTGCAAAGCCAACATGCAACCTTCAAGGCCCACTCTTTTAGTATTGCCACCAATACTAATGCTCTTGGTAGCATATCTTTTGGTGTCAACTTCAGTGTCTTGCTCAATGACCTGCCCTCCCCTCTATGCTGATCGTGTGCCACCCACCACAACTTCCTTTTACGAACTATACAGTAAAAGCTTGGATTGCGAGCATAATTCGTTCCGGAAATGTGTTTGTAATCCAAAGCACTCGTATATCAAAGCACTCGTATATCAGTTGTGATCACGTGACGCTCGGCAGACAAAGCGTATATGTATTACTCGTATTGCAAGACCTCGCTCGTTTATAAAATTTATATTTATTTAAAAATGTTGCTCGTCTTGCAAAACACTCACAGACCAAGTTACTCGCAATCCAAGATTTTACTGTATATGCCATGCTTTCTAACTCCATTCTGTTGCTTTACCGTATTCCACGTTACTTTCACTATGTCCTGCCAATGCTGGGATCTTCACTTCCTGAAGAAGACCCCAGAACTTGGGGTAGTGATGTCCAACGCTTCTTTGGGAACCGAAGCTCCCAGCATGTGCAGTGAAACGCAAGCCATTGTTCCGAACAACCCCCAAATAAATCCAAGGAGAGCTAAGACGTCACCATGACTGCGGCCCTGTATACCGCGGGTACTTGCGTGCAAGCGGCGAGGAGGACCTTATACCTGGCGCTGTGCACGTCGCCGTACTTGATGAGGTAGACGTCGGTGAAGGGCTCGGCTGGATACTCGTCCATGGCGTGGTATTCCTGCACGGCGCCGTACAGGGCAAACAGCTGCACCAGCTCCTGTGCAGCCCCCAAGGCTGGGACGCCCTGAACCAGCAGGTAGCGCGACTCCTGCGCGATGGTGTACACCTGCAGGAGGCCACAGTCGTGGGTATCAGACAGAGGTTGCAAACGGGTTTTGATTCCTTACCCGTACCCGGCCGCACCAGGGTCGCAAACGGGTACCCGATACCCGGCTACCCTACCCGATACCCGTACCCGGCCGGGTATCGGGTAGGGTACAGGTATCGGGTACCCGATTGCGACCTCTGGGATGAAGCCATGTTGCAGGCGCGGGTGGGTTGATTCTAGGAACTTGAATTGTGAGAAGAGACAAGACGTTGGGAAATGAGTGACAAACGGTTACTCACCAGTGACTCACGGCCTACCCGTACCTGGCCGTACCAGGGTCGCAAACGGGTACCCGTACCCGGCCGGGTACGGGTAGCCGGGTATCGGGTAGGGTATCGAGTACCCGGTTGCGACCTCTGGTATCAGATAAATCTGGCAAAGCGATGCACTGCAGCAATGATGATATATCACGGCCAATGAAGAGTAACGATTCAGTAGGTGAAATGCAGATACACACCGCCTTAAAATGTATATTTGGGGAAGCGCGAAGTTCTATGGCCCACGGTTTGGTGTTTGTAGCCAGAGTTGCAATCCTTACTGCACCGCAGGCATAAGGAGATGTATATGGATGAGTGGCAGGCAGTGCTGGCTTCAAACATGTGCAATGCGGACCCACTTTTTGAAAGCACCTCACGGTAAAAGTGTTTTGTCTGTTTCGATTGAAAGCTTTCGTGACTGCAGGGATTCATATTCTTGGTTCTTTCGGTGAAGTCACGTAGCAGGGAAAGAATCAAATAATAAAAATTCTCACGACGTTTCGGCCACAACGCAAGCAGCCGTCCCCAGGTGAAGAACAGAGCTGTCGGAAAGACAGCGTCCTAATTACCTGAGGACGGCTGCTTGCGTTGTGGCCGAAACGCCGTGAGAATTCTATTATGTTTTATTGTTATTATTTCCCTTCTACGTGACTTTACCGAAAAAACCAAGACGATGTTTTGTCTGTATTCATGTCTGTTTTGCTTCTTGTACCCCAGTGTCTTCTTCCTCCATGCCGATCATCAGTGCGCACCTCCCCCCTGCATCTCTTCACATCTGTTCCTTTCCGGGACTATCTCTGTATCTTTCTCCGCTTCTATTTGCCTCTCCGTGTCTCTCCGTGTCTGCCTGCGTGTACTGTGCGTGTCTCTATCGTTCCCAGACCAGTAACTGTGTCTTGCCTCTAGCGTCTGCGTCGCTCCTTGGGTCTGTCCAGGGCCCCAGCCCGGACAATTTACTTTTGTCTGCCGAACAACACGCTCTAGAATTCGACGTTTCGCGCCACTTCCTGAAGAATTGCACAACGTGGCTGCGGGGGAGACGTCAAGTGAGGGGTAAATGGCAACAGACGGCGTGAATCTGTAGCTTAAAATCTATCAATTCAATCCACATCGAGGGGTGGTGGGGAAGGAATTGCTGTCCACTCAAGTGCACTAAATCATCTCGTAGTACTGTACAACAATGCTGGGGAGTGAAAGTGTCTCCCGGCTCACTGAGCAATCGATCGGTGGTGGAAATTACACATTACTATGGCGTGCAGCACGCGATATTTGTCTGCTACTGGCGTGTATTTGCTGTACGTGGAGAAAACAGGCAGGGAAATGCTTCAGTACTTTCCTCACATATAAGTCGAAGCCAATATAGCACATTCGAGTGTAAGAATTATTAAAAGGCGACGTGTTTCGCTACTCAAAATGAGCAACGCGGCGGCGTCAGACCATGGAAATTCCGCGTTCATATGGCGGGCGCCAGTACATCCACAGGCCAACCAATGTTACCTTCTCGCAACGTGTTACTGTCGTCACCAATCCCGCGGTTAAATGCGATACCGCTGCTGCGTTGGCAGTGGTCCACAAGCCACAATTAACGACAACAAAACATTCGTGAATAACATCGCGGCCTTAATGCATAACAGGCGACGTTTCGGTCAATGGCCCTTCGCGTTTGTATTTACCTTCACGGCCCTGGGCCGGTTCCCCTCACGGTATTTAGGTCGATTGAAGCAATGGGGCTGCTGCTGGTGATGTTTATGAGGCTCCATAACGTTGACAATGACATTAACAATCGGAAATGTTTAAAACTACCCCGGACACCGAACACGGCGTGGGAGGTGCGCGGTGCGTGCCCACTCGCAAATGGCGGCCATCTTACTCGGGGAAGCGAAGCGAGGCGGGGGAGGAATCGTGATGACGTCACTCACGAGCGGTCATCTTCCGTTGTCTGTATATCCCTTAGCAATATGTCTGCGTATCCCTTAGCAATATGTCTGCGTATCCCTTAGCAATATGTCTGCGTATCCCTTAGCAATATGTCTGCGCATCCCTTAGCAATATGTCTGCGTATCCCTTAGCAATATGTCTGCGTATCCCTTAGCAATATGTCTGCGCATCCCTTAGCAATATGTCTGCGTATCCCTTAGCAATATGTCTGCGTATCCCTTAGCAATATGGCTGTGTATCCCTTACCAATGTGTCTGTGTACCCCTTACACTGTCTGTGCATTCCTTACACTATGTTTGTGCATCCCTTGCCAATATGTCTGCGTGTCCCATAACAAAATGTCTGCGTACCCCTTACCAATATGCCTGCGTGTCCCTTACCAATATGTCTGTGTACCACTTATCAATGTCTGCGTATCCCTTACCAATATGTCTGTATACCACTTACCAATGTCTGCGTACCCCTTACCAACATGTCTGCGTACCCCTTACCAATATGTCTGCGTGTCCCTTACCAATATGTTTGCGTATCCCTTATCAATGTGGCGGTTGTGTACCAGGCGTCATCACAGGGCGCCTCACAGACACTGACCCCGTTGGTGATCGCCTCTCTGCGCCTACGGTCAGTTCACGAGCTTATTGTTGCTGTGCTTGGCACGTTCATTGCAATATAAACACGAGTTGTTTTGCATTCGGTGATCCCTCTGAATGATTGAAGCGCTTGCGAATTGCGAAATAAACCCGCGCGGCCGACGCAAAGCGAACACGGAACAGCAGCGTCTTGTCTGTGTGGGGTGGGGAGGGGGAAGAGCTTGAGAGCTCATCGGATTCCTCCAGTGTGAGTAGATATTCAGATTTTGATTCCGTGGTTACGTTGTTATGCTGTGAGAGCTGCCACGGTTCGGTTCGATTTGGAGGAGGGGTAGGCAGTTTAAAGATTGCGCGCAAGTTTTTATTTAATCACCCCCCAAATTTCGATTTCAGACGCTGTCTTTCTGACAGACCTGTTCTTCACCTGAGGACGGCTGCTTGCGTTGTGGCCGAAACGTCGTGAGAATTATTTTATTATGTTTTATTTTTATTGTTTTATTATTTCCATTCTACGTGACTTTACCGAAAGAACCAAGAAGATGCACCCCCCAAATGTGTAACACCTCAGTCCCATTGGCAGGTTGTGGTGTGGTGGAGTCAAAGTGTGGGTGCTCCCAGCCCTCTTCCTTCCAAGACGTCTGACCCGGCGTGGAAGAGTAGACCAAGATGCCCTCTCTCGAGCTCCCTGTGGTTGGAGTCTCTCTCCAAACCGTGGCGTGAGCAAGCAAATTACGACTCTGCGTTCACCTAAAATGTCAAAAAAAATCTCTCAATGCACTGCTGTGCTGTGTTGTGTAGGAAATGTGTGTGTAGAGTTTGAGTGTTCGGTACTGCCCGGGTCCCCTGCCGTAGTGCCGTGATGTTCCATTCACCAGAATGTAAACACAAGAGGCGGTTGCCATAAGAACATAACGTCAGTGCACTGCTGCTGTGCTGTGTTGTGTACGGATGTGTGTGTAGAGTTTGAGTGCTCGGTGCTGCCCGGGTCCCCTGACGTGGTGTCGAGATGTTCCATTCGCCAGAATGTAAACACAAGAGGCGGTTGCCATGAGCACACATAACTCTTTGGTTCTTTCGGCAAAGTCACGTAGGTATAAAATAAATCACGACGTTTCGGACGCAACACAAGCGTCCGTCATCAGGTGGGAAAGCATGGTCTGCTGCTGAGGCAGACTTTTAAATGGTTTGAAATGGGTGTAGCCCAAGGGTCATAAAGAAGTGGCCGGGGCTAGTGATGTTAATGTGAGAAATTAGCATGTAACTGTAAGATAGATGACGGACGCTTGTGTTGCGCCCGAAACGTTATTTATTTTATGTTATACATACGTGACTTTACCGAAAGAACCAAAGTGTATGGATTCCTGCAGTCACGAAAGCTTCAAATCAAGAATGAGCAGACATGTCAATGCACTTTTCCATCTTCATCGTGTCTCCTTTCCAACCTATATGGCCATTTCCCTAATATTCTGTACAGGCCACCGCTTCAAGTGTTAGCATTACCAAATATTGAGGAGTGCTTTGTAGTGCTGCAGGGAATCTCAGGAGATGACCTATGGTTTGCTTCTCCTGACAAGCAGTGTTCGGTTTGCGCAGAAGCCCCATGATTTCATGAGAGAGTTACATCTGCCGAAACCCACTCTCAGTCTATTTAGGCTCCGCCATGTGAGCTACATTTGGAATTGGAGCCAGGTGCGAGCTCCTCACTGGGGATGTTTCCTCGCCGGCTCCATTCAGCAGTTTTTGTCGCCTGATTTTTCCCGTTCTTTTTGGCAGAGGGAAGTTCTTGCAGATTCCGGTGATGTGGTCAGTCGTACGGGGTGGAGGACTAGAAGCTGTTTCTCGATGACAGACGACGGTGGTGCTGGCTGATGGCCACGTAGCGGATGATGGACGTCCCCACTCTATGACTTGCTGGTCGTGGTCACCTGCTAACCTCCTCCTGATGTTAGGGGCGCTATGCCAGTGCATATAGGCAGGGAACACGGGTGGCTCTCAGGCACCCTGATATGATTCTGCACGTGTCATTTAGGGCGGTGTCGACATGCTCACTGTGGGTTGAGCGTCGCCAGGCAGAGCATGCATATTCAGCCACAGAGAAACAAAGTCAATGCACTGCTGTGTTGTGTATGGATGTGCGTGTCGACATTGGATGCTGGTGCTAGCCCGGGTTCTCTGTCGTGCCGAGATGTTCCATTTACCAGAATGTAAACACAACACCAGTGACGATTATCTGAACTGGAACCGAGCACCCCCCTAGCCTCAAATGAGTACCTGGTGCGGTGTGTAAACATCGACAATGGGGAGAAAAAGGCGGTCGGCCATGGAGCTGGCCACCCACTCCCTCGTCTGCCTGTGCCAGCCTCCATAGGTGCTCGCTAACAGCTCTTGCCCCAACAGTCTGTTAATACTATACGGGGGATCCTTGTCTTTGCAGAGTTGAGTGCTGGTGCAGCCCTGTTTCCCTGCTGTGGTGCCGCGATGTTCCTGGTCGGTCTCACGGGAGGCATTGCGTCTGGGAAGAGCACCGTCGCCTCAATCTTCCGGGAGCTGGGATGCCCCGTCATCGACGCCGATGAAATTGCTCGTCTTGGTAAATTTAATCAGAATCTGTTCATCTATTCCCATGTAAAATGTGTCCAGGAGTACCAATCAAACATTCCCAAAGTACCTCGGCAAAATGAGCACTAGGTGGCGCCCATATGCACCTTTAAATTCAGATTGAATTTTTTTTTTCTCTCGAACTGCTTTTTGTGCACAGTTTGTTGTCCTTCCCCTGCACCTCCGATTATCACGGTTGGCTATGCTAAAAAAGATGTCCAACATACATACATACATAACCATTGTGGCAGCTTTGAACCACAGCTATACCTAATTTATATTCAAATGGGTAGCAATGGTGATTATTGCGCTTCGACCATCCCAGTTTGATACCAGGCAATAGCTGAAATGAGTTGCAAGTGTTATATGAACTAGTCCTGAGCCTCCCAGGACCGATGCTAGGCCTATTTGAACCTTTTAAATGACAACCTATGATAGAGTGGTGCATTTGGTCACAGCCTTGCTTGGTCAGATAACAGAACTAGAATATCCCAAAATAAATCAAACATATTTCAGACAATAACTTTATTCGAATCAGCAGCCCCGTGTGTTTATGTTTTTCTAATGAGACGGTGTTACCGAAAGTCGTTGCAGTCTTTTTAGTTTGGCTTGTGCTTTTAAACCACTGCCAAAACTGGCCCTTGATTTGTTTGTTAATTAACTGATTGATTGTCGCTTGGTGATGTCATGCACGTGTGTTTGTAGTTGTGGAGCCAGGCCGGCCAGCGTTGAAGAAAATTGTTGAATTCTTTGGAGAGGAGGTGCTGCATTCAGATGGACGTCTCAATCGCGAAAAGCTCGGTGCCATCATTTTTGCTGAGCCACAGAAACGCCGACTGCTCAACTCCATTACGCACCCCGACATCCGACGGCATATGCTCAAGCAAATCCTGTGGCACTTTGTGCGTGGTGAGAGCTTCACCAAGTCTGGTTGCATTCCCATTGCATTTACTTATCAATATTAAATTAAATGTCTCTAGTTAAAGATGGCCTGCGTTGTGATCCGATGGCCTGACTCACAAGCAGGAGGTGAATTCAAACCAAAGTCAGGGGTTGTGTCAACCCGTCATTCCTAAGGAAGTGAGTCATGTTCTTTAGGAAGTCAATATTGGTCTTATTGGTATACTGCCACACAGTAGAGGTCGCAATCGGGTTTCCCCTATACCCGTACCCTACCCGATACCCGGCTACCCGTACCCAGCCGGGTACGGGTACGGGTACCCGTTTGCGACCCTGGTGCGGCCGGGTACGGGTACGGGTAGGCCGTGAGTCACTGGTGAGTAACCGTTTGTCACTCATTTCCCAACGTCTTGTCTCTTCTCACAATTCAAGTTCCTAGAATCAACCCACCCGTGCCTGCAATATGGCTTCAACCCAGAGGTCGCAATCGGGTACCCGATACCCTACCCAATACCCGGCCGGGTACGGATAGCCGGGTATCGGGTAGGGTACGGGTACGGTTACCCGTTTGCGACCCTGGTGCGGCCGGGTACGGGTAAGGAATCAAAACCCGTTTGCGACCTCTGCCACACAGTAAGACGACGTATGATTGGGACAATTGTTTACGCTTAACGTGTTTTCTCTTAATTCAGTACTTTTCAGTAACGCATCTACCATGTTAAATGAGGAATATGTGTATACACATAGTTTTGGGACAATTACTGTTTGAAAAGTGATCAGTTCCTGATATATGTATTATTTAAAGGATTAGAGGTAGACGTTTAGCCAATATTTAGGAGTTGTATTAGCGTAGAAGTTTTATTGACGTAACATTTACTTGCAATAAATTACATTGGGTTTATTTATTCTGGGAAATAACACTATGCTATGGTTGTAGGCATTTTAACCTTCATACATATGCATTAGCTCCTCCTGTCTTTGCATTAATGTCATCATAGCCAAAGCTATCGATGTCACCACATATCCAAGCCTCCTACTTTCCAAGCCTCCTACCAGATCCTGCAACTGCTGCACAGTAGACATGTGACCTCCACGATCTGCTGTAACTGGATCCTACCTACTTGTCCTAAGCCTTCCCCTTAGTGGATGTCCTCTTGGAGACCACTCCAATGTCTAACTCGGTCATCGACTCTCCCCCATACCGCACATGTCCCAACCAGCTCAGCCATTTTTCCTTATTATATCTACAAATTACCTGCCGTGTTCTGTTCTGGACTTCTGCATTGCTTATCCATTCTTGCGGCAAAAGTCCGAGCATCCATCACCGATGCTCTGATGCCATCAAATTATATTAGAGCTGCATGGGTTCCAGCTCTTTCATCCATACTGTAATACGGATGTCAGAGACACCTCAAATACCCTTTTCTTTACACTTTGACTTATCTCTCTTCTCTTCCAACGTGGTTTCCATTGCCCATCAACAATCTGAAATATAGCAATGTGCCTCTTCACCAAGAAGGGGAAACATAAAAATGCTTTTATGTTCGGACAGGTGTCATCTAGAGTTGTATGTTGTCTCCCACTTAGTGTAATGTTGTGCTTGACTATTTACGCCCAAACACTGTGCGTAGGGTTAGCACAGCAGAAAACCCAGGTATGAATACCAGTGAGATGAATGTGTGGGACTTTGAATGTGCAGATGATGCTGGTTTGGTGCCTAGAAATTGACCATTACCACGTTTTTTTTAGTTTTTGTTATAAAATTAGTAATGACATGGAATCACCTGGTTGATTCAAAGGAACACTAATCCAATTGCACAATGAAGATATTGTAATCATGCAAGAATTCCAAGAGCTGGCTTTGACAATCTGATTATAGCAATGTACTAACCCTGGTATGCAGGAGGGTTCGATCCCGACCCTGGCGCCTGCATATTTGGAGTTTGCATATTCTCGCTCCCCGTGGTCACGTGGATTTTTCTCCGGGTCCTCTGGTTTTTTCCCTCCACATTTAGAAACATGGGTTTAGAAGATTTGGCTACGATAATGTACACATGATAAGCCACTTCGTTGAGCTATTATTTGTGGCCAGGTCACTTATGAAAAAGAGCTATATAGCTCAGTGGGCCTTACCTGGTAAAGTAAAAATTTTAGTTTATATTTTGTTGTTACTTCCAACTCGGGTTGGCTCCACTGACAAAAATGATTTTAAGCCAGTTAATACTCAGCTTTAAATGCTGATGAACAGAATAATGTATTCAGTTTTCGTCTGAAGAACAAAAGATGGTCTTTCAGTGCACCCCTACACTTCACTTATTACCCTCGGCTAACAGTCTTGGGGTGTACATGTGGAGCTGTGTAACTGGCATCTCTTCTACACGGTGTGTGTGTCCACCCTTTCAGGATACCACTATGTGATCCTTGATGTCCCTCTGCTTTTCGAGAATAAGACGATGAGCAGATTCATCAAGCACTCCATTGTGGTCTACTGGTGAGTATAACACAACAGCAGTGCCCTCTGTAATTATTCACTACCAGTGTTAATTTACTTATGGTAATGTTTTATGATAGTCCCTCCTAGACGTGAATTTTCTCCCAGCTGTCTGTTTTCTGTCAATACCTTACGATCAATAATTAGACAAATATTCAAACGAATACTTTGCATGAATATGCAATCGCTAAGGCATACGTGATGTAGTGGGTGAAACAAAGGTGGGTGACTGATGCACGTGATATCATCCTCTTAGCACTTTCTACAACAGTCTTTATACAGCTGTATATGTCGAAACAAGTAAATGTCCTCCATATACATTGTATGTATGTATGTATGTTGAACTTCTTTTGCATCGTACGTAGCTAACCGTGCTAATCGGAGGTGCGGGGGAAGGACAACAAACTAAACGCAAAAAGCAGTTCTAAAGAAATGAGTTGCAAGTGTGTCACTGCGATTTCTTAATTGCAAACAAGCCATGAACATCTTTAAACGGAGGATTTCTTGAATAGAGGATTATTATTATTAGTACATTTGTTGTAAATCATTTACTTTTCTTCTAATATTCTTTGCACAAATTCCAATTAAGCTCTGCCAAAATGAACTACAATCTAGTGGATAGTATATCGGTCACAAATGCAGGCTTTTTTAACAGCTGCTATTGGGCGAATAGTGATAGCCATCAATGGGACCATCCTAAGGATAGGCTTGGGCGCACCATGCAAATGTCGACTTTTTACCACGGTTGGCTACATACGGTGTGAAGGAAGTTATACATACATACTATTTAAATGTTGCCAGTAAGCAGACTCCATTGCTCGTATGAGCACTTTAATACAGCCACCAGTGTGTGGTGCTATTGATCCATGCTGCTGAATTTCAGACTCCAAGGTGACCAATATAGCTTGCTGTCGTGCCTGTGGACGTGACTTTGTATCAATCAGTCAGCAGTACGACACGTCTCTTGCAGAAACTAACTGGCGAGATGGCGCTGCTGTTAGAGCATTGGACTCGCATTTGGAAGTTTACTGGTTCAACTCCCAGCTGGGAGTCACCTCTGCCTATCCTCCCCACTGGTGTCAATAAAATGAGCACCGTTGTGTTAACGGCATGTGTCCGATGGAGAGACTCAACCATGCCATAGAAATGTGAAATGTCACATGCTGGCTCATGGCTAGCAACAGCAGTGAGCACCACCTAGCATTTCCTTGAGGTTGGAGACAATGTTGTTTATGATTAAAGATGTTCAAAGTAAATAAAAAGTGTCTCCACAATGCAATTTGGGGCAGAATTAATTGAAATAATTCAGTTTATTTGGTGATGCTACAGTTATTGATACCCATTTTTCAATCAGAAAAGTGTAAATCCCAATTGGGTATCAACTCAGCTTATCATTCTGCTGGGATTTATAGAGAGCCACTCAATTTGTGGAAATTCAACAATGGTGCACCTATAAACAAACTAGTTACTGCCATGGGAATGAGGACTTTCCACCATTGATCTAGAAATGCCATTTTGAACGAGTAGCGTTTCATATTCAGAAGCCGCTTTTTCGTGAAATTAACAGTATTTGTGTTACGGTGAGACTGGTCGCCAACATATAACTCTGGAAATTCTATCACTGACTCAGAAATACCCACAGAGATGATTTCCCACCCACCCAATGTTCGTTTAAGCAGCAAGAAACTTTCACTCATTGAGGCTTCCCTGAATAAACGAAGCACCTTGAATAAAGTAGCAGCAGTCTCATGCGCAACATCGTCTCTCTCTCTCTCTCCGCCCGTTGTGCCCCGGGCACAGTGACCCCGAGAGCCAGCTCTCTCGCCTGATGCAGAGGAACTCGCTGTCGCGGCACGAGGCCGAGCTGCGCGTGCGAGCTCAGATTCCGCTGGACCAGAAGCGCCTGCTCGCCGACCACGTGATCGACAACTGCGGCGAGCGAGAGGCGACGCGGCGGCAGGTGGTGCGGCTGCACACTCTGCTCGACGCCTCGCTCCACCACCTGCCCGTCCGCCTACTCGCCGTGCTTGCCCTGAGCGCGGCGGGCGGTGTCGCGGTGTGGTTGCTCGGCAAATTGTGCGTCGGAGCCGGCAGCGGCCCTTTGGGGCTGGGTTGAAATGCAGGGGAGGGTGCTCGCTCGCTCGCTCGCTCTGATTTGTGTGAAATATGAGGGCGATTGAAATTGAAAGGTCTGCACCGTTGTGTAGAAGAAATGAAAAGTGGCGTGGAATGAACGGTGGTGATTTGTCTGCAAGCAAATTTTTTTATTTGGTCATTCCGATATAATCACCCTGAATGTGACTGATCTCGACAAATCAGGTTGAGCCAGGGGTTTGGATTGGGCTGTGAGGTGGCCAAGAGATGGCAGTACAGCAATGGATAAAAGCCATCTGTATAGAGATTTGAGACCTACTTCTGGTTTTCTTGGGTTTAATGATTTATTCCCACATGCTAAACGGTTATGGCATTGGCCAAACATCACATTGTCGGATCCTGCTTGAAAAAAAATCTTGAGACTCATGATGGTTTTTCTGAATAATGTACACGTTTTTATGATTATTATGAACAAAAATTTACTGTTCAGTTAAATTATACGTTAAAGAATGAACATTGTATCGGAGTAAATGAATGCCATAATTTTCACGGGTGACGAAAATAATCAAAATTTCAAGTATTACTTGGAAAATTGAAAAAAATTTGGAAAAGCCAGAAAATTATTACTCATTTTTTTAACAAAGCCTAAATCATGTTTCCCTTCTACGTGACTTTACCGAAAGAACCAATAATATGAATCCCTGCAGTCACGAAAGCTTTAAATCAAAATCCTAAATCCTAAGACTTTTTTCAGGAGACCTTGCTTTGGGATGTTTTTGCCAATTCCTTTTGATCTCGCGTTTTGCATGTGGGATAAAACCAGGGGACCTGAAGAATACCCACACACACAGAGGATAGTCAAGTCAAATTAAAATTTGTAAACACGTGGACACCTTTCTGACACAAATCTGCCACTCAAAGGATAGCGCTCGAAGTTCTGGACAGATGGTTTCGAGACCCGGCCTTTTGTACTGCCATACTTGTTCCACGTAGCAAATTTGACAGTTTTACAAAAACTGATCATCCAACCTTCATCTGCAAAGCACACTAATGTGTCTTGATTTGAAGCTTTCGTGACTGCAGGAATCCATACTATCTGGTTCTTTCGGTAAAGTCACGTAGATAGAAAAAAATAGCAAAAGAAAACACGACGTTTCGGTCGCAACACAAGCGTCCGTCTTCAACTGACTTGGAACCAAAGTGCACACTAATGTGGTCACGTGTCGGCACGCCCAACTGAAACCAGATAAAATACAGGAATATCTGGATAAAACCCGGACCAGTTCTGCCTGCTCGTGACTTCCATATGTTGTCTTGAGTAAAATAAATTGCGTGGAAGAGAATTCTTCGAGTGACAAGTGATGTGTGATATGAAGTATTTTCTTGAGAAGTGAGACAATTATTCTGGCTGCGGAGTCAAGTCTTGGAACGTCAGTTGACCAAAGTGCATTGAACTTCAATGGTACAAAAATAAGATCATTACGTAGACAATAAGCCTCCTTCTCGTGTCTATTCCTCCACGTAAAAAAGTGAACTCATCCAAACAGCCAAACGGCCTTCTGCAAGTGCATTATTTCAAGAGAATTGGTTTAACAAGCAAACTGGACCGGTTTCAGAATTCATCGTCATGTCAGCAAGTCAGACTTGCTTGAACTAATACTGATGAATTGCCAGATATGTATAGGCACGGACCCTCTTCGTTAAATTGTTAAATACGTAACGTTAAATAATCATAAGCTTGACTGCTGATGAGACACTGTCAAAACGGGTCCAGATTTTGCTGTATTGAATCAATGCTGCTGAAAATTACGTACTCCCAGAAGCCCATGTGGCTTAATGGAATGTGTAAATCATACTTTGAGTACATGTAACTTATACTGTAATACTTGTTTTTTTTTATCTGGAATAAGAGATATGGGAAGGAGACGTATTTCCTGCTTATGTTTTCTTACCTGGATTCCCCACAACGATGAAAATATTTTTTTTTTGTGAGCAAAAATAACGGTTTTATTGTGGTCATTTGGTCAATCATCAATTTCTCTGTTAGGACACAGACTTTTAAATCAGCCTCGTATATTTGTCGTTCAAATGTATTGCACGTCTTGCATTTGAACACACAACCTTCTGGCTGTCAGTTAAGCACCCTGATCACTGGCACCACAATGCCTTGCAGTGAAATGAACTCGTCCCAGATGTAATAAAGGACTCGTTCACTGTGTC
The DNA here is from genome assembly GCF_964198595.1 of Lampetra fluviatilis. Taxonomy (NCBI): domain Eukaryota; kingdom Metazoa; phylum Chordata; class Hyperoartia; order Petromyzontiformes; family Petromyzontidae; genus Lampetra; species Lampetra fluviatilis. Next base: position 4,372,193 of record NC_136295.1, on the reverse strand, counting down.
TGCCTCCGTTGTCCTTTATTCGGGTTCTTTACACTTGTCCCACACGGCCCTCGCTCAGAGCCTCCCCGCTTGGCAGCTCGATGCTGCCGTCGCTCCCGTAGCCTCTCTCCACTCCGATGCAGCTCCGCTGCTGGCTCCCTCGTGCAGGCCTCCGGCTGCCCTCACTGCAGCCCCACCGCTGCTCCCCGTTCCTCCGTGCTCGGTCACCGCTGGCCGACGGTGCCGAGTCTTACTCTGTGTGTGGCGATCTCGCCACTCTCCAACCTCCGCCCTGCGTGGCCTTACTCTGTCTCTTATCTCCAACTCTCTCCCGTCTCTTCCGGTATCTCTCCCTTAAGACCTCATCCCTCTCTCTCACGTGACCTAACTCCTCCCCCCGTGACGTCATATCCGCGAGGCCGTTTACGCCCGTATTACCCAGATAATGGCCCTATCTTCTGAAGTCACTTCAATCGTCATTGTATCCACACTAGTGCCTCTGTATGTACGCTGTGAAAAAGGCATTTGTCACATTTCAATCAAAATTATATGAATAGTCATCGGACCTCAATAATAAATAATATTTGAACGAGCTAATATAATGTTTTTTATTTAAATTACATTTCAGTAATTGGTGATGAAGTGAGACCATCCACTTTCCTACACTTGATCAACCCGTTTGGCGTTTCATTTAAGCCTAATCCAGTGGTGAACCACTCAATATAAAGCATCAAAGAGCACTGTTGACTGCTAAGAGATTGCAAACAATTATTCGTGGTGAAACGATTCATATTGTAATGTCACCTATGAAGGCAGCAATTCCACTCAATCAATTGTTTTCGGTTTCATTTTGGACGTCTCGTTTCTATTGTTACTAAATTATTATCTTTAATTTTTTTGTTTTGCTCAGCATATATTTTGCACACTTTGGATTCATGGAAAGATGCTAGCTCTTGTCGACACAATTCGATACATGTATCTTGAGCCTTAAGCATGGACAACAATTGATGAATCGATGCATCTTTACACCCCTCGTAGTTATGACTGTGTTTATCCTGCTGGGTAGGCGGGTAGGTTATGCGGTTCGAATGTTATAGTCGTAATTGGAGTTGTGGCATGTTTAATTAGCCTATCCTGGAGTTGCTAATAATATGCATCACATTGTGGGAAGTAAACAGTGGTTTAAACTTTATTTGAAGCTTTCGTGACTGCAGGAATTACTCTTTGGTTCTTTCGGTAAAGTCACGTAGAAAGAAAATAGAATACGACGTTTCGATTGCAACAGAAACGGTCGTCATCAGGTAGAACTAAATTTGAGAGACAAAACACAGACACGGAGACACAGACAGACACAAGCAGAGAGAGACACACAACATAGACACAGAGACCCAATGACTCTGTGTCGTGGCCTTAAATAGAGAGGGGGGGGCCGAGAGAGAGGTGGGTCTGCTAGAGCAGAGAAATTAGCATGTCGATGAGAGCTGTGTAGAAAATCCACCCCGAAGATTGCTAAATTAGCAATTCGGTGTATTTCCACACAGCTCTAATTTAGCAATCTTTGGAGAATGTAATCAACCAGGCTATGCGTTAACTGTGTGTTAGCCGACTCTGCGTTGCATTGCATTACATTTCCAAAAAAATGATAAGTTTGTTTTCTCAAACTGCCTATTTCTCTCTCAAAAATGTACCAGGCTCTCATAGGTCCATTCGCTCTTTCTCTCCCCCGGCCGCTTCGGGGTGTATTTCCACACAACTCTCTCATTGACATGCTAATTTCTCTGCTCCAGCAGACCCACCTCTGCCCCCCCCCCCCCGACACAGAGGCATTGGGTCTCTGTGTGTCGATGTTGTGTCTCTGTGTGTCTCTGTGGTGTCTCTCTCTGCTTGTGTGTCTGTCTGTGTGTCTCCGGGTCTGTGTTTTGTCTCTCTCTAAAATTTAGTTCTACCTGATGACTGCTTGTGTTGCAATCGAAACGTCGTATTCTATTTAATATTATTTATTTTCTACGTGACTTTACCGACAGAACTAAAGAGTAAACAGTGGTTGTCTTATGCAGTGGCTGACCCCTAAGATAGGTATAGGGCAGGGGATTGGTTCTACATGCACTCAGATATAAGTGTTGACCTATTGCTTATTTGAGTAGAAATAACATAATTCTAGAAAAGTAGATGTCACAAAATGTCAGGAAAATATAATTGTAGGATCGTATAATGTGCTAATTTCAATGACATTGACTCAAAGTTTTCTTTTATAGACATCGGAATGCTTTGATCATCACTTAATTATCAGAATAAATTACTGAAAAATGTAGCAGGAATCGAATTGTCAACACTGAACAAAGGGACTTGGTGGCATGTGGTATGACGACCAGGCTATACAGCTGTCACGCTTTGTATATGCTTTGCTTACGAGTGTATTCTAACTTTCATTCACGAATGCAGTAAAACTGAACACTATGTTCTGGGATATTCGAGAATGATTTACATTCTTGGGTGAGATTTTTGTGGGCAGGCTCAGAAATAAATGAAACAATTGTTTTAGAGGACATTGATAATATTGGGGGGGGGGGGACCCAGACAGTTAAAGTTCAGTGCAGCATTTTTAAAAGCTGTTTTGTTTTTTATGAATACATTTATTGACAGTTTTAGCCTAATTGGAGTAAGACAGTTTTTCATTTACGTTGACATTTGATCAATGTGATGTACGCTCCCTGTTTTTAATGAATGATTCATATAAATCTGATTATGCGAGACTTCCTCGCTTATATTAAATAAACAGATGCGTGTCTTGCGATTGAATTGCATTTTAATGAATGTTGAGTGCAATAGACCATTGTTGATGCAATGGGCATTGCGTAATTGCTGACTACTTAAACTGTTGACAGTATACGTTTTGCATTCATGTATAAATGTGTGGGTGCTCGTGTGTGGATTTGTATGAATACTACCATGTGTGGGTGTGTTTATTTATTTGTGTGAGGAGCGGTTATGTAGTAGTGTTAAGGACTCTTGTGTTACAACCCCTACAACCTGAGTTCAATTCCATGCCATGCACACCAGTGACGAGTGGTATCTGACTTTGTTTCGAGCCTCCCTGAGGTTAACTCGGCCTTGTACACGTGTCACTGAAAGGGGGGGGGGGGGGGGGGAGATAACGAGAGCTCCTCTCTTAGCTACCTGTCTCCCCGCTTGTGATGTTTACATACCACACCAGTTACTCATTAAAAGCCAAGCTCACCCAAAGACCTACTGTTTACAGATAGGAATTGCCACAATTGACGATGTGCATCCATAGGATTCGAATTCGTGTCATTGGGACCTTAGCTTGTTGTGCTTACCACTGTACAAGTAGCAGGCAGGGCTTGCATGCTGTTGTCCCTGATACCCACCCCTTCGTGTTCCCTAATAGGTGCTCACTAACAGCACTCGCCCATACACTACACAATTGGCAGTTGTAGTGGTTGCAGTCTTAATGGACATTTAAAACGATGTTTGTGTATCTGCAACGTGTTTGGAAGTTGTGCATTGACACTTCTGAAGGAAATGAGGTGATGAGGACTATGATTATGATCATCACTTTTATCACAGAGGAGACCCAAGGTTCGGTCCTGGCCACACCACCCCCGCGTATGCCATACCGTCTGTCATGTTAAATTGTGAATATTTGAAGCATAGATTGCCATACTTTTTGGTTCTTTCGGTAAAGTCACGGTATGAAAGAAAATAAATCACGACGTTTTGGGCGCAACACAAGCGTCCGTCATCACCTGATGCAGTCACGAAAGCTTAAAATCATGAATTGCCAGTTGCAGAAGTGTGGCTGGTGGATCACTTGCACTCGGTATGTTTATGTCGGAAACCCACCTGTGGGATAGCGAGGTGGTGCCTGTAAGAGACAGTAAGCAGTAAAAAAGTAAAATAAATGAAAACTAAATAAAATCACGACGTTTCGGGCGCAACACAAGCGTCCGTCATCAGGTGGGAAAGCATGGCCTACTGCTGATGCAGACTGTTTTAAACCTTTAAAACCTGTTTTAAACCTTTAAAACAGTCTGCATCAGCAGTAGGCCATGCTTTCCCACCTGATGACGGACGCTTGTGTTGCGCCCGAAACGTGATTTAATTTAGTTTTCATTTATTTTATTTTTTACCTACGTCACTTTACCGAAAAAACCAAAGAGTATGAATCCTTGCAGTCACGAAAGCTTCACATCTAGAAGTATACAGCAAGTCTATCTTTGACTCGCCACCTGGGTGCCGCTGCCTTCACGCTTGTCCGAGGTTCCTTCCACTCGCGCTACCGGAGTCGTTCTCTCTCTTTGAGAGCGAGCCGATGCTGTGCGCCTTTTCATTTGCAAGTATGTTAGGCAAATAAGTTACAAAAGAAATCCTCAACACTCGTCACACCAACATTGCCTTCCAAGAAAAAAATATAAATTGACGATGTTTTGAGCAATGGCTATGAAAAAGGGCCATTGCCTGAAACGTCATCGATTCTATATTTTATTATTTAAGGCAGTGTTGCTGATGAGTGTCCAGTTCTTTTGTGAATTGTGGTGTGCATCACTGCTAACGCAGCATAACCAAATAATTTGTGTACATATATGAGTGGGCTACTGAATATTATCTAATGCAGGATTTGAGTTTTCCTCTCGTATGTGTCGGTTGCTTCTTGAACGTCAATATTGAAATGGGTCCGTCATCCTCAATCCTCTTGGAAATGCGTTTTAGAACTCAGCGTGGCTCTCCTGGATCTTTAGTTTTTTGTCAAGCTAAGAAAATTGTTTATCTTTTTTCTAATTATTCATAGTCAAACCTCATCTTATATCTATTTATATTTCAGTTTCGTCAAAGAAGCCATTCGATAATGTAGATGAATGTATATAACAACATTAATTAAAAACCATCATCTCTAATGAATGGCATGACAAGCACTTCACTAATACAGTCATAAAGGTGTTGATCATATTGTGGCAGTGATTAACGCCCGCCTAGCACTTTTTGTGTAAATGTAACACACAAGTTTACATTACCAATTTACAAATTCACAGATATTGTTTTTTACATTAAAGAAGCAGCATGCACATTTGCCTGAAGACATAGTTTGCCGGGTGGTGATGCTGGCTATGCACATGGCCTGTAATTCAGCACGGTGAAGGCAGCGAGGGTTGGTGGATTGCGCAAACGTTGGGGAAACTCCCTTCCCGCAGGTGTCGAGTTACCATAACCCTGGCCTGTCCTATCTGTATGGGATGTTTCCCCCTCACACGTGGCGGGTGTTCTCCTGGTGCTCCGGTTTCCTCCCGCATGTGTAAACAATCATTAACTGGCTAGAAACACATCTTATCTGTGCGCCTCCCATGTATCCGGATTGTGCAGCGTTGTGTGACGTCGTATAAATGATACTGTTCTATTTTTTAAAAACCTCAATATTGTCACCTGTCACGTCATGGACCAACAACATAGACAATGACAAAGATGATAGAATAAAAAAATAAAGTGAACCGCGAAGGCATGGAACGATGGATGCTTTGCATTAACCTGAGATAGAAAGGGGGACGTGTGGATCGGGGAACAAATGAAGATCGGACATCTTCACTGTGAATGAACGTAGGTGTGCTTGAGCAGGGCACATCGTTACAAGGGATGATGGGCGATGAATGAGACTCGGTGATCGAATAGCAGCCAAAGGAGAGAATTTTCCCGAGAGATCGACTGTGGAGATGAGGCGATATAAGTTCACGTGCAAGAGTGAAACGGATTGTAGCATAACGGAACCGCGAGGGATGGAGATGGTCGAAACGATTCCTTCATCTAGCAGTCGATCATGGAGGATTGTGATAATGCAGTTAGGTTTAGGCTAATGGGATGGACACAATGCATAAACGAGATGGCATAAATGAAAAATATTTTTTGGGTCTTTCGGAAAAGCCACGTAGATAGAAAAATAATAAAATTATCACGACGTTTCGATCGCAACACAAGCTATCGTCATCAGGTGAAAAATATAGCGAGAAAGCTGCCGAGGCAGGAGAAAATGCAGCGGGAGAGCTGCTGAAACACAAAGTTATATAGGCTTGAGATGGGCTCAGCCCAAGGGTAAGTGGGCGGGGCTCGAGGTGGAATTTGCATGTCAATGTAAGATCGGTGATGTACCTCCACGATGACGATGCAGCTGTGGAGGTGGCCACTGTATTGAGAGAGATTAGCATGTCAATGTAAACGAACCAACGCACCGGTGGCTGTGCTAGTGAGACATCCAGCTCGTTAAAATACGAGAGACAACACCAAATCTAGAAAAGGGAGCAACGGTGGCTGTGTGAGTGAGACGTTTAGCTTGTATGTAACTCGGAGACGTAAATAACTGCTAGCATCATCAGGTAGGATGGAAACATCACAGCCGGTTATGACTTAAACTGGTTAATAACATCCTTCTAATGATTGCTCAATTTGTACCCATCTTCTCGGTTGAAGTTATGTCTGTGTTTATATATCTGGATGGCTTCATGAACAAATCTTTGATGGTAGCCCGAAGGTTTGCAGAGTACCTTGGTCTCGGAAAAAAACAATGTCGTGTGAGCTCACCGCGTTCAAGCAGTGATCAGCCACGACAGGTATTGGTTCCGCCGTGTTTCAAATCTGTCTTGTGTTCGCGAACACAGTCCGAGACATGTCGTTTCGTTTCCCCAATGTAACTGCTACCGCAGACACAACTTAGTTTGTAGACACCAGGGTATTGCATGTCAGGAATCACATCTTTCACAGATGGAATCAGGTCACAGATTTTGTGTACTGTGTTGAATCGAAGCTGGATCTTGTGTTGGTTAAACATTTTGGAAATATTTTGGTAACCTCTGCTATGTATGGCAAGGTGATGGTTTTGATTGGGTCCTCAGATGATTCTCTACCCATGGTTGGGGATACAGCTTTGTGGATTGTGCAGCCCGAATATCCATTCATCTTGAGGGCTTGGCGTACGTGCTCCAGTTCACTGGATAGGTAGTGCTGGTTAGAGATGCAATTGGCCCTATGGTGTAGTGTTTTGATGAGGGAATTCTTCTGGGCTGGATGGTGGTGGGAATCAGGCTTTAGATAGGAATCCATGTGGGTGGCTTTCCTGTAAACAGTGTCCCAACGAGCCATCAGGTCTCTTCTCGATCAAAACATCCAGGAAAGGTAGCTTGCCATCATTTTCCACTTCCATGGTGAATTTGATAGATGGGTGTATGGGATTGATGTGGTTGGAAAATTGGTTCAGTGCTGACAGGCCATGTGGCCAGATGACGAACGTGTCGTCTACGTATCTATTCCACAAGGAGGGACGTAGGGTGGATGTCTGGATGGCATCTGTCTAAAATGTATCCGTGAAAACATTAGCTACCACTGATGATAAGGGAGAACCCATTGGGGTACCCTTATTTTGTTTGTAGAATGTACCATTCCAGGTAAAGTAAGTGTTGGTAAGGCAGTGCCTCACCAAAGTTGGTACATCAGGATTCAGTCCCTGTTGGACCAAGTCTTCAATGATTGCAATGGTGTTAGGTACAGGTTACCTTGGTGAACAGGGAGACTACATCGAAACTGACAAGCAAATCATCTGGAAACATTGAGATTTCCTTGATTAGAGAAACCAAGTGAGCTGAGTTAAGTACAGCTGAGGTGGTCTTGCCCGTGAAAGGAAGCATGGTCTCAGGCAGAAATCGGGCCAGTTTGTAGGTGGGTGAGTTTATTGTAGAGACGATTGGACAGAGCAAAGTACCTTCTTTATGGATTTTTGGAAGGCTATAAAATCTGGGTGGTCTAGCAGCCGAAGGTTTTAGACAGAGCTGCTTGGTCGGTTCGATTAGAGAAGTCGAATTAGTGATGATATTGTTGGTTTTCGTGGCCAGGCGGTTGGTAGGATCTCTATTGATTTTGGTATAGCTGCCATCATTAAGAAGGTCCTGCATTTTGTTGTTGTAAGTGGTTTTATCCATGATGACAGTGGCATTGCCCTTGTCGGCTGAGAGGATGACAATGTCAACTCTCTTTTTCAATTGAACGAGTTCAAAACGCTCGTCCTTGCTGATGTTGCTAATGGGTTTCTTAGCGTTTTTGAGGATAGCAGCTATTTCAGATCTTGCAACGTCTGCCAGGATGTGTCCCAAACCTTTGAGGGCTACGTCGACCTGGGCAATGATATCATCCACTGGGATGTCTTTAGGGGTGACTGTGAAATTAAACCCTTTAGCTCGTACCAATTTTAGACTGTCAGAAATTGGGCTGTTATTGTGATTGATGACAATCTTGTTAACATCTAACTTTTTAAAGTGTGGCTCTGGCTTCTTTTTTGACAGGAGGTTGAATTTAGCAATCAGGTTAACTTTACATTTGGTTGACATTGAAGTAGTTGAAGAAGCTGTCATGTTATCTAAATGGTCCCAATGATATGTGGACTTTTTTTTCTGTTAATACATTATCAAGATCAAATCGGAGCAGTCTTATTCTCTCTGAGATTAAAACTAGGCTAGCCCTAAACAATATCCGTTTAGCATTAGGAGAAGTGATAGCAGCAGATGTGAGTGTAAAGGCGATCGGAATTACCTTGGTGTCGCGGCATCTCTTCAGAAAGGTGAGCGACTCAATAAGGTGAGCCTTCTTGTCTCGCAGTCTGTTAAAATATCTAACAGGTGTGTGAAAACCCTCCCCGTAAAAGCGCTCTATCCCCCTAGTGGCTGATATACCATCAATACACATTGACATGCTAATCTCTCACAATACAATGGCCACCTCCTCAGCACAAGCTCCAGCCCCCACCCTCTTGCCCGATGAGGCAACCCCCCCTCCCGGCTCTATTTTCAGGACTTGTTTCAGCAGCCTGTTTCTCACTCCCACCTGAAGAAGGTTGCTTGTGTGGTGATCGAAACGTCGTGATCTATTATTATTGTTCTACCTACGTGACTTTACTGAAAGTACCAAAGAGTATGCATTCCTGCAGTCACGAAAGCTTCGAATCAAGATGGAACCACCTCTACGGGGAGGTTTTCCACACAACTCAAACATGACTTCAACCGAGAAGATGAATGCAAAATTTTGCAATCTTTGGAAGCACGTTGATCAACCAGGTGTAGTGTTAACTGTTGTGTTGGCCGACTCTCTGAGTTGCATTACATTTCTAAGTTTTCTAAGTTTGATATTTTTTTTCTCTCTCTCTATCACCTTGTTCCCTCTGTAAATTGCATTAGCTGACGTTTACTAGCCTTACGTTTGCTAGCCTTACATTTACTTGCAAATTCCATCTCTAGCCCCGCCTACTTACCCTTGCGTTGTACCCACCACAAACGTATATAGCCTCTGGTTGCAGTAGCTCTCTCGCTACATTTCCTCCTGCCTCAGCAGTCCGCCTGCTGTATTGTTTCACCTGAAGACGATTGCTTGTGTTGCAATCAAAACGTCGTGATCTCTTAGCTATTTTTCTACCTACGTGACTTTACCGAAAGAACCAAAGAGTATTAATTCCTGCAGTCACGAAAGCTTCAAATCAAGATTGTGTTTTTTTGTGTTGGTATTTATAAACAGGTATTTATTTCGGCCGAGCTTGGTCCCCTGTTTTTCGTCCTGGGTGAGCACCACAGGGATCGTGTGAGTGGATCTGGCAGAATAGATGGTGGTAAACGTACGCCTACGTTTTTCCACCCACAGGCTTCACACATTGATACTTTCCTCCGTGACTTCAAATTATTCTTAACTCTCAACAAGTGTTTCGTGCCATGTCACGCATATCAACGACTTTGTTGTTTTTGTTGCCAAAGTGTCACACATTGCCCCTTCATTCACACTTCGCTTACCTCTGGGAGCATGTTTATTTCTGCTGTATTGTAATGCGGATCCTTCGTCTCCCGATGCGAACCTTCAAAATTTAACCAATTATTTGGCGATACTGCGTTGGCAGTGACTGCACACCCACAGCTATGAAATAAAATACTCACATGTCAATAAGTCTGTGGGCTTTATAGGAAAGGTATATAATCGATGACGTTTCGGGTAACGACTCTAGCTCACAGCACATCAGAAGCAGGACTATTGCCCGACACATCGCCAGTTTTATTTTTCCTTTAAACACCACACAGTGTCACTGACGAATGTATAAAGTGTGTGTGTGTTTTGTTAAATATTCAAGCCCCAGTCCAACAATACGCTTGCGGGTGCCCCTCTGACAATGTTTACGGCACAATGGTTACAACATTCGACTCATTTACTCAACCACAGTGGTGCTTTGGGAGGACAGCCTTTGAAATGTCATTCGTCTCCGACTGCTGCTTTAAAATCACAATCAGCCATGGTTGGTCCACTGCTGTAGTGGCCAAAACGAACACTGACTGGATACAGGGCAATGTTATATTAGGGAGCAATGTGTAAATTGTTGCGTATTTGATCATTTAAAACAAGTAATTGTTGATTGGGACAAACTCACAATTGCCTGCACATTACATCGAGATTTAATTGTCAATTAAAAATGATGTCTCTTCTACTGGATGAAAGTCCCCCCCCCTCCCCCCCACTGCCGACATCTCTCAGATTTGCGATGCGACAATCCATCCAGCTCCTGCACACAAGCTCATTTGAGTAATCCGTCACCGTGGTGGGCGTTCTCTCAACCGTGCTCCCTGCTTGGGCGGCTTCTTCTTTCGTACGGCTGGTGTCGATGCAGAGCAACCGCTACAATTTCACATTCAGGTGGTCAAACCAGATAACCGCGTCAAGAGTATCGGGGTGTATCGCTGTGATGTCTCCGTATTTGTGGATCGAGCATTGCGTCGGTTTGTGTTGTACGGTCTGTTCTGGATGACCACAGTGGCACATTACCGGAGAGTTTTTAATTTTCCATTTGTGCAGCAGGTATCCGCATCTGTCACAATTTGTGCGGATGCCATTTAGGGTGGCTCAAACCAATGGGATATTGTGTTTGTGAGTTATTTTGAACTTCATTCAGCTCTTGGGCTGCTATTTCTCCATTAGTTTCGACCGCCAGCTATTATCCCTTCTGGCCATGTGTCGTACCCTAGCCCAATTCTTAATGGTCAAAATGACGTCCGTAACTGTTTGATGTCTTCCCATCCACATGATTCCCGCCTGCCTATATGCCTAACTCCAAGCATGTGCGTCCCTATCATTATTTACGCACTTTTAAGCGTTTGTTATGTTCTTTGTTCATGTCCTTTGTATCTGGTTCACATGTCATCGCAGGTAATATGCACCGATTGCAAACGTGAATCTTTAGGCACATTTGGTTGAATTGCTTTTCATGATTATGTTCAGTTTTCTAATTGCGGTCTCAACGAGCTCTCGCGTCCGTATTTCATTATTTTTCGAATCCCAATCCACCTTCGGTAATTGTCATCAAGGCACACACACTCCGATGTGTTTTGCAGCTGTGTCTTTTCAACAGATATGTTTTAGTTGTTAAGTGAACTTTTTGTAATAAGTGACTAATTAGAATTATGTATTTTGAGCCCCACCTTATACCCTTCTTTATTGAGTTCATTCATTTCCTGCAATTGATTTCCATCGGTTGTTATAATAACCGCTTCCTCAGCAAATCTGAGATCATTGACCTTTTCTCCACTTAAATATTTGCCTTAAAGTCCATGGGCTAGAAGAGAAATTGGTACCACGTAAGGTAGCCAAGCTTCAATAGGACATATTTATTTACGTGGCCCATATAATTTAATAATTTGAGAACCCACTGATCTTAATTAGTTATAACAATAATTCACCGGTATTGGCCACATACAGACGTTGGAACCTCTGAAGCTCTGCCACCTCAGGTGGTATTGCTAAGTGAAATATTTCATTTGGGCTCAAGGACTATCATTTATGGAATCCAATGTTTTATGAAAAGATATTCTCACGTTTCCGACAATACATTTGGTCAAAAGCGCATCCTCTTGAATGACTCTCGTCACCTGCGCTTTGTTACTTAATTCATGAATGCAATCTCGGTGTAGCTGCGTTTCGTGTAATTTCCCACTGGCACTGGCATAGTAAATAGATCGTGCATTGAAAGTAGGGGGGAAAGGTTTAAAAGCAACGAGGGAAAGTTACATAACAATGCTAAATAAATGGGAAGCCTAGAAATAGGAGAGATATAAAGTTCATGGAGATGCTAAATAAAAGACTGTAGACACAACTTCATGCAAAAAAAAATAATTGTAGTCAAACAAAAGTATGCGTCGTTGTTTCTAACGAACTGTTATGTACGTATTTTTTTTTTTAAATCCTTAATGAACAGGACTGCGATGACATTAATGTAGGCTTTGTATCGCATGTGTAGTGAGTCCAACTGAGTCGTAGACGTTATTCTTCAGAGCCAACACATTTATTCGCAACACGTATATACAAAGGGGTAACTTGCCCCTTTACCAGATACAGCCTAGGGTGGTGACCACCCAGCTAACTACACAACACATAGGAGGTACGGCTACGATGGGTCGGACCCTCACTCGGGTCCCCGGCCACGTGTTGGTACCTCTTCAGACGTAGGACGTAGAACGTGGAGCTTCCAGCTTGTAGAATGAAGCGACCCCCGTCCCTCTCGGGGCCGGCTCCGCCCTCGGCCCCGCCCACCTTCGCGAGCGTTCTAGCTCCCTCTCGATCCTTCTCAAGAGCTCTTCCCGGACACGTGATCACCCCCTAGCCCCGCCCCCCCCACCTGGGGCCCTCTCTGTGGACACTCCAGATCACGTGTCAACGGGGTCAACCAGAGTGCCATGGCCTGGGGCAATCCTGCCTCTGGGCTGACACTCTTCCCCTTGTGGGAGCACGCACTGCCTGCACGCCGTGCGTAGTGCTCACGCTATCCCAGCGCTCACCAAGCCCCGCTAGGGCTGGTACTACACCCACCTACGGGATGTACGCAATGATGGTGCATCGCACGCCGTGCTGCGCTAGAGCCGGCCTCACTCAGCAACACGCACGGTGCTGTTCGCGATGTGAGAACATCGCACGCCACGGCCCTCACGGGCCGGCACCATACAGTGACATCCCCGATGTCATTACACATGGATGTGCTGCTGTCATTGCATTAACCTAAGCTACTGATACAATCTAATTCTAGATTTGAAGCTTTCGTGACTGCAAGGATTCATATTCTTAGGTTTTTCGGTAAAGTCACGTTAAATCAGTGATTTATTATTTTATTCCTATTATTATTTCAATTATATTTTTATTATTTATTTTTTACCTACGTGACTTTACCGAAAAACCTAAGAGTATGATACAATCTATTTTAATTGCTTTTGGAATCATTTTAGCGTGAGTAGAAATTAAATCATAAACAGTTACAACCTGTTGCATGCCAAGAATGGGATTGCGCAAACTTTTAATTGGTAATGTGACTACTGTGCACCAAAGCGTTGCTTCCCATCACTGCTAAAACAACATGTCAGTGATGAGCACCACCACCACTGAGAGTTGAGTGGGGTGGTGGTGGTGGCTCTGCACGTGGCCTGTAACCCAGCACTGTGGAGGCAGCAAGGGTTGGTCGAGCACACAAATGATGTAAAACTCACTTCCCGTGGTGTGGGGCGTCGAAGAGTGGCCATACCTTGGCTTGCCGGGAGAATGCGATAGAGCAAAACGCGGACTCCGCCTGTTCAATCTGCATGATATCGAGTGGGTGGCCCTCCACACGCATGGGATTTGTCTCGTTGTTCTGGTTTCCTCCCACGTGTAATACTCATTGATTGGCTTGTAATAGAGGGTGTCCGAAAATGAATATACTGATAAGAAAGTTGAATAGTTGATTGTTATTCGAGATACTGACATACATTTCATATGTATGAATATATATGAAATTTTTGTTAGTTATAATTTAATACGTCCGCCTGTTAACCCGAATTAACACCATTACATTTATTATCTGGGTTTTTTTTTTAAAGTAAAGTCCACACGAGCAAACCAAGGGACCTTGAAGAACATAAACAATGCATCGTTGATGCTGCTGCTGTGTCATCACCCATCCCCTACAGCTGTGTTGGAAAATGTTTTCTCGGAGTTTTAACGCCGAATTAGATTAATGATAGTGAATGATTGACGACATGTCGACGTGTTTGAATAATTCGAAAATATCTAATCAATATCATGACAAAAAAACCCGTACAAGTCTATTACGTTAATTAACGTTACATTTAGAGAACCACCGCTTACCTAAGATTGTGTTGTATGGGGAACTGTCCTCTCGCCATCGCGACATAGGGGCACCACGAAAGCGATACAAAGACTCCCTGAAGAAGTCCCTCGCTGCTTGCTGCATCGATCACCGTCAGTGGGCAACACAAGCAGCTGATCGCAACTCCTGGCGGCACACAGTCCACCAGGCCACCTCCTTCTTCGAAGATACCCGCAGGGCCCGTATGGAGGACAAAAGGAGAAGGAGGAAGAACCGTGATCCCTCAGCACCCATCCCAGATCAGACCTATACTTGCAGCCGTTGTGGCAGGACCTGCTTGTCCTGCATAGGCCTCGTCAGCCACCAGCGTTCTTGCAGAAGACGTGGATGTCCTTCCTAGATCTTCGTTCGCGAAGCCAAGCCATGACTGACTGACTGTGTCAGTATCTCGAATAACAATAACACTATTCAACGCTCTTTTTAGCATTTATATTTCGGACACCCTCTATATAGAGGACTGCAGAGCTTGGGGAGGAATTTGGCACCGGATCACCACCTGACCGCTGCTGCTTTCCCACTTGGCTCTGGTTCCTCGCTCCTCTGCGTCATTCGCTGTCTTCGAGAGCGACTGTCCAAATCAGCCAGCAGTGGACTGACAATGAGCTGTACTTTTATAGTGAACAGAGTCTCCATGCTGAACTGAACAACGGATGAGGGGTGGGCAAGCGGCCACTCCTATTTGCAGCCTGGACCGGTAGTGGAAATTCCACATCTAAATATTCCGAACCAACTATGCAAACGTAAAAAGATGGGCTTCACTACGAACAGTCAGTGGTAAGTGTGAACATTTTGTCACGCCTCCGATTAGCACGGTTGGCTACTTACGGTTCCAAAGAAGTTCAACACACGTGCAATGATTGGTTGTACTCTACCACCTTTTTTCGTCAAAAATACAACTCGTAATTACATTCAATATGGCAGGCTAAATATAACGTGATTGATTAAGCTCAGGTAAATGTCAACGAGGAGGTATTTAGGAAATGTCTTGTATGTTCCCGTCATTATTGAATTTCCATGTTTTGAAAATTGCCTGCAGCTATATGGTCCAAAAAGAGTAATTAACAGCTATGAGTGGACGTTAAATTATTACCATACTGAGTCAAGTGTTAGGTTTAATTGGTGGAACTTCCACATTTACATGATGTGGGCCAGTCACTTCCTAGTGTGACCATTTTTGACATTCGGATAAAGTGTTGTTAATTTTAATGTCGGTACTCAGTTAACATTCCACCAAAATGTAATTTCACAAACATCTGATTACCAGTAAAGTTTTTTGTATAACCACAATGCCATGACTGGATACAACAACAAAATGCCCCCTATACAATTTCTACATCGAGCCCAAGTTTTCTTTATAGAAGTGACAATCTATTTCGTGCTTTCACCCGATTAAATACAGGACTGTGATTGATGATGTATTCTGTGCAGCCAATCTCATGCAAACTTCCTCGGGAAGCATTGAAAGACATCTGTTGATTTATACAGCCTGAAACAAAATGCTTTGGTGTGCTCGTAGGCCACATGATATGCGTTGACATTCGGGCCAAATGTTGAGCAAAGTCAATCGGACATAACATTGGCCCAGAGCATCACGTTTACCTCTTAGGGTGCGTCAATGTATACAACCACAAAATCCAGCGTCCAAAGAGGTCACACTAAACCAAGGGTGGACGGTTGCTTCCCCCCTCCCCCCTCCCCCCCGACTACAATTTAAAATTCAGGTCAAATGAGACCTTACTTAGCTGAAGCGTAGCCTTGGGCGTTTAAAAAAAATAAAGGGTAGAAGGACGGGAAGGGCACGATCGAGAGTGTGAGGCAGCGGGGAGGGAGAGAGAGAGAGAGGAGCAAGGGATGGACATCCATGAACGACAGCGGAGATGGATTGGAAGAGAGAATTAAGGAGGGGGGCAGGGGGGAGGTGGGGTGTAATGGAGGGGGGGAGGCTTCAAACTCGCGGGAAATATTCCACATGCGTCCTTCTGCAAGCCGTCACATTTTCCAAATCCTGATCGCGCACAGCTGGTGCGCAGAAATTTTTTTTTTGTCCCACAACCGCCTGTCCGCGTGGCGGGAAAACGAGCTGATTTATTGAAACAATCTATCTTGGTTTCTCCGCTGTCAAGTTAGCGCTGGTTATTGCTCTATCCCCGCGGTTCGTTCTCTCACCCGTCGCACCCCCGCCCCACGGCCCATGAACGCCCTCTCTCCCCTTCCTCTGTGGCGGCCCATCCGTCAGAAGAGCCCTTCGCCAGCTCAGCACACCCAGCGTCGCTCCCTCGCGCAGCCCACCTCCGCTAAGGCCCTCTCTTCCTTACGACCTCAACATTCACGTCTCTCTCACCTACAACGGTATCTTTCCCCCCCCCAACTCCACTCAGCCGTCTTTCGCTAGAGATTGTTGAAATATGTAAGACGAAAAGGACCTGCTTTTTTAAGTCTGGCCAGAATTACAAACGAAGGAATGTGTATAATCTTGGTTCTTTCGGTAAAGTCACGTAGAAGGGAAATAATAAAATAATAGAACAATGTTGATATTTATTATTTTATTATTTCCCTTCTACGTGACTTTACCGAAAGAACCAAGAATATGAATCCATGCAGTCACGAAAGCTTTAAATTTAAAGGAATGTGTGTTGGCCGCTCAAACGTACGTCAAGCCGAGGCGAGCGTTTGAGCTGCGCTACTCACACTGACACATCTAGTACCTGTGCATCCCTCCCAAAGTTGCTCTCCTTCGGTTGAATAAAGGATTATTCACAACGGACGTGATGTTTGGCTGTTTAGTATGGGTTTTTAGGGCAGTCGTGGCAATTTGAGAGATTTGTTATGGGTGCCTGTGCTTGCATTTGCATGCCGGTTTTTATGGGTGTACCTGTTAAATCTTGATTTATGAACACACGGTTATAATTAATATACTGCAGATTATTGTCTTAATGTTTAAAGCGAAGCTGTGCGTAATTACAACCAAAAGACCTGCTCGTACGACTCACAACGGTGCAAAATAAAGACAGTTATCCGCTTGGTGATTTATTTTGCCACTTATACTTTTAGAAACCTAAGCACTTAAAAAAACACTTTCTAATAGGTAAACATGTACTGTAACGTATCTCGAATCCAGCATTTTTTTGACTCACTAGCGGATACAATTGGTCATTAATGGATACAACTGGAATAATTAATGCACAGTGTATAACGAATTTTAACTTTAAACCTAGGTTTTCGTAGCCAATGCAATGATTCGACGGTGTTTTGAATTAGGCCATGTGGTGGCAGTTTTATGCCAAAATTGTTGTCAATAACCCCTCCACCATCGGACAAGATTGTCACGTTTACGACGGTCATATTTTTACGTGGCAATGTATTGATGCAATTTGGACCAACAAAGCTCCGGGCCGGTAGATTAAGACGTTTTGCAACTAAATTCACTAAACTGTTTAAAGCGAAACCTTTTTTTCATTTTTACACGTAAGGCCCACTGACCTATATAGCTTTTCTTCAAAATCGACCTGGCCACAAATGATAGCTCAACGAAGTGGCTTATATGGAAATGTATAGCAGCTAAATACTCGAAATATATGTTGATTCTACATGTGGAGGGAAAAACCGGAGGATCCAGAAAAAAATCCACGCGACCACGGGCAGAGAGAACATACAAACTCCAAATATACAGTCATCAGGGCCAGGATTGAACCCACGACCTCCTGTATACCAGGCGAGGTAGTTAACATCTCCTAGCCGCAGACAAAAAATTCCACGCGACCACGGGCAGAGAGAACATACAAACTCCAAATATACAGCAGGCATCAGGGCCGCGATTGAACCCACGACCTACTGTATACCAGGTGAGGTAGTTAACTTCTCCTAGCCGCAGAAAAAAAATTCCACGCGACCACGGGCAGAGAGAACATACGAACTCCAAATATACAGTCATCAGGTCCAGGATTGAACCCACGACCTCCTGTATACCAGGCGAGGTAGTTAACATCTCCTAGCCGCAGAAAAAAAATTCCACGCGACCACGGGCAGAGAGAACATACAAACTCCAAATATACAGCAGGCATCAGGGCCGCGATTGAACCCACGACCTCCTGTATACCAGGTGAGGTAGTTAACATCTCCTAGCCACCGTGGCGGCCCTGCCCAGCCCGTCCACAGCCAAACTGTGGACGGCTTGAAGTGGCGAAGAAGCTTGATGGCCTTGAAGACCTGGGGATCTCAACTGGATTGAGGCATCCATATCAGTGAGGTACTCAGCGAGATGCAAGACCAAGGGTGCCCCCTTCGCCAACCCACACGGACCAGTGTGGTGAAGTATGGTCAAACAACCTTTGATGAATGGCACTCCTAAGCTTCCGGTTCCCAGTCCCCAGTGGCTCTGAATCCAGCAGCCATTGTGTTAACGTCGTAAATCCTCCTTCAAAAAAGATCCTCAAGCAGAAGATTAGTGCAGCATACAACTGCATTTGCGAATGTGATTTGTAATCTGCATCCTTTCCTCCGTTTAACGACTGTTCAATTTAAATGTGCAATTTTATTGAGGGACTGTGCGTTGTCTTGGTGTCCTCTTCGACTGTTTTTCCCGTTGTTTTGCTGCCTTGTCCAATCTCAGGGAATTGGTGTACTAATGCAATTTCAACTTAGAAACTTTATCTATTTTACGCATTTATGTTAGTGATTTGCTTACCTTTCCTATAATTTGCACTGCTTTAATTTGTTTCGTATTTACACTATGAGACCTCCTTTACCAGTGGCAAAATATAGTAGTCGGTTTTTACCCTTTAAACTGGTACAAAACTGACACCTTTATACAAGGCATCATGTTTGCAATAACCACAACACAAGTTTTATTTTTTTTATTTTGACTACTTGTGTTGTGGTTATTGCAAACATGATGCCTTGTATAAAGGTGTCAGTTTTGTACCAGTTTAAAGGGTAAAAACCTACTACTTGTTTCGTATTGTTTGTTGTTGTAACTTTCTGACCGGCCCCTACTGGACATCTGTGAAAAAGAGCTTCATAGCTCATCAGATTTCTGCAGGATAAATATATATTCTGATTCTGGCTGGGTAGGTGGAGGAACAGGGACTGATGAGTGTCACTGAGTACGAACAGGAAGCTTCTGAATTTTCCCGTTGCTACGCGCAACACCAAACCTCGCTGAACTGAAACCAGAATTGGCAAAAATATACTGGGATATCGCTGGACTCGATGAGGTGAGGAGAAAATCAGAGAACTCAATAGCATTTGAGTAGTGGAGACCTCTACCATAGAGTCAAATAAGATGGCAATTTACGGAGGAACATATACAGAGTTTTAGCATTCCAAGTATTTCCCATAGAGTTGCCCAAATGACATTGAGACTCTCAAATTACGACCGGTTAAAGGTACGTCAAATATACGCCTCAACAGCAAGCCATGAAGGTGCATAAATAGACCACGTTAATAAAGAGACAACACGTCTTGGGGAGATGCACGCTTAGAAAATGTACACTGAAAGACAAAAAAAAGGAACACACGGACCGAGGGAAAATAAAACACACATGAGAGACACGGTGCGGTATTGCCAATTACGAAGAGCAAAAGTGCCTGGCCAGGACGAGTCGCCGCCCGACAGGACGATGACCGATGGACGAGATCGGGGATGGAGTGGCAGCCCACGGAGTGAGAACGCGTCCAAGAGGACGGCTACTTGCGGAGACGGCACGGTGAGCTTGGTCGGTTCATGTGCAGGAGCGAGAGGGATGGCATCCGCGCTGGACCATGGGGAATTATGACACCGTGGGAGATGGTGATGATACTCAAAATATGTTTTATACGTTTAGACTTAAGTTTTTTAAACTAAACTATTTTTTATTTAACCACGTAAGGCCCACTGAGATATAGAGCTCTTTTTCAGAAGCGACCTGGCCACAAATGATAGCTCAACGAAGTGGCTTATCACGCGGAAATGTATAGCAGCCAAATACTCTAAACGCATGTTTCTCAATGTGGAGGGAAACATCAACGCGACCACCAGGAGGACTTGCAAAACTCCAAATATACAGCAGGTGTCGGGGTTGGACTCGAACTCACGAACCTCCTTGCATACCAGGCGAGGTAGTTAGCGTCTCGCCACCTTTGCGCCCATCACACCGTGTCCACTCCCCCCCCCCCCCCCTTGTGCCACCGTATGTCGTCGGACACACACGCGGTTATGGATCTCCCACTGGGCCCATGACAGTTTGCTTATGCTGTATTTATTGCCGTACATATTTCAGGGCGCCCGTCAGATCGATACATGCGCTCGGCGGGATTTAGAGGAGCGTCTCTCTTATAATGCAGCTTCCCAACCCCAGGTTCCTGCTTGCCCTGCGTAATGAACCGCGAGTGCACGCATTGAATCCTACGCGGGGCCATTATTCAACGAGCCATCAGATCGTTTCGTGAGAATGGAATCGTAAGATATTTACGTATTCATACTCGTTACCCTCCGCGTCGCCACGTTCAGCATCGTTCAGTAGTCGCCCTGCCAACATCAATTCCACTTGTTGTCATATCTGATTATTACAGCAGAATTTGTTAAGAGGTAAAACTAAAGCCCTTGCAATGGCTTGGTCACGCCACCGCGGTCAGAAGGTGGCTTCACTTGTGGGAGCCATGCAGAGCCCCTTTCTCGGGCACAACCAGAAGTCTTGTGGAAGTGATGAGGGGGGGGGTTAACAAACTCGCCCATTGTTTCAACTGCAGCGCCTGGAGATTGCATTGAACCGACAACTTTTGAATTGAAAGTCCGGAGTCATGCTAATGATTACACCACAGCAGCCCCCAGCTCCACTCCCCTCCCCACCCCCTTGAGCTTTTATTAATTTTCATAAATTATATCAATTATGGCTGGCTGGCGACGACGACTGATGGAGTGGCATTCAAAGGGCAGACGACGTTTCCAGCGGACGTCGCGCCGCGGAGACGGAGCGATGAATTCAGCTCGCTTGCAGGCGTTAGGCGAATTGTTACAGCGCACGGCGATGGTCTGGGTAGGCCATCATCCAGCCGTGGATTGATTGTGGCTGACAATGGGTGACAGAACGGCTGTGAATGTATCAATATTATTTTGACTCTTATTCGAGACTACATCAATTGGCTGCTGCGTGCTTAGCAGCGGTAATCATATTCCACATCGGAAACTGGCTAACAATGCAGGAGTCTTCGCGACCTGCCTTTGATAATCTGATTACAATCAAATTAAACGCGCAACTCAATGCACTTCCAGCCATGGTCATAACCTGACGTATGACGTTAAGTAGGCAGCACGTGTGTGAACAATGGCGTGGTGTGCAGTGCGTGTATAGTGTCTACCTCTGCGTTGCTAAAATGTCCCAGGAGCCCATGACAAATGCTTCTGGACTTCCCGCGATTCAATGTTATATTGCGTTTTATATATATAGCATCACGGAATGACCCCAAACAAGCAAACAGGGCAACCCATGTACGTGTGTGTGTGTGGGGGGGGGGGAGCAGTAGTGCAGTGGTTAGCACACTGCACCACAAACCCGGCGACCCAAATTCGATTGCCGCTCACGACCAATAACGGTGGTGAATATTTCAACGAATCCTGGGCCTTCCCGACGTCGACTCAGCCTTAAATGAGAACCTGCTGCAATAGACAGCACCACTGGGGTGGCAAAGACGGCCAATCGTGACCATCATAGGTGCTCGCTATCAGCAATTACCCCAACAGCCTGGTAACGGCTATATACAGGGGATCTGTCTTTGTGTGTGGGGGGGGGGGGGGATTGTGGCAGCAACCACTGCACTACGTACTAACAGCGATCTGGGTTCAAATAGCATCGGTGGTATTTGGCATCTGAATCTGCATTGGGAATTCACTCACGTCGACTCAGGCTTACAGTAGTACCTCGTCTGTAAGCATGATGGGTGCTGTTCGGGTTGGGGACTTGGCAAGGTTTAACCCAGAGAGTTTGAGAATTGGCAGAAGTATTTTCGGCTGACAGGAATTGATTTGAACTGTGGTCTGGTGGCATTCAATTGAATTGTTTTGCAGTATATTGCACAGTTTTGATAGGCCTAGGCTGGCTTAGAAATATGTCTGGGTTTAGTCTACAGTGGGAAAGGTGGCAACCCTACCTTGTGTGTCAGGCTGGCCTTAATGGTTTTCGCGAACAGCACTTCACTTTACAGCCATAAAAATAGAGCTCTGCCCTGTGCCCTCCAGCGGGTGCTCCTTTACCACACCACAGGGCAGCAATGCGTTTTGTTATTATTAAAGAGAGATGCCGAGTACAGGCTCAAAGCCCCAAAACAACTAGCAGCCAGCGACAAACAGCACGTGTCAACGTTGCAATAGTGCTTGTATGAATTAACACGCTCCTTGAATTGAGAAAAGTTAGAAGAGCTTGGGACGAAGGGACGATGACAGGGAATTCCAATGTCGAACAGTTTGGGGGAATAAGCGTCGAGATAAGTGATGTGACATGTGGTGGCGGCGGTGGTGGTGGTGGCAGTGGCGGCGGTGGCGGTGGCGGCGGTTGAACACAGTGGGGATGAGACGAAACAGTCCGTCTGGCAGACCGAGTCCTCAATACGAGTGGCGGAACCAGCGAGCAAGTAGAAGTAGCGATAGAAGAGTGACACAGAGGCGACTGACCACCGGTGAGCGAGCCAGCGAGCGGCTGGAGTGAATTGACGAGTGTGGGACTGTGAACCGACGTGACTGGTCTACGTGGAATTGTATCATGTGCAGCGAGGTAGGAAATGAGTGCTCCAGCCGAAATATGACAAAAGCAGGATTTCAACTTCAACCCACTTCGTGTGCTTGGTAGAGCAGCAGTAATTGTTTGGAGTTAAGGAGGCTTTGGCATGCAAAAGAAAACCAAGCATCTGTGATGTCTCTTTGACCCGATTAATAATGCATAATGACATATCAAATGAGATTTTTGTTCCAAGCAGACTAATGGTTTTATACGTGTTTGTTGAACTTCCTCTTCACTGTACGTAGCCAATCGTGCTAATCGGAAGTGCGGGGACGAAGCAAGCCTCTGTTCGACGAATATATTTCATAAACGCTTCCACTATGAGGTGCGTATCAGATATTAAACCGATGAGAACAGATACTGCACTTGTTTCTAGCCATAAGGCCAAACATGATGGGATGAACTGCAGAATTTCCAGTCTTTTAGGATATAATTATTGACCGGGGATTTAGTGTAGTTGATCGTGATCGGTGGTGATTGACCGTGGGGCATCTGCGCATTGACACCGAAATGTCAGTTTACTTCCAGCTTGTGATCTAGATGAGTGTGGTGCATGTTGGAGAGGGGGGGGGGGACATCCTTGCAAAAACGCCAAGAGTTCACGGTGAAGGTATGAGAATGGCTACCATCAACTAACGCACATGTTGACCTATCAGTCGGAACGTAAAAAATTCCAAGCTTGCAGATGAGAGCGGATCCCAAATAGTGGTAGCTTTGCAAAGTTAGTGTGGGACTCCAGACGCGGTTCAACGTTTTAGCAACGTCAAGAACCTATGATGGTTGAGACTCTTCAACATAATCAAAGTGAGCAATGTGATGACGTCACTACCACCACGTGATTCATGGCGGCTGTCGTGTGTCCGTGTTTTGGGAAGTCAGTCGCTGGTTGCCTTAAGAAGCCACTGATCCCTACCATGGGAAAATGGAATTTCCACAACTGATTCGGGACAAAGCACCGCTCTGATGCTTGCGCGAGCAAAAAGACCCTTGGGTTGACATACGCCGTAGAAATTACATTTGATAAATACAAATACTTGTCCTTGTACTGATACCGGTTTTAAAGCTAAATACATACAACATCTCAATGAGCTCTCATTTGGTTTGACTAGGGACGTGTCAATCAATACGAAGTGAGTCACACAGCATGAGCACCCAACATTCTAGGGTAACCAGAGCGTGTTTGTGTTGTGTGACACTGCCAAGGCTTTACAGATTTGTTCCGTGTCTCAAGGGTCCACAGGTAGCCCTGGAAACCAATATCTGTCATGATTTCTGGTGTTTGGGGATGTAAGCAGGATTGTGTGAAGCGATTGTAGTGTCTTTGTGCATCCTGCAAAGCGACACTACTCGTTCCGTTCTCATGCTACAATTGTAAAGGTGCGCGCGTGTGTGTAGGAGCGGCAGTACACTGCTTAGCGCCCTGCGCTACGAACCCGGCGACCCGAGTTTGATTCCGGATCATGGCCAACACCGGTGACGATGATTTGAACCGGTATTGGGCCTCCCCTAGGTCTACTCAGCCTGAAATGAGTACCTGGTGCGGTGTGTAAACATCGCCACTGGGGAGACAAAGGAGGCCGGGCGTGGTGCTGGCCACCCACCCCTTCGTGTGCCGTGCCAACCTTCATAGCAGCACTTGCCCCAACAGTCTGTTAAGGCCATACGGGGGAATGATTATATTTTTTGGTGGTGGGGGGGGGGGCGATGGTTCAGCAGTTAGCG
Source organism: Lampetra fluviatilis (assembly GCF_964198595.1). Taxonomy (NCBI): domain Eukaryota; kingdom Metazoa; phylum Chordata; class Hyperoartia; order Petromyzontiformes; family Petromyzontidae; genus Lampetra; species Lampetra fluviatilis. The sequence goes on along the minus strand of NC_136295.1, from coordinate 4,347,533 downwards.
CGCTGCACTACGAGCCCATCCACCCAAGTTCGATTCCCGCTCACGGCCAACACCAGTGACGATTATCTCAATCGCTCCTGAGCCTCCCCTAGGTCGGCTCAGCCTCAAATTGGTATTCAGCCTCAAATTGGTCTCATTTTAACCTCGCAGTGGAGGTAATGCATGATGTTGGCCTGAACACTCGCTGACACGCCTCGTCGACCTTAATAGGTGCTCGCTAACAGCACATTCTTGACCGACTAAGAGGCTTTTGTTGGTTAAGTCATAGCATCGCCCTGCTCAGACGCATTTGGCATGTTGCCCAAGGCCGTAATTATAATATTTAAATATGCTCAAAATGTCCCCCCCCCCCCAATATATTGCTATAAAATAGATTTCTGTTTATATTATTGTGGTCATGGTTGTACTTTATAAATCCGTAATCTCTGCCATTACATACAATGAAACAAGAAAAGGTTAAAAATAAAAAACAGAGCAATGTAATACAATACACTATTAGACATTATTGTTAAAATTAAATAAAAGTCAATCATGTGCTCGTGAATTTGTAAATATTTTAGGCAGGAAATTCGTTTTCAAATTTAGATTTATTTTTTCTGGGGGGGGGGGGGAGCCCCAGACCCCCTGGAAGATTTGGTCCCCCCCAATGTTGACTCCATGGCTACGGCCCCCTTGACGTTGCCTATCACTATTGGCTAACCCTGAGCCAGTGGTAGACATTCTACATTCCTATGGTGGGGGGTCAGTCTCTGCACAGGATGACCACCGTTGACTTCCCACAGAGCGAGACTTCGCCGGGATGCTCGCATTCATTTGGGAGCTGGCTAAAGGGAAGGCGAATTCTAAAAAAGAGGGAGGGATGACCGAGCGAGCGCTGCACAACCAGTGCACGCGGTTGGGATGACTTAGACAAATCCTTTCGAGCCGAAATGAGACCCGTGCCCTTGACAACAGCCAGGATACCTCGAACCAAAGCACCTTGCCCTGGGTCCACCCCCCCCCCCCAGCTTCCAATCCTCGTGACCTTCTGAAATAACACACGCTGGGGTTCCGACGCTTTGACGTGTAACGCCAGCAGGTCGTAAATACTGCACGCAGCCATTGCCTCTTGTGCGGGGAGGACTGCCAGCCGCACGCTCGGAATGACAAGTCAGAATTATAATATTTGTTTTATTTTTATTGGAGGAATCCGACGAGCTACGAAGCTCTTTTTTCCCCACAGGCGTCAAGTGAGTCGGGTCCTCTTCGCAGCTCGGCCTGCTCCGCCTTGACAACGCGTATTCCACGCTCGGGACGTTTGCGCCCAGCTTGAGGGCACAGCATAGGCATTTTCGTTCTCTTCTATCATGTGCACCAACAGGGGCTTGTGCACAAACAGGTCCACGTATACGTACACCTCTTGTTCTCTTTTAGCCCCCCCCCCTTCCAATACGTCATCATGTGCACCAACAGGGGCTTGCGCACAAACACGTCCACGTCGACGTCTACGTACACCTCGTGCTCTCTTTTAGCCCCGCCCCCCCTCTCCAAATACGTTCCATTAATTGGCTACCACATTCTGATAAGCTCCCCCCTCTCCCACTTAACTTGTATTTAAGAACTTGCATCTTGGAATCCCTGCCTCGCTTGATACAGAAAATCTGGCTGTGACGGTCCCACCTGATGACGGAGACTTGTGTTGCCTCCGAAACGTCGTGATTTTTATTATTTTATTTTTTATTAATTTTAATTTCATTTTTTTTACCTACGTGACTTTACCGAAAAAAACTAAGAGTATGAATCCTTGCAGTCACGAAAGCTTCAAATCTAGAATTGAGGGCACTCTGTGGTCCCCAGCTCCCTCCTTCAGCATTCGTCATTGTTACTATCAGCCTCGGTCCATCCACTTGCTGGATGAAGGCCTCCCGAAGCTGCCGCCATCTCCCACGATCGCGTAGCGATGTCAATGATCCACCCGACACCTGCGCACGAGCTCCATCCCACGGGCGGACGCCCTCTCGGTCACGTCCAATCCCTCGGTTGCCACTCGGTCATCAGTCTTGAACATCTGCCCGTGGCATTTCCCTTCTCGCGACGTGCTGCCGCCCAAGCCCATTTGCGTTTCCCGACATTTGGAACGATGTCGTCGTGGTGCTGCCCATGTTCTCTAATCCACGTTTTCCTCTCTGCCTCCCAACACGGTTTCACGCACGTGTCTCTCCATGTTTCTTTGTGCATTTTCAGTTTTTGTTCAATGTCTCTCGCTAATGGACATGTCTTGGAATCATATGTCATAACAAGGAGCACGTAGTTATTTAAATCAGTGCCCTCTGTTCAATGCAGTTAAAAGCTGTTGTACTGGCCTGCAATCCAGTGCTTTAGAGGTGGCGGTGGGGTCTGTGGACCACGTGGAGATCAATGCGTGTTATTTCCCTCCTCCGTTGCGTTGGTTTGGAGGATGATCGAAGTGTGTGAGACACCCACCCACGGGGTCTATCAGGCCCCTGTCTAAGGCAGTCTTGAAAACAATGAGTAGGGTACGGCTATAACTGATTTTTAGTGTTTCGTTTGTTGTCCTTCCCCCGCACATCCGATTAGCGCGGTTGGCTACGTATGGTGCGAAAGAAGTTCTCTCCCCTGTGCGAGGGTTGCTCTCTGCACACTTCAGTCTTCTGCCACATGTGTTGAGTCTTACCACACAACACATGTAAGAACGCACAACGATGAATTGATCAAGCATCCCGATTTAGGATCCTCCTGAAATTGAACCTTGAGACTCAGGCTTTTCTGGGTGAGTAAATAATTATATTATAATATGTACTGTAGAATTGTGTTCATAGTGCTCGACTTGCAATCGGATGGTTGCAGTTCCAGTCAGGGGTCAACTCGGCTCATTATCCCACTACGGTGAGTAGAATGAGCACCGCTTTGTGTGCGGTCAACAGTCGTAATACTTTGAACGAACTCACACTCGTCATACGAATGTGGAATTTCCACTACCGGCTTAGGGCTGAATGAGAGAGGTAAGCACGACCCTTCGCTCGTCTGAGCACGGAGACACTCTGGCATTCGCTCGAACGAGAAGACGCGCTGACAACGCGTGGGTTTTCACAGCTAAAAAACAAATTAAATTGTCACGTTGTACGAGTTTAGCACTGCCTTGTGATGTTTTGTGGGGAAGCGGAGCCCATTGACGAAGATTCACGGTCAAATCGGGAAGTGGAAACGAAAACTATCAACAGAAAAAACTAGTGCAGACCAGAAAGCCATCAGTTACAAACTACGTGATGTTTTTTTTCTTCTTCTTCTCATCATTTACAGATTTATTGTTGGCATTAGCCAAGCTGATGGGCCTCATAGCGCGGAGATGGGGACTCCACGTGCATGGTGTCCAAACGCGGGCCTTGCAGCAGTGAGTATTGTTGACTCCCCACTGTGATGGTGAGTCCTGATGAGGACAATGCCGGTCTCCAGTCGCCTATCTCTGCATCAGTGCTGCCCGTCAGTCGGTCACATTTGACCGACGACAAGAGGAGAATGCAATGCGGTTCTTCAGGAACTGCTGCTGGCTTTGGCCCAATGATCCACGGTGCTTATTTTCCACGGCCGTTCCGTCTGTGACGTGAGTGCGTCTGCTGTCGAGAGAATGCCTGGAAGGGAAAGTTACTTTCCCGGCAGCGTTCCATCATGGGCATTTAAATGAAGACGCGCCAGCTGGTGCCCAACCGAGGTAATGAAATACACGCTCGTACTACAAACACTGGACAATTGACACCAATGGGCCACACCTGGCTTGGCCGCTTTGATAGCTATGAGCGGGGATCGAGGCCGGCCCTGAACGAACGCTATTTTTTGTGTGTGTAGAACTGGGCAAGGGAAGTTGTAGCCTGTGAGTGATTTCCGTAAAACAAGCACATAACATCTTCTTGGTTCTTTCGGTAAAGTCACGTAGAAGGGAAGTAATAAAAATAAAAATAAAACATAATAAAACAATTCTGAGAATTGTTTTATTATGTTTTATTAAAAATAAAAATAAAACATAATAAAACAATTCTGAGAATTGTTTTATTATGTTTTATTTTTATTATTTTATTACTATTTTATTATTATTATTTTATTATTAAAATTAAAATAAAACATAATAAAACAATTCTCAGAATTGTTTTATTATGTTTTATTTTTATTATTATATTACTTCCCTTCTACGTGACTTTACCGAAAGAACCAAGAAGATGAATCCCTGCAGTCACGAAAGCTTTAAATCGAAAAGCACATAACAGGCCTGCTCGGTCACGTCTGTTACTACTGCGCAAATGTTCGCGTTTCTGCACCGGCTTGGGCACAGGAGTAACAATGTATCACACAGCACGGTCAGATGCATGAAGGACACCCCGCGTTAGCAGACGGGCTGTTTTTTTTTCTCTCTCTTCTAAAGCAAACGTTGAGATCAGATGACACCAAGGGGCAATGCCAGCAGACCTCATTCGTCGCGCACTTTGGCGAATTTGAGCGCGTGTTTTTTAAACCTGTGGGTACGTGCGCCACTTGCTGTCGGAGTGCGAAGAGTTGAAAGCACCGGTCAGGGTGTCGACATCGGCGCATCGTGTTTCCTCGGGGGGATCCATACGAATGAGCACCGCTCTGTGGAACGTCAGCTCTGGATGTCGTGCTTCAGAGACTTCCATTCGGTGCAGCTGTCCTCACGTTAACCCACGATGCTCACGGGATATTTTTTTATTATTTACATGTATATATATTTTTTATACGAGCCTACAGTAAGCATAACAATACATCTACTGGCAATTTGTTATAATTACCCACTCAAAACATCAATAGAATGGATTTGCTGGTTAATGCCTTTGGTAATACACTTTACTCCCTAACACTAACAAAACAACAACCAATCCAGATCTAAAGTTTTCGTGACTGCAGGGATCCATACTCTTTGATTCTTTCGGTAAAGTCACGTAGGTATAAATTAAAAACAACAACCGCCATTCGCCACGAAGTGGCGGTGACGTCACCACGGCGTTTGTGCCAGGCTAGGTGCACTTTAAGGCCACGGGAAGTGTTGGACGCTCGTTGGCAGGAGATCACGGGACAGACCGAGGTGCCATGGGTTGACTGACTGAGATTACTGGCCGATGCACCACCTGTGCCCCCTTATGTGCCAACTTGCTGTGCTTTAGCCACCCGGCGCACCGAACGTTGTTGTGAGCGTCGCTCCTCTGCCCTCCGCTGTTGCTGGAGGCCGACTGCCTCCAACTGCCCAGTAGCAGCGTCCTTCACGAGTCTCCTCCACAGGGGCCGATCCTGACGTACAGCCGCATACATACATACTTGCACACATGTTTACCAGCACATGTAGTTTAATGCTAAAATCTTTGATTGGACTATTATTGCCTATTTTGAGAAAGTATTGTTTGCGAGCACCTCTTAAGGATGGTTGGTGTCGCCAGCCCTGCACTGATGTTCACACGCCACACCACGGGTGATGATTGAATGTGGTTTTGTCGACCCTGGCTCCTAGACCCGGCACAGGTTCAGACAACCCTTGCCATTCATGATATCCGTGGCAAGTATTGAACCCAGCTGAGCTGCATTGTAGCACCGTGTGCTACACATTGCGCACACAACTACACGCAGATTTACGCAATCAAGGCTGTAATTATAATATATATTGGGGGGGATTTTCAAATATGCTCAAAATGTCCCCTCCCCCCCAATATATTGCTATAAAATAGAGTTCTGTTTATATGATTGTGGTTATGGTTGTACTTTATGAATCCCTAATCTCTGCCATTACATATGTAATAAACGACTGGACCACGATGTCTGGCTCAGTGTCCTTTATTCGGTTCGTGCTGTACACCCACACGGCTGTCTTTACTCGGTAGCTTCTCCACGGTGCTGACTCCAATGTCGGCCCGATCCACAACAGCAGCCCCGCTGCTGTTTCTCTCACACAGCCCCCCTTGGCTGTACTCGCTGCAACTCCTCTCTCTCCACAGCTCTGACCGCCCCGTGCTGTCTCTCTCTCTCTCTCCGCAGCTCTTCCTGGCAGCCACACCGCTGCCTCTAACACGCAGCCCTTCTGGCTGTCTCCTCTGCAGCTGCACACCACTCCGCAGCTTCCTCTTGTCTTCGGGGTTGGCTCCCGATGGCCGTCGGAGCCCCCCCTCTCCACACTCGCCCGCGTGGCCTCACTCTTTTCCGCTCACACCCCGACTGACTTCCCCTTCCGGTTTACCCGCTTAAGGACCCGAACCTTCCACCCACGTCACATGACTCCACCCCCCGTGACGTCACATCCGGAAGGTCGCTTACGCCCGCATTACACCACCCTCCCCCGTAGAAAAATCCCAGCCGACCTCGGCTGACCAATAGCAAATCGTAATGCGGCGAACCGAGCTTCCCCCCCTAAAGGACACTAAGCGTACAATGTAACAGCAAGAACAACAACAACAACAACGCAATTAACATCAACGAACGTACAAAAAGCATGCAATAAATACAACTGTAAGAAAAAAATAACAAGACAGCAACAATCAACGAAACGTAAGCGATTTGGAACGTGTGCGGGTCGCCGGCCCGTCCCGGACGGTCGGCGGCCCACTCGCAGAACGGGAACGCGATGAAAGTCGAGGAATGACAGGGGGTAATCCCCCTGTCGCAGCTGGAAGTCCACCGACGTCCCGTGTCCCTAAAGAGTTAGTCTTGGGCTTGTCCTGTGACCGTGCCCGCAGCTGGGTCGGAAGGGCTGCAGGGCTCGAAGGTCCCGCAGACCTGGCAGGCGTCCTCCGAGCAGGGCCCCTCGTCCCCCGCAATGTCACGGCCGGCCTGTCTGGAACAGGTACGACAGGCGCTCTAGCAAGATCAATGGACGCAGGCAGGGGAGAGTCAGCAGCAACAGACCCCGGCAAGGCAACATTGGGGGATGACGCATCATGTAAGGGAGCAACATATGGTTTCAAGCGCGACGTATGCACCACCCAGCGACGAGACCCAATCTGGACGCGTGCTGACTGTGGGTTGGGAACCGCAATGAGGCGTACGGGACCATGCCAGGGTTTGTGCAATTTCGGCGAGGTCCCCGGACGTACCTGTGGACAATGAAGCCAGGCTAGGTCCCCAACCTTCCAAGGGCACTCCCCCTCAGACCGTCGCGCATATCGCTTGTTCCGGGCCTGGGCTTTGGCCGTAGCCACGCGGGCATTCTCCCGCGCCTCCGTGACTCGGCGAACCGTGTCCTGAATGTATTCAGGAAGTGGTTTACGAGGTCCCTTCACCCCAGTTCCCAATTGCACATCCACCGGCGGCACGTTTTCCCGACCATACATAAGGTAAAACGGCGAATATCCTGTAGCCGCATGAGGCGTCATCCTGTACGCCGAAAGCACCCCGGGGATGTGCAGATCCCAATCTGATTGTTGTTCACTCACGGTATGGCAAAGCATGGCAGACAATGTCCTGTTCAGCCGTTCAACCATACCATCCGTCTGCGGATGGTATGGGGATGTCCGTACTTTCTTAGTCCCTAGGCCCGCGCACACTTCCGCCAACAATTTAGAAGAGAAATTCCTGCCCTGGTCCGTGAGGAGTCTCTCAGGCGCCCCCTTATCCATAATATACCCAAACAAAAAGGCGTCGGTAATGGCCGCGGCCGACTGATCGGGCAACGGCCAGGCCATCGGCCAACGGGAGAGGTACTCAACCCCTACCAGCAAATATTTATTACCCCTCGCCGATGGTGGAAAAGGTCCCAATATGTCCAGTGCCACCAATTCATTGACTCGAGACACCTGAATCGACTGGAGAGGCGGCACGTAAGGATGTTTCGGCGGCTTACGTCGTGCACACGCAGGGCACGCGCGCACGTGCCCTACGACATCTGTCGCCATGCCGTGCCAAAAATAATGACGTTGCAACGTCAACAAGGTCTTCTGCACCCCTAAATGTAAGAGAGTGTCACAATGGAGGGTCCTAATCAACTCGAATCGCAAGGACGTTGGTACCACCAGGCGCCAACGTTCCTGGAACCCCTCCCGCCACATAAGCAGACCATCTCGGAGAGCGGTTTGCGGCCCCATAGCCGTACTCGGACTCCCATTGTCCCTAGCAGACCGCTTCCGCAAGGACACCAATGACTCATCCATCATCTGTTCCCGGATCCAGACAGACCGCGGCAGATTCAAAACCCCGTCAGCCGGTCCCGGTTCCATCGGAGTGTCCGACTTCTCGACGGCCAACGTAAGCGGCTGAGGGGGGTTAGGAATCGGCAAACACCTATGCGTCCCCGACTCACATTTACAAGGGGCGCGCCGCGGCAATCTGGAAAGTGCGTCAGCGTTCGCATGGCGCACTCCCTTCCGATGTTGAATTTGGAAGGAAAATTCCTGTAGCGTGTCCAACCAACGTGCCAACTGTCCGGATGGCTGGTCAATTTTAAGGGCATATTGCAAGGCCGCATGATCCGTACGCACAATAAAAGAACGACCGTAGAGGTATGGTCGAAATTGCCGTAGGAAAAAAACAACCGCCAATAGTTCTCTGCGAGTGACACAGTAGCGGGTTTCCGCAGGAGACAAGACTCGGCTACCATACGCCACGACACGCTCTACACCCCCTTTAGACTGTGATAACACCGCCCCAATACCTGTGTCACTCGCGTCCGTATCAAGAATGAATGGGTGATCGAAATCGGGATAATCCAATGTTGGGGCCGTGGCCAATAGATCACGCAGACTCCGAAAGGCCGCCTCCTCCGGCTGTCCCCAAACAAACTTCCGTCCTTTACCCGTAAGGAGATGCAAGGGCCTCGCAATCGTCGCAAAACCCGGCACAAATCTTCGGTAATACGAGGCAAATCCCAGAAACCGCCGAACATCCCCCACGGTGGCCGGAGTCGGCCAATCCCGGACGCACGCCGTCTTTTCCGGATCCGTGGACACTCCCTCAGCACTCACAATGTGCCCCAAATAGCGGACGGACCGTTGCAGTAGGTGACATTTCTTTGGTTTGAATTTCAATTTGGCAGAACGCATCCTCGTGAACACTGTCTCCAGCCGCGTCAAATGTTCATCAAATGTGCGGCTGAAGACAATAATATCGTCCAAATATATAAGACACGTCTCCCACTGCAACCCCGTCAAAACGAGCTCCATCAATCTTTGAAATGTAGCAGGGGCCGCCTCTCTCTCCACCACCCCAACAGGATCCGAGGTTGGAGGGAGTTCGTCGTCGTCGGACGAAGAAGCCGATGCAGGCGCCGGATTAACTTTCTTCCTCACTTGTTTCGACATGCCGTTGCACTTCCGACACCAGTGTAATAAACGACTGGACCACGATGTCTGGCTCAGTGTCCTTTATTCGGTTCGTGCTGTACACCCACACGGCTGTCTTTACTCGGTAGCTTCTCCACGGTGCTGACTCCAATGTCGGCCCGATCCACAACAGCAGCCCCGCTGCTGTTTCTCTCACACAGCCCCCCTTGGCTGTACTCGCTGCAACTCCTCTCTCTCCACAGCTCTGACCGCCCCGTGCTGTCTCTCTCTCTCTCCGCAGCTCCTCCTGGCAGCCACACCGCTGCCTCTAACACGCAGCCCTTCTGGCTGTCTCCTCTGCAGCTGCACACCACTCCGCAGCTTCCTCTTGTCTTCGGGGTTGGCTCCCGATGGCCGTCGGAGCCCCCCCTCTCCACACTCGCCCGCGTGGCCTCACTCTTTTCCGCTCACACCCCGACTGACTTCCCCTACCGGTTTACCCGCTTAAGGACCCGAACCTTCCACCCACGTCACATGACTCCACCCCCCGTGACGTCACATCCGGAAGGTCGCTTACGCCCGCATTACACATACAATGAAACAAGAAAAGGTAAAAAAGAAAAAAACAGAGCAATGTAATACAATACACTATTAGACATTATTGTAAAAAAAAAAAGTCCATCCTGTTCGTGAATTTTTTTATATTTCAGGCAGGAAATTCGTTTTCAAATTTAATTTGTTTTCTGGGGGGGGGGGACCCCCAGACACTCTGGAAGATTTGGTCCCCCCCCAATGTTGACTCCATGGCTACGGCCTTGTACGCAATGATTCATAACAGATGTTTGTGTCACCTCGCGTGAGTATTCTGACAATGTGTGTCGCATACCGTCATCCACCCAACACAGCCAATTCAAATGAAGTCACATGGTAACAAATGTTGCGACGTATTGTTGCTTTAGCACACCCGGTGATGTTGGAAAGAATTCCACAGCATGTACCAATTGTGTTCGGCGCTTCGCTGTTTGTTAACACTGAGGATTGGCTGCCACTAAACAAACATCGCATCAAGTTGTTCAGTGCGCGCGGATTTGCCCTTCAACACGCCGGTGTGCTGAAGCAGTGCGGAATTGTTAATTCACGTGGCAACTGAATTTGTTCGGCTGTGTCGGGTGGAGGAGGTTGTACGACACAAACTGACAGTGCACAACACTTACGGTCTGACTTACCAAACGAAAATAATTCCGAGTCATGAGGTTGGTCGCGAAAGCCCTCCGTGAAATGTTGATACGAAGACAAAGATAAAATATCCCCCGTATAGCCTTAACAGACTGTTGGGGCAAGTGTTGTTAGCGAGCACCTATGAAGGCCGGAACGGTATACGACGGGGTGGGTGGCCAGCACCACGCCCGACCGCCTTTGTCTCCCCAGTGGCAATGTCTACACACCGCACCAGGTACTCATTTGAGGCTGAGTCGACCTAGGGGGGAGGCCCGGGACCGGTTCAGATAATCGTCACCGGTGTTGACCGTGAGCGGGAATCGAACCCGGGTTGCCGGGTTTATAGCGCAGCGTAGCGCTAACCGCTACACTACCGCTCCCTATACACACACATACACACACACACGCGCGCACACTATCCCATACACAAGCCATGTACAATACAAACATACCGACAATTTGAAAATTGCGGATATAATACGGGATTAGTGCGAACATGCCGTTGCTAATCAAATTACCACGAAATGCGTTATTTCGCCGACACCATTGTGTTGTTAGGCTGGCCGACTTTCTGTTTCAGGGGATTTTTTGCGCGTGTCGCCGTGTTCCGCGTTGTCGTTTTGTCTGTGCTTAACGATTGCCTCTAGGCGGTTACGGAGCCGGGCACACACACACACGAAATTTCACTCGGCGGGCGCGCTAATGAATCGGTGTTGCGGGAGCGATATGCGAAACGGGCTAATTTAAAGTCCATCTCCCGGTGCCTTGCCACGCGTGGCGGCACGCTAATGGCTTGTTTGGAATGAAGAGGCGGTAATGGTACGATTTGTTAAATGAGCAGCAAAGTCCAGGTTTTTTTTGTATATGCTAAAAAAACAAGGGGGTTTGTGTGTGTGTGTATACACACAGAGTGCTGTACACACAACACAAACTGGCCACACTGGGTGTGTGCCGTGGATAGCGGAGAGCTCGGCTCACGATTGGAAGGGCAGCGAGTTAATTAATGGGCAGGGTCACCTGTGCACATCCGTGCCATTGGGATTGATGAACGTTGCGCCGTTGTGCGCGAACCCAACGGCGGTTATTTTGTTGACAGGCCGGCTCCCGGTCAAGGGAATGTCGAATTTACACCACTGGGTGAGGCACGCCGATGGAGACGAACGTTGATATGTATGGACAAAAGGAAGCGGAGGGCTTTTGTCCGGCGTTATCTCCGGATGTGTTGAGTTTATTTTGTACGGAAAGGAGACGTGGTTATCGCTGTTTGCAGTGTTCAATTATGCAATTTTACACTTAACCTTTTGAACACTGCAGAAACGAATTGCCTTTTATAACTAAACTATGATTTAGCATGCCAGACATGTGGTACAATTGATAGTGAGCATAATGATATATCTATATTTTATCAGAAGTTGCATTTCTTTCTCAGTTTTACGTTTTCTGTTTACATTCTGAATGCGTCAATTTCTTAAGCCCCCATATTTTTTTTCAGTTTTTGGCTTAGGCCTTAAGCAGGGCTGACACTTTAACCTTTGCCTCAGTATGGGGCATTTACATCTTAAAACCCCGAAGTAATTATCTACCCTAATTCGTCCTTAGCGAGTTATGGAAATTCCACATTCCTTGGCTCCGATATGGTTTCACTTACACAATTCATTATCTCAGATCTGAAAAGGATGAGAAACTCCCAATCTTAACAGGAAAGGGGTGCTGGCCGGAACGTCATAAATAAGACACTCAGCCTTTGTGCATAATGCAAAAACTATTAGCAGTTCCTGAAGAAAAAAACCACATTGTCTATCTTTGTCTCACTGCTGCCTGTCAGTCGATCACATTTGCTCAAAGTAACCTAAGACAGGAGGACCATGATGCAGTTCTTCAGGAACTGTTTTTTTTTGCACAATGCGCAAATGCCAAGTGCTTTTTGTCCACGATTTTGCGTGTTGTTTTAAACTTGATTCCACCTTATTTCATTGTTCGTCCCCCACACACACACACCTCTGAGCAGCTTAGATCACAGTGAAAAAGTCCATCACGGCCAGTGCCATTGATGCCACCACACCTCGCCATCGCTGCCTTCATTCTGCCGCACAATCAACACCCCCGGCCTCGACTTGTCTGTCCTTGTGGTGTACCACCATCTGGCTCTCGATCGTCGCTTTAAATAGCTACTCACTTTCATTACCTCTCGGCAAAGCCGGAGCAACAACAAAACATCTAATGATGAATTTACACACGGTGACACCATTAAGATGTAAATGTCGCATAAAAGCATTGGCATGCTGGCTGTGGACCTGGAGGAAAAAGCCGAGGCTATAGATTCAAGAACGTCGCCGGTGAAAGCCAGAATTGTCGGCCGAGGATTTTTCGATGATTCATTGGCTTTTTTGGTAACAAATGGCTCACTCATGAATGCCAGCGTAAAAGCTGTGCCATGTTTTGACATGAGCCTGATCTGTTGCCAAGATAAAATATCCACTCTTTTCTCTCACCCTGCGTTGTGTTTTTTTTAAACGTGCCCAATAATTTGTCAATGCAACATCATTGCATCTCAACTAAAATCAAAACCAACTTAATCCAAATACTGTCATACTTCTATTGAATCGTTGCCATCAAGTTCATGAGACATTTTACGTGAAGGGCGACAATTACAGTTTTTTTTTCATAATCAACCAGCTGCATAGCGCCGTGGTTGAAGCGCTTGACTAACAATCAGGAATATCAACAGTTCTAATCCCAGTTGGGTATCAACCAGTCTCGGGTCTTCGAGGCCAGACCTTGGCCTCAGCACTGGCTTGAGGACATTATCTCAACTCTCATCCCTGACCTTGGCTTTGTGGGTGCAGCCTCGTTCTGAGGACTCGTCCTCGAGGGTCAGGCACCGACTGGCCTTGACACTGGCCTCGTCCTCGAGGGTCTGGCCTTGACTGGTGTTGACTCTGGCCTCAACCTGAAAGGCTCCAAACCCTTTTATGCGGCTCGGCCTTGTTGCTCCTGGCCTTGAATACAATACTGCAGTCAACTAATATATATGTTGTAGGCGTCATAAAAATGAGTATTGTACCACGTTGTCCAAAAATGACTTGGACAGAATCGCTTCGTCCTTGAGAATGTGGAATTTCCAACATTGACTCAGGCATTCCACAGAAAGTGGAAAATGTTCAAAGCTCATTGAAGCAGGGAGACACTTTGACTTAACTCTTTCGATATTAATTGTTAACTCGACAATGTTATACACTTGACTGTGAATGCGATTGGATAAACAAAAATATCGGGTGTACACCTTTTTTCCATTAACTTGAATGTGGTTGGTGGATCACATTAAGATGGATACATCGTGTGTGAGAATCCCACATTCAGGGGTATCGAGGTGCATATGGCAGGCAATACAGAAAGTAGGTTGCTGTGTCTGTGCATATATTTTAAATATGTTAATTACGTGTTTGCATGAGGAAGGGAGGAATTGGTCAAACATTCAAATGGGATCGCTATCATACTTGACGTTCACCCTCTACTTAAAAAATACACCTACGTTAATGCGTGCATTTATTAGTGAGTGGACGTCTCATACAATGCATAAGAAGGTTAATTAATATTATAATGGGAAAGCAATGATAATGTATGTCTAATTGACTGCTGGAATGAGCCCTGATGAAATTCCATCCATTGCATGCAGTTAATCAATTAACTCACGTGTTAATTCCAATTAGCAACAGCGCTTGTGTGCATGAGCCTCAGATCCATCCACTGGCTCCAAATCCAATTCCAGACTCACTACGAAATTGCCCTCACTGTTTACGAAAACCACTCCCATCGAAGTTCCCCCTGCTTCAGCGATCGGGACTTCCCCTCGAATATGCCCTGCCAATTGCCAATCGATAGGCGGTTTCTCCTTCTCTGCTGCCCTACGATCTGGAATTCCCTCTCTTTGGCCATCCACACTAAGATCCCTACCTGCCTCCCAATAAGGAGTTGGCCACCTGGGAAATAGTTCCATGCCCAGCACACCACATTGAGCATACCCCTCGCTCTGGCTGTGACAGCCAGTCACGTGACATATGCTCCAGCCTACTGGCGACCTGGAAACTGTTGAGTGATCACAGCTTTCCTGCTCAGCTTGTGTCCCGTCGCTCTTGCGCAGCCTCTTGGGACGGGGTGCTGCTTTAGATGATCTATTAATCTACATTGTGTTGCATTTTGTTGTTGTATAGGTATACGGTATCTTTTCTGTAGGCATATTGGCATGCGGCTTTTCACTTTCAAGCTCCAAGGGTACTTCCACTTGCTCTCATTCATGTCTTAAGTTGTGGGTACCGTGGTGAAGAGATGTTAACTCCCTCACCTGGCATGCAGGATATTATGGGTTCGATCCCGACCCTGACACCTGTATATGTGGAGTTTGCATGTTCTCCCCGTGATCGCGCGGAATTCCTCCAGGTCCTCCGGTTTTCCCTCCGCATTTAGAAGCATGCATTTACAGTATTTGGCTGCTATACATTTTTACATGATAAGCCACTTCGTTGAGCCGTCATTTGTGGCCAGGTCGCATCTGAAAAAGAGCTATATAGCTCAGTGGGCCTTACCTGGTAAAATAAAAAGATAGTTTACTTGTAAAGTGTTTAATCGGTGTATGTGTAACTGCTTTGACGCATGAACTATCTTGCTCTTGTCCCAAAAGTCTGTTTAGACGATAAGGGGGGTATTTGCCTTTGTATGTAAACGAGATGCAAACAAATCATTGCCTCTGCTCCAAAAAGCATGGGGTGAATGCAGTGTTCGAAATTCCACATTATCATGGCAGGGAGCAAGAGCGTGTTAATACGTTTTTTTATATTTGCTGGTTTATTCCAGGATGTTTCTGTTACGCGTCGTCACTTTAAGATGTTCTGTGTTCATATTTTGTTTGTTGCGGTTGCACCCGACTTAAGAGCCGCATGGTTCACAGGGCTATACCTAAAAAATGAACTTGAACTTGAAGAGAGGTTATAGGAAAACTGTTGCCTTTCCTCAAACTGTTATTTATTGCATACATAAGAAATTGAAAAACGTTATCAATGGAACCGTGACATTTTTATTTTGTTTGTTTGTCTGTTTGTTTCAGCAGGTGAGGTTACGTAAGCCTGAAACCCAACTACTTGGCGGCAGGGTTGGCGGATCACACAGAGATGGAGGCATTCGGTGCATAAGACATCCACCTGTCAGATGCAATAATGCTGTTTTAGGAGGCGGTACAGCAAGTAGATTTCAGGCTTTGTCAAGTTCAAGCGTGGTTTTTCTTCATAGGTCCTCAGTGTTTCTCTCGCGTACAAGCGTTCTCAAGTTGTTGGCCAAATAACATGTGCACTTCTTGACTTGCATCATCAAAACTGTTGTCAAAGAGCAGATGGTGGGGGACGATGGGTTTCGTCCGTGGAGGTTGGGAGGCCCTGGAAATTATTCCATGAGGAATGAATCCCCGGTTTATTCCCACAAACAGTCGACACGCGCATTGATTGGAATGTCATCAGTACACTTTATTTTGGTCTTGTTGATGTACAGTTATAACGTGTATGTATCAACAGTGCTTAGCGAGTCTGTATTAGCCTCTTTCTGAAACAGTAAATAGTGCCTCGTACTTACAGAAGCAGAGCCGTACATGAAACTATGCACACAGCGCACGTGGGAGCCAAAGCATCGCCCTGCCCACGTGATCAGTGGGGCATCTCTCATCTGTGTAGGTGGCCCTGAACCAGCAGTGGAACATTCCACATTCCCATGGTAGGGACCAGTCCCGCTTATAAGACAACCACTCTTGGCTTGCCACAAAGTGGTACTCACTTTTTGGATTGTGTAAGAGGAGTCGATCCCTGACTGGGATTTCAACTCAGTGTTCAGTTTAGCCGGACAGATGCTCCCACAGCAATGCCATCTGGTCGGATGTGTTTCAACAATGAGACATATAGAACAGCAATCATGATTGTTGATATGGTGTATGCTTTCTTCGGCGAAGGTTGCAAGCCTGCGAATGTTTGTTCATGAACTATGAACTTTTTTTTTATTTCACCAGCTAAGGCCCGCTGAATTATATAGCTTTTTTTCAGAAGGAACCTGGCCACAAATGATTGCTCAACGAAGAGGCTTATGTGGAAATGTATAGCAGCCAAATACTCGAAATGCACGTTGATCCTAAATGTGGAGGGAAAAACGGGAGGATCCATAAAAAAAATTCACGCGACCACAGAGAGAACTAGATTTGAAGCTTTCGTGACTGCAATGATTCATATTCTCAGGTTTTTTCGGTAAAGTCACGTAGTTAAAAACATTAAAACTAATGAAAGTAAAATAAAACAAAACAAAATAAAATTCACGACGTTTCGGAGGCAACACAAGTCTCCGTCATCAGGTGGGACCGTCACAGCCGAATTAGCTGCATCAAGTGAAGCAATGATTCAAGATGTAATCCCTTATAAGCAAGTTGGAGGGAGGTGGAGAGGGGGGGAGAGCTTATCAGGCTGTGGTAGCCAATGAATGGAAACGTATCGGGAGGGAGGAGGAGCGGTGATCAAAGACTGCACGCAGTGCTCAACACAATGAATGGAGACGTGTCGGGACGGAGGGCGAGCGGCGATCAAAGACTGCACGCAGTGCTCAACACAATGAATGGAGACGCGCCGGGACGGAGGGCGAGCGGTGATCAAAGACATCACGTAGTGCTCAACACAATGAATGGAAACGTGGCGAGCGGTGATCAAAGAACAATGAAGAGATTACTGTTAAACACTGTGGATGTTAACACTCGGTGAAGTAAATTAAAATAGTGCCTGTCAGATAAGATGGTCCAAAAAGTGTAATTAAGTCTTTTTTGCGTGGTTAATAACATCTTTCCAGTGATTACTGAGTTTGTACCCATCATCACGGTTGAAATTATGTCTGTGTTTGTATATTTGTATGGCTTCGTGTACAAACCTTTGATGGTAGCCCGGAGGTTTGCAGAGAACCTTGGTCTCGGAAAAGACAATTTCATGAGAGCCCGCCGAGTTGTAGCAATGATCGGCAACGGCCGAAGAATCAGTTCTGCCGTGTTTCAGATCTGACTTGTGCTCGCGGACACGATCAGCAACATGACGTTTTGTTTCTCCAATGTAGCAATCACCACAAATGCAACTCAATTTGTAGACTCCAGGATACTGTAAGTCAGGAACGACATCCTTCACAGATGGAATCAGATCACGGATTTTATGCACTGTACTGAATCGGACTTGGATCTTATGTTTGTTTAGAATTTTGGAGATCTTTTTGGTCACGCCTGCTATGTATGGTAACGTGATAGTTTTGGTCAGAGTTTCATGTGGTTGTTTCTGTGTGGTGGGAGAGACAGCTTGGCGGATAGTGCGGTCAGAGTATCCGTTCATCCTGAGGGCCCGATGTACATGTCTTAATTCATCAACACCACCTGACTGATGAATTAAGACATGTACATCGGGCCCTCAGGATGAACGGATACTCTGACCGCACTATCCGCCAAGCTGTCTCTCCCACCACACAGAAACAACCACATGAAACTCTGACCAAAACTATCACGTTACCATACATAGCAGGCGTGACCAAAAAGATCTCCAAAATTCTAAACAAACATAAGATCCAAGTCCGATTCAGTACAGTGCATAAAATCCGTGATCTGATTCCATCTATGAAGGATGTCGTTCCTGACTTACAGTATCCTGGAGTCTACAAATTGAGTTGCATTTGTGGTGATTGCTACATTGGAGAAACAAAACGTCATGTTGCTGATCGTGTCCGCGAGCACAAGTCAGATCTGAAACACGGCAGAACTGATTCTTCGGCCGTTGCCGATCATTGCTACAACTCGGCGGGCTCTCATGAAATTGTCTTTTCCGAGACCAAGGTTCTCTGCAAACCTCCGGGCTACCATCAAAGGTTTGTACACGAAGCCATACAAATATACAAACACAGACATAATTTCAACCGTGATGATGGGTACAAACTCAGTAATCACTGGAAAGATGTTATTAACCACGCAAAAAAGACTTAATTACACTTTTTGGACCATCTTATCTGACAGGCACTATTTTAATTTACTTCACCGAGTGTTAACATCCACAGTGTTTAACAGTAATCTCTTCATTGTTCTTTGATCACCGCTCGCCACGTTTCCATTCATTGTGTTGAGCACTACGTGATGTCTTTGATCACCGCTCGCCCTCCGTCCCGGCGCGTCTCCATTCATTGTGTTGAGCACTGCGTGCAGTCTTTGATCGCCGCTCGCCCTCCGTCCCGACACGTCTCCATTCATTGTGTTGAGCACTGCGTGCAGTCTTTGATCACCGCTCCTCCTCCCTCCCGATACGTTTCCATTCATTGGCTACCACAGCCTGATAAGCTCTCCCCCCCTCTCCACCTCCCTCCAACTTGCTTATAAGGGATTACATCTTGAATCATTGCTTCACTTGATGCAGCTAATTCGGCTGTGACGGTCCCACCTGATGACGGAGACTTGTGTTGCCTCCGAAACGTCGTGAATTTTATTTTGTTTTGTTTTATTTTACTTTCATTAGTTTTAATGTTTTTAACTACGTGACTTTACCGAAAAAACCTGAGAACACAGAGAGAACGTTCAAACTACAAATATACAGGCGTCAGGGTCGGGATCGGGATCGGGATCGAACCCACAGTCTCCTGTGTACCAGGCGAGGTAGTTAACATCTCGCCACCGTGGCACCCCGGAGGGAGAGAGCCGAGAGAGCCATTCTAGAGGGCATTTTGGCCTACTCTTCCACAGTGGCCGAATGTGTTGGAAGAGTTGGGAGTATCCACACTTTAGCCCACCAGATACGCCCTGCCAATAAACTACGTAATTTTTACTGATGGGTGGAAAGTATTTAAAAAACTTGCAGCATCGTTTTGACTGCCACGTCGGAAGATCAAACCGGCGACCTCTGGATTGTCCATCTTCATCCTTCCATTGTGAGGTTAAACAGGCAACACCTCATGAAGAACGTCCCAATCAGTGAGTGGTAAGTCAACAGTGGCTGGGGCAATACCTTGGCTCTGCCATAGCAACATGGACATTGTATAACCAGCTTCGAACCAACAAGCGATGAGCACCACCCAATGCTTGGAATAGCACAAGAGGCGATGCATATCTTTTAAAAATACAAAAGTGCTTTTACAAAGCCCAGGAAGATCTTCTAAATACTACACTTACATATGTTAAATAATTTTTAATTTTAACTCGGTGATATTTCTTGATATACAAGTCATGCGCAAGTGCATTCAAAATGTTTTGTCATTTAATTCAAATATATTCGACTGTAAATGAATATCGATACATTGTGTAAACTCTACATAGCACTGCGAATGACTATGTATGAATGTTTAATCAAACACTTGGGTACACGTTATAAAAGATGCCTCCTGTACACGTTTTAAACTTAACGCTTCCCGACCTGCACGAATGCACAAAACCAGGGGATGCATTTGAGTTCAAGTCAAACGACGTACGATTAGCCCAACTCACTTGTCGACTGACACGATGAGACGAAATGTGATTGTATCTCGATACGCAACAAGCATGGGGACGGTGCGCATCTGTTGATGGCCGTTTCAAAGTAGTGTACATTAAATTCCACATTGCCAAGACGGAGAACAGTCGATATTCACAAAGGCAACACCTTGCGGACTTCCCACAAAGTGGTTACAGTACTCACTTTATCAAAAACAAAGCGATGATTATGATGGGCTGAGTCGAAAGCCAAACCGGGATTTGAACTTGCAACCTTGAGCCGATATCTCGAGCCACAATCGCCTCTCGTCAGATGCCAACTATTCTTTTTGTTCTCCGTGTGTCGCCGAGCTGTGACAGGGCCTACCGATTGTTGCAGAATGTGCACAGCTCCAATACAATGGCCGCCATGATAATAATTAATACAAGTATTAGACAACTTAGATGAACTAAAATGACTCGAATAAAAATTATATTTCGTTTCATCTGCTGCACAGCGGACGTTGAAGATCCACCGATGGCATTCGCATGAGTGGTCTATTTTTGCCACATTTAAAAAAAATTAACCCCTCAAACTACTCAATTGAGATTACACAAAGCATTGAGCGCCTCCCGCCATTACTGGCACATTAATGGCCCAGGTTACTCTCGCAAACGGCCTCTTGATTTTCTCACCCGGTTGAACAAAATCAACTTCCCAGTAAACATAGAACGTTGGTCGAACGGTTGCAACCGCGTACTAACGTTGACCCAACGTCGGCATGGCTACTGGGTCGAAACTTGAACTTCAAGCTGTGAATGAATTAAATACAATGTGGTGAAAGAGGCCAATACTGAACGTACATTTCGGGACTCACGGACACACATGCGCACACGCACACGCATGTCACTACATACACACTATAGTGCACATGTACTGAACACAACAGAGAATAGGATATTGTTTTGTACAGATGTGCTGCTTTTAAGATGGTTTTCTATTTACGTGACTTTACCGAAAGAACCAAGAATATGGTCTTTACATATATATATGTATTGCCGTTGTGGTCACGCAACCATTGTATTATCAAAGGCCGGATGGATTATATAGATTCATAGATTTCACACGGCGATGATTGTATTCATGACCAACGATGATGTTAATAGAGTAGTCTTAGATTGGTGGGGTGGGGGGGGTTGTTAACATCAACAATCACAAAAGCTAAATTTGACACCCTTCCAAACGCATCAGTTGTTCCAAACGAGCAAACCGTCCAGAACACATGGTTGTGAGCGCATTTACAAAGGCTAAATGAAAAAAAAAACCCACCGCACTCTTCCCGGTCACCCTCGTGATCACCGGTCATTCTCTATCTACTGTCGTGTGAAGAATGTCACCGCATAACGTGATCGATCATCATCATTCTCATCATTGTCTTCCTCATCATCATCATCATTCTCATCATTGTCTTCCTCATCATCATCATTCTCATCATTGTCTTCCTCATCATCATCATCATTCTCATCATTGTCTTCCTCATCATCATCATCATTCTCATCATTGTCTTCCTCATCATCATCATCATTCTCATCATTGTCTTCCTCATCATCATCATCATTCTCATCATTGTCTTCCTCATCATCATCATCATTCTCATCATTGTCTTCCTCATCATCATCATCATTCTCATCATTGTCTTCCTCATCATCATCATCATTCTCATCATTGTCTTCCTCATCATCATCATCATTACTCACTTAGAGTTCCCTCGAAATCCAGAAATTAGCAAAAAAAATCCAGCGTGAAGCTATGCACATTTAATTTGTACACACACGCACACACGCATCTGCATACACTCTACAGACATTCACTCTTGCTGCTGATCTGTCACCTCCCGGTCCTTTTGCCACTGCTACTATCGCCGTCTCTCAATACAGCCACTCACTGTCGATCTGATACCGCCTTTGTCTCTCTTGCTATCACCGCTGTCACTGCCGTTGCTTTCAGGCGCTGTATTCCCCCTAATTCCACATCCGATTTCGAGCTCTCGATCACCATCTCATCCACGCTGCGTTTGTTTGACCTTCACCAGTACAACGGGACATCTCTTCTCCTTCGTCGTTGCCTCGAACAGCTCTCGTGAACGTGAAGCGCAACCCGCTCGTCACGTAACCCGGCGCTGCCCATTGACCGCACTTACGCACGGAGGTGTGGACGCTATACACCAAGCAGCTGCGGGTGCCATCGACTGAATGAAGAGACGAACGAACCCAACTTGCAGTGAAAACGTTTGCCGTCGGTTGCTCTTCAAATGGCACAGGAAAGCGAGGGGCAGCTCTGCTCTGAGGCGCCCTCCTTTGAATCTCTCTTTGCAGCCTCATTTAATCTGACTCTTCCCAAGAATCTTCCCATCCTGGACTGGCACCAGGGGGCTGCTGGGGTTGGGCCCTGCACGACGCATGTCCCTTTGGTCCCTCAAACCAAGTTCACTCTCCTTAGCGGCGAACCACTGTTATGGTGACCCCCCCCCCCCGCCACACACGACTAAAACTATAAACTACTTTCTTTTTTACCAGGTAAGGCCCACTGAGCTATGTAGCTCTTTTTTTCAGAAGCAACCTGGCCACGAATGATAGCTCAACGAAGTGGCTTATCGTGTGGAAACTTAAAGCAGCCAAATAGTCGAAAAGCATGTTTGATACATGTGGAGGGAAAAACCGGAGAAGAATCCACGCGGACACTGGGAGAACATGCAAACTCCAAATATACAGACATCGTGGTCTGGATCAAACCCGAGACCTCATGTATACTAGGCGAGGGAGTTAACATCTCGCCACCGCGGCGCCCCAACAGCGCTACTGCCACACCCCCATCCGAGAGGAGTCGGAGCCGTGCCTGCTCCTGCTATGATGTAATATCCGTTCTCGAGCTCTATCCATTGCTATTCCCTTTGCATTGTGGGTATCCAGGTCGACTTCGAACTATATTTGAAGGTGTGTTGTGGGGGCAGCACATTGTCACCTGTTCGCATTATCCATTGAAGACGACGATGATGACGGATAGATATTGGGGGTTATTTTCAGATTTCATATTTTCATAGATTGAGATGTTGAGGCCCAACTTTATGTTTGAGCGTCATGAATACAATTCATAATTTGAGGGGAAAAATAAATGCAACATTTCATATTACAGCTATAATAATTATGTCATTCATGATGCAGTAGTTTGATACACATTTTGCATTGTAATGATGGTGCTGGTAATATCGTAGGTAAATATGAAAAAAATCAAAGTTGAACATTTGTGAATTGAATCTTGCACATTCAGTACACTCGCTGTCATGAGATTCCCATGCCCTTTGATTAACCGGCAGTGCGAGTGTGACTGGACTGAGATGTCTCCACTCCAATAACCTCAGTCAAACGCCGCCACCCAATTTCTAACCTGCACATCGGCAAACAAGACCGCATCACCACAATACTCTAACCCCTCCTTCAGCTCACGATCCAATCCCAGATCAATTTCGAACATCGCACTCACCGGCTTCAAGATCCTCCACGGACTCGCCCCTGCTCATCCTTCCCCTCCCATCTCACTCGACTCTGTCAACACTCTCTCTCCTACCTCTCCCCTCTCATCTCATTCTATTCCCTCAACTCTCTCTCTCCTACCTCTCCCCTCTCATCTCATTCTATTCCCTCAACACTCTCTCCTACCTCTCCCCTCTCATCTCATTCTATTCCCTCAACACTCTCTCTCCTACCTCTCCCCTCTCATCTCATTCTATTCCCTCAACACTCTCTCTCCTACCTCTCCCCTCTCAACTCACTCTACTCCCCTCCACACACTCTCCTACCTCTCCCCTCTCAACTCACTCTACTCCCCTCCACACACTCTCCTACCTCTCCCCTCTCACCTAACTCTATTCCCTCAACGCTCTCTCTCCTACCTCTCACCTCTCATCTCACTTTACTCCCATGTCAATAGATAGGTTGACGAGCAGCAAGGAGAGGCGGGTAGATAGGTAGGTGGGAGGGCAGAAAAGAGGTAGGTCTATAGGTCAGTCTGAGTGGTGGTTAGATAGGTAGGCATGCATGCAGGTGACCATAATCTAGAGGTAGCTATAGAGATTTGTAAGGGGTTTTGATTGGCAGGATGCTACGTGGGCACACGGGAAAGGTAGGTGACACAATAATATAGGTGCGGTAAGAAAGGTGCGTTGCTTCGATAAGGGTGTTGCTAGCGGTGTTGCTCAGAGTCTATATGCCAGAGTATAAATTGGTGACACCTGAGGTGGCAAATATTGAATAGTTCCAATGTATGAATACAGTTAGTACAAGTTAAATGTTTGATAACCCACTCATTCGAAATGGGTCATCACACACATCACTGTTTTCGGCCACATAATGAGATTGGGACCTCTAAAGTTGTGCCACTTCAGGTGGTAGCAACGAGCGATATTTCTTGTCTGGGCTCATGGACTAGGAGGCAAGGCATGTGAGTGGAAAGAAGCCACGGTAGGTGGATAGGTTAGTGAGCAGTAAAGATAGGCATGTATGCATGTAGGTCGATTTTGGAAGCGTAGGATAGATAGGTAAAAAGAGGGGAGCAATTATTCACCTGCCTGGCGTTTTTGGTGACTTATCGCGATGTAATAATTGAAAAAAATATTATATATTTTACTTTTTTGGTGAATTTAGCAGCCTCTAGTGACTGCAAGGGGTCACACGAACTGAGGAACGTCCATTCTTGCATACGTAATTTGATGCCTTTGCTGTGGCTTAAGAATGAAGTGTTCTTGTCGGACGCAGAATGATACTTCGAGTAGGTGGGTGAGCAAAACTAAAATAGACTGGGAATTTGGTGGACAGCTGTGCAACCAGCTAGACAAACAGGCAGGCAGGTACGTACGTTGAACTTCTTTCGCACCGTACGTAGCCAACCGCGCTCATCGGAGGTGCGGGGGACGGTTAACAAACTTAACTCAAAAAAGCAGATCTAAAGAAATTAGTTTTCAATATCGATTTAAAAGTGCCTAGCTCCCAGGGTCTTCCGAATATCGAAGGTAGGTAGTTGGGATGCGCTCCCAAAGTTCAGATCAATCCAAAAAGAATCGGAAAATTGATCGAGATACAACATTTGGGATGATTCGTTTCGGAGTGATCCATCAAGTAGGACATCACAGGAACTGAAACCCACTTACATTGCGTCGTGCCTGTGCTTTTCCTCACCAAAAGTGTCGTCACGTATCACCGAGTGACGTCACTTGTGCTCGCAAGAAGACGGGTTCAATGATCAGGTCATGAACACCTGAACAAAAGACCCTAAATTTAGTTGGACAATCTGAAAATGTTAAATTGTTCAGTCCAAAACCTATCCCCGGTTGGTATTTACAAAAGCAGTCAGGCATACAGGCATGTAGGTAGGTAGATACGTACGTATGTTGAACTTCTTTCGCACCGTACGTAGCCAACTGCGCTAATCGGAGGTGCGGGGGAAGGACAACAAACTAAGACACAAAATGCAATTGTGGTCGGTGCGTGTCCAGGTAGATTTGGTGGATGTGCAGGTCGACGTGCCCCTTCATTTAAGCCAGTCCGGAGCCCATGGAGACTACGCAACTATTTTGCAACGCAGACTCGCATTACCCTTTTCGCTTTTCTCCGGAGGAGTTTGGATTTGTTTTTTTCTTTCTTATTTCCTTGCTCATTACGGCTAATGGGCTGCTTTTGAACGCGTGGTTTGACGCCGTGAAAATCGCCAACAAGCAAACAAAACGGGGGGGAGGGGGGGGCAGAGGAATAAATAATGCTGACCGCTGCTTAAAATGAAGAGACACCGCTGAGGCTTTACAGAATCGTTCAGTGCCTCAAGGGTTTTCAGGTAGCCCTGGAAACCACTATATGTCATGATTTCTGGTGGTGGGGGACGTAAGCAGCGTTGTGTGAAGTGATTGTACTGTCTGCGTTCCCTACAAAGTGGCAAATGTGTGCATTGTTGAGTTATTGTGATATGCAGTACGTGTTACATTTCTGGAGGTAATTTGGAAATGTAGCGTGTGCGTAGCGTGTGCACAGGGCAGTGGGCGGAGGGGAGTAGTGGCGTCGTGGTTCCAACACTGCTCCGTGATTTTGGCCGCCTCTGACCTCTGGCTGTGATCTACAAACTTGAGCTGCGGGAGGAATGTGAGCCTGGCTTGGATCTCCCATAGGTTGACTCGGCCTCAAATAAATAAAAAGAGGCATGGCGAGTGATCACGATGGCGGCCAGGCATGATGCGGTGCCACGTGACCGGCTATCTGGACTGTGCCGGTGTTGAATTGGCGTTTTATAGCCCAGTTGACGTTTTACCGACTATGAGAATACATTGTTATCTTTATCTTCATGATTGTGTGTGTGTGTAATCAGGTGGCTAAGATACAGCAAGTTGGCAAGGTTGGGACATGTCGGTGGGGTGATTAGAATGGTGATGTATTTGCATCGCGCCGGTTGCCTGCATCGCTAGTTCTGCTGCCCGTGTGGTGATGCGTGGTCGATACAGGACGCTGCAGCTTGGACAGGTCTCATCAGCTAAGCAGGTTGTAGCCTCGTTGGTCCGTGGACTGGTGGCCACCAGGGCTTGCCGGGTGCCCTGGGTGTGGGGGCGGCGAGGCGTAGCCAACAAATTGCAAGTGCCGATTCTCACACCCGCTCAAGAAACGCGGTGGATTTTCTGCGGGTCCTCTGGTTTCCTCCGCATGACACCAAACTCTCATTAATGACACTGGTCGAACATGCCGAGATGGCAACCTCCCAAAAAAACGAGCCTTGACACTCGGTGAGGCATTAATGGCTGGGTAACCAAAGGGAAATTTGATTTATTACAATATGTTTTCTGTTTCAATGCAATTATCGTAGACCAGTTCAGCTGCAGGGGCTCAATATTATTATTGTATCGAGATGCCTCTCATTACACAGCATGGAAGAGAGAGAGCGTGCTGTTTAGTGTTAGATGAGAGAGTCATACTGGAGTGGCTCCGAAGTAGTTCTGCAGTGTCAACTTCATGAGCCGTGCCTTAACCGGAGTTCCAAAAGCGTGTTTAGTCACATCATAATATTTACTCCGATAGCACCCCTAGGGCCCAATAGGTGATGCAAGTTTGATGAGTCAGTGTCAAAGTGTCTGCCTGCGTAAGTTCACGAGGAGGAGCATGGGAAGGAGGTGGGGAGGAGGAGGGCTGGTCCCAGTTGGGAGCCGTGAGCCACTGGTGAAAATTCCACACCCGTTGGGACAACCAACTATCGATGTCATTCAGAGTGATGCTGATCGTATTGAAGCTGCGGGGACGATGGGCTGAGGTGACCCACGATCTACCAACCTTCCAATCGTGAGCCAAGTTTCCCCGACCACTGTAACAGCCGGTGTGGACACTCTTAGAGACCGTTTCAACTCACTTTGTCTTTGCTTTTACTTTTTAAAATGCTACCCAGATAAGGCCCACTGAGCTGCATGGCTTTTTTTCAGAAGCAATCTGGCCGCAAATGATAGCTCAACGAAGTGGCTTACCGTGTGGACATTTGTAGCAGCCAAATGCCCTAAGCGCATGTTTCTAAATGTGGAGGGAAAAACTGAAGAACCTGGAGAAAAATCCACGCGACCACGGGGAGAGAGACATGCAAACTCCAAATATACAGCAGGCGTCAGGGTCTGGATCGAAACCACGGCCTCCTACATACCAGGCGAGGTAATTAACATCTCGCCAACGCGGCGCTCAAACAGTAGTGCATAGACAATTGTTGCACAACAACAATGCACGATTGTTGTGTAAGTGGCAAAGCAGTTTTTCCTAACGTGCAGTTAGTTTTCCATTACACCACTCGCCATTTTGCTCACCCAATTACTCCACAACTGAGTAATTGGCACATAAAAAAATAACTTTGAAAAAAAAAGTCAATTTGGCCGTTTAAGTTTCCACAATGAACGTGTAAACGTAACAACAATTTTGACATATTGGTCCCTCGAATTGAATGTAATCAAATTAACAAGGTAATTGGGAAATTTTAGCGCTTGTTCACGCGGAATAACGCATGCTATAAGCCTGCCCAATTACTTGACTCTTTCGAGCGATCAGTATGGTTTTTTTTAAGTGTTTTTTTTTGCTTCGCCACTGTTAACCATTGTTACATAAACCAACACAGCAGTGTGGTACACAGTGCACGACTCGTCCGGTAGCCTGGTGCACCGTAAACGCATGGCACCGTCGAGGGCACTTGTACGGCACGTGCATGAAAAGGTAAAGGTGGAGGACCCTTCAAGCACTTGCTCACTCTGCTGTTAGCGGAAAGACCCGCAACTGGGTGATCGAACGGTCGACATCTGGATTGGCAAGTCCAGCATGCCAACGGTCTATACGTAGTGGCAGTGGTAGTAGTAACAATACGTTGGCTTTATGGTGTGTGGAGGATTTGTGCAGCGAGTCGTTACCTCAAGTGAGAAGCACTGCGGTAGTAGTACCCTCATTAAAATGGAATTGGCCAAGCATCGCCAATGCAAAAGGCCCTGCTGAAAAGAAGAAGAAAAAAAACCCCACAAACCTCTTGGGACTCAGTAAGGCTTTCTAGGGTGAATTAAGATTTGTCGTTTATTTGTTAATTAGTCGGCTTAAGTGGATAAAAATGGGTTTGTGTGTGTGTTTTTAATCGTCCATTGCAGGCTTTTGTTCTGTCCAACTGGGTTAAAATTCAAATGGGAAAAAGAAACTTTGCACATGAGCTGGTGATATGAGCAATGAATTCTGGAATGGGTTTTTCTTACAAAAATGCTGCTGCACTTGGAATAAAGTAAGCTCTTAAATGTGAAACCCTTGAAGCTGGGTGGCTAAGCGAAACGCGTAACATTTTCTCTGTCAAGCCAATCTGTGAAAAGAATGTACATATTATATAACAGGCACGATCTACCCCAACAGGAAACGAATTGTGAATTGTATAATAGACATTTGAAAACATAGCAAACCTTATTTGCCAAACTTAACTCACCGCTAATCAATGACGTATTGCCACAAATGGCAATCGGTTATCTTGTGAATTGCGTTGACTTTTTGTTGGGAAGGGATACTTTTGGAAAGTAAACTGATTACTAATTACTTGACATTCCGGAAGATATTGCAAAGACGCGTAAAGCAAACGTGTCTAAGCGGCTTGCGCAATGTCAAAGTTCATTGCACGTACAGTATGTACGTTGAAACTTCTTTCCCACCATACGTATCCAAACGTGCTAATCCGAGGCGTGGGAGACGGACAACAAGTTTCACTAATCGTCTGACAGTCTGTGAATGGGGAACGTGGGAAAAGTACCGAACGTGGCGAGTGAAGAGGCTCCTGCAAAATGTGACCCCAACACCGTCCAGAGGCAGGTGGACGTTGCTGAGGAAACAGAAGTGGAATATTCAGAGGGAATGTGTCCATCGTGGAGGTGAATGGGTTTGAAAGAGGAGGCGTCAGAAAAACTCATGCACATATTTTCCCTCGGTCGATCGCCTACGTCAAGCTGAAAATTGCAGGAGGCTGCAATTGTCACGGTGGAGGAGGTGGATGGGGAGGCCGGGGCCTAGAGCCTCGTTGTGCCGTCCATTTCATTGCACAATGCAGACACGTGGACAGTGCAGAATGTAATGTATTATGTTGAACTTCTTTCGCACTGTACGTAAACAACCGTGCTCATCAGAGGTGCGGGTGAAGCACAACAAACTGAAGACAAAAAGCAGTTCTAAAGAAATGAGTTGTCAATCTAGATCGAAGGAAGAGTTGAGGGGAGAAAAGTTGAGTCTCTGAGATGTCCGTGTTACGGGAAATATTCTGAATTTCGAGAAGAGTCGAGAGAGTATCGACATCAACAAGAAACTGGGAATAGATAGAGATGATGTAGATATCGTACAGCAGAGATGTCTCCTCTGCGCGATGTGGTCCGGACAGAGCAATGAGAGGTTCCCCGACACCTCCTCGTTTGGTCAAATCGATTGGACGAGGAGAAGGTGGACACAAGAGAGACTCAAGACTCGCCGGGGACAGGCAAGGGTGGAGTTTAAAAACAAACAAAAAATATCCTAAACTAAACTATTTTAATTTTACCAGGTCAGGCCCACTGAGCTATATAGATCTGTTTCAGAAGCGACCTGGCCACAAATGATCGCTCAACGAAGTGGCTTATCACGTGGAATTCTATAGCAGCAGCCAAAAAACCATGAACGCGTGTTGATGTTGATTCTAAATGTGGAGGGGAAAATTGGAGGACCCGGAGAAAAATCCATGCGACCACGGGGAGAACATGCAAACTCCAAATATACGGGCGTCAGGGTCGGGATCAGGATCGAACCCACGATCTCCTGTATACCAGGCGAGGTAGTTAACATCTCGCCACCGTGGTGCTCCCCCCCACGCCCCATAGTCCGTCCACAGTTTGGCTGTGGATGGGCTGCCAGAGCACGCAAATCCTTCGGTGTCACCTTAGGCATTAAGTGAAGTAAACGTAATCTCGTCGGATTCCTGGATCGCTTGTCTGATTATAATTAATTATTATGTTGTATTCATCTCAGGCTGATCTGACTTTAGTTATCGCAGCACTACAACTGCAGGCTACGTAGACAGGTACATATGTAACGGCCCTCTTGAGCCCCCCTCCCACACCACGTTGTGCCACGGTGGTTATTTGACCGCATTTCGCCATGCTGGCCAGCGCGTGGTTGGCGAATGTGGTGAGCGATAGCCATGGCAAGCTTACAAGTGCAGACCAAGTACACGCCAATGGATGTTGCTGTGCGTGCACTGTTTGGGCTCAACCCTGTTGAGGCTACTGAAAACTGACGAGGTCGCGGGTATTCCAAGTCTCTGTGTCGTGATCGGCACTTATCGGCTGCTGCTGCTGCAGCTGCTGTCCCTTGCACGAACCCCGGGCTGCTGGCGTGATACGTTTCCCCGTTCAATAGTTTTCCACGACATTTATCGAAGATGTAAAAATGAAAGTAATCGCGCGGACAAAGAAGTCACCGCCGTTAGCACTTGTTCACAATAACCTTGACTACGCCCTCAAAGTATGCATCATGGGATTGCCAGTAGTATCTCCTTGCGGTAAGCTGATCGCAAGCGTCCACGTTGTTTGTAACACATCATTCCCCCGAAAGTATAGATCCGTGGGCTTGGCCCCAAACCCATTCACCTTCATACGACGTTTTAGGCATCAGGGCTCGCAATGACCCCCAAGTTACCGTGGCTTAACCCCCCCCCACTACCCCAAAGCCCACCACACCCACCACCACACAATAACTTCACACGGGCCCCACGACTCGTTTCATCCAAACACATCAAGCGCCATCCCACCAACTTGTCACCCTGCGAGCAACATCATTGGTGGTGGATTCAACTCCTCACCCCCCAAACCCCCAACGACTCCGCGGCCGCACGAGCCCTCGAAAAAAATCCTCAACGCCCGGGACCGCAACGACGACCCCATCGGCAAGGACGCGACCTCCCCCCACTACCCCCCCCCCCACTAACACCCACCCCCCCATCGCCAAGCGCACGCAAAACCCATCGCCCGCAGGAAGCACCGACACCCGGCACGCGTCCAGCGGCTAACAGGAGGTGGACTGCGTCGGTATCGCCGATCTTGCTGACATTCGCCAATCAAATACAGGGGGGTTGTCACACGACTGCTCGGTCACAAATATCGATTGCCCATATGCGTCGATTGGCAATGGATCGCAGCGGATCGACCTTTCAACTTTGAGCCTGGTTGCCGCATGGACCGAGCCGAATCGATTGCGGTGAAAAAACTTTGATCCACGTTTCACAGTGACCGTGTGTGTGTAAAGACCTCCCCCTCCTCCTATCCACCACCCCCCCACCCCCGTTCGCCCCCCCCGCCGACTTTCTTCCATATACGGGGGGGGGCGGGGGAGGGGGGGGGCAAATCTCTGATCGGTGATGTCGCCGCGTGTCCGATTTCATCGCTCTGATTCCGGCGCTACGCTCGCAGCGAGCTACCAGCGCGCAACGGGGGAGAGTGGTGAACGGGGGAAGTTTGGGGGGAGGGGAGTAGGGGGGGGTAGGGGGGGTAGGGGGTAGGTGGGGGGGTGGGTGGGGGGGTTGATCGGCCGAGGCGGGCTGAGCTGGGGAGAATCACGCTGGGCCCGCTTGCGCGTGCACGCTGAACACGACGCGACTTGAGCTGCGGGGGGGGAGGGGGAGTTTTCTTTGTTTTTGGAGGGCTCCGATGGCGAGGTTTGCGTTGGGACAGGAGCGATGCGGGGGGTGGTGGGTGGGGTGGGGGGCATGGGGGGTGTTCGGGCTGTAGTTCTCCCTGCCCGGCCCCCCTCCTCCGGCTCAGTCCGCGTAGATGATGAAGCCTGAGAAGGTGGAGTACTTGTTGGTGTTGCCGCCGTGCGCCTTGCCGCCGTCCAGCTTCACGTAGACCTCGTCGCCTGCGTCCAGGTGCAGGATCACCGAGTTGCTCGCGTAGTCGTAGTTCTGGTCGGCGTCCTGCGCGATGGAGCTCGCACGCACCTGGGGGGGGGGGGGGACGCGTGGAGTGGGGGGGGGGCACACGCGGGGGGTGGGGGGGGGCACACACCCGGGTGTGGGGGGGGCACACAGGCGGGGGGTGGGGGGACACACGTGGGGGGGTGGGGGGGGCACACGTGGGGAGTGGGGGGGGCACACAGGCGGGGGGTGGGGGGGCACACACACGTGGGGGGTGGGGGGGGCACACACCCGGGGGGTGGGGGGGCAGACACGCGGTGGGGTGGGGGACATTTGGGGGGTGGGGGGGGTACACGCAATGGACACGGCCAATGAACGTCGAGCCGGGGATTTCTGCTCATTGAAGGAATCGTCAGGGTCGAGAGCGAACCCACGACCTCCTGTGCACCGGGCGAGGTAGTGAACGTCTCTGAATAGCTCGGCCAATCGGGTAGCGTGAAGGCGGTTTGGGGAACAAAATGTCCCGCCGATGACAATCGACGCGTGGCCGCTACATGGGCAGTATGCGGGTGCCAGCTTTATGACATCGTAGGCATCGGCCGTGGCACACTGAGCGTGCCTTCTCGGTGTTTTCCCACAGGATGTGGGCGTTAGTAGTGGGGAACCATTTTAAAATGGGTTCGTGTAATCGAAGGCAAAATGTAATCAACAAAAACATTTGAATTATTGGCCTCGATAACCAATGGTCCGAATTGTACGATAAAAAACCGAGCACAGAAAGTTACGCATTGTAATCCATAAACGTTACGTCCATGTTAACGATTGGAATTCGTGCCAACTTTGTGAAATCTACAAACGGTCACGCACCAAACAAGATCTGTAACTACAACTCTGTGTCCAACTTCTGTCTCTCTGTATCCTCTAAGACGATAGCGACCACTCACAGCAATACCTGACCGAGGCCTGTGGTCAGTGTTCACGTTTTCTTAAAGGAAGGCCCTGAACTCAGTGTGATGTAAGCACACGTTGCTTTCATCCGAACCACCCTCATCGTATGAGTAATGCTCATATCCCCCCCCCGCCACCCACGAATAACACGACACTGGGAAAGGCAACAGTGGTCGCCCAATGAAGAGTTTGGAATCCACCACGGAGCTCTCACCCACCCCGCAGTTCTCATCCACCCAGAGTTCTCATCCACCCAGAGTTCTCATCCACCCAGAGTTCTCATCCACCCAGAGTTCTCATCCACCCAGAGCTCTCACCCACCCCGCAGTTCTCATCCACCCAGAGTTCTCATCCACCCAGAGTTCTCATCCACCCAGAGCTCTCATCCACCCAGAGTTCTCATCTACCCAGAGTTCTCATCCACCCAGAGCTCTCACCCACCCAGAGTTCTCATCCACCCAGAGCTCTCACCCACCCAGAGTTCTCATCCACCCAGAGTTCTCATCCACCCAGAGTTCTCATCCACCCAGAGTTCTCATCCACCCGCAGTTCTCATCCACCCGCAGTTCTCATCCACCCAGAGTTATCATCCACCCAGAGTTCTCATCCACCCAGAGTTCTCATCCACCCACAGTTCTCATCCACCCAGAGTTCTCATCCACCCAGAGTTCTCATCCACCCGCAGTTCTCATCCACCCAGAGTTCTCATCCACCCAGAGTTCTCATCCACCCAGAGTTCTCATCCACCCAGAGTTCTCATCCACCCGCAGTTCTCATCCACCCAGAGTTCTCATCCACCCAGAGTTCTCATCCACCCAGAGCTCTCACCCACCCCGCAGTTCTCATCCACCGCAGTTCTCATCCACCCGCAGTTCTCATCCACCCAGAGTTCTCATCCACCCAGAGTTCTCATCCACCCAGAGTTCTCATCCACCCGCAGTTCTCATCCACCCAGAGTTCTCATCCACCCAGAGTTCTCATCCACCCAGAGCTCTCACCCACCCCGCAGTTCTCATCCACCCGCAGTTCTCACCCACCCGCAGTTCTCATCCACCCAGAGTTCTCATCCACCCGCAGTTCTCACCCACCCAGAGTTCTCATCCACCCAGAGTTCTCATCCACCCAGAGTTCTCATCCACCCAGAGTTCTCACCCACCCAGAGTTCTCATCCACCCAGAGTTCTCATCCACCCAGAGTTCTCATCCACCCAGAGTTCTCATCCACCCAGAGTTCTCATCCACCCGCAGTTCTCACCCACCCAGAGTTCTCATCCACCCGCAGTTCTCACCCACCCAGAGTTCTCATCCACCCGCAGTTCTCATCCACCCGCAGTTCTCATCCACCCGCAGTTCTCATCCACCCAGAGTTCTCATCCACCCGCAGTTCTCATCCACCCAGAGTTCTCATCTACCCGCAGTTCTCATCCACCCGCAGTTCTCATCCACCCAGAGTTCTCATCCACCCAGAGTTCTCATCCACCCAGAGTTCTCATCCATCCAGAGTTCTCATCCACCCAGAGTTCTCATCCACACAGAGTTCTCATCCACCCACAGTTCTCATCCACCCAGAGTTCTCATCCACCCAGAGTTCTCATCCACCCAGAGTTCTCATCCACCCACAGTTCTCATCCACC
Source organism: Lampetra fluviatilis (assembly GCF_964198595.1). Lineage (NCBI taxonomy): Eukaryota > Metazoa > Chordata > Hyperoartia > Petromyzontiformes > Petromyzontidae > Lampetra > Lampetra fluviatilis. The sequence goes on along the minus strand of NC_136295.1, from coordinate 4,312,557 downwards.
CAGAGTTCTCATCCACCCAGAGTTCTCATCCACCCAAAGTTCTCATCCACCCGCAGTTCTCACCCACCCAGAGTTCTCATCCACCCGCAGTTCTCATCCACCCAGAGTTCTCATCCACCCACAGTTCTCATCCACCCAGAGTTCTCATCCACCCAGAGTTCTCATCCACCCGCAGTTCTCATCCACCCAGAGTTCTCATCCACCCACAGTTCTCATCCACCCAGAGTTCTCATCCACCCACAGTTCTCATCCACCCAGAGTTCTCATCCACCCAGAGTTCTCATCCACCCGCAGTTCTCACCCACCCAGAGTTCTCATCCACCCGCAGTTCTCATCCACCCAGAGTTCTCATCCACCCACAGTTCTCATCCACCCAGAGTTCTCATCCACCCACAGTTCTCATCCACCCAGAGTTCTCATCCACCCAGAGTTCTCATCCACCCGCAGTTCTCATCCACCCAGAGTTCTCATCCACCCACAGTTCTCATCCACCCAGAGCTCTCATCCACCCAGAGTTCTCATCCACCCAGAGTTCTCATCCACCCACAGTTCTCATCCACCCAGAGTTCTCATCCACCCAGAGTTCTCATCCACCCACAGTTCTCATCCACCCAGAGTTCTCATCCACCCAGAGTTCTCATCCACCCAGAGTTCTCATCCACCCAGAGCTCTCATCTACCCAGAGTTCTCATCCACCCAGAGTTCTCATCCACCCAGAGCTCTCATCCACCCAGAGCTCTCATCCACCCACAGTTCTCATCCACCCAGAGTTCTCATCCACCCAGAGCTCTCATCCACCCAGAGTTCTCATCCACCCAGAGTTCTCATCCACCCAGAGCTCTCACCCACCCAGAGTTCTCATCCACCCAGAGCTCTCATCCACCCGCAGTTCTCACCCACCCAGAGTTCTCATCCACCCGCAGTTCTCACCCACCCAGAGTTCTCATCCACCCACAGTTCTCATCCACCCAGAGTTCTCATCCACCCAGAGTTCTCATCCACCCACAGTTCTCATCCACCCAGAGTTCTCATCCACCCAGAGTTCTCATCCACCCAGAGCTCTCACCCACCCAGAGTTCTCATCCACCCAGAGCTCTCATCCACCCGCAGTTCTCACCCACCCAGAGTTCTCATCCACCCGCAGTTCTCATCCACCCATAGTTCTCATCCACCCACAGTTCTCATCCACCCAGAGTTCTCATCCACCCAGAGTTCTCATCCACCCGCAGTTCTCATCCACCCAGAGTTCTCATCCACCCAGAGTTCTCATCCACCCAGAGTTCTCATCCACCCAGAGTTCTCATCCACCCAGAGCTCTCATCCACCCAGAGTTCTCATCCACCCAGAGTTCTCATCCACCCACAGTTCTCATCCACCCAGAGCTCTCATCGACCCAGAGCTCTCATCCACCCAGAGTTCTCATCCACCCAGAGTTCTCATCCACCCAGAGTTCTCATCCACCCAGAGTTCTCATCCACCCACAGTTCTCATCCACCCAGAGTTCTCATCCACCCAGAGTTCTCATCCACCCAGAGTTCTCATCCACCCAGAGTTCTCATCCACCCACAGTTCTCATCCACCCAGAGCTCTCATCAAACAACTTGAGGCCGTCGAGGGAGATGAGCGAGCGCCCAGCGCTGCTCGTTCGCGGCGCGGACAACGCTCTCTGGACTCGAAGAAGCTCAATATGCTTCTACATCGCAATCACGGAGCCTGCGGTCAATATTTCATTACTCGTTGATTTATTTTTCCCTGCCGAGTTTTTATTGTCTATTTGTACGAACGGCGTTCGTCCTGTCGCATGGAGCTCCTTCATTACCCACAGCGAAGTGATCACATTGATACGGGCCCACACACGCACACATATATATAGAGCAGAGAGAAACTTTCACTTATGCAACCACCAAAAGCTTCACAGCCTTAATTAGCCTATTAAGTTACTGCTACGAGGAGAGAACAATTTTCACATTTAAAGCAGTGTTGCTGCTGCTGCCTCTAGTTATAATTACAAGATAATGACCCACCTTTATATCTTGCCACACTGCTTGTCTATAAACCCCAGGGGTATTTTCCCATTTGGCAGCAGTTTTGTCTGGCTCATAGCTTGGCGGCGTATTTAGTTTGCACATTATTTTTCATTGTACCTCGGGTTGCTGCTTTCTACTACACCGTTGCACAGAATATGGGGAACGCGACTGGGAATTTTAGAGGTAACGAAAGATTCCCCCGTGGCACCTCGGTCACGTTTGCTTTGAGCATGCTTCGCCACATTTGGTCGGTGCAAATTTGCGAAGGGGGGCTCCAGATTGGTTCAGACGCCACTCGCCACGGGCAAATTTTGTGATCGGGAATAGAGCAGTGCGCTTGCCACCGCCGAACACCCAGAATTATACAATTGCAGCACTGCCCGATGAGCCGAATGACAGTTTTAACATGTAGGCTTAACACGTAGGCATTTTGCGACCAATATTATTTGTAGTTAAGTTTTTTATTCACAGCCATGGGTGATGTCAGTCAGTGGCAGACTGGCAGCAGTGTCAATGTGTACGTTTGTGTTATTTTATAACCAATGTGGCTAAGGAGTTTTTGTTGTTTGTGCTTTGGCAATCTAGGAATTGTTGCCATCCACGCGTGCTGTCTGATCAGTCTTTACGGCCGTATTTCATCTTTACTCGTAAAAAAAATTACATCCAGATCTCAGTCAATTTCCTTTGGATCTTCATTTACCATTATCATCATAACCTTCAGTTATCATTACCACCATTTAAAATCATATTTGATCATTATTTGTGATTATTTATTGTACGTATGTATAAGGCGCAGCGGACTCCCACAACGGGCTGCAGAGCACTGTACAGGATTTTTTTTTTAATAGTAATCACAAAATAAACTATCTCTAGTTTATCTCAAATAGCATTGGAAATAAGTTGATTTTTTAGAATATCAGTGATCAGGCGCAGTTCTTCAGGCGGAGCATTCAAAATCTGAGGGCCAAGGACTGAAACAGCCTGAGCTCCGAAACGTGTTTTTGCCAAAAGCGTGACTGACACAGGAGGATGGTGTGTGACGACCTCAAACTCCATCATCATCAGCATCATTATTATTATACTAAAATTTGTTACACATAGAGCAAAGCCGGCTTTGGCTTCGCGACACGTGCTACACCTTGGCGGAGGGTGCAGCAACTGTCATACACACACACGCGTGTTAGCCTGTGCGTGTTCATGTACGAGACGATTTCAGATGCCAATTGGTCGGCTGGGTCAGCTGTTGGGGCGAGCGTGATGATGTCAGCATGCACAGCTCTCTTCTCCCCAACCCTCCCCTCGACCACTGATTAGCTGCGGAAATGTGTGTACATCTGAGGCGCCACCAAATTCCGCGTGGCAAATCGGGCCCAATTTTTTTTTTAAAACGTTCCGCTGGAATTCCGCAAATAAAGTGTGGAAAACAAACTCCACGTGAATGGGGCCCGAATTGACTTTCCGCTCAAACGAGAGTGTGGTGGCAGCCATCTCCATCGCTGGCCTTGGGCCAATGGTGGTAATTTTGTATTACTTTGGCAAAGGCTGGTCTCTCTTTGTAAGACAATTACTGTTGGATTACCCCAAAGTGGCATTGATTTTATCGATCGCAGAGGAATAACGGTCTATGTTGGGGATTTTTGACTTGCGACGTGCCCGTTGTGAGTCGAGCACCTTCCCAGTGATGCTGCGCTGCCATCAATCATTAATCCCTTAACACCATACACAGGAGTATATTTGCACAAAAAGTTAAAAAAAGTGCTACCAGGCATCACGTATAAATCTATCCTGACGGCAACATCGCTAAGCACTCGACTGACGATTGGAAAGTTACTGTTCGTCATAGATTTTTGGGTCAGATCGCATCAGTGAAATGTATGCTGTAATCCCATCACCACCTGACACAGCCAAAGACTAAAGTTGTCACGTGAACAAACGTGGCGATGTATATTTTTACTGCTTCACCGCACTGGTGTGTTGGAGAGCAATCTCACAATCGTCGCCAAATACGTGAGAAGTTTCGCTAGATAGTCACAACCAACAATATCAGTCGGTTGCGAGGATTATTCGCGTGACAACTTTTCATTTTGTTGTGTCGGGTGGAGGAGGGTTTAGAACACACATCTTACTTCTGCGACTTGACCCAAGAAATCAATCACGAAAGCCGATGTGGAAAGATAAGGGTTGAAATTCCGGTCAGAGGTCAACTCAGCCCATCATGCTCCCAGAGCCATAAAATCAGAACCAATTTGTAAGAAGCCTAAAGTAGTCATCCTATATTTGGGCCCCCTCGATATAAATATGGAATTTCCATCACTTGTCTTGTGATGGATGTGCGGCACGCCCCTTGCTCGTTTGAGCGCGCCAACACTCTCGCTGTACTTAAGCACTGCACAGCACACCATCTGAACTTCTTTCACACCGTACGTAGACAACCCTGCTTATCGGAGGCGTGGAGGAAGGACAACACACTAATCACTAAAATTAGTTCGAAAGAAATTAGTTTTCAATCTAGATTTAAAGGTTCATAGCTTCAGTGGCTTCCTAATATCGGAAGGAAGAGCGTTCCAGACGGCCGCAGAAGCGCATCTGAAAGCACGCGATGCATTGAGCGTTGTGTCAGCTCCTCCGAGACAACAATGGAAATGCATTAGCGTACCGCGTTAATGGATTGCAAGTTAAGCACTTCATTAGCTGCATTCTTTACGTGTTAATTTCCACCCCGGCGGACAATCCACTAAATCTTGCCATATGGATTGTGTCTGACCGCTAGCTTACATGGGACAATAAGTTCTTCGGGTGAGAACGCGACGAGAAAGTATTTGCCTTATGAGCTTTCCACATGCGCATACGATAGCAGAGTGCGTGCGTGTGCATGTGCTCAAATGTGTGTCTGTTAAAGGCTTTGTTTATGTATGTGCAGGGAGTGGTGACAATGTTTAACATACCCGCGCGATGTACTTGATGACTTCAATTTCATTCACATCGATAGCGAACATCAGTGGCAAGTGGTAACAAAACTTGTGCTGACCATTTCTTAGGTCGACTCAGCCCCATGCTGCCCTGTTTAGATGCTCACTAACAGGGCTTGCCTCAACACTCTATATATCATTGTGTGTATGTTTGTGATGTGGATGTGACAATGGGGAGCGGTCGGGTAGCGGCTAGCGCACTGCACTACAAACCTGGCAACCCGAGTTCGATTCCTGCTCACTGCCAACGCCAGTAACAATTATCCGAACCAGACTTGGTTCTCCCCTTGGTCGACTCAAATGCGTATCCGGTGGGGTGTCCAAACATCGCCACTGGGGAGGCGAGCGTGCATAGTGTGGGCCACCCATCCCCTCGTGCGCCGTGCCGGCCTTCATAGGTGCTCACTAACAGCAACTTGCCCCAACAGTCTGTTGAGGCTACACGGGGGATATTTGTCTTTGTGTGTGTGTCTGACTGTGTGTGTTGGGTGATTATGGGGAGCGGTAGTGGAGCGGTTAGCGCGCTGCGCTATGAACCCGGCGACACGGGTTCGATTCCCGCTCAAGGCTAACACCAGTGACGATTATCTGAACCGGTCCTGGGCCTCCCCTAGGTCGACTCAACCTTAAATGAGTACCTGGTGCGGTGTGTAAACATCGCCACTGGGGAGACAAAGGCGGTCGGGCGTGGTGCTGGCCACTCACCCCCTCGTTCGTTTTCCGTTCCGGCCTTCATAGGTGCTCACTAACAGCACTTGCCCCTACAGTCTGTTAAGGCTATACGGGGGATCTTTATCTGTGTTGGGTGCTTATCACTGTCGGCAGCACTAAGCCAGTTGTGGAAATTCCACATTCCCAGCGTGGGGGAAGGGCTGTACATCGGATGACCACTGTTGAAATTCCCAGTAATTGGTACTCATTTTATTAACCCTAGACTGTATGTCATTGCACGTGTGATCTTTTGATTGTCGCGTGTGTGTGTGTGTGTGTTTTGTATGCATGTGCATATCCTATATCTGTGTGGAGCGACTTGTTGCGTAGTGGCTAACAAACGATTGAAATAATTTTGAGCCGAAGTTAAATCCCAGGCCATGTGGAAGGTGATATCTGCAACCAATTTAGCTTGACACCCCATTTTTATTGGCTCTAGAAGTTGACACTGCAGAACTACTTCTGGAGTCGCATCAACAAGGCATTGCTCACACAACGCTATGGACAGCGCTCCTCCATGTTCTGCTACAAGTGCTTTGCTGCATGCCAGTCGTGTAATAAAAATTTGAAACATTTTGCCAGAGCTTGTTTAGCTCAAGGAACGTGAACAAGAGGGTAATCAGTCCGTTTATTTGGGTAAGCCCCATTGAGCAAAGAAGCCCTTCTCCGTGTCTGAGTTAAAACACCGTAGCAGCACTCCTGATGTTCATGGGTTTGAACCCAGGTGTCGAGCCACTCGAGATCAAACCAGAGTCTCAAATGCAACGCTTTGGCACCCACGTGTCTTGTCACTGGTAACTCTCAGCGAAATATTTAGCTAGATTTTTGCAACAATTTTTTCTATATTCGAGATCTATTCTGAATGTTACAGCTGTAAAATCTTGCCACGTGACAGATACTCCTTAACAGGGCTGTTCAAAATCCAGACACACAGTGTGGATGAGAGATCTCTTGAAACGACTCCAAAAATACTTTCGTGACATCTTCATGCGCACCATTCCATGACATGATATAAGATGCTCCGCACGCCCAAGTTTATTTATCTCATCACAAGATGCCGATGCCGAAAACAATTGAGAATAATGAGCGAAGACTTAGCCCTCTATCTCTGAAACGTCGTTAACATCTTAGAAGCCTTTGTGATTCCACTGTTGGATGAAGGCCATCCCACACTCCGTTGATCAAGGGGGTTATTTGACAATATTTCCCCACGCTGTCGAGTGCAGGTCAGTGAAGGGTTCCTGTATAACTTGCCACTGATGTCCACACTGGCCAGAAAACAATCTCAGGTTGTCTGGGTCCATAGCCCAGTTGCACTAACCACTACATCGATGCTGCAATCCTTGGTGGATTTATGAAACGGGAATCACTGCGTAACATCGACAGAGGTCATTCTATGGATAAACTGGCCCCTGTCGTGGGAATATGAAGACACCTTGATGTTGACTCGTAAATATTTCCAGTCCAGTGGCATGGTGGCAGGTGCCTATACTCGATGGTGTGGCGAGTAGGAAGTTAATAATAAAATCAATAACCAACATAATTACCGCAAAGGGTGTTTTTGTAGTTGTGCTGTATGGCTCTCTGATGTGCTTCCTGATTGTTGTTCGGCACGATATCCGACGTTTATCTCCACGTGCTAGGAGCTTCTTCATTCATAATCTGGTATGAAACGTCGGATATAAATGTGCAGTTCAACGTGAAAATACATCGGAGAACCAAAACACAAGCCCTTCCTAAAGTAAGATTATTCCGCTTGGTGTCACTTTCGGCAGAGAAAACTATTGAAAAGTTACAAATTCAAAGCTTGATTGACGGTCAACCCAGCCGATAATTAACCCTGTCAGGGGCAATATATATGAGTGTAAGTTTTGCAGCACAAGTCAACATCGATTATAATTGTACAGAGTTACCGGACCCAGCAATGACAACGTTGAACATTCACCAGGGCAACCTGCTCTGTGCCCATTTGAGAAGGAGAAAACTTAGCGATTTCTAACTTTTGACCCTGCTTAGGCTTGACGGCTGCAGGGCCTGCGTTCTAACCATTACGTTCGGTGGTGGCACAAATATAAATGCTATAGGGGGGGCGGGGGGGGACAAGAATAACAGGGCATGGGGTGAGATTGTCAAAGTATTTTTTATTTTACCAGGTAAGGCCCACTGAGCTATATAGCTACTTTTCAGAAGCGACCTGGCCACAAATGATCACTCAACGCAGTGGCTTATCACGTGACAATCTATAGCAGCGAAATACTCGAAACGCATGTTAATTCTAAATGTGGAGGGACAAACTGGAGGACCCAGAGGAAAACCCGCGCGATCACGGGGAGAACATGCAAACTCCAAATATGCAGGCGTCAGGGTTGGGATCGAACCCACAACCTCCTGTATACCCGGCGAGGTAGTTAACATCTGGCCACCGTGGCATCCTATGGGACAACTTGCCCATATGATAAAATTGTAAAAAATGCTAAAAGCACGCCATCCCCACCTTGGAATCGAATCTGGGACCATGTAATTCAATAAAGGGCACCTAACCCCATCACACTATGGTAGCACTGGCCACTAATGGCTTCTTTCACCATATTTTACATTTACAGCACTGCATAGCAGAGGTGGGACAAAGTCATTGTTATGCAAGTCCAAGTCGAGTCGCAAGTCATCAAATTCATGACTCGAGTCTGACTCGAGTCCAAGTCACATGACTCGAGTCCACATCTCATAGGTGGGACAAAGTCATTGTTATGCAAGTCCAAGTCGAGTCGCAAGTCATCAAATTCATGACTCGAGTCTGACTCGAGTCCAAGTCACATGACTCGAGTCCACACCTCTGCTGCATAGTACAGTACAATCTCAACAGCTATTTTTTTTTTGCTGCTGCTGCTGCTGAGCGATCAGATCAAGGGGAGCGTGTTCGGAACTGGAATTGGATTTGAGTCACGATGGGCCACTGGCGTGATTTGGGTCTTGCAAGACCTGGCGCCACGCATCCTTGAACGCGTGGCCCTGAACCGCCTGCGAGCTGACATCACGTCACTGCCGGGCGCGAGAAGGTCGCCGCTGCGCCTTCCCGATCTCCCGTGACCATCGCGCGCCGACCGCTTGTGAGCGCGTGCACAATAAAAATACCTGCCCGTTCTTGCAAAGGTCGGCCCACATGCTGGTGCCGTCGCCGCCCCGCATGAGCACGTGGTAGGTGAAGAAGTACGTCCCCGAGATGGAGCACGTGAACTTGCCGCTGCCCGGGTCGTAGTGGTTGCCCAGGTTGGTGACGACGTCGTCGAAGTGCAGCACCTCGTAGCCCTCGTGCGGGTTGCGCAGCCCCGCGTAGAACGCGATCTTGGGCGCCGAGTAGTAGGTGGGCACGCTCACCGCGCCGCCTGCCCCCTGGCTCGACCCGGCGCCCCCCAGCGCGTGGCCCGGGATGCCGGGCCTCCCGGCGTCCCCCTTCTCGCCCTGGGGTCCCCGGGCACCCGGGGGACCCGGCTCTCCGGGCGGACCCCGGGGGCCCGGCCGCCCCAAGCGTCCCAGTTCCCCCTTGTGTCCCTGCGACAGCTGCATGGTGGTGGGCGGGGTGAAGGACGACGAGGACGAGGAGGAGGCGGCGGCGGCGCCCGAGGAGTCGGCCGAACCGTCGGCGTTGTCGCGTCCGTGCAGGTAGGGGTCACACACCATGCGGCAGGTGCCCAGCATCTCGTGCGTGACGGCGGCGTGCTTGGAGTAGACGAGCACGGGGATGGCGATGAGCAGCACCAGCACCATCACCACGCCCACGGCCGCGGTCACCAGCCACTTGCGCCGCAGGTTCACGAAGACGGGACGCGTGCCGCCGCTGGTGGTCTTCGTCGTGGGCACCGGGGTGGTGCTCTTAGCCTTGGCGGAGTGATGGAGGGATGATGGACGGAGAGATGGGTGGATGGATGGATTGATGCGATAGGTGGGTGGATGTATGGATGGGCGGGTTGATGGATGGATGGACGAACGGTTGACGGAAGGGTAGGATTGATGGATAGGTGGGCGGATGAATGGACATATAGATGGGTGAGCGGGTTAATGGATGGATGGAGGGTTTATGTATGGGTGGTGAGTGGATGAATGGACAGATTTATGGGTGGGTGAGTTGATTGGTGGATGGACAGGTGTATATTCGGATGAACAGATGGATGTGTTGACATGTGGGTGAACAGATCAATATAAGTGTGGGTGAGTGTACAGATGGTTGGATGGATGGACACGTGGATGAACAGATAGGTGGACAGACAGATGAGTGGGTGAACAGAATGATTGGCAGATGCATGGACAGGCCGACAAATAGATGAATGGATGGCAGGTGGATAGATGGATGAGAGGAATAGAAGGGAGGCAGGCAGGAGGGCAGTTCGAGAGACAGACATGAACGTATGCACATCATTGAACAGATTGTTGAATAGCCAACTTTCACATATAATCTCAATGTAATTCCATTGCACCAATATACACTGCGGATAAGCCACCGTGGTGTAATGGGCCACGCACTGGATTTGCAATTCGGAGGTTTAGGCGTGATTTATTTTATACCTACGTGACTTTACCGACAGAATCAAAGAGTATGGATCCCTGCAGTCACGAAAACTTCAAATCTAGATTGAACCGCCTCTACGGGGAGGGTTTCCACACATCTGTTATAGTTGTGGTTGTCCCACCTGGTGACGGATGCGTGTGTTGCGCCCGAAACGTCGTGATTTATTTTATACCTACGTGACTTTACCGACAGAACCAAAGAGTAGGTTTAGGCAGTTGAAAAAAACGGTGCAAGTTTCTTTAACCCCCCACCTCTGTCCACCCAGCAGTATTCTGTAAATGGGTGAACCACATTTAGTCGACAGGCCAGATGTGGTGGGGTAAAGTGTGGGTACTCACACCTCTTCCAACATGTCTACGCATGTATGTTGAACTTCTTTCGCGCCGTACATAGCCAACGGTGCTCAATGGAGGTGCATAACACATCTGGTCGGCGCAGGAAGAGTAGACCAATCGCCACTCTGGCGATCGCTCTCGTGGAGGCCCTGCTGCCAGCAGTGGCATGAACACGCAATTGTTGGGGCCGCACCCTATATACAATAATAACATTATTCATTTCGATTTAAAGCTTTCGTGACTGCAGGGATTCATCTTCTTGGTTCTTTCGGTAAAGTCACGTAGAAGGGAAATAATAAAATAAGAAAAATAAAACATTCTTTTTTTTATTTCCCTTCTACGTGACTTTACCGAAATAACCAAGAAGATGAACATTATTCATTGTTACGGTAATAGACATTGGAACGCAGGTGGAAGACCACCTGTGAACGGTGAACCACTACTCGAGTTGGCCACGTTCGAGAGCCCGAGCCCAGAATGTGGCTCCTGAATCGTGTTTTAAATCTCTACGTTGGAAGTGGAGGACACTGGAGCAGATCCGGAGCCTAAAGCCCGAACTGGAGCTCTGGATTTGGATCCAGTATTTTTCTACCTTTGCGACGACACAGGACAATCCTGGCTGCTTCACCTCGCCCTGAATGTTGGTGCAATCCGCCTGTTTCTGCTGTCGCCACCTCCCCCCGCGCGTTCCCATCAACTGGAACTGGAGCTGAGCTTACCGGAGCTAGAGCCAGAGTGGCACCGCGGAGACATTAATTGCCTCACCGGGTATTCAGGAGATCGTGGGTTTGATCCAGACCCTGACGCCTGCATATTTGGAGTTTGTATGTCTCTCTCCCCATGGTTACGTGGATTTTTCTTCGGGTCCTCCAGTTTTTCCCTCCACATTTAGAATCAACATGCGTTTAGAATATTTGGCTGCTGTACATTTCCACGTGATAAGCCACTCTGTTGAGCTATCATTTGTGGATAGGTCGCTTCTGAAAAAGAGCAATATAGCTCAGTGGACCTTACCTGGTAAAATAAAAATAGTTTAGTTTTCATATCTTAGTTTTCATATTATAGTTTAGAACCTGCCCCACGTGTTGAAAGTAACATTGAGTGAGCAGTTACGCAATTGCTCAAGTTGTGCGTTTGGTTTAAACGCCAGACTCACAAACGCTCGGTACCTCGCATAAATAGCCACGCAGAAGGCGCCCTGAGCTATAAATAGAGCCCTGAGTTGATGTAGGTTGATGTGTCAAGTTGTGTGTATGGCTAAACGGGAGCTCTTTGTCCTTGCAGGCGAGTGCTATGTATCTGGGGTGCGGTAGTGTAGCGATTAGCGCACTACACTACTAACCTCAAATTCAATTCCTGGCCACAATTGAGTACCTGGTTCGGTGTGTAAACATCGTCACTGGAGAGACAAAGGCAGTCGGACGTGGTGTTGACCACTCATTGCCTTGTACGCCGTGCCGGCCTTCATAGGTGCTCGCTAACAACACTTGCCCCAACAGTCTGTTAATGCTATTCGTGCGTGAGTGTGTGTCCATGTGCATTATTTCTGAGGTTTGTGCCCTTTGATACAATCCTGCAGAGGCTGGGTTCGATTCCTTACCATAGTTAACACCAGCGGCAAGATATATTTTAACCCATCATGGGGCCTCCCCTAGGTCTACTCAGCCTTAAATAGCTGGTGTTGTGTGTGTGTGTATATTGGCACCACGGAAACAAAGGTTCTGGGCACACCACCCCTTCAAACACCCTGCTGGCTTTAATAGGCGTTCGCTATTAGCACTTTTGCCAAACAGGTTAAAGGTCATAAGGGGGTGTTTAGTCTTTTTTGCATGTGTATGCATATTAGCATAACCGTGTTAGTGTGTTGCATTGATGCATATATAAATCTACGCGTGCAAGTTAGTGATCTGACTAAGCGTGCATATGTTGTTGTTGTGTGTTGTCTTCGTGTGCACGAGTACATACGTGTCTGTGTGTGATTGCATTGTGTAACTGTACAAGTACACGTGTGTGCGTGTTAGCATGTATGTACGATCACAAATCGCTCTTTAATTCCATCAAAAAAGTAACTTGCAGCGCCACACCTATTAACATCATTAGGGGAAAGTACGGTGATCCATTCTCTGACCCTCAGGAACAGGTTTTCAGATTTGCAGAGCATTTCTGTGAGGTCCTGGGGGAGGGGAAATCCCTCAGCCTTGAAAACATGATAGGGCAAAGTGGGAATTACTCTGCTGAGGCTGCTGTGCCTCAAATATGGGAGGAAGAAGTCACCCCCTGTGAGTGGCTGGCTGAGGTGCCATCTGTTGATGAAGTACTGAAGGCGATCCAGAGTCTGAGACCAGGAAAGGCACCGGGCAGAGATGATCTCCCAAGCGAAATGCTGAGGGAGAGTGGCGATTGTGCAGACTGCCCTACATGACATAACAACAGTGTGGACCACTGGACGGGTTCCGCAGGATCGGAGGGATGCTCTGGCAGTCCCTCTCTTTAAAAAGAGGGACCGCACAGACTGTAGCAACTACAGGGGCATCTCACTCCTCAGTGTGCCGGGAAAGGTCCTGGCAAGGATTATTCAACATCGCCTTGTCAGGCAAGCTGAGGAGCGGCTTGTGGAGCCCTAATTAGGTTTCAGGAAACGGCGGTCCTGCGCATATGCCTTATTTTCTGTCCATCTGCGACATCAGAGGTGGAGCGAATTCCAACAAGACCTACATCTCTGCTTTATTGACCTGATCAAGGTCTATGATACCATCAGTAGGCCTGAGCTCTTGGTTCTTCGTGCTTTCGGAGTCCCTGACTATCTGCTCACGAGCATTCAGGACCTACATGATGGTGAGCCGGCCCGGCTAAAACTACGTGGCCGGGAGTCGAAGCCATTCCATGTTCACCTTGGGGTGCGACAGGGATGTTCGCTGGCTCCCACATTATTCAACATCTATTTCGACCACGTAGTTTATGAAGCCTTCGATTACTGTACCGGAAGAATTTCCATCTGGTACAGATACAATGGGAGGCTGATTGATGCCAGGTGCGGTCAAGGGATGGCTCCCCATTGGTCAACCATGTTACGTATGCCGATGATCTGGTAGGTGGAGGTGCTGCTGCTGAACCTGGAGCGTGCCACTAAGAGGTGGGGCCTTACCGTCAGCTCCACCAAAACTAAGCACCTGCCTGGATATTTTGTACCATCGGACACTCCACCCCCAAAACTCCCAATAAGTGATGGGGCAGTTGTGGAGAGAGTGGAGAGTTTCCCGTACCTGGGCAGTGTGCTCATGAGCGGCTACAGTTTGACAGGAGAGGTCTCACTCCGAATCAGTCAAGTGGCATTATCTTATCATCGGTTGCGTTACGTTGTGTGAAAGCTACCTGGTCTGTCGCTCCACACAAAGCTTCAGGTCTTCTCGGCCACAGTCATGCCCTCCCTTCACTATGCTTGCGAAACGTGGACCCCCTGAATGGAACATCTTCGCCAGTTAGAAACATTTAGGCTGGCCTGCCTATGATCCATCTTGGGTTTAAACAGGCTGGATTGTGTGAAGTGCTCACATATCCTTGAAAGATCTGGACAAAGTCCCATCGGTGAGCTCCTCCAGCATGCAAGGCTGCGTTGGCTGGGTCATATAGCCCGCATGCTAAACGGGTGCGGCACGGGCTGGAGAAGAGATGGAGTGATGTGGTACAGGAGGATATGGAGCTGAGTGGACTTGCCGATGACTGGTACCAGCGGTGTCATTATCAGCCTCTGTGGAGGAGGCTCGTGAAGGATGCTACTAGGCAGTTGGAGGCAGTCGCCCTCCAACAACAACGGAGGGCGGAGGAGCGATGCCCACAACAATGAGCGGAGTGCTGAGTGGCTACAGCACAGCAAGTTGGCACAGTAGGGGGCACAGGTGACGCATCGGCCACTCATCTCAGTCAGTCGACCCGTGGCACCTGGGTCTGCCCCGTGACCTCCTGCCAATGAGCGTCCAACACTTCCCGTGGATTTAACATGCACATAACCTGGCACAAGCGCCGTGGTGACGTCACCGCCACTTAGTGGCGAATGGCGGTTGTTGTTGTTTGTACGACTCCGCCTCAACTAATTACCTGGTGCGGTGTGTAAACGTCAGCACTGGGGAAACCAAGGCGGCCGGGCGTGGTGTTGACCACCCACCCCCTCGTGTGCCGTGCCAGCCTTCATAGGTGCTCGCTAATAGCACTTGACCCAACCGTATGTTTAGGATATACAGGGGATGTTCGTCTTTGCGCACAAATGAGTAATGTGTCAATCAAAGAGCCCGAGCCATCAGTGTCATTGCCATATTGCCGTTGCTCCACAGTCACCACCCCTATTGACATCCCACAAATTAGTAGCCATTTTATCGACCCCAGGGAATAAGGTTGATTGACTCGGGTCAATTCAACTGGGAATTGAACTGGCAACCTTCCAGTTGTAAATCATAATCTCGTACACGGTCCCACCCAGCGCAATTCAAACAGAGTAATGACTCACAGACACTACTTACCAAGGAGCAGCAACAGCAGGAATCAAACCATGACCTTCGTTACAAAGTGGCTCGGACCAAAGGACATGGTTATGACAGGATAAGCAATGGGTGCCAGGAGACATATACATTCTAACCCAACCCCCCAACCTCTCCCCATCCTTCCATCGACCTAACCGTTTTTTTTCTCGTAATTACCACTTCGATGTTGTATGTTCAACAAGGTTAGCAACGCGTGCATTGTAACAAAAAACGGCCCTGCCAATTAGCGGAGCTGTACGCGGCTGAAAGAAAGGAACTTTCCCTTCACTGAGATTAATTTAGTAGCAGCCTCTGCTGCTCAAGGGGCCATTGCTGCCCGATTTAACATTTGGATGAAATGAGACGAGACAGCTCGAAGTTCATGGGGGCATTTGCTCTGGATAAGGGGGTCCGATGCAAAGTGACAAAACAAAATGATTGTGACGAACATTTAAGTTACGTACGTGCGCGGACACGCGTGTACGCGCACGAACGTGACGTGTGTACACAGAAGGTATGTGCGGTAAATTGTTTTAAATGTGTAGCGATGAATTTATTGGCATGTAGACGAGAGACGGTGAAAGTGTCTCCCTTGCTCAAATGAGCATCACATGGTGCTCATCGTCGGTTATGATCCAGTGTTTGACATTCCACATTCCTATGGCAGGGTCTTCACTATACAAAACTATGCAGCGGTCTCGCGAGGTCATGAACCACTGTGCTAATCTCATTGGGATTATGATGCAGATTATGATCATAAATTAAGATGATGCAGAGTAACCATGTTTGACTAATCAACATACACTCGTGGCCTAACTGGTAGTGAGGTGTTCTACCCAGAAAGCCACTGGGCCAGTGGCATTTCTACCACGGGCTGAGAGCATGGAGATCTGTTAATATTTTAAAAATCAATGTATTAATCTGACAACATTGCAAGTGCAATTGCATATCGAATGAATTACGCATCTTCTACGTATTCACTTTAGCTTATACTGTACGTACCATATATAGATGTGCCGCAGTTCGCATAAATTGCTTCAGCAGACAATTGTTTAACCGCCTGCGGCTCAATTATGACTGCTAAGGACAAGGATTATGTCAAAAGATTATATTGTGTTGCACAAATGTGTGAGATATTGGCCTCAGAGACAACGTGATCGAAAAAGCCAAACGATTGTTTTCATTTTACTTTCACAGAGCCGATACAAAGTCGAATTGTCTCCATGCTGAAATGTACATTGCCGACCCTGTGCTGGAAATTCCACATTCCTCTTCTCATGCGACTGGTTCTCTTTTCCTTGGGATGACCACTTGAAATCAACACGAGGCGGCGGTTTCATTCACCACGGAGGGATCGTTTTCTAAGTCGACCCATGGCCAGGATTACAACATCCTGCAATTCTGATTGTCGGTTGAGTGATCTCATCAAAGAACCACCCAGGTAAGTTCTAAGGCAGCTGCAGTTCAATAAACTGTAGTAAAAAAAATGTGTACGCAAACGATTTTTTTCACACGCGTACCTTATTGGTAAGTTTGTAAGCAGTTTGCAAGCAGTAGCAACTTTTAAATGCAAAGTCAATGCCTGCCAAACTCGAATGAGCATCGGGCAATGTTCACGTCCATTGACAGCCCTGAGCCAGTGGTGTAATTGCCACATTGCTATGACTCCAGGATATTAATGTCTTGGTATTTTACAAGTGTGATTACATAAGGTCAATCCTGAGTACTTGTTGAGGCTCTATAGGAAACTCAATTTGCACACTCCAACAGGGAATTCCCTGTTGGACCCAACTGCCATGGGAATTAATCAGTACTTGGCATCTGCAGATGACGAAATACGAGTTCATTTCACTTGCCACTGAGCCAAATTTGTTTTCAGTGAATGGGTGCAAAGTTCCATTCCTAGCAGAGCCCTGCCAATAAAATGTGGCGCTAATTACCAAAGTGCTCCATCTGCCGTAGAGTAGAAGTTAAAGATCCTGTGTGAGCAAAATGCAACATCTTAGAATTGCCTGCAATTTTTGTTTTATTTCAATCTACCCAGAGAGTAGATATTTGCTATTAATTTGAAACCAGAAATCATCAATTGTCATGGTCTCTCACATGGTTTACTTGGTGGAAGGGTTGAACAACGGTTAGCGAGCTGCCACTACGAAAGCAGCGACATCCGAACCAGTCCCCATTCACCAACCCGCACTGACCAAGGCATGGTGAAGAATGGTACAACAGTGCCTCGCGTCCGACACGCTATAGGAAGCCCTTCGTCCAGCAGTGCATTGAGAAAGGGTCGTACATTATGTCACTATTAATGCCACATTGCAAGAAAACACTTTGTGCTTTTGATATTTTCCAGTCCCATCAACAGCATGAGGCATTTGAGCATCACGTGGTACACATTAAGTGCCTGTGTTCCTTATAAAACTGCGGTTCCCTAGATGCCGATTGTAACATAGAAGTCATCAATCTTGGAGCTCACGTGGCTAAAGAAAGGACATTTGCTATGCGTATGGTATTACCGTACAACGCCACTGCTATAATACGTGATATGTAATAACTCTCTGCCACTTTGCAATATTTACCAAAACACAACGCTGTGTGTAGACCCTGTAAAAAGCCTGCTTCCATATCACATCAATCGTAACAACAAAGATATTACACATCACGTCACCTGTTTAAACATAGGCAGTGTACTCTGCACAACAAGTCAAAGTGATTCGCTACTCAAAGAACGCATGGGACAGGGCGGTGCACATCACCGTCAGCAACCCAGATACTGTCGTGTAGATTCCACATTCCTATGACGAGGCCAGTCTCGCACCATACGACAGGCACACTCGTATACATACATACACACACACACAGAGACAAAGTCCTGTAGTGGAAATTGTAAAATTCCTCTTTTGCTGGACCAGTTTCACGCAATACGATAGGCACTCGATTATACCGTACGTGCCAAACCACGCACGGCAAACACAGACAAACACGCACGCACCTGGGCAGGCGGAGGAGCGAGTCGCGGCTGGGTGGATGGATGTCTTTGGCTGGATATTCTTTCTTTAGGCACTCCTTGCTGTGTCTGAGCCCTTTGTACTTGCTGCTGCTGCTGCTGGGACAAGGGAGGCTGCGACCGGCCCAACATGGGGAGCAGCTTTCCTTAACAAAAAGGCCACCTTTATGAGAGAGAAAAAATGAAAAGAAGAATAAGTGTGAGTGGGGATAGAGGATTGTTGTGGTGGTGGTGGGGGGGGGATGAATAACCCGGTAACAACGGTGCAGTGGCTCTCTGCTAGACTGGAGTGTGAGTGTGTGTGCGCGTCTCTGATAGACGCTGGTGTGGGGGTCTCCTCTTAACCCTTCACCAGCCTTGACAATTCGCCGACATCACCACCACCACCACTGACTCCTCTCTCTGTGCGCCCACGCCTCTGCGTGTCTGTCTGTGGAGGGGCTGCGCTGGTTTTCGCACTCCGTTCTGCCTTGTTGCAAGTTTGCGTTCAGGGATTGAACTGCACGTTTCCTCTGGTTGTCTCTCCGGCGCAGCGTCTTGTCGGGAGTGACTTGTCTGTGTAAGCTGTCGGTGTTGTTGTGTTTTAACGCTAGGTGTACATAATTGAATACATATAAGTAGACCCACATGCGATATATTCATGTTCCACTGCTGTGCGCTGTTAAAAGTTACGCTAGGATTTAAGAATGTTAACTCGTGCTGTTATTTTACTTGGTATCTATTTAAAATATTTACGTCAACCGTGAACTTTATACTGTGTGTGTATATATAGTGTGAAGTTTATTTATTTATTTCTGGTTCATAATTGTTTATTTTTTGTGGTTAGCTTGTGTTGCAAAGGCCCT
The DNA here is from genome assembly GCF_964198595.1 of Lampetra fluviatilis. Classification (NCBI taxonomy): domain Eukaryota; kingdom Metazoa; phylum Chordata; class Hyperoartia; order Petromyzontiformes; family Petromyzontidae; genus Lampetra; species Lampetra fluviatilis. The sequence continues at coordinate 4,293,585 of NC_136295.1, read as the reverse complement.
CCACCACCCCACAATCGCTTTATTTGGTTTCGACAACAGCACTACAATTTGTATTTGATGTCGGGTGGTGGACGGTCGTGACGACACATATTTTGCCCAGATCATTACGTGGTCTAGCGAAAAAAAATCGTCAATCAAAACCAATTATGAATCATAAAATTGACTGCGAAAACATACGTGTTAATTTCGATTTAAAGCTTTCGTGACTACAGGGATTCATATTCTTGGTTATTTCGGTAAAGTCACGTAGAAAGAAAATAAGAAAATAATTTTTAAAAACGCCACTTTTTTCAGATTTTCTTGCTGTGGTTTTCACACCTGATGATGATTGCTTGTGTTGCAATCCAAACGCCGTGATAATTTTATTGGTTTATTTTTTATTATTTTACTATTTCCATTCTACGTGACTTTACCGAAAGAACCAAGAACATACGTGTTAATGTTTTCCATTTCCACGTTTGTATTTTGTTAGAAGTGATGTTTGTCTCTTGGTTACTCCTTCACGTGTCTGTGAGTTAGGTATGTGTTACTATTATATCAGCGCGTACATATATTTCCCCATCGATATCTATGCACAATATGTGAGAGCTGGGTAATTTATGACATCATGTTACTTACAGTGATTGAACTGCTGCAGCGGAGAACTGGGTCAAACAGAGATGGCAATTTTCAAACCGCAACTGTTATAAATCAACGGCGTCTGATAAATATTCTAACGTGCAACATAAATTGAACGCACAGAGTGAAACGGATGTAACCACAAAGCAAAAAAAACGCGATAAAATTATCATGTCAATCTAATGCAAAACAGCATTTTCGAGAAAAGCGGAGTGAAAATAAACTGCAATTGTAGGCTTGGAAATGATGAAGCATGCTGCGTGTAAGAACGACTATTCTGGACGTGTGACCCATTGATAATTGACATTTACCACAAGCGTACTGGTTCATAAAGTCCAAATGGTGTATTGTGTATCTGCTTATGTGTGTGCCTGCAAATCTCACTCCATTCCTCTGTCGGTATATGGACCGGTATTGCCTGGAGCTCTGTGGAATGCAGGAGGTCTCGTGGACTGGTTCTGGCTCCAGTCACCATGGGGGGCAGACATTCCTCCACGCGGGGCAGGAAACTGCAAAACAACAGGGAGTGGCATTGCTTCTAAACAAAAAAATTAAGGGGATGTGGAAGCGTGGAAGCGAGGTGTGGTAGGTTGTGAGTCCTAGGCTGCTTTGTGCTCGCCTCTACATCAACAAGAGGCGAGGAATGGTGGTAGTGGTTGTTTACGCCACCTCCAAAGATGAACATCAGTGGAGAGTTGCAGTCCGACGTCTTCTATAACCTAAAGTGGCCCCTCGGGATAGTCATCCTGTTGGGTGACTTTAAGGCCCGAAGTGGGTCATAACGCAGACACCTGGGCCAGAGTGATTGGAAGGCATGAGCCAGATCAGCTCAATAATAACAATGGCAGAAGGCTGCTAGACTTCTGTGCAGCCTATGGGTTTGTATTACCAACATGCTGTTTTGGCATCGGTGCATTCACACAAAATCATGTATGCTACCCGGGTCCAAGCTTGAACATCTGGTAGACTATATAGTCACAGAACAGAAGATGTGGGCCCATGTCCTTAACACCATAGGACCTACCATTGAACTGATCTGCCAACTGACCATCGGCTTGTCATTTGTAAGATGTGCCTGCCATTCTTGGACTCCAGTGGTGGGTGTCCACCCAAGACCCCATTCAAACCCACAGTCGCTTGAACTCAGCTAGCTGGTGATAGTCGCAAGCAGAAATTTCAACATCGCTTGCAGCTGGGGTTGGCATAATCCCCTCCTCCTCCTCCTGATGCTGAGGGGAGATGAGTGAGGTTTATCTGTGCCGATTTGAAACTTTCAGGCTGGCCTGTCTACGATCAATCCTGGGTTTAAGCAGGCTGAATTTTGTGAGCAGCTCACAAATCCTTGAAATATTTGGATACATTCCCATTAGTGAGCTCTTCCGGCGGGCGAGGCTGCAGTGGCTGGGTCATGTAGACCGCATTCCCAGCCACCGCATGCCCAAGCAGCTTCTGTTTGGCCGAATAGACGGGCATGGCATGGGCTAGAGAAGAGATGGAGTTATGCGTTCCAGGAGGATGTAGAGCTGAGTGGACTTGCCGAAGACTAGTATCAGCTGTGTCAAAATCGGCCTCGATGGAGGAGGCTCGTGAAGGACGCTATTGGGCAGTTGGCGGCTGTCGTCTTCCAAAACAACGGAGGTTAGAGGAGCGACGCTCACAACAACAAGCGGAGCGTCTGGCGGATAAAATACAGCAAGTTGGCACAGTGGGGGGGGGGGGGGGGGGCACAGGTGGTGCATCTGCGAGTCATCGCAGTCACTCATCCCATGGCACCTGGGTCTGACCCGTGACCTCCTGTAAGCGAACCTGCAACACTGCATCTGGCCTGGTACAAGAGCCGCGGTGACATCACCGCAACTTCGTGGCGTATTGCGGCTCTTATTGTTTTCATATCTACGCATGTGTACGTACGTTTATATCCACCAGTGTATCTGTGTGTCTTCATCTGTATCCAATACATGTATGGCAGCCTCTGTACATGCATAAAAATGCGTCTATGTGCGTATATTTGTGATTTGTATGTAACATCTGTTCATGATTAAATTTTTTAAGTTGCCACAATCAGGTTATCTACCATTTTTATTCACTCCCATTATGTGCTTGTAGTCTGATGAGTTCATTGTTATCGCATGTGTTCATTGTTTTCATTATGTTGCATTGTCTTTGAGGACATCATTGGCGTTGTCTCTGTTCGTATGTAGTCATGATTTATGTCTGCCCTTGCTTCTTGAAATGTTAGTTTTTTTCACATTTCTACATCTTCATGTATGTACAGTTCTAGCACCTACGGTTTGTTCCATACACGTCTCATCTCTCTGCATCTCTTCCCATACTTCTGTGCGTAGTTACAAGTTCTGTTGGTATCGTCCATCTTGTTCAGCTCTGTATGCCATATCTGTTGTGCAGCCCCATACGCTTGTGTATATCTTCTCTTCACAAACGTATCTGTGCCGTTATAAGCTTTGCTAGGTCGTGTTTCGTGCTCTTCATTGATCTAAATATCAGTAGCAATCAGGGTCAATCCACTGCTGGATGGAGGCCTTTGCTACAAGCTGCTGCCATTTCTCGCGATGCTGTGATGCGATCATCCCACGTGGCACCTGTACATGAGCTGATTTCATCGCTCCATCTGCTCGGTGGACGACCTCTTGGGCACGTTTGCCTAACATCTCGGTGACGAGATGTGAACTCCCTCACCTGGTATACAGAAGGTCGTGGGTTCGATCACGACCCTGACGCTTGTTGTATATTTGGAGTTTGCGTGTCTCTTTCCCCGTGGCCGCCTCCTCCGGTTTTTCCCTCCACATTTATTAAACATGCGGTTAGACTATTTGGCTGCTGTAAGTTTCCACATGATAAGCCACTTTGTGGAGCTATCGTTTGTAGCCAGGTCGATTCTGAAAAAGAGCTATGTAGCTCAATGGGCCTTACCTGATAAGATTAGTTTATAGTTTACCCTTGGCTGCCATGTGTCCCATACTCTTCATTAATACAATAATCAACCACGGTCAATCGTATCTATACTCGCTATGCATGCCACGTGTGTGTGCTTGAACCCATATTTAGGAATTAATTTTGTCTAAACAGATGCACTGCAGGTGGTGTCTCGGTGTCTTTTGTCAAAAACTTTGCTAAAACGCAGTTTTTGTGAAATATATAGACTCACCGTATGCGTGGGCACACAGAAGAACACAGAAGCCTACGGTCGTGTTTCGGGTACCCGCACTACGAGTAAAAATAAAGCAAATCAAATCATCTTCCTGATGAATTTTTTCACCTCCAATGAGAATGATCATTTTCATATATATATTTTGGCTATCAAAGCATTGCCTTAATTGTACTCTGCATTTATGACACTTTAGCTTGAATTACCTGCGAGAACATCATTAGAATATACAGTCTGTTCTCCTATAACGCATCTTCTCAGAACTCTAATTGGATATAACGCGATTGAGTGAACAAAATAACGCCCCCCCCCACATAGTGTCACACGAGTCGGGATGCTGCTGGATGTTTCCAGATGCGCCTCAGTCTTTGTTCGGCCTGCATACGCATTTTACGTGTTCTCGCGGACTGTACTTTACCCCTACATTACATATTATATAATGATAACGCAATTTTCCCACAACGCGGTGTTCTTTAGGAACGCAACTACTGTACCGCGTCTCCTGTACCGCGTTATAGGAGAACAGACTGCATGTCGGTTTCCCTCAATATTACCCGTTTAATTAAAATGCTACACAATGCGACATTAATTGTACATGCCTTCGTGACAGTGTGGCAATTGTTGTGTGAGACATGTTCAATGTACAACATGCAAAATAATTTTCAATTTATTATTGTAAAAAAAAGTATTTTGCAATATTTTAATTTTTTTTATTGTGCGTTTTTTGCTTTTATTATTTTCAATTTATTATTGTAATTTTTTTAATCTACAATACTTTACCGAAAGAGCCAAGAATATAAACATACAAAAAATAGGAATTTACATCAGAAACAATCCTCTCCATGTATTGTGTTACTTTCAGGCGTCTCTGTGTGCATTCATCAATAACACTGCCTTTACAAAGCATAGTACGGTATATCATAGGTGACGTTTTAGGCGATGGCCCTTCTTCATAGCCCATACTTTTAAGGCTACAGTGTCATTGACAAATTGTGTGATGATTTTTTGTTGTTGTTATTTTTTCCTGGTGCACCACTGCCAACGCAACATCACCAAAACAGTGTACTGTATGTGTCTGTGTACATATATCTCAAACTAGCTTTACTACCCGGCTTCGTCTCGAGACTTGGATTCTTGTCTTGGATTAATACACGGCCTACGCGGAGGGTGGGGGGGGGATGCGTGACGTCAGCAGGCACACAGCGTGACGCTGCCGCGTGCGGGTGACATCACAGATGTGACGTCACCGCTCACTTGCCGTGCAAAATATAACCATTATTGCGCCCTCCCCCCCCCACCCCAAAATACAAAAGTCTATTTTTATACGTTTTGCATTGTGTACAGTCTGGAAGCTACCCACATGCCAAATTTCAAGTTTGTTGCATGTTGGGAAGTACGCTAAACATTTCGAACAGACACACATATTCACAAATTTCCCTTTTATATATATATAGATAATCAATAAATTGCAGCCCTTTGTCAATCCACTGCTGGATAAAGGCCTCCCCCCACACCGTGACGGTCATGGGAGTTAATTGACCATATGCTCGTCGGTTGACATACTTTTGAAATTTGTGTTAATCCACTTTATTTGAATTTATGTTAGTGACTTGCTTACCTTTCCTACACTTTGTACTCCTGTCGGCGTTTGTATGATTTTTTGCTGTTGTAGCTTTCTGACCCGCCCCTACTGGACATCTGTGAAAAAGAGCTTCATAGCTCATGGGATTCCTCCTGCAGTCTCAACAATGATTATGATTCTGAGTTGGAATCGGTGAAGGCCTGGGGCCCCAGGACCGGTTCAGGTATCACACGCCACTCACGTGGCTGCGTCCGGGTTCACGAGATATCGCGTTCAGCGATATTGCCACACGAATCCCATCGAGCGTCGCCAACACAGCACGCCAGGCTTTGATGGTCCGAACATAGGCAGGTGACTTTCCCAATTAAAAATCACATATTCAACTAGGCACCAGTAATACAGGATGCTTCAAAAAAATGTTAGCACTTGTATGGGACTATCGTTATTAATGTGTAATGAGTCCAACTGAGTTGCAGACGTTGTCTTGGGAGCAACACTATTTATTACATCAACACAACATAACACAACCTACACTTGGGTGTTGAATGCCCATCTCGCCACGCTACGGCAAAACTAGACACGGTTCGCTATCCCGGCCCGGACCACGAGCTGGGTCCTGGACCACGTGGCTAGAGGCTTCTTCAACCCGACGTGGATCTTCTTCACCAGCAACACGAAGAACCCCGCGTCCTTCACGGGGCCCTCGTTATATCGGCCTGGGCTGGGGCTGGCTCCGCCCCTCACCCCGCCCACCTTCTAGATCTCTCGAGCTCTTTCCCGAAGGCTCCCGAGAGCTCCTTTATACCACGTGACCGCAAGTTTCAATAAATATAAACAACACGTTCTACTTAAATAGACTTTTGAATAAATGTTTCCTACTACAACATCAGAGTGCAGCGCCACATTAAATGACAATATTTTAAAGCGATTTGAAGCATGTTTTGTTTGGGGGGGGGGGGGGGTCTGACTTTTTGTGACGTCGTGTGACGAAGGGGGGGGGGTCAAAAATCGTCCAAAATCGCGTCACGTCATTTATGGACGGCCCCAAAGGCGGCCATACGTGGTACTGACCACCCACCCCCTCGTGTGCCGTTCCAGCCTTAATAGCTGCTCGCTAACATCCCCTGCCCAAACAGTCTGTTAAGGCTATACGGGGGACATTTGTCTTTGTACACAAATGAGCAATGTGTCGATGGAAGACCCTGAGCCAGGAGTGACAATCCCACATTCACGTTGCGCCACAGTCACCAACCCTCTTGGCATCCCACAAATTAGTTTATTAGTTTATCGACCCGCTATCCTGTCTGTCCCACTGCCTCGCGTCTGCCCAAACTTTCTCCGGCGATATTGCAGAAGCTCTGCCTACGAAACCCCTCTAACCCCGGGCGCCATCCCATTTTCCTCCTCCACCCTACGTACACCCGCCCCACCTCCACGGCAGCCGTTTATCACTCAAGCGCTAACCGCTCGCAACAGCAATAATATTCATACCACGTCATCCGTGGCGGGCGTGCAATTCATCACGACGGCGATGCTGCGCGTGGCACAGCAGCGTTAATCACACCCTGTAGAGCAATGCACGTGCACATGATGCAAGCCGCACGTGCGCGCATGCAACGCTTCCGCGCGCGTGTGCGTGTGCGTGCGCTCGTGCCCGAGATTGACATCATGCCTAACATGCCACACGTTGGCCTATACCAGGGGGTCGGCAATCTGCTGCTCCGCAGTGAAGGCTGCTTCGTGACGCGTTGTTGTCTCAGTGACCACCACCACGCGTTGCATTGTGGCTCTTGAACTATTGAATTGTTGTTCTTGTTTGTTCGATGAATTCGAAATAAAAACGACCACCCTTGTTGTTGTTGTTTTGGTTACCGATCGCTGGCCTATACCGTAGCACGCTTCCGCGGTGGTTTTAATTGTTAGCACATCGCGGACTTGCAATGCAGAGGTCACCGGTTTGGTTCGATTTCCCGGCGTAGCAGTGATGATAATCCATGGGGGTTCGTTTCTTCAATCACCCGGTCCCCCCAGACTCGGAGCCAGCTGTGTTCTACCCCCCTCAAGTAGAAATGTGTGCAGTGAGAGTTAAGTCCCTCGGTAGGTCTCGCGCGGTGGGGTGCAGTGTGGGTACTCCAATCCCTTCCAAGATGTATGTCCAACGTGGAACAGTAGACCAAAATACCCCGTAGAGAGGGCTCTGTTCAGCTCTCTAACTCTGGTGGAGGTGATTCTGCCAGCAGAAGCTTGAGCAAGCAATTGCAGGGCTGCACCTTTACAATGTTTCCACATCCATGCACTACATTTGCATTACACCTACATTCTCGACATAGGCGTACCATATAGACATTCATACCTGCAATATATTACGGAACATTGAATTCAAATACGGTGCATTTACATACCAACACATCGTGTTTCACAATATAATTTCAGTGGCAACAAAGAACTGCAATTTGCCAATCCGCTGTTGGACGACGGCTTCCTGATGCCGTGTCGGGTTCGTGGGGGTTATTTCACCGGACTCAAGCCCTGCTGGTAAGTGGAGGTTGATGAATGTTGGGGGTACCGTGTTTGGGAAGTTGGTGAACGCCCCAAGAACGATTCAGATATCAATTACCCCACCGGTGTCAACCACGTAGCAGGAACTCAGGCGAGCAGGTTAATTGCCTAAACCATGATTGAGTAACCCCGCACGGCACGCGGAGGCCTTCATGCAGTCGTGGACTACACGAGCACATCACATCTACACGTGGCGAGGCGAGCCATCGTAAGAGAGAAACCGGAGCACAAAAAATGCCTGCGAATTATACACACACGAGAGCAGTATGAATATGTTGATTGCATTACATACTGTGCAATGCGTGTGTTTCATATATATATGCATGCATGAAACGTATGCTACGATACATCACAATTCAAATATTCAAAACGTGTACACAATACATGCATGCATACATACATACATATTTGTATTGTCTCATCTACATCTGTTTGACCAGTCGCCCTATAGTCGCGAAGCAATCCTATAATCTCGTACATATGCATTACTCAACAAACTGCCAATTAGGGCTGTAGTCGTATTATAAACAGAAGTGTGTAAAAGCAGTGCTTCATTGGATCACATCCAACGGTGCGCGTGTGTCTACGCAATTCTTCACAAGAACATTCCAGGTGGATCAGTCCCTCTTGTAAATTTGGACGGAATGAGTGCCTGTGTGACTGCACGTGTCATTTTATTCCGACGTGTAGAGCTGCTTGTCCCACTTTAAAAAAAATATATATCACAATAAAGACTACACCGTGTCAAACGTCTTGCCGTACAAGGCGAGGTAGGAACACTGTTGTCAAGCCTCCGGTGCTTCCGCTCGTTCTGAGCTGAATCTGCGCTAACAGAAGCCAACATGTTGCACCACGATGTGGAACAAAAAAATATTCTCCACAAACTCTGCTTTTGTGACCAGGACAGTGATATTTTGAAATTGACCTATTTTCAATGAGAAAACGTGGTGTACATTTGGGTCATTCCTTCACATAAAGTCCTGGTCACAAAACTAAAGTTTGTGGGGAATAATAGCCATTTTCTATACTTTGAGGCATGAGCAATTAGGAAATAACACTTACTACCCAAGAACAAAAATTGTGTTACATCGTGAATTGTTCTCCGCGGTGGCGAGATGTTAACTACCTCGCCTGGTATGCAGGAGGTTCGTGGGCTCGATCCCGATCGTGACGCCTGCATATTTGGAGTTTGCATGTTCTCTCTCCTTGTGGTCTCGCGGATTTTTCTCCGGATCCTCCCGTTTTTTCCCCACCGCATTTAGAATCAACGGGCGTTTAGAGTATCTTGCTGCGATACATTTCCACACGATGAGCCACTTCAGTTGAGCTATCATTTGCGGCCAGGTCGCTTCTGAAAAACACCTATGCAGCTTAGTGGGCCTTACCGGGTAAAATGAAAACTTTTGTTTAGTTGAGGGATGTCACCCATCTCTTGCCACGTCATTGTCCGATTCGCTGCCACTGCTGTATCTAAGTTACCACGGTAATTCTTCCCGTGAACATTGATACTTAAACCGATGTCAAATATCTGTTCCGCTAGATTGACCGTGTCCCCACATATACACTGTGTTCAACTGCCATTCAGCTCAATTTTGTATTGCGATCCCAGATATTGCTTATACTTCTAAATGCTAGAAACATATTTCCCGAAATGCTGTCAATAGTATTGCTTGATAGCCACTTTGCTTCATATGCCTTTGGGCGTGTGCTCAGTATTCACGATGGAACCTTTCCAACTGCTGTATTAGACATTCGACGTATGAGAAGATCAAAGAGTGGGAGCGATTCCCATTTTCAGTCGCAGAAATTGTACATGACCAGGGATGGAAGGAATGTCTCCATGGCAGCAGCAAATCCGACCACAAAGTTACGCTTTTGTTATCTACCCCAGAGAAATTATAAAGTAAATGAACCATGTCGCCCCATTGGGTCGGGGAATGGCTACAGGGGGCCGAAGACTCGGGGCCCCCCTTCTAAATGTTCAGAGTCAATTAATCCGTGCGAGTTTGCAGCCTTTTCTCATGTAAACAGGGGGTGGGAGCTAGAACCCGATGCATGATGGCCAGAAGCAGATTGGATCGTCACGCAATCTGGCATTTCAACTTTGCTTAATGTTGAACATTGACTCTGTCGTGCCCTGAGTTATCATATGCCCCCCCTCCCCTCATACACAAGTAAACAATGTCACACTACAGGAGCAATACAAATCATCAATGCGAGTTCAACCCCGATGAAGCTAGGAGAGCTGAATACGGGGTTCGAAAGGACTCCCAAACAAACACCTTGTGAAAGACCCAACGCAGAAGATCCCTTGGGCGTGATCTTCCAGGAGGCTCATGGTCCACCCAGAACCGGCCCTAGACCTTTGGGGGCCCTAAGCAAAATTTGGTTGGAGGCCCCTTTGATGTATGATTTTTTTCACCCACTAGCTAGCAGTGAATCTAGGGGGCCCTCTGCTGGCCACGGGGCCCTTTGCAATTGCAAGGGTGGCTTAGTGGCTGGGCCGGCTCTGGGTCCACCCTAAATCGCATCTGCACAAACCATGGCAGATGCGGATACTTGACGCACAAATAAAAAATTAAAATCTCCCCAGTGTGCGACTGTGGTCATCCAGAACAGATCGTACAACGTATAACGACGCAATGCCCCGATCCACAAATACGAATGAGACATCGCACCGATACAACTTCGCTGCTCCAGACGCGGTTCTCTGCTGCCTTGACCCACCTGAATGTGAAATTGTAGTTGATGCTCTGCATTTGCATCAGCAGCCGTACGGAGGAAGAAGAAAGTAAGCCGCTGACTGGAGCCAACTTCGCTAGAATATTTCATTTGTCGGAAACAAGTTTTCACACCTCGCCTTGAACTACTGCACGTAGTAATACAAGTAAACTTTTTTCTTCCTGGTTCTTTCGGTAAAGTCACGTAGAATGAAAATAATAAAATAATAAAAATAAAACATAATAAAATAATTCTCACGACCGTATTGGTTCTTTCGGTAAAGTCACGTAGAAGGGAAGTAATAAAATAATAAAAATAAAACATAATAAAATTATTCTCACGACGTTTCGGCCACAACGCAAGCAGCCGTCTCCAGGTGAGAACGGGTCTGTCGAGAAGACAGAGTCTGACTTCAGACAGGTCTGTCGAGAAGACAGAGTCTGACTTCAGACTCGGTCTTCTCGACAGACCTGTTCTTCACCTGAGGACCGCTGCTTGCGTTGTGGCCGAAACGTCGTGAGAATAATTTTATTATGTTTGATTTTTATTATTTTATTATTTCCATTCTACGTGACTTTACAGAAAGAACCAAGAAGATGAATCCCTGCAGTCACAAAAGCTTTAAATCGACAAGTAAACTTTGTTTTTAAATAATTAATACAAAAGAACAGGTTCATAGGTTTTAATCATGCTTCGCTGATTTTGGCAGATAAAACGTGTTTTTTTTTTACCCAAACTTTCCCTGCGGTCAAAAGAAATAGTCATCAGCTGGGGAAAAGTTGATGTCAAACTTGTTGGAAGAGCCACTCTGGGCGTCTCACACGACCGCAAGTGTGACTCGTGTTGCAGAACTCGGAGCAGTCTGGCTTCATTCAATACTTTGACAATAATTCGCACGCATTATTCGTGTGGCTTTGCCTCCATCACAGTGTATACCCTCATTATAATTGTGCTAATTAAATTCCAAGTCAAAGTGTCTCCATGCTCAGTTGAGCAAATGAGCAGCACTTATCGCCACTGGTGGCCCTGATCCAGTGTTGGATATTCCTCGTTTCCACGCGCTGGGCTGATTCTCTCCATAGAACCACAACACCTGCATCTCACAAAGTGAAACTCAATTTTACTACAGCAGGAAACAACAGTGTAAATCAACCACCAACCGAGATTTAACCTTTAGATCGTTAGTTAAGCTCTCTGACCAGCTGGATGAAGGTTAAGAGGTGAGTACGTCCAACGTTGATGCTGCTGCTATATAAACCACAACTGTGGCAAAGTTGGCACGTGACCTAAAAGGTCTGCTCTTAGAATCCCATTTTCGCATCCATCTCACTTTAGGTCTTCTCCTTGGATGCCGACCTCTGGGTGCCACTGCAATGCTGGTCTCCGTCGCCTGCCCATTCTCTATCCTCCGATTAGCACGGTACGAAAGAAGTTAAACGTGCATACATGCATACATCTTGCACATGTGTCCCACGCAATGCAACGCTTCATACCGATTACATTCATAACGCTTTTATTTCCATGTTCTATGCTCAACTTACACGTTGCTTACCCATTTCTAACCAGAAATGTCGAGTATCCTCCACACGCACCTAATGCTCTCAATGACCCGGTGTTTATTTTCCCAGTGCATTCTTAAATCCAATTTCTTGGATTGCAGTGTTGTTACCCAGAAAGAGAAAATTGCTAACTGTTTGGTTTCCACTCCAGCTCGATTTTCCCCTTCCTGGAACAAGCATCTTAACCACTCCTACAAATATATTGAAGCATTACATCTTTCATTTATCAACAGCAAATGGATCATCAATGCCAAGTGGAATATTGATTGACCTTTGCTGGTTGACACTTAAAGTCGTGCGGTGCCACAGCCAATGTGAGCGACACATGCATCGAAGCAACATGACCATCACCACCACCACCACCACCAAATGTATGTATGTTAAACTTCGGAGGTGCAGGGAAGGACAACAAACTAAACACAAAAAGCAGTACTAAAGAAATTAATTTTCAACCTGGATTTCAAAGTGCACAGATCCAGTGGCTTCCTAATATCGGAAGGAAGAACATTCCAGACGGCCCCATAAGCGCATCCGAGAGCGCGCGATGCGGTTGCAAGAGAGCGCGCGAAGGAAGCTACACGAGGAATGTATTTTGCTTCAACAAAACTGATCAGGGGTGATTGCATTGCCGGGTGATCGAACGGATTGTCCCAACTGCGGCTGCTTCCCTTGTTTAGCATGAGAACATTGCGCTCCGTGTGTGAGTGCGTGTGTGTGTGCGCGTGTGTGTGTGCGCGCGTGTGCGCGTGCGTGTGTGTGTGTGTGCGTGTGTGTGTGCGTGTGCGCGTGTGTGTGTGTGTGTGCGTTGGTGTGTGTGTGCGTGTGCGTGCGCGTGTGTGTGTGTGCGCGCGTGTGTGTGTGTGCGTGTGTGTGTGCGTGTGTGTGCGCGTGTGTGTGCGCGTGCGTGCGTGTGTGTGCGCGCGAGTGTGCGCGTGCGTGTGTGTGTGTGCTTGCACGCGCTTGGTGGCTGCTGTCTCTCAATGATGGTGAGTGAAACAGAGGGGCGGGGAGGGGAAAGGGCAAAGTGGTGGGTAAGTGGAGACAATTCTCTGCGGCAGGCTGTGTGGGAGCGAACAGCCTGCAGATGTAGGTGTTGCAGTCGTGCGATACGGCGGTTAGTTGTAAGTCGCCCTGAAAGATGCCTTATCAATGCAACGCGCTACACACGCCCACAACGTACCATTATACACAAATAACATGAACATGCACACCAATACAGTTACGCACGAAACGTATATACGATTATTATTTTCTACTATAACCGTATTGAGTGTTGGGACAAGTGCTGTTAGCGAGCACCAATTAAGGCCAGCACACCACACAAGAGGACGGTTTATCCAGAACCATGCCCAATCACATTAGTCTACCCAGTGCTGATGTTCAAGCACCGCACCAGGTACTCATTTGAGGTTGATTCGACCTAGAGGAGGGCCCAGTTCAGACGATCGTCACTGGGGTCGTAGCGCAGCGAGCAAACCGTTGCACTCGCGCTCCCCACACACAAGACAAAGATGCATATACCCATAATCGCACGTGCACATAATTCGTTGATGTGGCCCAATCCTCCTGTAATGGCCTACGTCACGTTTGCGTGTATGTATTGCGCGAGTGCACATTTGTTTCTTGCCGGCATTGAGAGGTGCCTGCCAATTGCACTTACCTCTGCAGTCTGTGCAACCAACACAACGCACCTGCTAGTTTCGTGTGTTTCACTGTTCAAATGTTTTGTTTTATGACGATTTGAAATTTCACCGCAAGATGCCTGTCTGCACATGCCTGGTAATTCATGTGGCCAATTACCAAAGTGCCGTCTGAAGCAAAGTGGCCATCTGACAAATAATGGCACCTTTTTTCCAAATGCAAAAGAGATAATGCATTGCAATTTGCTCCAAGTTCCGTCGAATGACTGGCCCACGCCATAAGAATGTGGAATTTCAACGACGAGCTCAGGACTACCAATGAAGATGAGCACTGCCAGACATGTTTGGCACATTGGAAACACAGACTCAACGCCAATCCAAATAGACGCAATTACTTTTTTTAGTATACACAGAATATTGGAGCGAAAGCTGTTCGTGAGCACCTATAAGGACCTGGACATTACACTTGTGGATTTTGGGTATGGCTATTGGATAGTATTAACGTTGAAAAAAATTATAGCGGTTCACCATTTGTTGTTTTTGTCTCGGTTGATCTATGGGGAAGTTCAAACCAGGTTCTTAAAACACTTTCCGCTGGTAAAGTGCAATGCTAGAAATTGGACCAAGTTTACCGAAATCAAATGCGAGTGTGTTCGGTCCTCACTGCACTGGGGCATTTTATGAACGACGCACACACGCGCACGTGCACAACAACAATAATGGCTGCGGTTCGTCACCCGGTGGCACTGACATCACCGTGATGCATGTGTCAGGTAAGGTGGACTTCGAGACCATGTGCATTGGCAAAGGCTTTCCAGCGAGAGGTCACGGTGAAAGGGGCCCAGATGTTACGGGTTAACTGGCTAGGCTGCTGGCAAAACGCACCACCTTCATTCCTCATCATGCCAACTCGTGTTTTAGCTGCTCTGTTCGCTGTTGTTCAGCGTCACTTCTTGACCTTCCGTTATTGCTGAAGGGGCAGTCGCTACCAACTCCCCAGCAGCATCATTCTCAGGCTGAACAGATGCCGCTTGGACATGCAGTCGCTCGCTATGTGGGTCTACGTGACCAGGCCACCACATCCTCGCATGCTGGAGGAGCATGCTGATGGGCCTTTGTGTACAAAATCTTTCAAACATATTTGAGCTCCTCATAGAAACCAACCAGGTAAAAAGAAAGAAAAACCCCCAGGATAGATCGCAGGCAAGCTGACTTCAATGTTTAAAGCAAACGAATGTTTCATTCGCGAACATACGGCATTGTCGTGGCTGAAAAGACGCAGAGCTTTGGTATGCAGCATCAAGCCATGCAGCTTCGACGAACAAAAATGGACAAAGATCTCCGCCCCCCCCCCTCCTCACGTGCAACCCTGAGAGATCAGAGACAAATTCTGTTAGCAACACCATCGCTAAAACTGTTGTGTTATGCTGCGTGTGTGCGAGAACGCTTGGCCTGTAGGGAGCGGTGGCACAGTGGTGAGCGCACTGTGCTAAGAACCTGGCGCACAAGGACAATTTCCGCTCGCTACCAATAACAGTGGCGAATATTTGAACCGGTCCTGGGCCTCCTCTAGGTTGACTTAAACGAGTACCTGGTGCGGTCTGAAAATGCGGCTGGGCATGGTGCTGGCCACCCACCCCCTCGTGTGCCGTGCCTCGCTAACAGCGCTGACCCCAACGACGAAGGCGATGTCTTTGGATATTTGGTCACCACATTTGGGGGCCGTCCATAAATGACGTCACGCGATTTTTGACGATTTATGACCCCCACCCCCCGTCGTCACACGGCGTCACAAAAAGTCTGACCCCCCTCCACAAATATGACGTCACCAAGCTCTGCCCCCCCCCTCCCCCCCAAAAAAAACATGCTTCAAATCGCTTTAAACTATTGTCATTGTAGTGCGTATAATGTTGTAGGAGAAAAAAAAATATGTAAAAGTCTATTTAATTAAGTATAACGTGTTGTCTATATTTATTTATAGTTGCGCATTTTGATGTGACGTCACATTTCTCAACCCCCCCCCCCCCTCGTCACACATCGTCACAAATGTCTGACCCCCCCCCCCTAGGTGCGTGACGTCATTTATGGACGGCCCCTTACACATCGCACCGGGTGCTCATTTGAGGCTGAGTCGACCTATGGGAGGGAGCCCCAGGGCCGGTTCAGATAACCGTCACTGGGTGTTGGCCGTGAGCGGGGGAATCGAACCCCAGGTGGCCTTGGCTCGTAGCGGCGAGCGCAGCTAACCACTACACTACCGCCCCCCCCCCTACAATGATAAAGACACACACCAGACCATGAGCGCGGCGGGCCCACAGCTGTCCGCGTGAGTGAGCGCGTGTGTACATCACGGCGCAAAGCGAGAGCGGGTTATGAGTGATGTTCAGCGCCGGTTATTATTGGTTCGACTTAACGCACGGAAAGAGGCGCGCTTATTGGGGCTGCTGCTGCTGCTGTTGCTGCTGCTGCTGGGGCCGCCTTGCCCGACAGCCCAGACAGACGAGCGGGACGATCTTAATCGGTGGGCGCGCGGATCACGGCTAACGAGGCAGCATGACAAATGTCGAAAGGCGCGCGCGCGCGCCGTGGCCACTGGGACGACGGGCGCGCGCGCGTCCGTGCAAGTGTGTAAACACAGATCTGTACGATGTGTGTGTGTGTCTGTGTGTTTGTATTCGTGTGTGTGTAGGGGGGGGGGGTAGTGGAGCGGTGAGCACGCTGCGCTACGAACCCGTCGGATCCCGAGTTCGATTCTCGCTCACGGCCAACAACACCGGTGACGATTATCCGAAACGGTCCTGGGCCTCCCCTAGGTCGACTCAGACTCAAGCGAGTACCTGGTGCGGTGTGTTAACATCGCCACTGGGGAGACAAAGGCGGCCGGGCGTGTTGTTGGCAACCCACCCCCTCGTGTGCCTTGCCGGCCTTCAAAGGTGCTCGCTAACAGCACTTGCCCTTACAGTCTGTTGAGGCTCTACGGGGGATATTTGTCTTTGTGCGTTGTCTGTCTATCGGAGCAGTAGTGGAGCGGTGAGCGCGCTGCACTACGAACCCGGCGAATCCGAGTTCGATTCCCGCTCACGGACCAACACCCGTGGCGATCATATGTACCGGTCCTGGGCCTCCCCTAGGTCGACTCGGCCACAAATGAGTACCTGGTGAGATGTGTAAGCATCGCCACTGGGGCGACAAAGGCGGCCGGACGTGGTGTTGGCCACCAACACACGAGTTTGCCCTGCCGACCTTTTAATAGGTGCTCGCTAACGGCACTGCCTCTAACAGTATGTTAAGGCTATATAGGGGATCTTTATATGTTTATTAAATTAGCATTTCCCTGCTAAGGTGACAATCACCTTTGTTAGCAAGCCAGATCCCAGTGCTGAAAATTCCTATTTTGTGGGCCAGTCCCTCCACTGGATGACCACTTGTTGTGTTCACGTACAATAATCATTGTCAGGAAAGCATCTCTGAGTCTCAAAACTGTTCCAGGAGGGTCCTGCATTAATATGTTTGGCCAATTCTATGACTGAATGAGTATTTTACACGTATAAATGAATGAATGAATTTGTGTGAATGCAATATTACTTTCCCTGCATTTAATCCGCTGAATGGCATGGAGATTCATTACCATTTTTTTGCAAAGGGACATTGAGGTCAATATGTTACAGATGTTTGATGTGCGCGTGTGTGTGTGTGTATTCGGAGAGGTATAAATTGAAAATAATCCGCCATGCATCTTCCTGCGCCAGTGAAATTTGGGGCAGTACTCATCTCCTTTGGCGACCCTCTGGCGAGCGGTGTAAATTCCAGATTCCCATGGCATGGTGATTTCCTATAGAAAGAACCACGTAAAAAGACCACTATTGTGTTCCCACACATTGGTAGTTACTTTTATTGATCCTGGAGTGATAATAGATTACATCACATCTATATAACTTAATTCAGCATTGTATTACATTATTTCTATAACCTTGAGTAATCAGTAATCTGAAACTGACTACTGTTTAATGCAGCATAACATCTTGAAATTAATGCATAAGCAAGTACATGCACTGGGCAGCCTAATACCCATGCGCTCAATATGTGACCCCGTCACACGCGATATTGGTTGCCACTAAAAGGGAAAGTTATCACTTATAGACACTCTATCACTCTGCCATTACAGAACCTGAGTTATGGCCTTTATAAACTCGCTTGACCCGCACGCATGTGTGAACGTAGGTGAGCCCTACTACGGCAAGCCCACACAGCTCCTGTTCGGCCAGACACGGAGGGTTTCACAGATGCAGCATGGGCTAAACGAGGGTTATAGGCCTCATGTCTGTCGAGTTGGTTGGCACGACCCGAGGTGGCAAATGTCGCCGGAATGTCCCATGGATAGTGTCCACCATGGGAAGAGCACTTGGTGTAAATGCGCTGTTTCATAGGCACACTTCATTTTTTTTGTTAATCTTCTGTAGAAGTTTAATGTGACATTATTATTCTTTCCCCACCTCCCCCCAAAATGATATTCACTCTAAAACATTATGGTACCCTCCTTTGATGGCGTTCATCATAAAAAAAAAAGTTACCACAGTAGTCATGCTGTCATACACATTTGTGGTCGAGAGCTAATATTCTTAAACAACCTAATTGTTAGCATTTGCCACCCTTAGTGGTACCAGAAAGCCATTTTTTATTCAGGCCAATGGCTCAAGGCAGATGTAGCGACTACGCAGGCAAATCTGGAGCTGAGTCACCTTTCCAAAGACTGGGGGCGGTGTGTATATTCAAGATGCAACAACTTAATTTGCATTTCAATGACGATTGGCAGATGTCAAATTACAGACTGTAGTTCGCACGTTGACTGGAATTATTTTTTTATATGATTGGCACAGAATGGGAAAAAAACAACACTAATGAATGATGATTCAGAAGGTTCGGATTGTCCAAGTGTTCATTTCATTTTCTTAGGTTTTTTCGGTAAAGTCACCATGTAGGTAAAATAAATAAATTAAAAGTTAATAAAAGTAATAATGGAAATAAAATAAAATAATAAATCACGACGTTTCGGAGGCAACACAAGCCTCCGTCATCAGGTGGGACCGTCACAGCTAAAATGTACTGCATCACTTGATTACTGCATCGCTTGATGCAGTAAATTTAGCTGTGACGGTCCCACCTGATGACGGAGGCTTGTGTTGCCTCCGAAACGTCGTGATTTATTATTTTATTTTATTTCCATTATTATTTTTATTAACTTTTAACTTTATTTTTTACCTACGTGACTTCACCGAAAAAAACCTTAGAGTATGAATCCTTGCAGTCACGAAAGCTTCAAATCTGTTGATTTCATTGACAGACGTCAACATTCTCTAAAGCGAAGACCATCTCTCTGCATTCAGGGAATGTAAAATGGGCAATTAATTGAGTTTACTTCTTTTTTAAAGCACTTTCTGTCCAGTTGTAGCCATCCTCCTACAACACTCGAATAATTACAGCACGCTAATGAAATTGTCGTCAATGCAAGGCCTCTTATTTAAGCACAACGAGATTCATTATGCTCTTGCAAGGGTCACCTAATCTCATCCCTCGTGCATTAGCAGCATACGCCACTTTGGAGGAGTACAGAGGTCAGCTTTAATCTCAAGTCGCAGGTAACAGTGTCTGTGTTGCTGTACGATTCAAGAGAGCCAGACATTAACACAGCAAAGAAAGCAAACGAAGCTAGTGGCCATTCAACCCAAGAAAACGCTCGGCTGGTTTGCGACATTCATTCTTTGAACCAATGCTGCTGAGGTTATGCACTCCGAGAAGGCCCTGTAGCTGATGGGATGTGTAAAGACTACTTTAATAGTTTTTAATGTGGAGGGGTAGATATGCAAAGGGCGTGTATTGTACGCGTATTTATTGTGTTTCTTATGTTCGCTCTATAACCGGGCTAATGATAAAAATGATAAGTTATTGGAGGGATTTGGAAAGTGGAGTGATTCTGTGACGTAATCGTCAGGGGCTCTTCGGTGACAATGCAGTGCTTTGCTCACCACAAGAGTTCCGAATTTAAATGCGTTAGTCTCGTGACGTGCCGTCCGCTAGTGCAGTTGGAATATGAGAGAGACAGAGAGAGAAAGGGAAATTGAAGGAACGTTGGCACACACTCGGTACGCTCCACGTCCTAACGACGCTTAGTCGGGGGCTTCCGTCGCAGGGATCACTGGCGGTCTGAGTGAAGATCTGCTCCCCATTGATTAGTTTTGATCTTTCCCCATATGATGTTATCTCAGCCTGTCACCCTCCCGCACCCACTTCTCTGTTCCTCTGCTTCTATTGTATCCTAATTTATCTGAACCTCCCTCTATTTTTCCTTACGCTGGCGAGATACCTCGCCTGGTGTTCGATCCTGACACCTGTATATTTGGAGTTTGAGTGTGTCTCTCCCAGTGATCACGTGGATTTTTCTCCGGGCCCTCCGGTTTAACTTTCCGCATTCAAAAACAAGCGTTTCGAGTATTTTGCTGCTATACATTTCCACGTGACAAGCCACTTCGTTGAGCAAGCATTTGTGGCCAGTTCGCGTCTGAAAAACAGAGGTCTTCAGCTGAGTGGGCCTTACCGGGTCAAATAAAAATAGTTTAGTTTCAGTTTAGACCACGCCTGCGGACCAGAGCAGATTTTCACATTCTTGCCGATCACCCATTACCGGTGAGCCTTTGGTCCTGTGCAGTTGTTGAAAAGCATAAAATGTAAAATTAACAAAAAATAATCATCTTTAGATGTTTTTTTTCCTTTCTCCCCTTGACGCCACATCAACGTAACATTTTTTTTAATGCATGGGTGGCCAGTCTCTTTTTGTTGTTGTTTAATTTAGTTTGATTATGAATGCCGCCAGTTTCTTAATTGATACCGCATTTCACTGCCGGCAGTTGGAATTCTTCGTAGAGCTGCCTCGCTGTTTAAGTCCACGCGCGCTTGGGCTCGCCGTCGCAGGACACGAAGAAGTCTATGATGTCAGATGCGCGCGCAGTTATTCAAATGCAACCTCGGCGTGTGTATATGTATGTTGAACTTTCTTTCGCACCGTACGTAGCCAACGGTGCTAATCAGAGTTGCGGGGCGAAGGACAACAAACTATACATTAAAATCAGTTCTAAAGAAATTAGTTTCAATAAATATTTTAAAGTGCATAGCTCCAGTGGCTTCCTAATAATAGAAGAGCATTTGCAGTGACTGTCAGCAGCTGTGGAGATGTTCAGATAAAAAATGCTTCATCACAGTAACAATGAACAAGAGCAGCCCTGTAGCGAAACGTTTAACATATACGAGTTCAGATTTTAGGTCAAAGGCCCTTTGCAGAGAGTGAATGAAGCCGTACGAGTGTAACTTGTAATTCCCAGAATGCACTCCACTGAAATGTTGGTTTATTGAAAATTGTAGTTGTTTTGTTTATTTAATATTAATTACTTTCGCATCTCTTCAACCTTTTCTTTTTTTATATTTAGCATTTTCGTCAGTATGCTCTTTGGGGTGTCAGACAATTTGCTTTCTGTTTGCCTTCTAACTCTGCTGGTTGACTCATTATTTAAAGCTGCGACAATCATAGTGGTGATGACTTAATGAACAAAAAATGTCTCCTGCTCAAACGAGATCTTGGGCGGAGATTATCTCCACTGCATGCTCTGAGTCAGTGGCAGGAAAATCTCACATTCCCAAGGAGGTAGCCGGTCACTCCGTCGGCCAACCACTGTTAGCAACCTCGGACGGATGATGAGCGGAGGAGTTAACCTTTGGCTGGGATTAGAACTCTCAACTTTGCAATTGTAAATTATTCGATGCCCTAACGAGAGCACCACACGGCCAGTGATTGTTGATGGTGTAAACTGTCGGCCATTTAAGTCACGTTGATTTTTTTTTCAACTTTCTGAGCAAACCCAAGACACTCAAGAGACCAGGATAGTTTCATTTTCGAGAGCGATCAGGGGGATTATTCCGTCAGTAGAGGACAACGATCGCAACGTACAAGCCACGTTGATTAATTTTGCGGGTAAGTTATGAATAAGGAATAAAAATGTGTACCCTGACGTGGGTACACGATGGCCTACTCCGCCGTGAGTGAATTGGACGATATATCTGTGGTTATTACACCAACCGCGGTAATAACCGTGGCGGCCGTCGCCCGCATGGAACGAGGAGCCTCTGCAACAAAAGGCGAACGCGCTACTGGACCATAACACCTCCCCCCCCCCCCCGATTTAAATGCAATGACTCACATGCACCGCACACGTTTAGGCGGCACATGATGGATTATGATGCCGTGCGGTACTGAATGTAATCTTGATCGGCTCTAACGTAAATGTTCATGCGGCAGACGAACAAGTGTCATGGGGAGAGATGTGCCATCGGGATGCTTGGACCGTTGATCCCATTTTCTCTGAGATGAGCAACCTCCTTCACCTTTCTCCCACCCCACCCTCCCGCCGCACACCCTCGACAGCCACCCCCTGAGCGTCAGCCTGGATTCATCCCTGCAACATCCCCCCCACCCCGCCCCGCCACCAACCTCCTATTCCTCCCGCAGCGCGTTCTCTCAGCCGGTGATATCCCCTGTGAGCTCTCACATAGAACCTCGCCCCTAACTGCCTCCCCACTACATGCACACGCACGCGCGCGCGAAAACACACGCGCGCACGCGGCACGCGGCACGCGCAAAGATCCCGCGCATCGCCCTTCGGCAGACTGCCGTGGCAAGCTCTGTTCGCGAGTAGCGCCGATGAAAGCTGGCACGGCCAACACTATGCCCGGCCGCCTTTGTCTCCCCAGTGCTGATGTTTACGCACCGCACCGGGTACTCACTTAAGGATGAGTCGACTAAGAGCAGGCCCGGGACAGGTTCAGAAATTCGCGTGCACATACATACAAGGCAACCATTCGCCACCGTCCTTTATAGACTGTTGGGGGTCAGTGGTGTCAGCGAGCACCTATGATGGTTTGCACAGCTCCTGAAGCGGCGGAGGGGTGGCAAGCACCACTCCCCTCGCGCCACACCACATGTTCATTTAAGGCGAGGGAGCAGCCCAGAACCAGTTCATTTATTGTTGGCAACTGATGTCAGCCGTGGCTGGGAATATAATCCACATCCCTGGGTTCATAGCGCAGTGTGCTAACCGCTATTCAAATGCATTATACACATACACACTATTAGAGGTGCACATACCCCTAAACATTCACAAACACACACACACATTTACAAAGACAAAGATCCCTCCTACAGTCTTAACTAACTCTTCTTGGGGCAAGTGCTGTTAGCGAGTAGCAACTAAAGAGGCCGGCACGGCACACGAGGGGATGGGTGGCCAGCACCACGCCCGGCCGCCTTTGTCTCCCGAGTGGCGATGTTGACACACCGCACCAGGTACTCATTTGAGGCAGAGTCGACATAGGGGAGGCCCAGGACCGGTTCAGACAATCGTCACTGGTGTTGGCCATGAGCGGGAATCGAACTCGGGTAGCAAGGTTCGTAGCGCAGCGCGCTAACCGCTACACCACTATACACAATCACATACACTTGTTACAGACATGGACAATTACACACACACACACAAGCAGGCTGGCACACACACAATGAAGATAAAAAAGCATCTCCACCCCGTGTAGCCATATAGACTCTCAGAGGAAGTGATGTCAGTGAGCACCTATTAAAGCTTACACAAGGCATGAGTGCCGTGGTGTAGCCAGCACTACACCCAGCCATCGTTGGCTCCCCAGTGAGAATGTTAACGCACAGCTTCAGGTCCTCCTTTAAGCCCGAGCTCCACACACGCACACAAAGTTTACCAATTACATCTTGACTGTATAGACCACAAGGGCAAGTGCTGTTCCAGACAAGTGGCCAAAACCACACGTGCCTGCCCACCTGTATCTCCGCATAGACCAACGTTCAACAAACGACACCAGAGATTCATTTAAGGTGGAATCTACCTACCTAAGTTAAGTTCAGGCCACGTTCAGGTGTCAATTGGCCACTGGTGATATGCGTGGCCAGGAATAAAATCCACTTCGCCGGCATCGTAGTGCAGTGCCCTAGCCACCACACTCCATATAAACCTGTACAAGCACACACACGACAAATGCCCCCCCCTCCCCGTAGCCCGACAGACCTTTGCGATAAGTCCTACGAAGGTCGGGCACGGGACAAAAACAGGGATTGGCGTGACTGACGCTGCGTCGGTGATGTCTCCCTGTTGGTGTGTTTCGCTCAATGCACCGACAGATTATGTACGGCTGAGTTAACCCAGGGAAGGTCAAGAACCAATTCGGAAATTCGTCACTAAATGTTTTTTTGGCCAAAAGTGGGAAACGAACTAGGGTCGCCTGGTTCGTGGTGCGGTGTGCACTCGCCACGACACGCACATACAAAGATCCCCCGTATAGGCACAGCGTACTGTTGGGGCAAGTGCTGTTAGCGAGTCGCATCTATGAAGGCCGGAACGGCATACGTGGGGTGGTTGGCCAGCACTACGCCCGGCCGCCTTTGTCTCCCCAGTAGCGATGCTTACACCCCGCACCAGGTACTCATTTGAGGCCGAGTCGATCTAGGGAGGGGCCAAGACCGGTTCAGACAATCGTCACCGGCGTTGGCCGTGAGCGGGAATCGAACTCGGGTCGCCGGGTTCGTAGCGCAGCGCGCTAAACGCCAGACTACCGCTCCACCCGTGTAAACGCACGCACGCACGCACACACGTACACACGCCCCTATAAAACCACCCCCCTCTCCCCCTCCCCCTACTACAGCGCCTATAATTTTCTGGCCTTGTATAATGGGGGGCACGCTTGCGCATTACTGTTTGCGCCTGCACGCTTAAGTCTGCCCCACGGAACCGCGAGGTCACGCTTTAACAAATCAATAACCATACACATCCCTCCAGCCTTTGGTGTGGGGGGTGGTGCGGTTTGGGGGGGGGCGGTGGTGCGTTGCGGGTGTGGTGCGGCGTGTTTGGCGCTGGAGCGGCTTGGAATAGGATTTGGGGTGCCTAGGGCTGAGCAGGGGGGGGGGGGGTCTCGTGGGGGGGGGGGGGGGTAGAGGGGATGATTGGAGGGAGGTCAGCCAAGGCATCAGGCATCAATGCTAATCGCGGTGGGCTGTCGTCCATCGATAGGTATTCCTGGACGTATTGCTAATTTTAAATGCGTTGGCTTGACGGACAACCTTTATTCGCATTCATTACGCGGACGCAGTCACGGGGCTTGAGTGCAAAGTCCATTACGTCGCCGTGTTATTAAGGAGAGAAATATTATAACTTGCGCCTTGCAGCGATTTTTTGGGGGGGAAATCAACAATCCGATGGAACACCTTTCACGAAATAATCGCAAGTTTTCATGAAACCCCGCAAAAGATAATTTGTAATATCATTTTGCCCCGAGGAAAAAAAACCTCACCGAGTCTCAGGGCTTTGTTTCTCTCACGACGATCCTGCTTGTCACGATTGGACAATTTCAATTCGATATGTTTATTATTATGGGAGGAAAGCGGAGTGCCTGGGAACCCCCCCCCCCCCCCCACTAAATACCAGGGAAGAACACTTAAAGTTCACACAGTACCGTCTTGCATCCAAAAAGACACTCCCTCATTGCTTCGGAGGTATCGGAGCATCAAACGTATTGGCAGCGATGCCTTATCGATTACATGGGCTCCATCTCTGTATGGAATGGGGATGCTCCTGTGATGTAACGGTCAGCACACTGGATTAACAATCCGGAGAGTCGCCGGTTCGATCTCCTGGCGTGGCAATTCAAATAGTGGGGTCAGATTTTGTTTTCAATAATCCCCCCCCCCCACCCACCTCCTCTGTCAACCCAGCAGGACACTGTTAGTCGATTGGCAGGTCACGTGTGGTGGGCTAAAGTGTAGGTACTCTCACCTCTTGCAAGACATCTGGCCAGCAAATGTCTTGGGAGAGGAACATAAACCATCATCACGCGAACTCCGATCATCCTCGCAGCAGCGGATTTTTGGCTGCTAGACGGTCACTGCATCGCGCGCTTTCAGATGCGCTTCTGCGGCCGTCTGGAACGCTCTTGCTTCCGATATTAGAGAGCCGCTGGAGCCGTGCACTTTTAAAATCCAGGTTGAAAACTCATTCCTTTAGCATTGCTTTTTGCATTTAGTTTGTTGTCCTTCCCCCGCACCTCTTATTAGCATGGTTGGCTATGTACGGTGCGAAAGAAGTTCAACATTCATTTGATATATATACAAGAGTAGGCCAATTATTATTTAGATGTCTTTAGGACTCCCTCTTGCGGAGGGCCCTGTGCGATCAGTGGCATAAACAAGCACTTTCAGGGCTGCACCTTTATCTGTTTTTGCCCATATTATACACCTCCCTATCACCGGATTTTAAGGGTGCATTGTAAACAATCTTTTGAACTATGCACTCTGTGCAAACTAACTTAGTGGCTAATACTGTACTACTATGCACACACTTGCAGTCAAAAACACCACGTTAATGCGTCTAGATTGTATTATTGCCCCTATGCCAATGGTGCGAATTCCACATTCCCTTGTCATGGTCCATGTTCTCTAAAGGATGACCGCTGCTGACTTACCCCAAAGGGATATGAATTTACAATGACGATGCAAGGCTGTTGGGCTGAGTCAAACCCGAGCCCTGATTGCACAGCATTTCTGATTGTTTAGTCGAATGCCCTGGGAACAGCGATGCGATGTTGCATTGCTCATGTCAGCAATGCATGTAGCAATGGCTGTCACTTGGACCATCTGGCTGGCTATGAATGTGGCAGAGCCCTAGACCCACTCACTCGGGTTTAAATCTCAGTCTAGCGTTAGCTCAGGCTTTACGTTTATTTTGCATAACCAGGTAAGCACTCAAGAGACTAAGATGAGTCTCGTTTGCGAGAGTGCCAAAGAAAAAACAAATACATTGAAGTGCTGCAGTGGTTAAGCAAATATAAATTAGGGCAAAAACAAACTGTGTCACATGAGAAATTGAAAATATTGCACAAACATAAATGAAGTAATACATTACGTGCAGCTTAAACCGGCTCGGGCAAATAATTTATAGACTGAGCATAGCCCACTAACACAATTAATAAAAAAAAATACATTTAACGGATATCGGGCCAGTACCTCCGATTAGCGCGTTTGGCTACATACGGTGCGAAAGAAATCCAGCATACATAGTCAGCCCTTGATAGTGCGGCGTCGATTAATTAAGAAGCACCAACAATAATTAGTTTAAATTCATGAGATGTTGGGTGGTTGTCATTTGGAGGGACTGGCCCTGTGATAGGAATGTGGAACTTTCAGCAATGGCTTGAAAAGAGGGGAGTGGGGAGGTGGGGGCATGCGAATGCTCTTGTGAAGGATGACAGCCACTTTGAGTTTTCTCTAATTACTCACTTTTGAATTGCTAACGAGTGGCATGTGTGAAAGTGATCCAATATAACAGCACAATTAGTTCTATTCACGGTCATTTAATCAATACGAGTCAATTAGTGGGTGCATGCTCAGAGCCCATTGAAACCACATCAGGAGTGCGTGCCCTGTTCACAGCATGCCAATGCCCACCACCGTGACCGAGACAATGCTTATTGTTGCTTCATATCGTACACCCGACACAATTCAGCATTCTGAGCAGTCGGAGCTTATCTGTTTAGCTTCGTACGTTGTCCGTTCGCAACAGTCGTCCAAGTAAAACACGGGGTCAATGTTGGTTGGCTTTGGGACAACGTTGGTCCAACCTCAACAGGAGCTGCCTGCTTTTGAGTACTATGCAAGTGCCTGTTGTAGGATGCGGAGGCTTTTAAATGAAGGACAAAGTAAACAGGGGATTTATATTTAACAAAGTATTTTTTGGGTTGCTGGTAGACCGGAGAAGGCACGTGGCTAGTAGGCATAGGCGTGTAAAGAGGTGTATACTGGATGTGGTGTGCTGGGTGCGAACAGAGTTTTCGTGGCCACCAATTCGGGCAGACCCGGTCGAAATGAATCCCCCGATCGGTGCAGAGCAACTTGAACGTTGGGAAGGTGACACTCTGAGAACAAGCACTCGTGGCAGAGTCGGGAATGGAGCCTGTAGCCAGATGCTCCACAGGATAACTATTGTTGCTTTAATGCCACAAAGTGGTACCACTATTACCTTCCCCAGGGCAATAACGAGATGGATCGATTGTGTGTTGGGTGCTCTGCCACAGTGAAATCCAGCTGCAATTATTGCAAGAAACAAGTACTGCAGTTATATATCTTGGGATTTGTAACAAGTTGTCCAATAGATAGATTGGCTATATCTGTATGAACTCGACTTTTTCCCGTCTAGGGATGGGTCTATTGCAGTTAATCTTAAACTTGTAAGCGAAAAGCAGACGTGATATTAATTGCATCAATTCGTGTGCAATTTGTAAGGACGCGGTGACACAGACCTATTTCATTTTAAGGTCATAATCCCTTGTTCATCATGACGTCCTTTTTACTTTGATGTCTCAACAGCGTTACGGAGATCGCGTGACGTGAGGGTTCTTCCTTTGTAGTGAGGGTTGTGAGTTGACGCCGAGGAGGGGGGAGGAGGCGCCTCGGCCCCCCATGTGGAGTGACGTCAGCCGCTAATTATTATGAATGGGGGGGTGTCCATTTGGAGGATGTTACCTGCTCATGATTATTAATGAGGGGGGAGGGTGCTCTATGAGGAGTGACGTCACCTGCTCATGATTATTAATGAGGGGGGCTGGTCGACGTGGAGTGACGTCACGAGCGTTGCACACAGACATTATTGGCTCATTATAGTAGGTAATAATCATGGGGGGGTCCATTTAGAGGACGTCACCTGCTCATGATTATTAGTTAGGGGGGCTGCTCGATGTGGATGACGTCACCTGCTCATGAATATTAATGAGGGGGGCTGGTCGATGTGGAGTGACGTCACGAGCGTTAAGGACAGACATTCCTGGGTGATTCTAGTAGGTATGTGGATTTAGCAAAAACGCTTCGTGGCCACTAACAATAATGATTCTTGCCCCACACTTATTGGAGTGTGGAAAGGCTTAGAATTGTATTTGACTGATATTATTCGTAACCTACTTGCAGTACTGCCTCCAATATTCGCCTCGGCGGTGGTTGTCTCGCTCATGTGATGATCTGGGCGTAATCCACTCGCTCCGCCTTCATGAACGATCCATCTGCCGGCTAAAGGCCTCTTCCATGTCATGGGTGTTGTTCTGACCATACTCCATACTCCACCGTACTGGTCAGTGTCGGTTGGTGAGGGGGGGGCACCACCCATGGCCCAGTTCAGGTCATCACTTTCCACTCATGTTCGCCACGATTTGCCAATCGAAACGCTGGTTTGCCGTGTTCATAGCGCAGTGCGCTAGGGGGCCGTCCGTAAATGACGTCACGCGATTTTGGACGATTTTTGACCCCCCCCTCGTCACACGGCGTCACAAAAAGTCAGACCCCCCCCCCCCCCTCAAATATTACGTCACAAAAAAAATATGCTTCAAATCGCTTTAAACTATTGTCATTGTAGTGCGAATTTAATGTGCCGCTGCACTCTGATGTTGTAGGGGAAAACATTTATAAAAAAGTATATTTAATTAAGTAGAACGTGTTGTCTATATTTATTTAAAGTTGCGCATTTTGATGTGACGTCACATTTCTCAACCCCCCCCTCCCCCTCGTCACACATCACACGTCGTCACAAATGTCTGACCCCCCTCCACCCTAGGTGCGTGACGTCATTTATGGACGGCCCCTAACCCACTGTGCCACCCGCTCCACACTGCCGCTGCAGCTCTGCAGTGACGGGCACGCGTAACAACCACACACTACTGAAGACGAATTCATCCAAGGGTTTCCGACAGACACTCCACCTTGCCTCCCACATGAAAACAATACACGCACGCACTCACCTTAAATTGTAATTGGTCAAACATCCCAACGCAGGACGCTATTGCAAAAGAGCATCGGGGCTCATTGAACCACTCTTGGATAACTATAGGACATTTATATACGTGTGTGTGCATTCTCATTACGTCTGTTCTCTCGCCATCACGTGCAACTCTTGATCACTCTGTCCTTGACCCGTGATCTCTTGGCCTGGAAGCAATCACAGGCAATATTGTGGCCATTGACCACGCCGGAGAATTATTTCTATAGATTGGTCGGTCTTTTTGGGAGATTTATTGGAAGCAGACGGATAGGACAGGCGTCTATAAACTGGCAGACCTGGCCATATTGAAATGTCATTGCGTCCCAGGCACTTTCTTTGACTACATATTTATAAAATGGTGTAACATAATTCCTAAAAATGATGTTCTACCTTTTTGTCTGACTCATGTTGTGGTGATAGAATTTGACTCACAATCGGACTTAGACAATTGAAAATCCTGCTGGTGGGGGTCAGCATAGCCCATCATCATTCCTCTAGGGCAGGGGTCGGCAACCTACGGCTCCGGAGCCGCATGCGGCTCTTTACGGGCTGCTTCTTGACGATATGTACGTATGTACATAGATGCATTGCGGCTCTTGAAATACTGAATTTTGTACCGAATTGGAAAGAAATGGCTCTTCTTGTTATTTTGGTTGCCGACCCCTGCTCTAGGGTCAAAAAACAGTACCAGTTTGTGCAAATTCCACAGTGCTTGTTTTATGGAGAAACTGGGCCCCATAATAAGAATGTGGAATTTCCACCCTCTGGGCTCAGGGCAGCCAGCAATATCGAACGGAGGCAACCCTACTTAAATTCCTGGCCATGTACAACATCCGTGGGATGTCCTGGACCTCTGCTAGGTCAGCTAAGCCTTAATTGAGTACCTTATGTGGCGATGTGGCGAATGTGAGGACATGTTGGCCAGGACACCGACAATGCTGGACTAGCAAAACTCCCAAACTTGTGTGTGTCATTACAGCCTTAATATTTAAAGTCAATTCTCATATCAGCATGAAGTCAGTACTCTTCTCCCGTTCACAGCCCCGAGTCAGTGGTGGAGATTGCACGTTCTTAAGCGAGGACGAGTCTATCCATAATGCAACCGCTGTCCACTGCCCAATACAGCAGTACTCATGGGCTGCGTCAATCCGCAACCAGGAAAACAACTTGCAAACTTCCGATTGCACGTTGCGTGCTCTTCCGTTGAGCCATCTCGCCGGCCTTAATCAGCGCTCGCTGACGTAACGTGCCACTTTCCTGTAAGACGCATAGCACAGTGAGGCTGTCCTTCCTAATAAAGACGCACACTTTAATACTAAGCTAAACTTTTTGCTTGAGCCATCTGCCGGATGGACAGGTAACGCCTCGCAACTTGACAGGTGCAATTTCGCGCCCGTAAAGGTCCTTAACACGTTCAGGTACGATCGATGCCCAGGGCTCCGCCATTTACGCTGGGAGATCGGACGGACATGATGGCCCTTCTTGTGCTTTGCCGTCGATTGCCACTGTTGCCAGATACGATTTTGAAACCCGCTAGACCAGTGGTGCCTGGCCTGCCGTCCTCCACCCCACTGGTGTTATGCACGCGAAGACGTGGGAATTGTACGGCAGAACCGTTGCAGATGCTGCACTACGATTTATGGTCATTTAAATTTCGAACAATATGTGAATGGCACACGGTTGTCTCTGAGAGTCCAGAAAGGGTCCAGATAGGTTAGGAGCAAATGATAAAAATCAAGCCACATACAAAAAAAATATTTGACAAAATGTTAACAATATATATAAAAAAAACGGTAAAAAGATTACTCACAAATTATTTAGGTTTGTAAATCAATAATAAGCATGTTCAATCTTGATTTTAAGCTTTCGTGACTGCATGAGTCTATACTCTTTGGTTCTTTCGGTAAAGTCACGTAGGTGTAAAATAAAATAAATCACGACGTTTCGGGTGCAACACAAGGGTCCGTCATCAGGCAGAACCGTTGCAGCTTTCCCACCTGATGACGGACGCTTGTGTTGCGCCCGAAACGTCGTGATTCATTTTATTTTATACCTACGTGACTTTACCGAAAGAACCAAAGAGTAATTTGCATGTTACTTTTTTATTTAATCCATAATTTTCAAGCAGGATTCAAACACCATCCACCCACCCATCCAGGCTCTTACCTGTCCCGGTTCTCACCTGTTCAGACTCTTACCTGTCTTGGCTCTCACATGTTCAGACTCTTACCTGTCCCAGCTCTCACCTGTTCAGACTCTAACCTGTCCCAGCTCTCACCTGTTCAGACTCTAACCTGTCCCAGCTCTCACCTGTTCAGACTCTTACCTGTCTTGGCTCTCACCTGTTCGGACTCTTACCTGTCCAGGCTCTCACCTGGTCAGCCTGGTGTACGAGGCATTGAGCTCCGGTTTCGTGCCTCCGAGTTCTTGATCGAATAATGCGTCCGATTCATGAAATATGCACACGTTATTAATAAAGATATTCCTCCTGATGACAATCGCTTGTGTTGTGATCGAAACGTCGTAGTTTTTTGTATTTGTTTTGTTATTCTCTTTGAACCTATCTACGTGACTTTACCGAAAGACCCAAAGAATAGGGAATAGTATCGTTATCGCATAATCGTATAGCTGAGTCGCAAAAAATCCTGTAAAAAAAACGAAATTGCTCTGAACTTTATTTCACCTAAAAAAAAAACTCCGTATTCATTAACCTCCAAATGTTCCTCAGCGCAACACACAAAGCTATGCATCTTATTGTAAAATGGTTGATCTGGCAACGTTGTGGGCAATGGTCGCTGGGCAAGCCAATCGCTTCAATTTTGCTTAATTTAAAATCACGGTCACTGCGTGTGAATGACAGCGTCTTAATTAATGTTTTATGGCATCAATCACAGACCATCGAAAGGTCCAACACCCCCACCAGCACCACCCCACCCCCTCGTCATTGCAGGGGCTAAGCTGAATCCATCAGTGCAGATACCCACTTTGCCATTGCAGACACGCACCACTCAGGAAATGAATTAATGAATGAAGTCCGGCAATTACTGCCTTTATGAATGTGCGACGGCGGGCGGCGGCATGGAAGCCCCTTGGGATCAAAGTCCACTCGGGGATCGACTCGGGCCAGGATTCATCCACGAGTGATCAAATATTGTTTCCCCTTGTGATGCATGTGCTGACAGCATGCGTCATCCTTTTGGAGGAAATGGTCCTCGTGTTGTGAGAATGTGGAATTTCCACCACGGGCTCCAGGCGTCTAAAAAAAAATGAAACATGTCCAGTCCGTTTAATTTTTCCACTGCTGGATGAGGGCTTTCTCCACTCCGTGCGGGTTGTGAGATTGTTTAACCATACTTCACCATGCTGGTCAGTGCGGGTTGGTGACGGTCAGGGAAGTACAAAACAGCGATGGAGTTTGCTGCACTACCCTCTGCTGCCCTCAATGCTTACTGCACCTGTTTATTGTGCACAGTGGGCACCCATCCAATCGCAATCCTGGTGCTCAGCTTCCAGGGTCCGACAAGATCGGGTGCATTCTGGGTGATTTCGTCAAAGGTGGCAGATATGAGAGATGCCCATTTCATCTTCTTGGTTCTTTCGGTAAAGTCACGTAGAAGGGAAGTAATAAAATAATAAAAATAAATATTTGTATCGTTCTATATTATATTATTTTTTTTGTATTATTTTATTACTTCTCTTCTACGTGACTTTACCGAAAAAACAATGGAGATGAATCCCTGCAGTCACGAAAGCTTTAAATCGAAAGATGCCCAATTCTTCAATTGATCCTGGAGACACTTTGACTTGGCTCTTGAAGTGGCAATTGGTCAAGGTTCTGTAGTTGAACGGTGTAAGCATTGCACAATGGCATGATGAGAATACACGGCGCTTTCTCAATCTATTGCTGGATGGGACACCCAACCCGCAGGGCTATGCGGTGGCACCTATAATGCGGGACAAAACATGCGTCTCACCTCGCTGTATATAAGTCAGCATTGTTCCCTCTTGTGCGTGGGGTTTCCTCCAACACGCAAAAACACTTGCTCGATAAATGATCCAACATCCCGATGCAGGACCCTCCTGAAAAGAGTGTTGAGGCTTTATAGAATGAAATCATTAAATATTTGTATCATTCTAAAACGAATATCTTAACTTAAATCTACTTTGTATGTTATAATATGTACGGTCAAACTTTCTCAACTTTTTTTTGGTACTTTACACGCATCGTTTCATTAATTGCCGGTCTTCACCACAGAGTCTTAAGGTTTGGGACAAGCGGTCGCTGAAGCCTTGATTTAAAATACTGATTTATTTTGTTGTTGCATGCCAGATTTCACCTTAGTCTAAGCCTGGAGCCTCATCCATAATTGAGATGGATCTTTCTACCTCCCCCCACCACCACCTCTCAACTTCTCGCTCCCCCAAAAATCGTTACAACAGCACGTTACTTTAAAGTCTACAAAGGCGCACGAAGTGTTTTTCTTAACATTTACCGACTCCCCCTGAATTCTAAAAGTTAGGCCCTGTCACATTTAGTGCCATTGAACCGCCGAGTTTACTCAAGGCTTGTGGGATTTTTATTTGCAGCGCTTGTAGAGCCGGACGGAAACTATTAAACTATTTTACTGAAACAGTTTTTTTTATTTCACCAGGTAAGGCCTACTGAGCTGTACAGATATTTTATCTCGAAGCGACCTGGCCACAAATGATCGCTCAACAAAGTGGCCTATCATGTGGAAATACTATAAACTCATGTTGATTCTAAATGTGGAGAGAAATACCGGCGGGCCCAGATAAAAATCCACACGACCACGGGGAGAACATGCAAACTTTAAATATACAGGTGTCAGGGTTGGGATCGAATCCATGTCCTCCTTTATACCAGACGAGGTAGTTGATATCTCACCACCACGGCAATTTGTATCACAGTTTAAGGGAAAACGAAATGCAGTACCGAATATGTGCTCTCGTTATATGTGCATAGACCATCATCGTCTCCTATCTCCAGCCAGTGGTGGAAATTCCACATTCTTACGGCAGGGCTGAGTCTTTCAATCGGGCAATCGCTGTTGAATCAATGACCAACATACTGGGGCGATATTCACTGTTCAAACACAATTAATAAATTAACGTATTAATTCCAATAATGATTTTGATATCAACTAAACGTTGCAGTTTATGCATTCGTAGTTGATGGTACAGAGTGGCACGGCTGTTCGGGTCTGCTTATTACACGTGCGACATACACAACTTAATCACGCAACCTGTTAATACGAAAGCCTGTTTCAGTGTCAGTATCAGACCATGGAGAAAACAACAACATGTTCATTCAACACCTCTATACCCCCATTATACATTTGGGCACCGTCAGTTTATGTTAATTTCCATGCCTTTTTTTGTCGAAGTGTCAACCAGGATAAATGCTACGAAGAGATCATCACAACCAATGCCATGGATACGAGCACACCTCACCATTGCTTCCTACCCTCTTGCCATATCTCACAGCTGTTGCACAGTCGACACCCGACATCCAAGGTATGTTTTTGCATTATCGCACCATCTGGCTTCAGGGCTTCCCTTTGGTTGCCATCCTCTGGGTGCCACTCCGGTGCCAGTCTCGATCACGTGCCCTCCTCTGCCTTACACATGTGTCCCGCCTATCACCGTCTCCTTAAAAATTCTTTCCTGCAATGTTCCATTCTTACCTTCAAGTTGTTTGCCCTATTCCTATGCCACATTAGCCATAGGTTATTCACATCCACCGATATTCTAAGGAAAGGAAATGCAACGCATTCGTCAATTTACATTGTGGCCTTAAAAAAAAAAACGAATTAGCAACGTTTCAGACAATTGCCCTTCTTCAGGAAATGATTCATGAACCCATAAATGATGAAGGCCCATTTCCTGAAAGATTACCAATTATATATACATGTATTACTTTAAGGCCACTGTTTTTGACACGTGTGTTGTGTGCCTTATAATTTGTGCTTGTGCACCACTGCCAAATAACTTATCTGGGGACAGGCGATTCCGTTTTTGGTGATGGTTGCTTCATTGCATGGGTTCATCATAATCATCATCATCAGCCACTTCTGGATGAAACTCTCTCGAGGAACTCTGACCTCTCAGTGTCCTGCTGCGACGTAATAATCCACCAAACACCTACACGAGAACGGATTTCATCGCTCCATCTCGTCGAATTGCGGCGAACATTAACATTGTGCCCAATAGCAATGCTTTTCCATCCTGCCACTTCCCTGTTACTGTCACTAGATTCTAACCGGTATTGTGGCTAAATTACAACAGGCAGCATCAGGACAAGCTTGCAGGGATATCTGTACAAAAGCCGGAGAGTGTACAACATTTAATGTAAACAAAAAATAGGATTCATGCCATTTGAGGAATCTCTTGTTTAAAGAGCAAGTAGTAATTACATAGCAAATAAACAATATGAACAACATTAGACACTAACTTTTTGTCGAGTTTACAATTTTGACTGATATATGCTAATTGTACAACAATCCTTGTTTTATTCTTGAATTTCAAGACAGGTTTAACTTTTCTTTTTTTGAAGTGTTTTTCACTACAGGCAGAATTGGTTCTTAGGATGCATATTTCCATTTGTCTTGACTTGATTTTCAGTTCTCTTTGGTTCTTTCGGTAAAGTCACGTAGGTATACGATAAATCATCAGGTGGGAAAGCTTTAAAATAAATCACGATGTTTCGGGTGCAACACAAGTGTCTGTCATCAGGTGACTTTACCGAAAGAACCAAAGAGTATGGATTCTTGCAGTCACGAAAGCTTCAAATCAAGATTGATTTTCAGTATTTAAGTAATTAAAATGTATACAGAGTAAATTGGAGCACGTTTGGGTAATTCCGCATTCATATAAACTTATGTATATTGCTTTAAAAGCCCGAACAAATAACCCTTAACAACTTTTAGGTACAGCATTGTATTGTTTTGTTCACTACCGTGATTGTTCGATGAGCCTGAGCCATGAGAATGTGGAATTTCCTGCGCTGCATCAAAGCCAATACGGAGAGATGAGCGCCACTCCGCGCATGTCTTCCACTTGACTTTGACGTCGTCTTTAGGGCTGAGATATTTCAGAACTTTTCCACTTGAGGCCTCATTCGTGAAGCAGAAATTAACATACTTTGGACACATTATGAGGACCTCTGGACTAGAGGATTCGATCTTGCTTAGGAATGGAGAAGGTAGCGGGCAGGGGAAGAGGTTGACCTAGTAGATTCGTAGAAGGTGGATGGACGATGTCAAGAACATCACTTGCCTTACACTAACCCAGCTAGGAGAGGCAGCGAGAGAGAGACAGGTGTGCATGGCAGAGTCTGGGCGTGGATGTCACCAGAGGTCGTACTCGATGTGATTGCACAAGGTGACAAGGTGAACAAAAAAAAATAAGAAAAGCTTTCAGCCATTAGATCAAGAGTCAAATCATCAGCAGCTTTATCATTATCAGCAATCAACTTCAGCATCAGGCGCCTCAATCAGCATCATTATTATTATCATCATCATCAATCGTTATCCGTCGAGGATTGATGCAAATAATTGCTACCCACTGTCTTATGAAGAAGCTGGACCCTGTGATAAGAATATGGAAAATACACCACTGGCCTAGGACACTGCCCACCATTATTTTGAGTGTGAGATTGCTTTGACTATAAATTTTTATGCATTCAGGGCATGGAAACAACCCGATGCAAATCCGAGCAGAAACTGGTATTTCTCTGATTTTTGCTGCGACGTAGTATAAATTAGGCAAACACAGACACACAAATTGCTCTCCCACCAGCACATGAATTATGCACGCAGTGTTTGACCAATTCGTTTGAGCGGGTATGTTTTCGTATGGGAAGAAACGAGGGAACCTTGGGAAAACCTGATTGTACAAGTGTATAGAGTAATACTCAAACTCCCCATTGATTTGATAATAGGTTTTCCCCCTTTTTTCTGGCAACAAAAACAGGTGTTAAGATGTTAAAACGCCAAACTGAAACCTTTTACAAGGAATCATGTCTGCATTAACCACAATGCTTGTGGTCAGAATGCAAACAAAAAACATACTCTCATGATATATGTGTAGTGGATTAACGCGCGCCAAGAGGGGAAATTGGAAGCACATGTGGGTTATGGACAGTGGGGTCGCATCAGGGCAA
This sequence comes from Lampetra fluviatilis, assembly GCF_964198595.1. NCBI lineage: Eukaryota > Metazoa > Chordata > Hyperoartia > Petromyzontiformes > Petromyzontidae > Lampetra > Lampetra fluviatilis. Next base: position 4,255,641 of record NC_136295.1, on the reverse strand, counting down.
GCAGGTGTTGCTGGGGGGATAACGGCCGGAGAGAGACGGCTCGTTAGGTGGTTATGGGATGCAGTGCAGTGATTGGCCGGTTGTTGTTGTCAGGGACAAGGTGGCGCCAGCAAGTCTGGGGATGGGAGCAGGTGGCAGCGCGGGGTCGCGGGCGCGGGGCGTCGGTGGGGACGCTGGTTAATTAATTGGTATTCTTTGGTTCTTTTCGGTTAAGTCACGTCTAAAAATAAAATAATAAATCAAAATAAAACAACACATTACGACGTTTCGATAGCAACACAAGCAATCATCATCAGGCATAAAAGAAATAGCAACAAAAATCTAACTAGAAAACTATAAACCGACATACAAGCAGACAGACATCACAACGGCACACATAGAGAGGAGTATACAGGCACACGAAAATTAAATAACCTAGTAAAATATTGAAATGTGATGTAATACAACACAGAGAGTCGGTTAACACACAATTAACGCATGGCCTGGTTGACTACGTGTTTCAAAATTTGCTAAGTTCGAATTTTAAGTGTGAGCAACAAATATCTAACTAGAAAACTATAGACAGACATACAAGCAGACAGACATCACAACGGCACACAGAGAGAGGACACAAATCGGCACAAAGAGATGGTCGTTTCTGTGACGGACCCTTAAATATAGAGAGGAGGGGGAGGGGACGGGGGGAGGGAGAGGGCGGGGAGATCAATGGGTGCACGCCAACGTACTCCTATTGTAAGTGAGATGATAGACGCGGCACGGGAGGCAAACCTGAAAATTAGGACAAACGCGGCACGGGAGGCAAGCCAGAAAATTAGGAGACAAGCACACGAAAATTAAATAACCTAGTAAATTATCGAAATGTGATGTAATACAACACAGAAAGTCGGTTAACACACAATTAACGCATAGCCTGGTTTATTACGTGTTTCAAAATTTGCTAAGTTAGAATTTTAAGTGTGAAATTTCAAGGAGAGGACACAGGCAGAGAGAACAAATAGCCAGAAAGAAAAAAGGATAAGTTTAAAACTTCCCCGTAGAAGTGGTTCAATCTTAATTTATTAAGATTAATTAATTGGTAATTAATGAGGACGGGGATAAATACGGGAGCATGATAGTGAGACGGGGAGTTGTGCTGGGAACTGGACGGAGACAGTCGGGGAGAAGAAAAGGAATAGGTTAGCAGTGGAGACTTAGAAGAAGATATGAGAGATAGAATAGGTTAGCAGTGGAGCGGGAGAAGAAGAATAGATGAGAGATAGGATAGGCTAGCAGTGGAAGAGGAACAGAGAAGACACGAGAGGGAGAGAGAGACAGTCGGAGTGAGACGGAGAAGCCGAGAGAGAGCGACAGTTGGAGTGAGACAGAGACGAGAGAGAGCGAGACAGTTGGAGTGAGACGAGAGAGAGCGACAGTTGGAGTGAGACGAGAGAGAGCGACAGTTGGAGTGAGACTGAGACGAGAGGGAGAGCGACAGTTGGAGTGAGACGAGAGACGAGAGGGAGAGAGACAGTTGGAGTGAGACGGAGACGAGAGAGAGCGACAGTTGGAGTGAGACGGAGACGAGAGAGAGCGAGACAGTTGGAGTGAGACGGAGACGAGAGAGAGCGAGACAGTTGGAGTGAGACGAGAGAGAGCGAGACAGTTGGAGTGAGACGAGAGAGAGCGACAGTTGGAGTGAGACGGAGACGAGAGGGAGAGAGACAGTTGGAGTGAGACGAGAGAGAGCGACAGTTGGAGTGAGACGGAGACGAGAGGGAGAGAGACAGTTGGAGTGAGACGAGAGAGAGCGAGACAGTTGGAGTGAGACGGAGACGAGAGAGAGCGACAGTTGGAGACGGAGACGAGAGAGAGCGAGACAGTTGGAGTGAGACGAGAGAGAGCGACAGTTGGAGTGAGACGGAGACGAGAGGGAGAGAGACAGTTGGAGTGAGACGAGAGAGAGCGAGACAGTTGGAGTGAGACGGAGACGAGAGAGAGCGACAGTTGGAGTGAGACGGAGACGAGAGAGAGCGAGACAGTTGGAGTGAGATGAGAGAGAGCGAGACAGTTGGAGTGAGACGGAGACGAGAGAGAGCGAGACAGTTGGAGTGAGACGAGAGAGAGCGAGACAGTTGGAGTGAGACGGAGACGAGAGGGAGAGAGACAGTTGGAGTGAGACGAGAGAGAGCGAGACAGTTGGAGTGAGACGGAGACGAGAGGGAGAGAGACAGTTGGAGTGAGACGAGAGAGAGCGAGACAGTTGGAGTGAGACGGAGACGAGAGAGAGCGACAGTTGGAGTGAGACGGAGACGAGAGAGAGCGAGACAGTTGGAGTGAGACGAGAGAGAGCGAGACAGTTGGAGTGAGACGAGAGAGAGCGAGACAGTTGGAGTGAGACGGAGACGAGAGAGAGCGACAGTTGGAGTGAGACGGAGACGAGAGGGAGAGAGACAGTTGGAGTGAGACGGAGACGAGAGGGAGAGCGACAGTTGGAGTGAGACGGAGACGAGAGAGAGCGAGACAGTTGGAGTGAGACGAGAGAGAGCGAGACAGTTGGAGTGAGACGAGAGAGAGCGAGACAGTTGGAGTGAGACGAGAGACGAGAGAGAGCGACAGTTGGAGTGAGACGAAGACGAGAGGGAGAGAGACAGTTGGAGTGAGACGGAGACGAGAGGGAGAGCGACAGTTGGAGTGAGACGAGAGACGAGAGGGAGAGAGACAGTTGGAGTGAGACGAGAGAGAGCAACAGTTGGAGTGAGACGGAGACGAGAGGGAGAGCGACAGTTGGAGTGAGACGGAGAAGCCGAGAGAGAGCGAGACACTCGAAGCCGAGACAGGCGAAGCAGAGAGGAGAGTTGGGGAGAGAGAGAGGGAGTGAACGGAGCGAGCGAGGCCAGCGGAGCGCGGCGAGCGAGCAGAGAACGCGCTGAAGTCTCAGTTGTGGAATGTGAAGAGTTTTGTAAAATAAAATGACGACAGAAAAAGAATAAGTTGTATGCGTAAAGTTCAGCACTACATATGCATTGTCCTTGAAACTGATTGGTCCACACCAAAGACGGCTTTCTTTTGAGCCTCGTTTCAAACGGTGTTAGACCAGAGGACGCCATTCTGACCAGAAGCATTGTGGTTAATGCAGACATGATTCCTTGTAAAAAGGTTTCAGTTTAGTGTTTTAACATCTTGACACCTGTTTTGTTGCCAGACAAAAGGGGAAAAAACGTATTATCATGTTTTGGTACTGGCAAAGGAGATCCCCCCATTGGTTTGTCTCAATGCCTAGCAGGTGGGTGTCATGCATCCTCGCTCTCTGCGTTATCCACCACCCTCACTCATCTCCGCTTAAGCACGCCCTGCCTGGTAATTGTTGTGGAGTGTTCTACAACACTTCGGTGCTGTTAAAACAGGAGTAAATTGGCACGTGTGTTCACGTGGCAACTTTATTAATTGTCCGTGTCGGGCGGATGAGGGTGTACGCCACACGTCTTACTTGTGCGGCGATCTGACAAGGAAAAAAAATCACTTACGAATATTAATATCGGACGCGAATGTCTTCGTGTTAAATGTAAGTTCTGCTTGATAACATTGGTCTGGAAATGTCTTTGCATATATGTGGGGGCACAGAACAGTTCTGGTTGTGTTTGCTTTTGCCCATCTCGAAGTCGCTTGATATAGTCGATTGCACTGCCACATTCGGCTATAAAATGACAAATATTACAGCTCAATGTATTATAATAAATGTCGACAAATATTACAGGCCGAATTACAGGCCTGGAATCCCAGGCGAGCATACAACTGTTGAGCCGGTGTTTCGAAGCCGTGACGATCGGGGCTTTCGCTGAACACATTCACACTTAAACGATCTCAACACCAGACTGATGACCTTGAAAGCCTTTCTGCAGAAACGCGTGTACACGTGTGTGCGCGCTTGTGTGTGCGCGCACGCTTGTGTGTGTGCATGCGCGCGCGTCGGGAGCGTGCGTGCGTGCGCTCAAGTGCTTGTTCGGCAAATGCCTAAAGCATAAATCTTCATGAAAGGGGCCTTATAATCGCATTAATTTTATTATGATGAATGCACGTTGCGGAAATTTGCAAGTGTAAACATGGATTGCTTAATAATTGTGCTATCGAGGTGTGCAGTTATTGCATGCCACTGTACTGAATGTTGTTGTTTTTTTCCCCCTATGATTTTGGTGAGATATTTAATGAACTGCACATGGGCACCATTAAAATACTCGAATCTAATTAACTCAATTAATCCTGCCCGAGAGCACTGTTTCGAGAACACTTGAATCGCAATAGGTTACGTGAGAGTTCAAATCCCGGCCGTGGGTTACCTGGGCTAATCTTTTCATTAAAAGCTTGAAATTTGTCGTGGGGAATTGACACCAGCTGTCCGATACAGAGAAGGCCCCGTGTTACAGGAATGTGGAACTTCCACTGTAGGCTCTGTGCCGCCAATGGAGATGAATGCCTACATGCTAAATAGAGACGTTACACACTCTTTGGGTCTTTCGGTAAAGTCACGTAGATAGAAAATTAATAAAATAAAAAAAATCACGACGTTTCGATCGCAACACAAGCAATCGTCTTCAGGTTAAACAATACAACAGGCGGATTGTTGAGGCAGGATTGCTTGTGTTGCGATCGAAACGTCGTGATTTTTTATTATTTTATTAGTCGTCTATCTACGTGCCTTTACCGAAAGACCCAAAGAGTTTGAATTCCTGGGGTCACGGAAGCTTTAAGTCAAGATTTAGAGACATTACACTTAGACGTTGACATTGAAGGTAATTAAGTGTTTGGGGAATATGTGCTTGATCATGAATTGTCAACGGTTCCGTGAATTAGATTTGATAAAACATACTTGCTAAGGATGGTGTGTAGGAAGTGGGCATGCCAGGTCAGAAGCGTTGATGCCAGATAAAGAGTTGTACAGACCTCCAAATGACAGGTTACAGTACTTCTTTTGACATGATAATTATTTTCTTACATTTTTGATAGTACTTCGAGAATGAAAAACAAGAGAAAATAAAGCATTTGTTTTCAGCTTCTTGTAATCTACTGCTGGATGAAGTCCTTCGCACACTATGTTCGTCATGGGGTTTGCAATTGAATAAGGTAAATGTGCAGCCCTTAAATTGCTTACATATGCCACTGTTGGTGGAAGGGCTCTGCATTTTGCATACTCTACCACGTTGGCCAGACGTCTTGGAAGATCTGTGAGTACTGTACTAACAATTTACCCAACCACTAGCGTTTTGCCAATTAACCATTTATACTTGCTGGGTCGATAGAGGCGGGGAGGGGTTAATACACTCACTCATTGTGGCAACTGCCACGCCCGGTGATTGAACTGGTCACCTCGACATCATCCCTGAACTTTTACCTGTACTATGAGACAAATAATGAATTATCTACTAAATCAATTAGCCTACAATACATTCTGATCTTGCCACAATGTCTTTCCAGGCGGCTTTAAACACGTTGTTACGTCGGAAAAGGTTCTAAGCAGCTTATTTGAGCAACTTTATCTGCTCAACTCATTGGGGAGGAGTTTGCTTTTTTTTCAATTTGCTGCGTCAGTGACCTCACGTGAAACATATAACAAATCGATTGAATTGACGACTTTTTTGGTTGATACTCTCCCCACAAAAGGAAGGAATATCTCTATAAATGTATTTCGAGTTATTCTTTTTTTCCCCAAAAGCCTCACGACTCATTGCACGTCGGTGAGTTCATCCTCAAACGCCACCTGCTACCGAGCGTCACCTCCCACGGTTATTTTGAGTCTCTCGCTGTAAACCTCAACGCTTCCTGGCGAAGTTCGTTCGGCCAAACTTCCGAGATCTTCATTTCCTCTCCCCGCTATGGTAATCGCAGCAACCTGATGTAATTTTTAATTAACCCGTTTTGTGCCCTTCTCTTGTCAAGTTGCAAGACAAATGTGAGCCAGTGTTGAACGTTCGTGTTGGAAATTTGAGTGATAAAGGCCAGTCTTTGATTGATGCGATGGACACGGCCGACTCGATCGGCCTATCAGAATGAAGCTGGAGGCAACTTTCACTGCTCTCTCAACCCTGGGCTTGGGGCAACCTTCATTAGGAGGAATCGCACCGACAAGTTGATGCTCTTCAGTGAGCATGATAATCACAGTGATGCACAGAGAATCATGGCAATTTACAACCTGTGAGCTTTTCAGGAGGTGGGCAGTGGTGGGGGGGGGGGGGTGAGAGCAGTTTAGGCTGCAGCATGGATACTGTAAAGGAGACATTTTTAATATAAGCAGATAACATTGCACCGAGAACACACGAATATACTTCACAATGCAAATGCCTCACTATCGCCATATTAACTAGAGGTGTGGACATGTGACCTCTCTGTGTGGTGGCTTTAGTCACCTTAGTTTTGAGAGTTTGGGGCTGGGAAGGGTGCGGGGAACAGGTGGCACGGGGCCAGTGGGGTCTTGATTGGGGTGCTGCCATACCAAACGTGTTGAGTCGCACTGCGGTAAGGAAATGGCCAGGCTGCGTATGCAATTGGTTAAAAGGAAACCGATTCTCGACTGCTTTCACGTTGGCTAGTTGAGTCACAAACACGTCCCTTCGGAGTGGACAGGTAGGAACTTGGTTGGACAGCGCATTCGTGCGATCCGTGTCACGTGGCGCAAGCTGCGTGGGGCAGCGCGTCACGTGGTGCTGAGCCCGTCCGAAGCGTTCAATCAAATACAAATCGAGGGCGTGGCTATGCACGACAGACAGACAAATAATCCCTGGTGGGCAGTGTAGAACTGTTGTTCCTACCTGTAGAAAGTTGCAATATTCTCTGTGCAAGTTTTTCTCACATTTGCAACCCTTGCAGTCAATTCGCCCATTAGATAGTTGATCCTTATTGATATTAGTCGTGCCTCAGTGTTGCTCAGTCGGTGTCACATGTTAATAATAAAGCTGAGCAGAGATGAGGGGATCTGATTCTAATGTTCAATTGAGAATTAATCAAATATATATGCTTACACAATTCATAAGTAATATTTTATTCCATTTTTACGAGCATAACAAACCAAAACGAAAAAACACGAAATACAAATTGGGCCCACAAAGAATAAACATTTAATTATAAAACATTGTATATGAAGAGCTACAGAATTAAATGAAGGACAGTATTAATAAAATAATGTACAAATAAAGTTGAACATTAAAGATCATAAAAATGTCACAAAAAACATGCATGTGCGGATAATGGTAAGCATCTTAATTTTCACGGAATGTCGTCTTTGTAAGTGTAATAATCCTTCTTGAGACGGCTTCGGAATCAGTCCAATTTATTTCCACTCCACAATACACTTTACTCACTCACTCTCCGTTGCTGGCAGACAACGAAGAGAGGACAGACTTCGCACTACCACCACGCACGTGGCACCCCGAGCCCCCGTCCGCGCGTGACCCTGCTCTTGTCAGTCTCCAGTCTGCTCTCGATCGTTCTCCCTCACTCTCTCTTAATCCCTTCGTCACGTGGTCCCCCCAGCCAATCGTTCATGGACAGCTTCGACCATTCTCGATGGTTCCCTGTCAATCCCGGGACCACGCCCCTCATCCGGCTCCCCATTAGCTGGGGCCCCGAATGGCTAGGCCAATCACTCCTGATGACATGCCGTGATCACGCCTGGGCCATGGTCCCTATCTCAACCCTTATTGGCTACAAGCAGGACCGGCAAGCCAATCCCCACGTGAACCATCTATAGCTGTTATTACATATGTATAGGCATGTATTTGTATTTACAGCGTGTACAATATTCTTTGGCACGTGTGGTGAAGGTTACTGCAAGATTCGACCATGTCCGTCGAGTGCTCGCCAAGCTACATTGGCTTTCGGTTGCCGAATATATTTTAAGTTCGCATCCATTACACACAAAGCGCTTGCCACAAATGAACCACAATACTTGGCTGATCTCGTCAAGGAAGTTAAACCATCATGCGAACTCCGGTCATCCTCGCAGCAGCGTTTGACTCGCCATCGAACAAAGACGGTCACTGTATCGCGCACTTTCAGATGCGCTTCTGTGGCCGTCTGGAATGTTCTTCCTTCCGATATAAGGAAGTCACTGGAGCTATGCACTTTCAAATCTAGATTTTTTAAGAACTGATTTTTGTGTTCAGTTTGTTGTTCTACCCACCCCTGAACCTCAAATTAGCACGGTTGGCTACGTACAGTGCGAAAGAAGTTCACACATACGTACATACAGTATGAAACTCAGGACTCAATGTGTACGTTAAGGGAACAGCAATTTTCACCAGTATTTTGCAGGATGAGGCCATATCTCCATTATTATATTCCAGTTTGGCAGTTTCCTGGCCACAAATGTTTCATTTCCACTACCTTTAACATTATATAGTTAAGATTTAATTTCTGGAAGTGTCAAAAAATCTGGATGTGTGCCATTCGTTTGCGTGATTAAAAACTATTTTTTTTGCAATGCAAGCCGCTGCATTCTGGGCAATGCTTTTCATTTTGGAAGTTATTTTTGTTCTGGGAAAATAATAAATAAATCCAAATATTCTCATATATTAAGAGCCCAAGTTGAGGCCACTGGAGCTTTGTTGATTGGATATGAAAAATGGGCTCGGCGGTCCCAATGGGCTCTGCTTTTCCGTGTTTCCAGCCAAGCGACTCGTGTACCGGGGGCATGTGCGCTGCAACTTGAACCTTTTTACTTTTTCGCTGCACGAGGTGGAAACATACCTCTGCATGCAAATGTATTCGCTTCCTCGTGTTCTGGAACCTTTGCCATTGAATTGTTATTGATTGCATTTCTTTTTGCACAATTATAGCAACCCGAGATGTGTGTTCACTGTTGTACGGTAGGGATTCTACTGCTGGCTGCTTAAGGCAAAGGCCAGGTTGAGTCAAAACGTGCTTTGGCCTTCATCGCAAAATGGTCTTTCATCGCTACCCTGTCTCTCGGCATCGTAGTGACATGGCTCCCTTGAATAAGGACATGTGTCTCGAGGTCACACGTCAGAAGTCGTGATGTCCCAAAGGGATTTGGCTTAACAGTATCCGTCTTGTTTATTTTGTGTCCCAAGTCTCCCGGTGTCTCTTGTGGAACACCGACTTGGAAAGCAGATGTGAACATCGCACGATTTTGTCTGGATGTGTGTATGCATGTTGAACTTCTTTCGCACCGTACCGTAGCCAACCGTGCAAATCGGAGGTGGGCGGGGAAAGGACGACAAACTCAAGACGAAAAGCAGTTGTCTTGGCGACTGCACGGGAAATATGCACTCGCTCTATGAGGACTCGCGTGTGTTTTCTCCACGCGTTTTTTGTTAGTTTTTCTCCAGGACGTGAGTCAACCACCTGTTGGGCAACGAGGTGGTGTCTGTAGGAGGTGGTAGTGGCCAGTGGGCTTGTAACAAAATGCCCGTGTGGGCTTTCTCTGGACAAGAGAGGGTTTCCGCCCAATGGCAACATCCTCAAAGAATCGACCGTGCTGCTCCTTTTGAGAAGTGATGATCGACGGCTCGCCGAATTACTTGTTTGAGCAAAGATACATTTTGATGCGGGGGGGGGGGGGTGACAGCCAAATGAAGTTCATGCCCTACTGCGGTGGCGTTTCTAGGCCTGCCTCCCGTGGAGGTCCTTCCACCAGCAGTGGTGTGAGGAAGCAGTTGCAGGGCTACACCTTTGCCTTTTACAAGGCGCCACGGTAGCGAGATGTCAACTACCTCACCTAGTATACAGGAGGGCGTGGGTTCGATCCTCCAGAGCCTAACGCTTATATATTTGGAGTTTGCATGTTTCTCTCTCTGTGGTCGTGTGGATTTTTCTCCGGGTCCTCTGGTTTTTTTTCCTCCACATTTATAAACATGCGTTTAGAGTATTTGGCTGCTATACATTTCCACGTGATAAGCCACTTCGTTGAGCTATCATTGGTAGCCAAGTCTCTTCTGGTAAAATAAGAACACTTTAGTTTTTAGCCTTCACCAATTGAGGAGGGCTTTTCAATGTGATTATTGTGGACTTTATCCGACTCATTCTCTATGAAATTCATGTTAACAATCCCATCGGTCAACCCAGTGTTGGTTCAGTGCTCTGACGCTGCCGTCATTCCACCAGCCACTCCACAATGGTCCTTTCATCTACACACTTCAATGCACTTCACACCAGCGCATCTTGTTGGAAGTGTGATGTGTGTCAAGGCCTTGGAATCTTCCCTCCCCTCTCTTGCCCTCCTCCCCAACATTGGCCAACTTGCCAGCCACCCAGAATTTTGTGACACATTCCCTTTGATGTGCTAATGTCTTGACATTTTCTGCAGTGTGCCCGTCAGCCGTTCAGGATCGGCGGGGACTGTCCAACAATTACTGGGGCTGCTCTTATTCGGCCGGAATATCCACGTCGATAACATTTCACAAGCTAGCATAAGTGATGTGCTTCATTGGTTGGAGAAATGAACGAAAAAAGATGATGTCAAAATTTGACAGGTGAGACAAGAGGGAGTGGGGGAAGTGCATTCTCATAATTCGCCCGTGTGCCCTCCCGGTTGTGAGTGCTGACTGCATTAAGACTCTTGACCTAACGCTGCCACTTGGAGGTCTTAACGTTCCAGGAGGTCACATTGGAGGCCTCTTCGTGCGATTTCTCTCAGAGCATCTTGCGTGCCCCACCAAAGTCAATCAGAAAGGAGCGGATTTAAAATTGCACCGTCTTACTTTTAAATCTCAAGGAATCGAACTCAGGTTGCTAGGTTTAGAGCGCCTTGCACAGACCACTGTGCCACTGCTCCCTTCGCCACAGCAAGTGTGGTATAGTATTCAACTTGACCTCAACTTTTGGCCGTCCTGGGAGTCAATAATAACTTAAATCGCACTTCCAAACAGAAAGCCACAACTTCTTCTGCCTTTGAGGTTGCTGCCTATGACCATTCCAGAGAGCTGGAATGCAAACACATCTCACACTCTTTACACTTCGCATGGGAGTGACGTCATCGTTAACTCTTGACTTCCCTGGGATTCTTAAACCACAAACTCGCATCGTGAGTTGGGGATTCTTCCCGACCAACCGCAAAGCAGTGCATAACAAGATAAAGTTTTCGGAAATGATCAGAGTGCTGAAAGGTCGACTAGATCATTGTGGGACATTAGACTTGGCAATGTGGTTCCTTAATAGGGAACCTTACTCTACGTCAACAAGCTATCTGCCCTCCGTCTCTCTCCTCTGAAGAAGGGCCATTTGTCCAAACATTAGCCTATGCATTTTCTGTTGCAAGAGAGTGTCATTGATGAATGTGGTACGTCTGTTTTATTTGTGCTTGTTCAACCCTGCCAAAGCAAGCATCTAATACTATTTTATTAGATCTAGAGCAACAGATGCTATGACTGTCGCATTTGGCTTGATGTCAAATAGATGATAGAGCTTCATAGGAAGTGATGTAAGGATTCTCACGTGTCTCAGTCATTGCCCAATGATTATCTGTGATTGATAAGAACCCCTTTGAGAGAAACAGAGCAATTGTTGCCTTGACTTACGAGTAGGCCATCGTGTGCTAGCTTCATGGTCCAAATTTGCCAACTTTGAAAAATTACCAGCAAATTACTTAATTGGGATTACATTGAAAAACATCGCCCCTTTACTGCAAATCGCAGCAGAGACTATGTCTATGGACAACAGCGCCTTCGTGATACGCTTGCTCTACATGAATTGTGGGAATATGAAAATGTGATAAAGTATTGTTACAGGTTAATTCCATCAGCGTGGAACATCACATAACATCGTCGGCAACGATTCCATGGCCACCACGAGATGTTGTCACATCGCTCAGTCGGGCAGGTGTTTCGGAGTGAATTGGGCGAGAAATCGCTCCGTTTGTTGTCTCTGGCACAATGAATTCACTCTGCCGTGGCGAGATGTCATCCTCCCTCACCTGCTATGCAGGAGAATTTGAATTTGGGTTCGATCCCGATGCCAACTCTGACGATGCCCGTTGTACATTTGGAGTTTGCGCGATTTGTCCCCGTGTTGGTCACGCGGATTTTTCTCGGGTTCCTCAGCTTTTGTGTTTGCATTTCCACCGTCTGCAATGATCCCATCCACATTTTGAAGCACACGTTCAGATTAATTATTTGACTGCTACTATACATTCATATGTGTGACGATAGAGGCAACTCAATGATCTATCTTGTGGCCAGATGACCTCTGAAAAAGAGTCAAAAGCTCAATGGGCTTTACCTGGTCAAAACGATTTGTTACAAAGACACTTGTGGAATAATACTTAAGTTGACGCTTAGATTTGTGGCATGAACAAAACAATATATCCTGTGGTGATGCTACAGCAAGTTGTAATTTGATTGTTGAATAAGTGGCTTGCTTGGATTTAGAAGTGGGGGGGGGGGGTGGAAATGAAAACAAAGATTGAGTGAAAAGGAGATTTCAGCGGATGGACATACACCTGAGAAGAGAAATGTGTAGCTTTTGGAATTCATTGGAAATGCCTTTCAGAGGTGAATGCCGGAGTAGAATGACCTTGCAATACATCGCTGCTAATACGGAAAGAATGAGCGAGATATAAAACCAAGGCATACTCAGACACTCTACAAACACGCGCAATGTATTGTTTTGTACAGAAGGCACGTTTCTGGCCATTCAAGGTCGACTGGTGTGAAATCAGGCGGAAAGGGGAGGGGGTGGTGGTGGTGGTGGGAGAGAGAAGAGGAGAGCGATGAGAGGTAAGGGAGAGATGTGCGGAGAGTATACGGATACGTATGGGGGATGAAGAGACGCAGAGAGGCGAGGCAGATATCCAAGAAGTGGATGTAAGATACGAGGGGTAATCCAACAGGCACAGAATACCTGGGTCTTTGACAAATGGTGACATATTCTAGGGAGTGCTACCAAAAATGTTCATTGAATTATGTTGACTTTCTACGTTTATATTTTATTGTATATATCACATGAGCTTGAAATAATTTTGTTCGAGTGTTAACTGTAAAAAATTAAAATCTTTTAAAAAATTGCAGAGGCATCTGGGGAAGAGTCAGGAAATCAAACCGTCGAACAATGTTTAGAGATGCCGACTCCCAGTGCCCCCCACACGTTCTCACACTTAAATTTCGATTTAAAGTTTTCGTGACTGCAGGGATTCATCTTCTTGGTTCTTTCGGTAAAGTCACGTAGAAGGGAAATAAAAAAGATAAAAAACATAATAAAATAATTCGCACGACGTTTCGGCCACAACGCAAGCAGCCGTCCTCAGGTGCTTGCGTTGTGGCCGAAACGTCGTGAGAATTATTTTATTATGTTTTATTTTTATTATTTTATTACTTCCCTTCTACGTGACTTTACCGAAAGAACCAAGAAGATGTCCTCACACTTGTGATGTGAGTCGGGTTACGCTGGCGAGCGGGTGGCTTGAGGAGCAAGACAAGGAGGTCTTCCAGGAAACAATTGGGTTTGGATACTATGGTGAAAAATAACCAAAAAGATGTTTTTTTTAAAGACTGCGTTGCCAGTTACGACGTTCAAACACCAAATAAACACACCTGTTTACAATGCATCAAGTCTGCATTAAGCACATGTACGTGTGTGGTGAAACATGCAAACAAACATGCTTGGATAATGTGTGCATTGTCCTTGAAGCTGATTCGCCTACACCGGAGACGAGACCAAAATAATGGCAACAGGCGAACAACACAAAGACAACGCAAACACCAAAGCAATAATACAGCTCGTGTTGTGCAGTTTTATTAATACAGCCTTGTAATAGGTGTGTCTATTTGTTTGTTTGAACATCTTAACACCTCCCGTATTAATGCCTTTGTTTCTTTTTCATCACATCAACACACCGGTGGGCTAAAGAAGTGAATTATTTTGTCCTTTGAAAAACGTGACACATTTTTTACTGTTTGGCCGTGTCGGGTGGTGGAGGGTTACGACACATTTATAAATGACGCGATCTGACCCAAAAACCTTTATTATATTGACACTGTTATAAAAAGGGCCCCCTAAACAAAATCTAATCGGCAACGTTTCAGACGGTAACCCCCTTCATAGCAGCGGCAGTTCAATCAGTGTTGTTCGTCGTGGCAAAAGGGACGCCACATTGGCGAGATGTCAACTACCTCCCCCGGTATACAGGAAGTCGTTTCAAGTTTCATTAATTAGGTATAGCCCTGTGAGCCATGAGGCTCTTGAGTTCGGTGCAACCGCAACAAACAAAATATGAACAAAGAACATCTTAAAGCAACGACGCACAACAGAAACATCCTGGATAAACCAGCAAATCTTCCAGAAAAAAAACACCGTATGACAATGCTGCGTGCAAAAATCCCAGTGTGATGCAAGACAAACAACTCCGCACTTCTGCAAGAGACATTGCGTAACCATATGTTTTGGAAATCACCAAAATAAAGCTATAAAATACAATGTAACAACAGTAATCATAGGAACTTGGATTCAATTTGAACAATAAAAGATATACGTAACATGTAAGATCAAACTTGCAGCCATATCGTGGGTTCGATCTCACCCTAACATCTATATATTTGGAGTTTGCACGTTCTCCACGTGGTTGCGTGGATTATTTTCCGGGCCCTAAGGCTTTTTTCCCCTCCACATTTGTAAACATGCCCTTAGAATATTTGGCTGCTATACATTTCCACGTGATAAGCCACTTCGTTGAGCTATCATTTGTGGCCAGGTCGCTTCTGAAAAGGAGATAGTTCGCTCAGTGGGCCTTACTTGGTCAAATAAAAATAGTTTAGTTTTAATAACATGCCAGCGAACCTTTCCATCACCCCTCAAAGATTTAACAAGATGCTGAGAAGGGGGAAGCGATAGATGAAAAAAAAACGCATTCAAAAATAATATTGGAATGAGAGTTTGTGGGATGTACTGGCAGGATATTTCAAAGATTTTGTAAGGAGAGAGAAAGAGAGATTGTGAGAGCAGAAAGGGATGTAAGGAGACAGAGAGTGATGGAAGGAGACGGAGAGGGATGGAAGAAGACAGAGAGGGATGGAGAGAGCGAGATAGTGAGTGAGAGAGTGACCGAGAGGTGGGGGTTTACATAAAGCAAAGTTATTAAAAAATATATATTACGAAATGATGAACGAATCAAAGTGCCGACTACACCGAGCATCTTCTTGTTTCCACTGATCGTAAAAAAAAAGAGTGAGGGATGGAAGGAGACGGAGACGGAGAGGGATGGAAGGAGACGGAGAGGGATGGAAGGAGACCGAGGGATGTCGACAGGGAGGGAGGGACAGCAGGCAGAACACCGTGCACAACGGGTGCTGGCTCTTGTGACAGCCAGCAACCGATAAGTAATGTCTACACGTGCGGTGTGATGTGTGCCCGTGCGGCAGGACCCACCGTTCAATACGCGTGCGCGATGATGATTTATGGCCTGGCTTTAGACAAATGCCACCAAGCTTTGCCCCGGCTAAATTGCCAGAAGCCGGCTTCTCAAATTGTTTTAGGTTTTTTTTTTGTTACACGGGAAAAAGTGGCTGCATACATGCATATCTTAAGCAGGGTCCCGCTCACACATGCACGCGAATAGGTTATGGGTTGGATATTGCGAGCAAAGCATGCGCAGGCACAGACGAAACGTTCGAGCCGGGCTTTGTATCTCAATATGCCAATCAGACGAAATGTATTCGGATAACATGGTTATCGTACATCGTTAGTTTGTGTGCGCGTGACACTACATTGTAGGGGAGCGGTAGTGTAGCGATTAGTGCGCTGTGGGTACGACCACGGGCACCCGAGTTTGATTCCGGCTCACGGTCGACATCAGTGACAATTATCTGAACCGGTCTTGGGCCTCCCCTAGGTCGACTCAGCCTCAAATGAGTACCTGGTGCGGTGTGTAAACATCGCCACGAGGGAGACAGAGGCGGTCGGGCGTGGTGTTGGTCACCCACCCCCACGTGTGCCGTTCCGGCCTTCATCGGTTTTCTCCAACAGCACTTGCCCCAACAGTCTGTTGAGGATATACGGGGAGATCTTTGTCTGTGTACATTGTAATAATCCACGTGGCACCTGCACACAAACTGATTTCATAGCTCCATCCCCTCGACAGACGTTCTCGCGAACGAAAACTGCGTTCCTTGGCTGCCACGCCATGATTATTGTCGACCATCTGCTATTGTCCCTTCCAGCCATGATGTGTCCTGCCCAAGCTGTTGAGAACAGCAAGTAGGCTTGGGCAGGCTGAAGACAGTGATACAACTTCCAAATCCTGGTATTGGAGGCCAGACAAACGGAACATTTTAATAGAGGACGTTTATGTGGACGATAACATTAATCTATTAATAGCGCAGTCGGGACAGGTTGCATCCGTTAAGCCAATCGTGTGGCAAGTTCACTGTTTTTTTTTGTCAGAGTGCAGAAAAAGAGCCCTTCCTAAGGCCAAACGTGGGGTTAATGTCACCGGTAAATCACGGGCCGGCACCCTGCTGCCTATGTTGACAGCTAAAGCCACCTTGACTTGACCCCCTTAACACAAGAGGCAGGCAAGCCATTGGACACACTAACGTTCCCGGGCAAGCTTTCACGTGAAATATTTTACAGTTGGAATTTTGTTGTATACGTCAGAAAAGTCCATCGCTTTTCGCGGTTTCTGTGCCGGTGGTCGTTTACGTTTCAAATATCCGCGACAGAAATGTTTCCATGGCAAGAGACGGAGTTTTTTTTGTTGCAAGACGATAGCCACTCTCGACTTCCTGCAAAGTGCTGCTGAGTTTATCAATCCTGGATGGATGATCGGCTTAATTTATCTCCGACCTGGATTTGGACACGTGACTATTCGTTTGCGGGTGAGGTGCTATATGATCACAGGGCTAAGCAGCCAACTACAATATACTCTACCCTGCGGATGCGTAGCGTTGTGGTGTAATGTATCACAAGCAACACACTACTGGCGACGGATAATAGTGGGTACCGGTAAATTATTCATTAAAATGCAACAATTTTTCGATTTTAAGCTTTCGTGACTGCAGGGATTAATATTCTTGGTTCTTTCCCTTCTGCGTGACTTTACCGAAATAACCAAGAATAACATGCAAATGTCAGTTACTTGTGTGAAATAAATAAAACATAAATCCAGCTGCTATAAATCGACTGTGCCGATGCCACGTCCATCGCGGGACTTTTCTCACCAAAACTTCATCACGCCGATCAGCGCACGTTTGCGAAACGGGGGACGGAGGGCAGACGGCTTCTGATACGAGTCGCCACTGATGTTAGTCGTGACTGATGATTATCTACACGGGGTTACCGAGCTCGTAATGCTGCACACTATACCACGGCTATTTTAATGAACACGTTGATTAAAACGTTTCGGAAATAATGAAGTCGGCAGCATCAATAAATGTGAAATCACTCGTTTGTTGTCCTTTCATGGTTGGCTAAGTACGGTGCGAAAGAAGTTTAACATACTGTACATACATCCAAAGACTTCATCCGTAGTGTAGGGGTGTTAGTGTTATTACAACTCATAATATAGGTTTTTGGGTCAGATCGCGTTATTTATAAATGTGTCGTAACCCTCCACCATCCGACACGGCCAAACAGTAAAAAATGTGTCACGTTTTTCAAAGGACAAAATAATTCACTTATTTAGCCCACCGGTGTGCTGTAGAGAGAATCAACAGCATTTTAAAATTTGAGTATGACGTTTCGCTGATGATTACAATCTCTACAGCGCACCGGTGGGCTAAAGAAGTGAATTATTTTACCCTTTGAAAAACGTAACACATTTTTTACTGCTTGGCCGTGTCGGGTGGTGGAGGCTTACGACACATTTATAAATAACGCGATCTGACTCAAAATCCTATATTATGAATATTAGTCGCGAAAGCCTACGTGTTATTACAACTATGACAAAAAATAATAAGATTACGTCAATTTCAAAAGAACAACAATGGATTGCATAATATCGTGTCTACATCCTTGAGTGATCATTAATCCGAGAATGATCACTTTTCAAACGGAATCCTCCCTTCACTCGACAGTGTGTCCTCCTCTGTGCTTGTCAAGACCAAGATGAGGATGGAGTGCCCTGGAACTCGCTTCTATTGACGCCACCACGCATTGCATGTCATGGTGTGGTGGCTGTAAATGATTTTGATACAATACAATGTACATTTTCCCTATATGACAATTATCACAACATCGGTTTCTCATAACATTTGAGTGGTTTTGCATTATCACCTCATTGTTTTCTGCTTTCGTATTCCTCAAAGCTTTGCTCTTTTTGAAAACTGGCTTAGCGGGCCATTGGCGGAACATCGCGAGTTCAAGTCCTGACTGGGGGGGTCGACTCAGCCCATCATCCCTTCGGGGTCGATACATTGATTGTCCAGTTTTGTGGAAAGATGTTGGAATTCTCACCCGTGGCTCAGGGCTGTAAACAGGAGATGAGCGCCGATGCCTCAATGCGCATTTTAGCAGGAAATCACTTCGACTGTTGAATTGTATTTTGAATATGAATCAGATTGCTTAAAATGTCATCAAGCGCAGGTCATGCAACAGAAGCCTGCCACAGGGTGTTCTAATCATTGCAACTTCACCGTCTATAACGCTGACAATGCTCACGCTGTCAATTCAGAGTTTTGTAATATATATATAAAAAAATCAAATGGCTGCAATTAAATATTACATTAGACATGCCATCCATTACGCCAGAAAACATTTCGTAAAGCACGTATTTAATTAGCAACAGCTACAATACACACTTATATAGACATAACTTAATTATGGTGTTAATTCATTAATACTTTACCAGGAAAAAAATAATATTTTCGAATAAAACAAAACGAAACGCTAATCACGACACAGCAATCTTTTTACAAAATGGATGATGCGATAACTGCACTGTGGCTCTCATATTGTACATTGTATCGCAGTATCACCGCACCAAGCCAACCGATGTGGTAACCACCACCATTTGATGAGTGTGTGGTCCTTCTCTCGCACCTCCGATTAGCACGATTGGCTACGTACGCTGCGAAAGAAGTTCAACGTGCGTACATGCATACCCTCCCTGCGTTGTGAAAATCGCCGCCATAATCAAGGCTCGTCTAACTTTGGCAACGCCACGAATACGGCGAGGCCCACGACTCTCCCCCCTCTCATGTGCTGCCGGCAGTATGTCTCCACCGCTAAATCTACTCTCGCTTGTGACGGCACGTAAGCCAGGACCCAGCTGGCGCTCACGACGCTTGCTCGCGGGTCAAGCCAAACTTGGGCGGTCGCCACACGCGCAGTGCCTCACTCCGCCGAGATGGCCTCGGGGGGTTGACCCCCCCCCCGCACCGCACCCCGGGAGCGACGTTCATGTCGGTGAGACGTAATGGGACGGACGGACACGGGCACGTCCTCGTGAAGCTGCCGTGATTGACCGCCCACAGCTGACAACGCCGCGCGATGGCTCCGCCAATTAGAAGACTGCGTAAAAGGTTCGTGCCACGACATATATTGCGGTGGGGGTGTGGAGGGGGGTGTGATTGCTTCGATGGAGCGTGCACAGTTAAAAAATTCTACTCGTAAAATGATTCGCGTTTATTTTTGTTTCTTTCCATTTCCAGTGTCTTGGTCGTTCTGTACGGGCGCGTGCGAGGATATTGCTTTGCGTGTGGAACCGGAAAACATGGAGGCTTGAGGAAATCTAGAGAAAGCTGGAGAAGAGGTCAGTAAGTCCGGCTCCCAGTGCCGTCCATTTGTTTTCTTATCTTATCTAGGATTTTACGCAGCGCTTTTGTTAAAGCGCTTTACAAGAACTGTAAATTCTACTTTTGTATTGGCTAATGGGGGAAAGGGATGGGGTTTGAGTGTTGGGGAGGGGGGGATGGCAAGGAAGGGCGATGATAAAGAAGCGGAGGAGCGAGGTTAGGGAAGGGACGGTAGAGGATGGTTCAGGTGTTAAGGATGCGGACAGGAAGCAGTAGAGGGGATAGGCTGTTGAAAAAAGATGAGTCTTCAGGGAGGAACGAAAAATGGCAAGTGAAGTTGCTCGTTTGATGTAATAATTAGTGGTGCCCTTACATTACAAAGCTTTAACAAGCGACGAATTCCGTGGACGAGAGCTTTGACTAGTGACATTGAGAGCTCTCTCAGGCCCTTGATTCAAACCTCGGGACATCGATGGACAAAGTGCGTTGCACGCTAAGGGGACCACGGAGAGAAATGACGCCGGTTCTGTGTTCAGAGCCAGCGTCATGGCCCAACATTTGCCAAGTTCGAAAATGTAAGTTACTCAATCGGGATTGCACGTGGCAATCATCGCCCCCTACTGGCAAACTAATGCCCGTGTGTAGGCCAGGTTCTGGGACACCTTTTGCGCGCACAGAGACATCTGCCACTGGGGGTGGCCCTTTCATATGTTTGACATGAAATGGGAGCGGCGGTGCAGTGGTTAACGCACTGCATTACAAACCCAGTGGCCCAAGGTTGATTCGTGATTATAGTAAACATCAATGGAAGGTTACATCCGAACTGTTCCAGGATCCCCTATAGGTCAACTTCGGCTCAAATGAATACCTGCTGCAATGTGTAAATATTGTCACTGGGAAGACAAAGGCGGCCAGGTGTTGCACTGGCCACACCATCCCTTTTATTTTCTCTGCAGGCCTGCATTGGTTCTTACTAACAGCACTTGCCTCATCAGTCTACTGAAGGCTATATCGGGGAGCTGTCGTTACATAAGCATATGCGTGAGTTGTTCTACCTGCGACATGCATACATGTGTGTGTGTGCGTGCACACACGTGTGTGCAAGAGTCTGCACACACTTGTGTGTATATATCGTGAATAGGGAGCCGTAGTGCAGTGGTTAGCGCCTTGTGCTACGAACCAAGCCACTTGGGTTCGATCCCCACTCACGGTCAACACCAGTAACGATTATCTGAACCGTTCCTGGTCCCCCCCTAGGTCGACTCAGCATCAAATTAGTACCTAGTGCTGTGTGTAAACATCGCCACTGGGGAGACAAAGGCGGCCGGGCGTGGTGTTGGCCACCCACCCCCTCATGTGCCTTGCCGGCCTTCATAGGTACTCGCTAACAGCACTTGCCCCAACAGTCTGTTTTCAAGGCAATATCCTCACCCTCCTCCCGTATGCGTTGGGTTTTCTCTAGGCGCTAAAGTTCATCCCACATAAAAAAAAAACGAATTGTCTGAACACATCTCAATGTGTGTTACGGATTGTGCAGAATTCTGAGATTCCGTTTGAATGAATTACACAATACAAAAATGCGCGTTATTATATGGGTGATATTTTCATTTGTGTGTGTGGTGTGCGTGTACACACATGTATGCATGCACACTCTCTCGTTCAGCTTTCAACAGTTGATATACCACTTCCTATCTCCACGATTGCTTAATTAAGCCCGTGTCTCTCACCCGTCTCATCTCAGAGCCCCTGGGAGGGTAAAAACCTATCCTATCAACACTCTGCACCCAAGCCTCCCAACTCCCTCCCATGCCCCACATTCCTCCCTCCCACGCCCCGCTCCCCACTCCATACCTTCACCCAGCACCAAAGCAACGCCAAAACCCTCCCCACACGCACCCTGTCCTGTCTCACCGCAGGTCTTGAACCATCAGCGATATTAAGCCACGTTGAGTGAGGCTGAGGCAAGGCAACCTGGTTAGGAAAACAGTTGCAGGCATTGATTTGAGTTAAACTTTTCTTTCTGAAGTAATTAAGCGAGGCTGGAGTTTGCGTTGGGGTGACGTTTTGATTCCGTGTGATGTATCTGTGACTGGAATTACCAAACCGCGCCATGTTCTCTACAACCGGTGGAATGGTAACAATAATGATACAACTACGACAGTTAAATTAAATTCCCTGGGTCGCAAGGTTCCACCTCGTTTTGGGGAATGGCGCTTCTTCATGGCATGAATAATTATATCATTTTCTTTTAAGGCAGTGTTAAGGCAGTGTTGTTGATGAGCCTGTTGAGCTTTCTTGTTAATTGTGATTTTGCGCCACTGCCAATGCAGCATCACCAAAAAAAAGGAGTCCTGCTCAAAATATTAGACCAATCCATTGAGTATGTCTCCATTGAAAAAATAAAAACAGGACTACCCAGTGATAACCCATATAAACACATGATGGGATAACACTTAAAATACATATGGGTAGAAGCGACTTAATAGTTGTGTAAAGACGAATTGACACATTTTCTTGAGAGGGTTACTTCATTGAAGACACGTCCACTTGAAAAGGCAGAGACCTCACTGCAACAGCACAGAGTCTCCCGTGCATCTCCCTTCTATACGGTCTGAGAAGACGACGAGACGCCGATGATAGCAAGATGACGAGTTCCATTTCCGATGGCAGCCGGCCCCGACTGGGAGTCTGACCTCGCCTTTTATTCTCCCCAGCGAGGCCAGGTTCCGCCCGTGGCCACGCCCCCTTCTGGATCCCCCAGAAGGCTCCGGGCTTGGCCCACGTGCCCAACTGGTAGAACGGGTTGCTACCCCGAATTCCATTGTCTACCAATCTCCCAGCGCCACGCGTTACAGTGACTCATTCAATGTCACTACGTATGTAAAACCAGGACATATCATGGGAAGGCGAAGAACATCTCACAAGACCAGAGAAGGTGAGAACTACATTTAAATGCATTGTTTTGAGTGATGGATTATTATGAAACTTCCAAAAGCCAGGATGCTTAATGTCTCAAGAAGACTTACAAGTTTCCAAAGTTATCAAAAACCTCGACAAGAAGATGATGCTGAGAAAACCAGCACAGGAGTCCATCCTAGTGCACCACAACGTGTAGCATATAATGGTGGATCTATGTCAGAATTATGCATTAAGAATAGATGATGATGATGATGGTGATTATGGCGTGAACATATTTTTTTCTTATATTCAGAGGAACATTGCAGCAGCACTCTTGTTTGTTGACAGCTCTGGGCCAGTGGTGGAAATATGATTATCCTTGTTCACTAAGAAAACCTCACTGAGTTTCAGAACTCTTTCTTTTGAGGATCCTGCCAAGTTTTCGTAATAGGGGGCTATGATGCTATAATCTGTCATCCCAATTGAGTAATTAGCAGGTATTTTTTCAGCATTGGTATGTCTTGGCAATTATCAGTTACATTGTATCTTTTTTTTGGCTGTTGGAGGAAACAGGAGAAATCCATGCAGAATAGGGAGAGAATGTACACACTCCGTACAGAAAGGCGCCCGAGTCAGGAATTGAACCAAGGCGTTTCTTGCTGTGAGGCAGGAGTGTTATCACTGTGCAACCCTGCCACCGAAGGTATTAATTTATATTTCTATGGTGGGGGCCACTTTGCTTAAGATGGCCACTGATAATGGACTGAAATGGCTACAAATCGGGATTTAAATTCAAACCCTGAATTGCAAGGCAGGCAATCTGATCCACAGCAGGATTATTTTTTTTACTTATTTATCGCAAAAGGCCAGAGTTACAGTGAGGGAAAAAAGTATTTGATCCTCTGCTGATTTTGTACGTTTGCCCACTGACAAAGAAATGATCAGTCTATAATTTTAATGGTAGGTTTATTTGAACAGTGAGAGACAGAATAACAACAACAAAATCCAGAAAAACGCATGTCAAAATTTTTATAAATTGATTTGCATTTTAATGAGGGAAATAAGTATTTGACCCCCTCTCAATCAGAACGATTTCTGGCTCCCAGGTGTCTTTTATACAGGTAACGAGCTGAGATTAGGAGCACACTCTTAATGGGAGTGCTCCTAATCTCAGATTGTTACCTGTATAAAAGACACCTGTTCACAAAAGCAATCAATGAATCAGATTCCAAACTCTCCACCATGGCCAAGACCAAGGATGTCAAGGACAAGATTGTACACCTACACAAGGCTGGAATGGGCTACAAGACCATCGCCAAGTAGCTTGGTGAGAAGGTGACAACAGTTGGTGCGATTATTCGCAAATGGAAGAAACACAAAAGAACTGTCAATCTCCCTCAGCCTGGGGCTCCATGCAAGATCTCACCTCGTGGAGTTGCAATGATCATGAGAACGGTGAGGAATCAGCCCAGAACTACACGGGAGGATATTGTCAATGATCTCAAGGCAGCTGGGACCATAGTCACCAAGAAAACAGTTGGTAACACACTACGCTGTGAAGGACTGAAATCCCCCTTCTCAAGAAAGCACATATACATGCCCGTCTGAAGTTTGCCAATGAACATTTGAATGATTCAGAGGACAACTGGGTGAAAGTGTTGTTGTCAGATGAGACCAAAATGGAGCTCTTTGGCATCAACTCAACTCGTTTTGTTTGGAGGAGGAGGAATGCTGCCTATGACCCCAAGAACACCATCCCCACCGTCAAACATGGAGGTGGAAACATTATGCTTTGGGGGTGTTTTTCTGCTAAGGGAACAGGACAACTTCACCGCATCAAAGGGACGATGGACGGGGCCATGTACCATCAAATCTTGGGTGAGAACCTCCTTCCCTCAGCCAGGGCATTGAAAATGGGTCGTGGATGGGTTTTCCTGCATGACAATGACCCAAAACACACGGCCAAGGCAACTAAGGAGTGGCTCAAGAAGAAGCACATTAAGGCCCTGGAGTGGCCTAGCCAGTCTCCAGACCTTAATCCCATAGAAAATCTGTGGAGGGAGCTGCAGGTTCGAGTTGCCAAACGTCAGTCTCGAAACGTTAATGACTTGGAGAAGATCTGCAAAGAAGAGTGGGACAAAATCCCTCCTGAGATGTGTGCAAACCTGGTGGCCAACTACAAGAAACGCCTGACCTCTGTGATTGCCAACAAGGGTTTTGCCACCAAGTACTAAATCATGTTTTGCAGAGGGGTCAAATACTTATTTCCTTCATTAAAATGCAAATCAATTTAGAAAATGTTTGACATGTGTTTTTCTGGATTTTGTTGTTGTTATTCTGTCTCTCCCTGTTCAAATAAACCTACCATTAAAACTATAGACTGATCATTTCTTTGTCAGTGGGCAAACGTACAAAATCAGCAGGGGATCAAATACTTTTTTTCCCTCACGGTAGCTCCCTGATCAAATAAGCAAAGAGCAGTGCTCACCTCCACCGTTGGCCCGAACCAGTGCTGGAAATTCGACATTACTATGGTGGGACCAAGTCTATCGATATAAAAAAGAACACTATCATGATGCTGTCAGACAGTACCATAGCACAGCATAAAGTCTATGCTCACCTGATGGGAATGCTTTACAACCACTCAGTGCTATCAGACCAGGGCATTAAAGAGATATGAGAGGGCAAACCAAAGATCCTATGGGGCTGGAGATAAGGGTACTCAATCTTTCAGGCGGAATTTATCACACGATGCATTAGAAGACTTTGCAGGCC
Organism: Lampetra fluviatilis; assembly: GCF_964198595.1. NCBI lineage: Eukaryota > Metazoa > Chordata > Hyperoartia > Petromyzontiformes > Petromyzontidae > Lampetra > Lampetra fluviatilis. Next base: position 4,230,319 of record NC_136295.1, on the reverse strand, counting down.
GAAGGCATGTTGATAAAAAAAGGCACCGGGGCACTCAACAAGTAATGCTTAAAGCATGCGAATGTTCACATCTCAGATTCTACAGGTGATTACTTTCTCTTGCAGTTGCTCACTGCTATTTAATTTATTTGAACCCAGTGCCCCTTGTTTAACAAGGTGACATCCCCATCATTGATTTGTAATCTCTATTGAGATTTGTAATATCCTAGAGACTTTCACTACTGAGTCACAGGTGCATATTTAAATAAAACACACATTGAATCCTTCAATAAAATGTTGGGTTTTGGGGATGACACTTGTGCCCAATGGTCCATTCTCGATTAGTTGTTTTTTACATAAGGACTCATAATCACAATGTTGCAGCATATCTATCATGATCATTATCATCTATTCATAATAGATTCTCATCAACCATAATTAATCCATTGTCATCATCAATTAATGTTGCTCATCACAATTATTAGGTGATTTATTCGTAATTACCATAAGTATAATCATCATAATTGTCATCATCATGATCCTTAATTTATTCATCATCGTCCACTGTCATCATCATGAATTCCACGCTGTCACATTTGTATGTGTACGTTGCATTGTTGTATTTCACATTTTAAGAGCAGCCCCATTCGACCAACGGCAGTGTCATCGTATTAGTGGACATGTAAATCATTTGAGAACACACAAATGCGACAGAACAGAAATCACAACCCAGTCATAAATCACGCAGAACTGCCAACATTACAACAATCATTGTTCTCAGCAGTGGCACCGAGACTTGGCTCACCAATGTTTAAGTAGAACGTAGAACCATCCGTCCTAGGTTTGAATCCCAGTCAATTTGTTACTGACGTCACCAGAGACTGATCTTATGCCGAATGAATCCAAGGCAGGTCCATGACAAATCGGGACTCCAATTGCCCCTGCAAGACATGGCTAGGAATGGAACCCAGATTGCTGCTATTTTATTATAATCAGTTAACCAACACACATGAAGACAGATATGTAACCGTATGGATTGTTGCTTTGAACAATGCTGTTTGGAATTTGGGGCCGTCCATAAATGACGTCACGCACCTAGGGGGGGGGGGGTCAGACATTTGTGACGATGTGTGACGAGGGGGGGGGGTTGAGAAATTTGACGACACATCAAAATGCGCAACTTTAAATATATAGACAACACGTTCTACTTCATTAAATAGACTTTTTAATATGTTTTCTCCTACAACATCAGAGTGCAGCGCTACATTAAATACGCACTACAATGACAATAGTTTAAAGCGATTTGAAGCACGTTTTTTTTTCAAAATGGAAATATAGTTTTTATTGGGGGGGGGGGGGGCAGAGCTTTGTGACGTCATATTTGAGGGGGGGGTCTGACTTTTTGTGACGCCGTGTGACGAGGGGGGGGGGTCAAAAATCGTCAAAAATCGCGTGACGTCATTTATGGACGACCCCTTACCTGTTATGGCCAGATAGTATGGGTACGTCAGCCAACAATGTGGTCCAGCCACCGATGTTTCCCAAGGGTTGATGCCAAATACAAACATTTAGGGCAGCTGTCCCTCGGTTAACAAAAACTACTGTTAACTGAAATAACTAGTAATCGAATATAGCAATTAGATGTTAAAATCATTAATCCGTTCCAAAACGATCAGAAGTTTACTTTTTTTTACCCTAAAAACTAGTTTTTAGTTTACGAAGGTAATTACTTTCCTCCTCTTTTCCTTTTTGCGAATTCACTTGAGGGGCCATTGCAATCACTATTAATTCACTTAAAAGTTAAAAAAGAAGTAAAAATCACTGAGTCTGTAAGAGAGATGTTTCCACTGCCAAAACAGAAAACGTGATGTAAACAAAGCTTATAAATGGGTGTCGCTGATTGGCTGAGGGCATGGCTCAGCCCCACTTAAGTGCACTCGGATTGGCCGAAATTGGCGCCTGCGTGCGTAACGTAAACAAACTGCGAAGCAACAATTTGAATGTGAGTCGAAACCATGGGGTCCTATGGCAGTCGAAACGTTAACCGAAAAAAACCGTAAACCGGTGTCACTGTTAACCGATGGACTACTGGCTTAGCTTTCGACTGAGTTGACCTAAGGGAGGCAACAGGCCAAGTTCAGATACCAATGTCCACACCTGTTGCACATGATGACCTGGAATCAATCGCAGTCTAGTGTGCTCGGCACTTCTCCACTGTTACCTATTCACACAAACGAAGACAAAGACTCTCCCACTTGACCATTCAGATTGTAGGGGCAATTACTTTTAGGGAATCACCTCTTATAATGTACACGCACGTACAAAGACAAACACCTACACGCAAACAACCATACGATCACAAGCAGCAGCAACAAGAACAAACATCCTCCACCACTAAGCAGCAGTGATATCACCACAGCATTTGTGCCAGGCTAGCTGGGATTTGAGGTCTCTTTAAGTGGTGGTGGACGCTATACATCCAGATATATATATATCAGTTGAGTACGTACACATGTATACAGACACAAACTCAAATAGGGCATACAGACATGCACCATGTATAACAATATATACACAAATTATAATTGGTTTAACACTGCTGCACGAAGGCCTCCCCACCACATGTTAGTCATGCGAGTTGGTTGACTGCTGATCAGTGGCGAAGTGGCGCCAATGATCTGTTCAGATATCACGTGCCACTTTGACAGCATGGTGAGGCGTGCTAACCACTGTACCACCACTCGACCTCCGAACAGCCGTAGAACTGTCAACACGTGCACGAATGGGCAGCACCACGCCCAGCCACCTGTTCTCCCCAGTGTTGGTGTTTACACACTGCACGGGGCTGGACCTTGGAGAAACCCAGGGTCAGGTCAGACATTCGCCACTGACCGTGGCTGTGAAGGGGAATTGAACTCAAGTCACTGGGTACACACATACATACACGCAAGTTTGTGTAGTGCAGTGATTCGTGTATTGTATTTGTTAGCGCTATGAACCCAGTGCTGGTCACCCACGCTCTCGTGTGCTGTTCCGGCCTTAATAGGTGCTCGCTAACATTATTTGGTCCTACAGTCTGTTAAGACTATGCAGGGGAACTTTTGTATGTGTATATATATATGTACACGCACGCAACTATGTATGTACAGAATATATGTATTCAGGACATATACCTGCCTATGCACGTTCAAGGTTCCATGACACTTTTTTTTCTCAAAGAAAATATTGCAGAGGCAAATCTGCCTCAGGATAACAAATATGAATAACAAGCCATAAACATATATCTTGCCTTAGGTGCCCGAGGTGTAAATCTAGCACTCTGTACTAAACAAGTGTTTTCACAGGCAAAATCTATAACTACAGGCCACATGACAATTTATTTGTTTGGACATTTTCAGTGGCAACCCTAAATGAAAATTGCGATTGTCGCTGCGATTCCTCGCGAACTGCTAAATGTGCTCCGCTCTCCGTGCACCTAATGGACAAATCTTTCCCTTGGCTGTGCTAGCAATGGTCACGTGTTACTTTGAGTGCCCCGGGCTTTTATATTATTCTTTTTTTAAAGGTTCGTCTGCAAAAACCCCGTGGATCAAACTTAAGCAGTCAATTAGACATTGTCAAGCCTGAGGCATAACACACAGGACCGATAATCCTGCGGAATGACTCTACTCACAAAGCATCGTCAGATGGCCGTGCTGTTACTTAGCATGGTGGATCGCAAGCGGCGGTCAGGGATAAGACCACTGGTTGTCTGCTAGGTCCGGGGAAGTGATTCGTAGATCTTTAACAGACACTAAGTATTATCATTATTTTCTTCAGAAAAAAACACATTATGTTGAAATGCCCATTGCACATCAAAGTACTGTATTTAAGTTAGGAAATAAATAGTTAATTATTTTGATGACCTTTTAACGAACATTTTTCAACTTTCTTGGAGTAGTTTTAATTTTAAAACACTTGTTATTAATGGTGTATGGCGGTCCTAACTTTTTTTTTTGGGTTGGCAGTTATCTGTAGCTCCAGAAATGTTAGGAACCACTGAATGACTTTACCGAATACCTGTACTGGTTGATTACTTTATATGGCATCGACTCACACACATACAAACACATCGACTTACACACACACACATATGACTCACACACACAGACATCGACTTTAGACACACACATGGAGTTACAGACACACATCGACTCTCACACACACATTGACTTACACAACAACAACAACAACAACCGCCATTCGCCACTAAGTGGCGGTGACATCACCACGACGCTTGTGCCAGGCCATGTGCAACTTGAGGCCACGTGAAGTGTCGAACGCCCGCTGGCAGGAGGTCACGGGGCAGACCCAGGTGCCATGGGTCGACTGACTGAGATAACTGAGATGACTGGCTGATGCACCACCTGTGCGCCCTACTGTGCCAACTTGCTGTACTTTAGCCACCCGGCGCTCCGTTCTTTGTTGTGAGCGTCGCTCCTCCGCCCTCCGTTGTTGTTGGAGGGCGACTGCCTCCAACTGTCCAGTAGCGTCCTTCACAAGCCTCCTCCACTGAGGCCGATCTTGACACCACTGGTACCAGTCATCGGCAAGTCCACTCAGCTCCACGTCCTCCTGTACCACATCACTCCATCTCTTCTCTAGCCCGTGCTGCGCCCATTTAGCCCCCTTGATCCGGCTGAACAAAAGCTGTTTAGGCATGCGGTGGCTGGGCATGCGGACTACATGACCCAGCCAACGCAGCCTTGCCTGCCAGAGGAGTTCACCGATGGGACTTTGCCCAGATCTTTCAAGGATTTGTGAGCTCTTCACACAATCCAGCCTGGTTAAACCCAGGATGGATCGTAGGCAGGCCAGCCTAAATGTTCTAACTGGCGAAGATGCTCCATTAGGGGGGTCCACGTTTTGCAAGCGTAGATAAGGGAGGGAATGACTGTGACCGAGAAGACCTGAAGCTTCCTGCGGAGCGACAGACCAGGCAGCTTCCACACAGCATTACGCAATTGATGAAAAGATATTGCCGCTCGACTGATTCGGAGTGAGACCTCCGCTGTCAAACCCGGAGCCGGTCATGAGCACACTGCCCAGGTATGGGAAACTCTCCATTCTGTCCACAACTGCCCCATCACCTATTGGGAGTTGTGGGGGTGGAGTGTCCGATGGTACAAAATACCCAGGCAGGTGCTTAGTTTTGGTGGGGCTGATGGTAAGGCCCCACCTCTTAGTGGCACACTCCAGTTGCAGCAGAAGCATCTCTAACTCCTCCTCTGAATGAGCAGCAATTGCCCAATCATCGGCATATGTAAAGTGGTTGACCAATAGGGAGCCATCTCTTAACCGCACCCGGGCATTGATCAGCCTCCCATTATATCTGTACCAAATGGAAATTCCCCTGGTACAGCTATTGAAGGTTTCACCAACTACGTGGTCAAAATAGATGTTAAATAATGTGGGAGCCAGAGGACATTCCTGTCGCACCCCAAGGTGTACGGGGAATGGCTCTGACTCCCGGCCATGTAGTTTTACCCGGGCCGGCTCACCATCATGAAGGTCCTTAATGATCGTGAGCAGAGGGTCAGGGACTCCGAAAGCACGAAGAACAACCCAGAGCCCAGGCCTACTGATGGTATCATAGGCCTTGACCAGGTCAATAAAGCAGAGATGCAGGTCTTGTTGGAATTCCCTACACCTCTGCTGTAGCAGACGGACAGAAAATATGGCATCTGTGCAGGACCGCCCTTTCCTGAAACCGAACACACACACACAGACAGACAAAACATTACATTTATAGGTAAGATCTGTAAATCCCCTAAATATGATATAAGGGCAACCAGGTGGCAGAAATTGTTACATTTGTGCCTCAAAGCAGGAAGGTCCTGGGTTCAATTCCCGACTTGAGTGCCTTTGTTCTTCCTCTGTTCTGCATGAGTTTCCTCCCGTAGATAAAGAATACGTAACATGTAACTGGCATTGTCGAAACATTCGAATGATGAAACATTACCTGCAAATTACTAAATTGGATATGCAGTATTCTCTCGTTATTCACGAGGGAATATGTTCCGGATATGCCGGTAAATAATACATTTCGCGTTAAATGATATTGGCCTATGAAATCATATCTTTTTCATGAATTACCTTCAATAAATAACCTATTAAATACATGGCAATTATAGTAACATGAAAAAATAATGGGTAAAAATAAATAAATATTACAAATACATATTAAAGAATCTCATCACTTTATCTCTAATCACTTTATCTCATCAGTTTTTCACATCACATTCTTTTTCATCACTTTATCTCTCTCTCTATGCAGTAGTCATGTAGAGTTACAGATGCGATTCGCGGATAGTCAAAACCGCGTATAGCAAATTCGTGAATAACGAGGGAATACTGAACACACACACGCGCCCACTCTACACACAGCAACATTGCTACCCACCGTGAAAACCCCTCCGTAAAAAAGTCTTGAGAATCAGTGAAGCTTTTCTGGATAAATAAATACAATTGATAAGGCAACTAAAGGAGTAATTATCGTGTTAGCAGCTTGTACTAATTCAAGGATAGCAACAGCCATTGTACATCGATCACGCTGCAAAGCATACATAGTAAAGTGTCGTTAATTGCCAAGGTCAAATCGACCGAATGATTATGACTTAGGAAAGGAAAAAAACATTTCACGAAATCAGGTAAGCAGCTTCATTTCATGGATGTATACTCGGTTACATTCGGTAACTTCTTAAAACCAAAAGTAGTAATTAAATATCGATTACATTTTCAAAGCAATCATCTGACCACTCAATGTGCCATTTTGGTTTTGGTCAGAGGTGGGATATCAATTACCCTGTGCTAGTCATTACTAAACGACTGCTCTACCCGTTGTTTGGTTCTATTATTTGATTCATTGGATAACATGGAAATAGTAGGGGAGTGGAGGCGAAACGTCTGGCATATTTTCCCACGTGCGGCTGGACGGGAGGTGATGGGAGGGGCTTAATGACATCATGGGCATCATCAGCAAATTGTGCTGCCCATGGGTTGTCGGGCAACTGCCATTGTTAAAGGTGCTCTTAGGTTTTTTGGTAAAGTCACGTAGGTAAAAAAGAAAAAATTATAGAAATAATAATAGAAATAAAATAATAAATCACGTTTCGGAGGCAACACAAGTCTCCGTCATCAGGTGGGACCGTCACAACTATATTTACTGTCTCAAGTCTCAAGTAAATCTGGCTGTGACGGTCCCACCTGATGACGGAGATTTGTGTTGCCTCCGAAACGTCGTGATTTATTATTTTATTTCTATTATTATTTCCATCATCATTATTTTTTACCTACGTGACTTTACCGAAAAACCTAAGAGTATGAATCCTTGCAGTCACGAAAGCTTCAAATCTAGAATTGTTAAAGGTGCCCAAGTAATCGACCACTCATGAAGAAGTCTATTATCATATGTAGTCTGTCAGTCGACGCAATGGACTTATCGTTGTAGCTCTACAATTGGTGTAACGATTTAAAGTCGATTTGTAGAAGGACTCAGGACAACAACGTCGGTTTTGAAGACCTTCTTTGTAGCACCCCGACTCACAAGCCTCCAGCTACCATTTCTCCCAGCCGTCTCCCCCTTCTCGACCCTCTCCTTTTATCCCTGCCCCCCCTCCCTCTCGTCCCCCTCCCCTCTTCCTCCACCAATCCCATCTCTTTCTAGATTTGAAGCTTTCGTGACTGCAAGGATTCATATTCTTAGTTTTTTTCGGTAAAGTCACGTAGGTAAAAAAATAGAAAAGTAATCATTTACTTGATACAGCTATCGTGCTGTGACGGTTCCACCTGAAGACGGAAGCTTGTGTTGCCTCCGAAACGTCGTGATTTTTATTTTTTATTTTAATTTTACTTTTATTAATTTTATTTTATTTTACCTACGTGACTTTACCGAAAAAACCAAAGAATATGAATCTCATCTCTCTGCTCTTTTGCTTTTGAACCGAGCTGACCAATCTTAGTTCAGCACTTCTTTTGGCACCTGCCCCGGGTTGACCCCGCCCGCTGATGTTGATCGACTCCTCACTCTCCCCTTGATCACGAGATGTAATCGTGTCCAAGGATGATATCACCGCACATTTGATACGAACACTAAACCGTGGACTTTACAACGTGGCACTGCCCCAAATATCAATTTCAAAGCGATGTGAATCTGCAATTCACCAACTCTCAGACAAAAGCAATTGAATGGCTGCATTTCTGTGGCACTAAATCGTCAATAGGTACTCTGCGTTGGCCGTAGGAAACCGTAAATTAATTTGCACAACGCTGTGCGTTTCCTTGATATCACAATGTAGCCCAGGTAGCCAGGGCTTAATTTCTCAATTTATATTTTCCGGGAACATTGCTCAGGTGGCCTCGGAGTAGGGATTATTAGCTTCCGGCACTATCACTCGATTACAAGGTATACCTATCCACAATAAGGGGCCATCCATAAATGACGTCACGTGATTTCGGACGATTTTTTACCCCCCCCCCCTCGTCACACGGTGTCACAAAAAGTCAGACCCCCCTCAAATATGACGTCACAAAGCTCTGCCCCCTCCCCGTCACATTTCTCAACCCCCCCCCCCCTCGTCTGACCCCCCCTCCACCCTAGGTGCGTGACGTCATTTATGGACGGCCCCTAACCCTGTGTATGTATGTTGAACTTCTTTCGCACTGGACGTAGCCAACCGTGATAATCGGAGGTGCGGGGGAAGGACAACAACTTAAACGCAAAAAAAAAGTTTAAAAAAATGAGTTTTCGATCGAGATTTAAAAGTGCATAGCTCCAGTGGCTTCTTAATATCGGAAGAGCATTCCAAACGGCCGAAGAAGCGCATCTGAAAATGCGCGATGCAGTGACCGTCTTTGTTCGATGGCGAGCCAAAACCCTACAGTCTTATAATCGTATAAACATCTTTATAAAAAATAGATAGATAAAATAAGGTGAGATGTTGGTGGCGTGCCAAAATAATTCCCGAAACGGTATTCTAAACCTTTCCAGCTAGAATTAAGCAACGTAGAGCTTAACTGCATTTCACGTGAGTTCGTGTACCTATAATTTTCAGGGCGCTTAAACCATTGCGAGGGTTTATATGTGTGGAGGGGGTGCTGGTGCACAGTTTAACGGTCGGCCGTTGTCATATGTAGGTTTTATATATACAGTAAACGGATGGTGAGCCCAACTTTCTCATGTGTAGTCACGCCTGATAGCTCTGCGGAATTTATTACAGCACGCTCGTGTGCAGGATGGCTGACCGTGGCTTTAGCATGCCACCCGAGCAGCATTTAGATGCCCTCATTGCTACGACGCACTCACGGCCACCCGGGTCTCACGTTGCGTTTCCACGACCAGTTGACTCCGTGTGGATCGGAGCTGTTGTTGGGTCTGAGCTGGGCTGTGCCGGATTGAGTCGTGCCCCTCGCCACCCCTGAACTGTGTGGCATGCCCCCTCCCATACTCCTATTGCCACTCTACTACTATATTTTTTTTACCAGGTAATGCCCACTGAGCTATGTAGATTTTTTTTCAGAAACGACCTGGCCACAAACGAATGCTCAACGAAGTGTCGTATCATCATGTGGAAATTTACAGCAGCAGAATTACCAAATGTGGAGGGAAAAAGCGCAAAAAATCCACGCAAATCACGGAGAGAGAGAGAGAGCCACCGCAAACTATAAATATACAACAGACGTCAGGGTCATGATCGAACCCACGGTCTCCTGCATACCAGACACTTTGCACATCCACCCGTTGTCTCTTTTGTCACCGTCTGCATTGAACAACGTGCAAAGGTGTGCAGCTTCCAAACAGCAGAAGGCCGCGACTCCCATCATTCCTGGCTTGAACTAGATTCGAAGCTTTCGTGACTGCAGGAATGACTCTTTGGTTCTTTCGGTAAAGTCACGTAGAAAATCAAATCAAATAATAATAGAATACGACGTTTAGGTTGCAACACAAGCAACCATCATCAGGTAAGAATGAATGATAAAACACAGACACGGGAACAGCATAGGGAGACACACATGTAGAGAGAGACACACACACAAAGACAAACAGTGTCTGCCTATGCTGTGTTTTATCATTCGTTCTTACCTGATGATGGTTGCTTGTGTTGCAACCGAAACGTCGTATTTTATTATTATTATTTGATTTGATTTTCTACGTGACTTTACCGAAAGAACCAAAGAGTAATTCCTGGCTTGTATGGATTCCACGTGACCGTCAAATTGCATGTACAGTACAATGCTCTAAGCCTCGTGTATTTGTTTTTATTTTTGCCCTGCATACATTCTTCTGTTTTGATGGAATGTATGAAAAGTGTTGGATGGGATTTGCTACCCCCTGTGGTCGAGTGACCAGAGCACTGTACTGTATACACGATGTGGCTTCGGGGCATACATCTGCAGTGGGCAGTCAAGGTCAGAAAATCATGTTTAAAAAAAATCTGTAAAATTTTCCAAATTGTATTACATTTTGTGCTAATCATCGCCATTGTCGTGAGATGAAGAAACATCAATTCAGATCTCCTTGTTTGGGAATGGCCCATGAAAGGTGATATTACTGAAGTACATTTGAAATTCCTTAAAGTGACCTTATCCACACTCGGGGCATTGTAAACTGCCCCAACAGCGTGCTGTAGAGATGTTTTAAATCTCTGTAACAAAAAAAGGCAGGGTTTGTATTGATGTAGTGGTGATACGCGCTGGGTGTATATGTCGTGTGCCAGCGCGTATGTACGGGTGTGTGTGTGGTGACGCGCGCTGACGGGGAGGAGCAGGCGTCAGTGCGCGGGTGGGGGTAGTGCTGCTGATTGGCTGTGTGCCGGTGACGCGCCCAGAGGGAGTGATCGGGTAGCAGCGCGGTGTGATTGGTCGGGGAGTGGAAACACGCGCTGAGCGGAACCGGATCGTAGGGATAGCGCGTGGGGATTGGGTAACTGAGGAGCGGTGCCGACGTTGAGGTCCGCATCCGCTCCGTCTCCCGGGAAGAAGGGGTATATAAGGTGATGCACAGAGGAGCAGGGGCGGAAGTGGAACCATCTAAGAATGAAGACGAAGGTGCAGAGATAGAGCCCGGAGAGGAGAGTAATGGAGGGTAGAGGAGAGTAAGGTATAAGTGTGTAGCCAGCGAGAGAGAACGGTCTACACGAGCTGAGTAATGTATAGTGTGTAGCCAGCGAGATAGAACGGTCTACACGAGCTGAGTAATGTGTAGTGTGTAGCCAGCGAGAGAGAACGGTCTACACGAGCTGAGTAATGTATAGTGTGTAGCCAGCGAGATAGAACGGTCTACACGAGCCGAGTATGCATACGGTGTAGCCAGCGAGAGAGAAAGGTCTACACGAGCCGAGTATGCATACGGTGTAGCCAGAGAGAGAGATGCAAAGTCTACACGAGGCGAGTGGAGAGTGTAGCAGAGGCGCAGAGTCTACACGAGGCGAGAGAGGAGTGTAGCCGAGGCGCGGAGTCTACACGAGGCACAGAGAGCCGGCAGCACAGAATCCAGAGTCAAGAGAAGCGCATTGTGAAGAAGAGAGGCCACGCGTTGTATTGTTACAAGTCAAGATTTAATAAAAGAAGTGTGTTCCCGTCAAGGAGTTTCCTGCCGTCATTTTCCAATACTTCATCTGGCGTCAGAAGTGAAACGGGCTTCCAAGTATGGAGACGAGGAAGACCCGTAGGACCCACGGGATTGACCGCGAGGAAGACCTGGACGACTCGGGGCCGCTGGTGGCGGGGGGTGAGGAAGAGGACTTGCCCACGCTGCAGGGTCCGTCGACGGCGCCGGCCGAGCGACCGGGGACAGACGCCGGGCTTCGTGAGGCGCACTCCCGACTGGCGGAGCTGCTGCTCGCCGCCGCGTCCATCTTGGCGGAGATCAGCTCGTCGGGAGGAGCGGGGACGGTGGGGGACATTTTACAAGGTCGCCCCGCAGATTCCCGCCAAAACGAATGGGGGATTCCCGCCATTGCGCCTGGGCCTACTTTTGGCGGGAACGGCGAGCGCCACGTGGTGGTGGGTTCCCAAGCGCGCGCATCGACGTCATCAGCGCGCGAGGGGGTCCGCCATCTTACGTCTGCTGCTGGAGCCGCCATCTTAGACACCGACGGACAGGCGGAGAGGAACCACGAGGCGGATGACTTCATTTTTCAGCAGCGCCTGCCCACGTTGTCAGCCTTCAAGGCGGAAGGCGGAGACTGGGGCCAATTTCAGCGAAGGTTTTTGGCGCATCAAGAGATGTCAGCGTGGTCCGATGCTACGGCGCTGCGGGCATTGCCCGCCATGCTGGACGACGATGCGCTCGCGGCCTTCAGGGCTGCACGGAAGTCGGACCGCTCCACGCTGAAGGATGCGCTGGGTTTGTTGGCCAGGGTCTACGGGCCTCCCTCTACATGCCGCCATCAGTTCTACGCAAGACGGAAAGCGGCCACGGAGACCGCGCTGGCCTATCGCACGGCGTTGCTGGCTCTTGCTGATGCTGCGTTCCCTCGGATGGACGAGGAGGGCCAAGACGCGATGGTTTTGGAGCAGCTGCTCAAGTTGGCGCAGGACCTGGGGGTCCCTATCAACACAGCTGACGAGATTGATATTTCTTCTTTGAGAGTCGCCACGAGTATTCAAGCGCACGAGGCCCTACAGCGGAAGCAAGGCGTTGGTTGCAACGCTGCTGTCGTCGCAGCCCCGGGTTTGGTGGTCGCCGAACCCCAAGTCGTCAGCCCACGAGAGGAGGCGTTCGCCACGGGACGACCAGGGGACTGGAGGCCGGGGGCCCGGTCGCCTCTGCGATCGGGCCGAAAGTCGGAGCAACCAAGATCTACTCCGACCCTCGTCACGTGCTATAACTGCGGCCTCCGGGGCCACGTGGCGTCCGGGTGCCGCGCTCCGCGGCAGCGCGCCATGGGAGCTCGGCTGGACGACGACCGAGAGCCCAAGTCATCTCTACAATCCCCGGCAAGTCGCGGCACCTCACACGCTCGGCCTGTTTATTCGGCACACATGGGACGCCGCGTTGCGGCGGAGGAGGGCCGGTTGAGGTTCGGGGATTCGGTTCGGCGAGGGGGGTTCGGCCGGGACCAGGGAGACATTGAATGGGCGGAATTGGGGCATAGAATTGTGGCTGCTTCGGCGGGTTCGTCCGTTGTTACGGGATCTATTGATGGGGTTGAGATTAGGGTGTTAGTGGACACGGGGGCATCGGCAACTATTATATCGGACCTCATTTATAATATTCTTCCAGTCCAATGTCGTCCGCTGCTTCCAGTGGATGTGCCATTTTACGCCGCTAATGGGGGATCGTTGGGCATTATCGGTCAGGTTAGGGCGTCCATTTGCATTGGAGATATCAAATTGTCGGGGCCCGTTTTCGTTTCGTCTTCTTTGGCAGTTCCGTGTCTTTTGGGCACTGACTTTTTGGCTAAAATGCCCATTAAAATTCTTATCGATCAACGATGCATTGAACTGCCATTGGGTCGCCGGATTTCATTTTTGACGGGCCCTACTGACATTCGGACGGCGTGCGCTACGATACAAGCGGTGGCGACGCAGACAGTGCAAGTGCCCCCGGGTTCACAGATGTTGATTCCCCTCCGGTTGCGGAAACCATGGGTGAGGGAGGCTTCGGGACAGAGTATGCTTTTGGGTCCTTCTAACAAGGCTGTCGGGGGTCTTGATTTATCGGTGGCTCACACTTTGGTGCGGGCTGATAGGGATCCGTTTGTGATGGTTTTGAACGCGGGGTCGCGACCAGCTGTCATTCCGCAGGGCACCGTGCTGGCTCACGCGGCGCAGGTCCCTGGGGATGATGGGTTGGTTGCGCAGGTGGGCTCGAGCCCCGCGCGGAACGTTGAGCCAAGGGAAGACCTTGAGTGGGTCCATTCGTTATGTGCCGCCTCGGACGATTTGTCGGCGGCGCAGTTGGGTGCGCTGCGCGAGTTGCTCATTGAATTCTCTGATGTATTCAGTAAACATAAGTATGACATTGGGTGCACGGATTTGTTGCACCATCACATTGAAACGGGCGATGCGGCGCCGGTCAGGCTAAATCCCTTCCGACTGAGTCCCGTGGAGAAGGAACATGTTCAGTCGGCTGTTAACGATATGCTAGAAGCCGATATTATTTCGCCCTCCTCTAGCCCGTGGGGAGCGCCTATTGTGCTGGTTAAGAAGCAGGACGGGTCCCTGCGATTCTGCGTTGATTTCCGTCGCCTGAATAAGATCTCTGTGGCTGACGCGTATCCGCTCCCCAGGATGGATGAGTCCCTCGATGCATTGTCTGGTGCGCGATATTTTTCGACTCTTGATTTGTTATCGGGGTTTTGGCAGTTGCCGCTCGACGAAGAGTCGAAACCTAAGACAGCATTTCGGACTCCAGGGGGGCTGTTCCAGTTTAACCGGTTACCCATGGGACTTCACTCCTCTCCAGCGACGTTTCAGCGACTTATGGAGCTGGTTTTGTCGGGCTTGCAGTGGGATACATGCTTGATTTATATGGACGATGTCATTGTTTTCAGTAAAACGTTTGAGGAACACCTCCGGCGATTGAGAGGGGTGTTCTTGCGAATGCGATCGGCTAAGTTGAAATTTAAACCGGCCAAATGTCACCTCCTTCGTAGGTCCGTTAGATACTTGGGTCACATTGTCGATTCTTCGGGGATCTCCACCGATCCCGCGAAGACGGATTGTGTCGGTTCGTGGCCGACACCTACGTCCGTTTCCGACGTGCGTAGTTTCATCGGGTTTGCTTCTTATTATCGGCGGTTCGTTGAGCACTTCGCCACTATTGCAAAACCCTTGCACGCTCTAACGGCGAAGGGAGTGAAGTTCAAATGGGGACCGGAGGAGGAGGCCGCGTTTCGCTCCCTCCGGGACGCCTTGGTGGGTGCCCCACCCTTGTGTTATCCCGATTTTGCCAGTCCCTTTTTGCTGGACACGGATGCTAGCAACACGGGCATTGGGGGGGTGCTATCCCAAGTCGTTGGGGGTGTCGAAAGAGTTGTCGCCTACGGTAGTAGGGTGTTGTCTCCGGCGGAGCAGCGCTACTGTGTCACCCGTCGCGAGCTGCTTGCCATTGTTTTTTTTGTGCAGCAGTTTAGGCCATATCTTTATGGTCGTCACTTTACAGTCCGAACGGACCACGCGGCGCTACAGTATTCATTGAGGGTCGCCCAGCCCTCGGGCCAGTTGTCGCGTTGGTTGGAAGTCCTCCAGGACTATCAGTTTACGACTACGTACCGTAAGGGGTTGCGACACACGAATGCCGATTGCTTGTCGCGGTTGTTGCCTTGTGATGAATGCGCGTGTTTGTCGGGATCGGCGCGCTGTAAACCGACGCTTGCGGGGGAGATGGGGGCACTGGCTGCGACAGCGGGCGCACCGATCGGGGATGATTCCACTGCCTCTCAGGGTCGGGACTCGCTGCTCTCGCTGTCGCTCAGCGAATGGGGCCGCCTCCAGATGGCGGACAGCTCGCTGCTAGCATTGCGCCGCAAGGTTGGGGGTCCCGAGGGGGACCAGGAGCGTACCGGCTCCTATGTACTTGAGCGGGGCGTGTTATTGAAATGGGACAGTTTGTCCCGGCGGAACGCACTCGTGGTGCCTTCCGCTGTGAGGGGGAGGGTTGTCTTGGCGGCACACGAACGCCTCTTGCACTTGGGAGTTAACAAGACGCTTGCCCTGCTTCAGCGTGACTATTACTGGCCGGGAATGGGAAGTGATGTGGTGCATATTCTGAAGGGGTGCGTTGAGTGCGCCAGGCGTAAACCACCGGCCGTGGCAGCTAATCCACCGCTGCAATCTATTCAGGTCTCGCGTACCAACGAGCTCGTTGCACTCGATATTTTGGGGCCCTTCCCAGTCACGCCGAGAGGGAATAAATATTTGTTAGTGGGGGTCGAATACTTTACCCGATGGCCTATGGCGTGGCCTCTCGCTAACCAGTCGGCAGCGGCTGTGACGGATGCCTTCGTCCAGGGCTATGTCCTGGACAAGGGGGCTCCCGAACGCCTGCTGACCGACCAAGGTAAAAATTTTTCGAGTAAATTGTTGCAAGAGGTGTGCGATCTGTTGGGTACCAAGAAGGTGCGTACCTCCCCGTACCACCCGCAGACTGACGGGATGGTGGAGAGACTCCACAAAACCTTGACTTCCATGCTGTGCCAGCAGGTGTGCGAGGCACATGTAGATTGGGACCTGCAGGTCCCGGGAGTCCTTGCTGCGTATAGAATGGCCCCCCATGCAGCTACGGGGTTTTCCCCATTCTATTTGATGTACGGTCGGGAAGCTGACCCGCCAATAGAAACGCAACTTGGCCTGTCCGCTCCACGAACTAATTCTAATTTGGCTGAACATATTAAGTTTAATATTCACAAGCTGACAGAGGCGAGGGAGGCCGCGCGGCTTAATTCGCGGGCTCGCCAAATTGCTAATGAACGGTTGCGGGCACGGAAGGTGTCCATGCACGAATGGAAACCAGGTGACAGGGCCTGGCTGCATTGCCCTCAGGCACCCTTGGCTACGTCGCCTAAATTGTTGAGACCGTGGAGGGGACCCGTGGAGGTCGTGCGCGTTGCACGGCCCCAGTGCGTTCAGATAAAGTGGGGAAAGCGCCGGTGGTACGTTCACCCCTCCCGACTGAAACCGTTCTCGCCTCCATATGGCCTCCCCTTGTGTCGTGATGGCCGGGCGTGTGACGTGACCGGCGACCCAGAGGGGGAAATGTCTCTGCCTGATCCACACGTATTTTCGCCTGATCTGCTCCCAGGTGTCTCGGAACTGACAGCTGGCGATCACCGGCGGCCGGATCTCCGCGGCGGGGCCGGCCCTTTCAGGCCCGTTCCGCGCCGTCTGGAGCAGCCGGAACCGCCGGACGGTCGTCAGTGTCCCGCCCCATACGATGGACCAGCCAGACGGACTCGCGCCAGGTCGTGCTACTTTGCATGACCTGCCTCGTGAGGAGTCGGGGCAGTTGGAGCGCCTCGTCACTGCGTGTAGTCGCAGGGACGTGGGGCGCGTTCGTTTCGAATTTGCTCGTATCGTGTTATTGTTGACTTTTCGGGTTCATTGTCAATCTGTACATAGTTATTCTTGTTGTTGTTGTTGTTGTGTTATGTTACGGGGCACACTCGGGGGGTTACGGGGTTTTTTTTTGTTGGTTGTCGTTTTATCGTCGCGGTTGGTTGTTGTTAGCAGCCGGGCCGGCTGCGAGCTATGTGGGAGGGGGTGATGTAGTGGTGATACGCGCTGGGTGTATATGTCGTGTGCCAGCGCGTATGTACGGGTGTGTGTGTGGTGACGCGCGCTGACGGGGAGGAGCAGGCGTCAGTGCGCGGGTGGGGGTAGTGCTGCTGATTGGCTGTGTGCCGGTGACGCGCCCAGAGGGAGTGATCGGGTAGCAGCGCGGTGTGATTGGTCGGGGAGTGGAAACACGCGCTGAGCGGAACCGGATCGTAGGGATAGCGCGTGGGGATTGGGTAACTGAGGAGCGGTGCCGACGTTGAGGTCCGCATCCGCTCCGTCTCCCGGGAAGAAGGGGTATATAAGGTGATGCACAGAGGAGCAGGGGCGGAAGTGGAACCATCTAAGAATGAAGACGAAGGTGCAGAGATAGAGCCCGGAGAGGAGAGTAATGGAGGGTAGAGGAGAGTAAGGTATAAGTGTGTAGCCAGCGAGAGAGAACGGTCTACACGAGCTGAGTAATGTATAGTGTGTAGCCAGCGAGATAGAACGGTCTACACGAGCTGAGTAATGTGTAGTGTGTAGCCAGCGAGAGAGAACGGTCT
Organism: Lampetra fluviatilis; assembly: GCF_964198595.1. Classification (NCBI taxonomy): domain Eukaryota; kingdom Metazoa; phylum Chordata; class Hyperoartia; order Petromyzontiformes; family Petromyzontidae; genus Lampetra; species Lampetra fluviatilis. Next base: position 4,212,536 of record NC_136295.1, on the reverse strand, counting down.
ACACGAGCTGAGTAATGTATAGTGTGTAGCCAGCGAGATAGAACGGTCTACACGAGCCGAGTATGCATACGGTGTAGCCAGCGAGAGAGAAAGGTCTACACGAGCCGAGTATGCATACGGTGTAGCCAGAGAGAGAGATGCAAAGTCTACACGAGGCGAGTGGAGAGTGTAGCAGAGGCGCAGAGTCTACACGAGGCGAGAGAGGAGTGTAGCCGAGGCGCGGAGTCTACACGAGGCACAGAGAGCCGGCAGCACAGAATCCAGAGTCAAGAGAAGCGCATTGTGAAGAAGAGAGGCCACGCGTTGTATTGTTACAAGTCAAGATTTAATAAAAGAAGTGTGTTCCCGTCAAGGAGTTTCCTGCCGTCATTTTCCAATACTTCATTTATATTGAACTTCTTTCGCACCGTACATAGCCAACAACGGTGTTAATCCGATGTGTGGTAGAATGAGCAGGGTGTCAGGCTGTGATGACATCTTAATCTAGATCAAATGATCACAGCAGCTACCTCCAGCCACGAGCACACGACACTCACCCACTGGCTTACATCAACCATCATGAGCGACCACAGGTTGAGACGATGCACTTACTCAATTTGAGAACCCACCTTCATCCCAAGTGGCTGCCCTTGATTCCAACCTACGGCCTAAGCCGTGCTGTCTCCCAGTGTTCTGACCCTGGTTCTCTCGGCCACCTCTGCTTTGGGCTCGGTTTAATGTGTGGGTCGGCTCGGTCAGGTGATGCTCACTCGACCAATAGACAATGATCATTTGTTTTGGGGGGTCCGTAGCTATTGGATGTATTTCCACATTCCCATAACGAGGTCAGTTTGTTCCGAGGACAATTGATGTTGACGTGTCAAAAAATTGGTACGTATTTTGTTTAAACCCCAGAGTGATCACGACGGGCTGAGTTGAACATCATTCATCATATGAACACGAACAAACACTGTTTTTATTCTTTGGGTCTTTCGCGAAAGTCATGTCGATAGGTTCAAAGAAAATAACACTGTTATTTTGTCATTTTTTCTTTGAACCTATCTAGAATATGAATTCCTGCAGTCACGAAAGCTTTAAGTCAAGATTTAAACACTGTTTTATCATAACGCACGAACGATATGCACGTTGAGATTCATGCTAAAATTATTAAAATTACGTAAAATAAACTTCAAACACTTCGTGCAGAATGTCTTGCATCTTTGGCCTTCGGGTAGTCTTATATGCATGATACTCTTGAGCTATATAACCAAAGTTTCATAATGCAAAGCAGTGACAACTGAACTTCTACAATTAGCAGTAAATGTTTTTTTTAGTTTTTTCACCCAGGAAAAGTGTGATGCGCACACCATATTTCCCCAACACCTAACTCAGAGCACCATGCTTTTTTGCAGCCTGCAAAAACATCAGGCGCACAAAGGTGTGGGGTGAACAGCAGGGCGCCCATTCTGCTCCCGCGAGCAGCTGTTAAACAAATGAGATGCAATGCATGTCGCGGTGTGGAGCGTGCTGATTGGTCGGACCGGACAAGTGCAGTCGCTCACTGTGGCTAAGCGGGCGTCCATAAATGACGTCACGCGATTTTGGACGATTTTTTTACCCCCCCCCCTCGTCACACGGCGTCACAAAAAGTCAGACCCCCCCCCTCAAATATGACGTCACAAAGCTTTGCCCCCCCCCCAAAAAAACATGCTTCAAATCGCTTTAAACTATTGTCATTGTAGTGCGTATTTAGTGTGGCGCTGCACTCTGATGTTGTAGGAGAAAACATTTATTACAAAGTCTATTTAATTAAGTAGAACGTGTTGTCTATATTTATTTAAAGTTGCGCATTTTTATGTGACGTCACATTTCTCAAACCCCCCCCCCTCGTCACACATCGTCACAAATGTCTGACCCCCCCCTAGGTGCGTGACGTCATTTATGGACGGCCCCAAATGTAAGCCAGTGGGTTGAGTAACCGTGTGCTCGTAGTTGGTGGTGGCTGCTCTGACAATTATTGATGCATACTCTTAGTTTTTTCGGTAATGTCACGTAGGTAAAAAATTAATAAAAATAAAATAATAAAAAATCACGACGTTGGTCCCACCTGATGACGGAGACTTGTGTTGCCTCCGAAACGTCGTGATTTTTTATTCTTTTATGTTTATAAATTTTAATTTCATTTTTTACCTACGTGACTTTACCGAAAAAACTAAGAGTATGAATCCTTGCAGTCACGAAAGCTTCAAATCTAGAATTAATTATTGATGCAGATTAAGGCGTCATCACAGCCGACACACTGCTCATTCTGCCACACTTCGCCATCACTTCCATCCCTTTGCCAGATCCGACAACTGTTGTGCGGTCGACATCCAACTCTCCACGATTTGGTCTTACCAATTGCCCCACCGTCTGGCTTCAATTCGTCTGACCTCCAAATGTTAACAAAAAATACGTAAATAAAACATGCCAATTCTTTACTAGCATAGCATGACAAACCTTACTAATTGGCTGTATCGGGTGGTGGGGGGTTTAACGACCCATTTATATTTACGCAATCTAACCTAACAACCTCTATTTTGAACAGTCGTGGTTTATTCTGATGCTGTGCACGGGTGGTAGGTGTTGGGTGGTGATGGTGCCCTACGTACACTGCTGTTGCCATGTTAGTTGGTATTGACTGGTAAAAGTGTGTAATGTATAGTTGTATTACTGGTGCTATGTGGTGCAGGCGAGTGAATGGTGGTCTGCGTTGTGTGTAAGACAGTGGGTGATGTATGCTGGTGCTATGCTGCAGGTGTAGTGAGTCCAACCGAGTCGCAGACGTTGTTCTTTAGAGGCAACACTTTTATTCGTAACATCAACACGTAACACAAAGGGGTAACTGCCCCTTCACCAGATACAGCCTAGGGTGGTGGCCACTCAGCTAACTACCCGATACGGAGGAGTTACAGCTACGAAGGGTCTGACCCTCACTCGGCTCCCGGCCACGTGTTGATGCCTGCGATGAATGCATGCATTGTCGCAGATGTTGACCGGTGGTAGTGGGTGGCACATCCCGATGCAACGCGTTACGGTGATGGCGAGCATTAGCAACGGTTGCCGATGTGTATCGGCCTTCTGCGTCGTGTGTTGCCGAACGCGCCGGCAAGTTGCTTTGTTTTGCCAATACGATTTCCCGCGCGCCCCGGTGTCTCGGAGAGCGTGGCGAACTACGGCGTACGAGCGGGAAAGCGCACGATAGCGGCATGCTGCGCTTTGCTTGCTTCAATCGGGCCCTATCGGCATAAACGGTCCCAGAGCGCATCTGGCAGAGGACGGGCAAATATTTAACATTAATCATCGTGACAGCGCGGAGCGCGTCCGCTGGATAATTGGCGAGCGCAGTGGCGGTTGATGCGAGTCGAAGCGACTTGGTGTATCGCTTGACAGCGTGTCATATCAAATCAATATCCTTTCCCGACAGCATGCGTGATATCTCGGTAATAAAGTCAAAAATATTTGGGCACTGCGAGGACTGGCGCACGGGACCGATTAATTTTCGGCCTTTTGTTGTGGTTACACGTGTCTTAATAATAATTATGTTAGTCGTAATTTACAGCCCGGCGGGCACTTTGGCAGGGTGCCCGACTAGTAATTGGAAGGTCCCGACTCAAAAAATTCTGATTCGGGGATTTGACGCAGTCCATCGTCACTCTCGGGGTTCGATTAAACGAGGACTGTTTTGTGGGAAGTACAGCCATGGACATCGTGTGGACATTGCTGCACCTCGCCATCAAAATGTGGAAAGTTCGACCACTGGCTCAGGGCTGTCAACAGAGATGAGCAACTTCCTGTACCGATTTGGTTCGGATGACAATCGCACGTTTATACTCCTGAACACTGTGCAAAGAAATTCCGTAAGTGATTTTGTTAAGCGATACGGCAGTGTATTTAAATATTTACGGAACCACACAAACAGCAAATGTTCAATGCAATTTGTCTTAGACTGTATTCTCAGATATCAACCTGCAGTCAACGGGAGGTTGATTCATCTGTTTTGCACTTGCCCAGTCTGCAATGCCCTGGAAATACTGCCCTTTCACGAGGACACAATGAACCAATGAAGGCAAGTACAAAGTGTCAATGCTTTCATGACACTGGAAGGAATATTTTTTTAATAGTGAACTGCCCTGATTGATCGTCATCAAGTAAAAAAAAGAACGACACAGTTGTGCCTTTCACGTAAAACGTTGATTAAAATTTCACGGAAGGCATCATCCATGATTAAATAATTGTATTGAGACCTAATTTTCAGCTAGGTTAATAAAAAATACAAAGATCCCCCATGTAGCCTTCAACAGACTGTTGGGGCAAGTGCTGTTAGCGAGCACATATGAAGATCGGCACGGCACATCATGGGGTGGGTGGCGAACATCACTCATGGCCGCCTTTGTCTCCCCAGTTGTGATGTTTATGCACCACTCCAGGTGCTCGTTTAATGCTGAGTTGACCTAGGAGAAGACCAGAACCGGTTCAGATATTTGCCACTGTTATTGGTCATGAGTGGGAATCGAACCCAGGTCGCCGGGCTCATAGCACAGTGCGCTAACCACTGCCACACCGCTCCCCATTGAAAACACTAAACACGCACAATAACATGATCATCGTGTCTAATGAGTCTCGCCCCTCTAAAACTCCAGGTGTCCACCTTGGCATTGGCATTACACATTTCGTTGATATTTGTCACATGTGCTCACCAGCATCTACCATAAATAGAAGATCAATAACTCACCAAAACTGTGACGCGGTGTGGTGCAAACCACCAGGTGTATCACTGATGCCTGCCCAATATAACGCACATATTCTGGTGGAACAAGCGGACTTCATTTAGCTATCACCCCACATGCCAGGGAGTGGCTCACAACGTTAAGAATACAATGCTAGCCCTGTTGCTTCTTTGTTCTAACGCCGCATGAAAGAAGGAGACCAGCATCTTGGCTGTCCCTGTAGCGAATTCTTCTGCCGTGTGCTGTTAAACAAAAAATCACTCGAGCTTGTTATGTTTTCAGCCGTACACGTGAAATGAATATGCTGCCAATAATTCCGTCACGCAGTTCAAACTGCTGCCTTTCGATAATTATTTAATAATAGGCAATACCTTTATGCACACGATGCGAATTCCTTTTCACCTTATTGTATTATTTTCTGTGCTCTGTGGGGGTTTTTTTCCCAGAGGGTGAGAGGGCTGCTATTTCTGAGACCTCTGAATGAGAATGATTTTCCACTGGTAAATTACCGCACGGTATTCGCTCACTCGTGAAGACCGGACGACTCGGAGGGGCGAGGGACCACAGAAGGTAGTCGTAGCCTGGCGGTGGGACAGTGCTAACAATTGCCCAAGCGCGAAGATGCTCTATATAGTTTAACACTTAGTAGGCTTTCGCGACCAATATTATTCATAATAAACGTTTTTGGGTTCGATCGCGTTACATTTATAAATGTGTCTTAACCCTCCACCACCCGACACGGCCAATCAGCAAAAAAGTGTCACGTTGATAAAAGACAAATAGTTCACTACTTTAGCCCACCGGTGTATTGAAGAGTGAAACCACAACATTTAATTTTAAGTACGACGTTTCGCTGGTAATTGCATCCAGCATCATCGGGCAATTCGCCAGAATGGTGCTGGATGCAATTACCAGCGAAACGTCGTACTCAAAAATTGTAAATGTTGTGGTTTCACTCTTCAATACACCGTTGGGCTAAAGTAGTGAACTATTTGTCTTTTGTCAACGTAACACTTTTTTGCTGATTGGCCGTGTCGGGTGGTGGAGGGTTACGACACATTTATAAATAACGCGATTTAACCCAACGACGTTAATTATGAATGCTCTATATACTCTTTGCTTCTTTTGGTAAAAGTCACGTAGGTAGAACAATAATAATAGATCACGACGTTTCGATCGCCACACAAGCAACCGATTGCTTGTGTGGATTCCTGCAGTCACGAAAACTTAAAATAAATAATGCTCTCTATATTAAGATGCTTTCAGCCGATTCATGTTTATATATATCTGGTTGGAAACCGGAGCACTCGGAGAAAACCCACATGTGTGAGGGGGGCACGTGAAGTCCACATTTTCTGTACCGCCGTCTCCTGGCGAGCCAGCCTATAGAACCTTGACTCCCGCGGAAAGGGAGTTTAACAACATATGCGTGATCCACCAACCCTCTCCTCCACAGTGTTGGATTACAGGTGTGCATAGCCATCATCGCCCGCCATACTTGGGTTGAGTGGAGCTTGTTGGGCTGGTACATCTAGGTACGTGCGTTAGATTGTATATTCGAAGTTTGCAAGTTCTCCCCATGGTCGCGTGGATTCTTCTCCGTATCCTCCGGTTTTTCGCTCCACATTTAGAATCAATATGCGTTTTGAGTGTTTGTAAATGTCCACATGATCAGCAATTTCGTTGAGCTATTATGTGTGGCCAGGTCGATTCTGAATTTGTTTTATACATAGCTCAGTGGGCTTTACCTGGTAAAATAAAATAAATACAATACTGTAGGTTATAAGGTATTTTGCATAAAAAAAATTAAGTACACGATCCCCTTGGCTGCTATTTAAATCAGTGCCAATTAAGGAAGATGTTCATTTTAGGTGGCCTTCAGGCCTGTTCTAGCCTTTTATTACAAGTCGTAGAAAAGATCATAAACACGGATCAATAATCTACAACTCTGCTGCACAAATTGAATTGTTGTGTTGCTCAATGGAGCCGTGCTATCCTACTAATCTCCGTTCGTGGCCTTGAGCCAACCGGGAAAATTCCACAGTCACAGCTGTCGACCTCCTACAGATCATGAAGGGATGCCACACTGAGTTGACCCCTTGACCGAGATTAGAACTTCCATCCTTCTGGCCAGTGGCTGTACGAGGATGATTATTGAGGGAGGGCAGGTGGGGCGTCTATAGAGAGGACTCTGCTTGTATACGACGTGAGGCTTGCCTCATGGCAGTGTAAGACCAGGGGAGCAGAAGGGGAATCGTGCTGTCAACTATGGCACCTGCTCTCACTAAATATGACCAATAATAGCATGCACTTGCTGTTGGGGTATTTTAGAAGGAGCACATTTTCAGTGGGAGAGAAGGGGTGGGGGGGCAGCTGCTGGTTTGAAAGATTTAGACATGGGGAGGCCCATCTTCCTAGACTTAAAGACTAACTATGATTATAATTTGATTTGCCGAGGTATGGCCCACTGAGCTACATGGCACTTTTTCAGAAGCGACCTGGTCACAAATGATAGCTCAACGAAGTGGCTTATCACGTGGAAAAGTATAGCTGCCAAATGCTGTAAATGCACGTTGATTCTAAATGTGACGGGAAAAACCGGAGGACCCGGAAAAAAATCCACGCGACCATGGGGAAAGAGACACTCAAACTCCAAATTTATAGCAGGGTCGGGATCGAACTCAGAACCACCTACATACCAGGCGATGTGGTTAACATCTCGCCACCGTGGCAGCCTGAGAATTGTGAGTCAAAGACTCTGTTACTCAGAGTGCCATTTGGATGCGCAAAACAAGAGTGACAAAGTTGATGAAAAGTCACGACCTGGTGTTTAACTTTCACGGGTTGTGTAACATCTGAAGAGTTAACAAAAAAAATCCGGGAATGTAACGGACAACACTGTTTAACTTGGAGCTTAAGAGCTCAACAAACAGGGTCCGTGCCTCGCCCCGTGTTTTATGTTGTTAGCGCCCCGTCTGGATTCATTGTGGGAGTCGATATTTTTAAATTTGGTTGGAAAAATATAACACACTGTCGCAACGTATTGATATTGATGAGCGTCCCTTAGCGCCCCGAGGCACCGCACGCGACCACCTCGGAGGAATGATCAATTACAGTTATTAGTGCAAATACTGAACCGAGACAATGAAACAATCAAGTCACACGGTGAGGATTGTGTATGGTCTTAAGAGTAATAATAGTGAAATATTCCTTCATTTACAGAGGACAGCCTGAACTGAGTCTCAACACTCCTGCCCAAGGAGGGGGTGCAGCCTATAATGTTTGTCCAATGTCTTGTTACGATGCCCTTAAGTTGTCCGTGAAGGCTGCACAAAATCTAAGCACGTTATTTTCAGGAACATCCTGCTTGTTAGCACCTTTTGGCATCTTTCCTAATGGATGATGTGCAGGAAAACCACAGTACCCGGAGAAAACCCAAGCATACGAGGAAATAACATTCACAAAACGTACTCTTAGTTTTTTCGGTAAAGTCACGTAGGTAAAAAAATGAAATTAAAATTAATAAAAATAAAATAATAAAAATCACGACGTTTCGGAGGAATTTTCATTAATTTTAATTCCATTTTTATACCTACGTGACTTTACCGAAAAAACTAAGAGTATGAATCCTTGCAGTCATGAAAGCTTCAAATCTAGAATTCACAAAACGACCGAATCTCCTCCCCTGCAAGTTGTCTGCTCACCTGCCGTACCTACACAACGCGGTGCCCTGCGTGCGTACCGATCCCTGCCCAATCCACCAAGCCTGCTTCAAGGGCACTGGATTTGCAGGGTTGGTGCTCTGCCAACAATGGCCACGGCAGTTATGATGAAGTCACAGGGCGCGATTTCCTCGCAGTAGAGACATCCGTGCTCTCGCTCGCTCTGTGTGTGTTGGCGTTTTGACGGTTCGTGCGACCCTGCCGGGCGTTGCGTTGAGTAAAGGCTGCCCCCTCTCGTTGTACGAAGCCGAGCCGCGGGCGTGGCTCCGAGCGGTCGAAGGAGGGCCAGCAAGCGTGGACGAGAGGCAATGCCTCCGATAAGAGGCTCGAGCATTCCGCTCAAAACCGAAGCTTTGCTCACCTGTCTTGGTCGCCGTGAGCCATTGGTGGATATTCCGCTTTCCGTTGACAGCGGCGAGTCTGCACGTCAAGGATAAACAATGTCAACTGATATTGAGAGACATTTTGGTGGTCAGGGCAAGGTGCCAAACTCACGCCCCCCCACCCCTTGCGACCAACCCCTCTCGACCATTCACTCTGCCCTCGCCTCCTCGCCACTGCCCTCACTGCAGCGCCGGCATCACCCCAACAAAAAGTTGACAATTGTATTATTAGGTGCTGCTGCTGCTGTGTTCGCAGTGGTGCACTAGCACAAATAATAGTAGTGCAGTAGAACCACTCTTAACGACCACCCCTTTCCACGACTAATCGCTTAACGACATGCCTCCATAGAGCCCAATGTGTAGTGTATAGTAGTGTATAGTAGTGTATAGTGGCGTAGTGGTGTAGTGCCTCCGTAGAGCCCAGTATTTTCCCTTACCGACCATTCCCCTGTTAACGACGGGCTGTTGTAGCTACAGTAAATATTAATTCATGCATTGATTAACCATATTTAATAATATGTGTTTATGATGTCGTTAGTATCTATATGTATTAACTAGCTTTACAACCCGGCTTCGCCCGGGACTTGGATTCACCAAGCCCGACCGCTTTCTTACTCCCCAGTGGCGATATTGACACACCACACCACTTACTCGTTTGAGGCTGAGTCGACCTAGGAGAGGGCCCAGGACTGGTTAAGAGAATCGTCACCGGTGGTGGCCGTGAGTGGGAATCGAACTCGGGTCGGCGGGTTAGTAGCGCAGCACGCTCACCATTACACTACAATGCGTTACGCTTCCACGTGCGCGGGTCACATGGCAAATTTGACGTCACAGCTCACTTGCTGTGCAAAAAAATATATGCATTATTGAGCTCCCCCCCCCAAAAAAGTGTATTTTTTTTTATAATTTTTGCATGGTGTACTGTCTGAAAAGTACCCACATGGCAAATTTCAAATTTGTTGCATGTCAGGAAGTACGCAAAACATTTTGAACAGACACACATAATCACAACTTTGCCTTTTATGTATATGGAGATATCCATTGTTTAAATATTATAACGTATGCTTTTTTGGGTGAAAAGGGGTAACTTACGATCCTATCGGAACAAATTAAGCCTCTAACATGTATGTCCTATACTCGCTTAATGTGTATTTCTTGTCCTCGCTTAACGACCAAATGACTTCACGTCCGGTTTCATGGAACTAATTACCGTGGTTAAGAGGGGTTCTACTCTAATAATGAAACTCAACACGTTCATCATTAACACTGTGGCCTTAAAAAGGAAATGCATTAATAACACTGTGTAACAAGTAAAAAAAAATGTTCCTGGGTAGTAAGTGTTATTTCCTAATTGCGTATGCCTCAAATGTACATAAATAGCTATCATTCCCCACAAACTTTGCTTTTGTGACCAGGACATTGATATTTTGAAATGTAATTATTTTCAATGAGAAAACTGGCGAATTTGTGTCTTTTCGTTCACATAAAGTCAGAAAAAAACAACACATGAATCAAAATTATCATGAAATTTATACTAAAGTAATACAAAAATTACTACAAAAGATTTAGACACCAAGGCGCACTATCGCAGGCGGGACTGGCCACAGTGGACCGAGTTCTCTGTAGGGAGGAACAATCTCGAAAAACTACTCACTTCTCAAAGATATAGAGTGCAAAATAAGAGTTGGAGATTGCACTTTAGACCACGGGGTCCTGATGAATATGAAGACTTTTAAAATCTTTAGTTGTTTTGTTTCCAAACATTTGAGCCGCCAGCCGCTGCTCGCTTCATGTCGACGATCGGCTTCACGTTGGCGAGGTGGCACCCTCATCATTATCATCGTCGTTATGGCAACTGCCGAATTGATCAACCCCAGAAGCATGGCTAGTTGAGTTGTCCAAGATGTTAAGCTGATAAGCTTGCAACATCAACAACAACAATAATACTGACATATCAAAACGACAAAGATTCCCCCAAATAGACTAAACAGACTGTTGGGGCAAGTGCTGTTAGCGAGCAGTGGCTATGAATGCCGGCAACGGCACACGAGGGGGTAGGTCGCCAGCACCATGCCCGGCCGCCTTTGTATCCCTATTGGCGATGTTTATACACCGTACCAGGTACTCATTTGAGGCTGAGTCGACCTGGGGGAGGCCCATGACCGGTTCAGACCATCGCCACTGGGTGTTGGCCGTGAGCGGCAATTGAACGCGGGACACCAGGTGCGTAATGCAGTGTGCTAACCACTACACCACCGCTCCTCATACAGATCAGAGACGCACATATACACACATTATGTATAAGGTATCCCTCCTTGAAATGTCAGTTACTGGTAAATGTATCTATATATGCAATATTTAAAACAAGTGATAGACTATTGAGATACAATTCATTTTTGAATGAGAGATCAGAAGAAAAAAACATGGTTTCAAAGAGGCTTTACTCTCCCTCATGGCTAACGTGATGCCAAAACGCTTAATTAAAATGGGATTTAAGTGGGCTTAAGAGAATCCATTGAAACGCAGACACACTCCACACGAAGACGGCACTTTTGAAAAGGGCCCACTTTTTTGCAGACTGGGATTTTACGATTTGCTTGATGGATTTGCCTGAAATTTGCCCAAGTGAATATTCCGTATGGAAAAAGGCAAATTGTGAAAAATGTTCGTTCGTTTTTTACCCTCCCCACTCGTCTTTGAGTTATTAGCTGTCAAAAGTTGGCAGACTTTGTTTTGATAAAACTGCTCATCCCTTATAGCACAGGGAATGGCTCTCTGCATGTAATGTATTCATTCAAACATAGCAGCCCAAAGCACCTTGCAACGATCTTATTTGATACGCAGGAAGGCTGCTCTATAATCAACTCACTTTAAGCTTAGCAAACACGTACATTGATTGATTAATTTATTTGTATATTTGGACTGTTAATTGCGAGAGACATTACATATTTTGCAGTTCAACCACTGCCGGTGTGGTTCCTTGAGGTTTTAATTGTGCCTGTGCATATTTGAACTTCAATGCGATTATTTTGCAATATCATCATGCCTATAGAAACTGCCCCCACAGCCCCTTTCTCCCATCATAATGTGGAATTTCTATCATTGGGGCAGGACCACCAACCCCACACCTGTGTGAGCAGGAAGACACTGCTTTTTAAATGTTTATAACATGCCATGAAAAGTCCTGTTATCCTGAACCCTATTATCTTGACGTTTTACATGGATAATAGTACTCTGGGGAAAATGTATCCTCTTATCCATGTTTACTCATGAATAATATTGTAGCTCGGAGGATAATATTTTTCGGTTAATAAAATGAGAACTCCTCTCATCTTCGAATTGTATTTTATGATGTTTTATTTTTATTATTTTATTATTTTCCTTCTATGTGACTTTACCGAAAGAACTAAGAAGATATTAACCTTGTGAATAATGTTTAGAAAGTTTCTAGTACATTATCAAGACAGTTATAAATGTGGCAAACTCACAATAGAAATTTCACCAGTTAATATCTGGGTTTAAGAAATCAGTTCGGCCAATCTACCCTTGATGGCCAATTAAGCATTGCACCGCTCAATGGGAAGTCATTGGTGGTTCCTCTGATGGAAGACTAGACCACGTCATCGGAATATGAACATTCTATCAACTCATCAACGTGGCCAAAATAGATCATCGCAGGCCTAATGCTCATTTTACTTGAGAAACCTATTTATATACCTGCCTGCCTAACTGCCTACCTGCCGATCTACTTATATACTGTACCTCCCTACTAGAGATGCGTTCTACATTTTTGAATGAATCTAAATTACTTAAAAATGGGCTTAGATGTGTTTTTTTAATGTGAGAATATCTGCAAAAAATGTTTTGGATTAATCTGAAACTGTGGCGTCATATGCAGTGATGTCATGGAAGTGACATCCCTTCTGTGCTTGTACCATGTCACGTCATTTTTACGATGCGTGACATCATTTTTTATATTGTTAAAATATTGAAAAAACATATATTACATGTTTTTTTACTGATGGAAGTATATTTTTTATGTTAATGCAATGATTAACATATACAATTGTTCAAATGATTGAAATTAGTGAAAAAATAGCGCGGTTGGCTACGAACAATGCGAAAGAAGTTCAATATACATACAAACATGAAGACATTAAATTAAATCTGAAATCGAAAACTTCGGCTTACAATTTAATAACCAGATGTCCAAATGATGTTCAATATAAAACCCATCCATTCTACCTACTTTTTTGACTGTATGCTTGCTAACCTACCTTGCAATAGACCTACAAACCAACCAAACTACGTAGATAACTATTTACCGACCATACATGTAACACATTCATTGATGGTAAACATATATATTCTAATAGTTATAACACATCCATAGCATTGTGTGTGTAAGACTCAATTGCAATTTATGAAATGATACAATCGTGTACATTTAGGCTAAGAGAACAAATAATAATAAATAAACAAACAAATTAGACGGAGCATACGTACCAGACAATACGAACAAGGCAGCACACAATGAGAGAGAAAGAAAAGAATAAATTCCTGAATTGAATTGTGACACCAAATTGTGACAGGCCATCAAATGGCGAGTGTCATCTTCTAGAGGGGGCATGCACAGCTGATGATTGAAGCACCGTTACTGACCATGCGTGGGTCTGTGCGCCTGGCCCCCCTACCCCCCACACACATTTTCGTCATTGATCTAAGTTGGTGTGATGGACACGAAACGAATGAATTGTTCGCCAGGGATTGGTGGAGAGGTGGGGTGGATCAGTACATTCCGACCTCCCGATCTACCTACGACCACCTTCGTCATTACCTAAGGAGCGCTCCCTTTCCGAAGAACATGCAGTAATAATGCATTATAATCAGATGTCACGTGGTCAAGTGGAGAGAAAAATGTGCAGATGCAGTACTGCAATTGCTTGCTCACGCCGCTGCTGGCAGAAGGGCCTATACTGGAGGGAGTTCTAGACAGCCTCCCTCAAAGGCATTTGGCCTACTCTTCTATGCTGGCCAGACACCTTGAAAGAGGCGGCAGTATCCACACCTTACACCCACCACACGCGACTTTGCCAAGCGATGAACTGTGGTGTGCCCACGTGTAAAACCTGCCCCATTGTTACAACTTCTGCGCCGGGAGAATGAATCGATATCCTCTGGATTGCATGTGCAGTGTGGTAACCATTATACACCACCGTGCAGCATCCTTCAGCAGAGGGAATTAAAATTAAAATTACGTTTGTTATTGTGTTACAGAAAACAAAACCCACCGTGATAGATTATTGCTAGATGTCAATGCCAATTGTATGATAATGATCGATTCTAACTCTGTGTGCAGATATTGAAATTGTGATTCTAAGTCGGAGATCTCTGTGCATTTCCCGACCTTCGTGAGATCTTTACATCTTGGAAGAATGAGCGACGCATGAGGGAAAAGCCACATACGGTTGACTACGTGCGGTGCGAAAGAAGTTCAACATACATACACACAGCCCCGATTGTCGCTACAACACGAGTCGTTCTCTCCATTATAAAACACCTTAAAAAAAAGATATACTCTGTGCTGATGACTAGGATTATTAAGCCTTTTAATTCGCAGCAAATGTCTACTAAGTGGCTTAATGAAAAAATAAGAACAGGTTTTCCTCTTTCTGGAAACAAAACAGGTGTTACGATATTCTTGGTTCTTTCGGTAAAGTCACGTATAAGGGAAATAATAAAATAAAAAAAATATTAAACAATAAAAATTATCACGACGTTTTGACTGCAACACAAGCAATCATCATCAGGTGTGAAATCCACAACAAGAAAATTTGAAAAAAGTGGCGGTTTTTTCTTAACATCAGAACCACGGACAGCGATTTGACAGTTGGTCAGATGGACGAGTCCATCTATGTTCGGAAAAGAGGAGGGGGGAGAAGAAAATGGAATGCGGTCTGAAAGTCACCGTAAGGTGTTAAGATGTTCAGACATCAAATATAAACCTTTGGCTTTAATTGGCTGGCTAGCCCTATAGCAAGGCGCTTGTTTCATGTAGATCATAGGAGGCAGCCACGCAGTCCAGCTTTGGGTGTGTCTCCTATTCCTACCGCACCCGTACGAGAGTGTGTAAGAATTACGTAAACAATGTGGTGGAAATTTCCGAAAAATTTGCGGAGTTAACGGGGCTTAACTCTGCAAAACATGTACTCGTGTGCAATATTTTACTTCTACAAACGTATATTGTAGACGCATCACGTGATCAGAGATAACTAAAATATAAATATCGACTCGTAACGCGCACCGCACAGGATTAGCTCACTCCCGAAGGAAGAAGAAAGAAAGCATAACGATTGGTTTTACCCTTTCTGACAATAAAACAGTTTGTGTTAAGATCTTAAAACACCAAACTGCAACCTTTTGCAAGGAATCATGTCTGGATTAACCACATATACTTGTGGTGAACATGCAAACAAAATATGCTCACTGAGACTTTCCTAGGCAAACAAGTGCAACATTCATAATAATAAATCCAGAATCTTAAGCATTCAAAATGTGGCCTCTTTTGGATTTACGAATCTTCACTGTCGAATTATAGTCACCACTGTTAGCATCTTAAAAAAGTGGTACTCATGCTATCTGCCCTGGAGGGATGATGGGCTCGTTTAATGTGCTACTAGGATAAGGTGAAAGGTAAATACACGGCCCTGCAATTGATTGACCACACGACTTCTAGCAGAAGTGTGTCCACTGCAGGAAGCTCTGGAGAGCCCCTCTAGAGTGTACTGTATCTTGGCCTACTCTTCCAAGCTGGATATATATCTTGGAAGAAGTGGGAGTACCCACACTTTTCCCCACCACACGCGACCTGCCGATCATCTGAATGTGGTGAACCCATTTATACTGCTGGGTGGACAGAGGTTGAAGAAACTTGGCCCATTGTTTGAATTGCCGCGCTGGGAGATCGAATTAAACACGCGATCTCTGGATATAAAGTTCAAGAGTGCTGATCATTCCACCATGGTAGCATCCCAATAACTCAGATAATTATCAGCATCTTCTTAAGGTACAGAATGAAAAGTATGTTAATACTTTTCAATTAAAATTCCATGCCTACGAGATGAGTTTAATCCTACGAGGTGCAAGGGGCATGCAAACAATGATTAGCGCTTTAATAGGTCACAGCAGGCTCTGGCAGTAATAATTCAAAATGACTGTGGCTTTGATGGGCCAGCCCTGTCTTATAAATGCAGATAAGTGAATCCCTATGGACACATTAGTCAGAGAACCCAGCAGCAATGAGCTATATCAGGGCTTACATGCAAAGACCTTGTTCAGATGGATTTGATTAAAAAAGACATGTGTTCATTGTAGCGTCTGGTTGTTATTCATTCAATTAAATTGATTGCGTTTAACATGTCTGTTAATGGTGATATTAAAGGCAGAACAGCATTCGGTTGTTGAACTATCTGGGCAGATTTTTTTTTCTAGTGTTATGACCTCACGTTGCCTGGGGCTTCTCTATACAAACATTCATACCATTACAAGGCAGCATCTTCTTGGTTCTTTCGGTAAAGTCACGTAGAATGGAAATAATAAAGTAATACAAATAAAACAATAAAATAATTCTCACGACGTTTCGGCCACAACGCAAGTAGCCGTCCTCAGGTGAAGAACAGGTCTGTCAAGAAGACGGAGTCTGAATGTCTTCTCGACAGACCTGTTCTTCACCTGAGGATGGCTGCTTGCGTTGTGGCCGAAACGTCGTGAGAATGATTTTATTATGTTTTATTTTTATTATTTTACATAGTCTGAATGTCTTCTCGACAGACCTGTTCTTCACCTGAGGACGGCTGCTTGCGTTGTGGCCCAAACGTCGTGAGAATTATTTTATTATGTTTAATTTTTATTATTTTATTATTTCCATTCTACGTGACTTTACCGAAAGAACCAAGAAGATGAATCCCTGCAGTCACGAAAGCTTTAAATCGAAATTTTACAATACAGCACTTTCCTAATACGATAAACGTGACATTTGATGAGTCTTCTTCCTGATAACAATTTTTTGGTGAAGGCGCAGCCCTGCAATTGCTCGCTCACGCCACTTCCGGCAGAAGGGGCTCCCACTGCAGGGAGCTTTATATGACTTACTTATAGGGTGTTTTGGCCTACTCTTTCACATTGATGAGGCAACTTTGCCGAGGTGAAATTATCCAAACTCGACCCCACCACGTGCTGCCTGCCGATTGACTAACTGGCTGTGGTGTATCCTTGTATACTGATCGGTAGCAGACAGAGGCGAAGGGATTCAAGAACAGGACCCCCCCCCGCCCCCCCCCCATCGTTTTAAAGGTCACTCTGGGAGATCGAACTAGCGATCTCGTGATTGCGAAGTCAGGTGTGCTAACCATGACACCATTTCCATGGTAAGTAAAGGGATTAAAAATATATATATATATTGCATATCTGTCTGATCGGGTGGTACCGCATCAGTGTGTTGCTCAAATTACAATCGGATGGTTGCAAGTCTCAGCTAGGGGTTGACTCAGCCCATCACCACCCTAGGGTAGAACAGCGTGGGAAAACAACAGTGATTTTTTAATTTCGATTTAAAGCTTTCGTGACCGCAGGGATTTAACTTCTTGGTTCTTTCGGTAAAGTCACGTAGAAGGAAAATAATAAAATAATAAAAATAAAACATAATAAAATAATTCTCACGACGTTTTGGCCACAACGCAAGCAGTCGTCTTCAGGTGGAGAACAGGTTTGTCGAGAAGTGATTTCTCAATGCAATGATTCGAGTCCTGTCTTGTATGTATGTTGAACCTCTTTCGCACCATACTTTGCCGCCCGCACCTCCGATTAGCACGGTTGGCTACGTACTGCGCGAAATAAGTTCCACATCCGTACATACAGCCGTGCTAATCGGAGGAGAAGGGGAGAGAACAGCGAACTAAACACAAAAATCAGTTCTGAATAACGGAGTTTTCAATCGACGTTTAAAAGTGCATAGCTCCGTTGGAAATATGTAATGTCCCACAACCTGTTTAATGGGCTGCTAATAGAGATGAGCACCGCCCGATTGACTGCTTGAACAGAGAGATGCATTGTCTTTATACGCTACACGATATCTATATTTTACAGAATTACTGGGTCACCGTTTAGCTGACAGTGACCTATGCGATAGCGTCAAGGGGTGGGACGGGTGCACGTGTCCTGACAGTGTCTGTCTGGGTCATTAAAGCGCCATTCCACACACACGCGCCCCTTAATAGGTACGGAATTGTTCTGCCCGCCACACACAAATTGCTCATTTTGTTAGTCTATTAAGGCAGTAAATCCGACGTGTTAGAGTGCTGACCATGCCTCTGGGTGGGTGGGGGGGGCAAACCCCACTTTGGGCCCATCGCAACTCTCCCGGCATCAATGCTCGCATATGAACATCCAATTTGCGTCTAATTACTCCAGCCCCAGGCTGCTGGTATTGTCGTTTATAATGGGGGGGAAAGCCCTAATTGTTGCCACGCTGAGTGAATGTGCTCCGAAGGTGGTGTACCGCAAAAACAACAACAACAAGACGACTCCACAATCAGAAGGTTCGCGAATTAAAATCCCAGTCGGGGTTTGACTCAGCCCATCATCGTCATTATACATTTTCTAAGGTGAGTAAAATGGTACTAATTTGCGAGATATTAACGGTGGTGGTCGTGGTGCAAGGCCGTAATTATAATATATATGCTCATAATTCCCCCCCCAATATATCGCTATAAATAGATTTCTGTTCATATGATTGTGGTTATGGTTGTACTTTATGAATCCCTAATCTCTGCCATTACTTACAATGAAACAAGAAAAGGTAAAAAAGAAAAAAACAGAGCAATGTAATACAATACACTATTACACATTATTGTAACAAATAAAAATAACGTCCATCCTATGTGTTAGTATATATATTTTAGGCAGGAAATTAGTTTTCAAATTTAGATTTTTTTTTCTGGGGGGGGGGGGGGGGGGACCCCCAGACCCCCTGGAAGATTTGGTCCTCCCCAATGTTGACTTCATGGCTACGTCCTTGTCCTGGTGGGAGACCTGTGCCTGCCACAGGAACATGACATTATATCCACAGGCTCAGGGTTGCTAGAGGAGGTGAGCACTACTTAATGCTCATTTGAGCAGGAACACCCTTAGATTTATATTTCTATAAAAGTATTAATATTTGTTGTGTGCGTGTGTGCATTGGTGTTTGTATGATACCCCCATTAGTGAGCTAAACCGGCAATTGAAGTTGTGTTGCCTGGGTCATGTAGCCTGCATGGCCAGCCACCGCGGGCCTCAGCAGCTTCTGTTTGGCCGGATCACGGGAGCTAAATAAGCGCAGCAGGGGCTTGAAAAGAGATGAACTGGCGTGGTACGAGAGGATGTCGAGCTGATGCGACTTGCTGGCACCAGCCGTGTTAAGATCAGCCTCTGTTGAGGAGGCATATGAAGGACGCTACTGGGCAGTTGGAAGTAGTCGCGCCCCCCCCAACAACAATGGAGGATGGAGGAGTGACTCTCACAACAACGAGCGGAGCACCGGGTGGATAAAACGCAGCAGGTTGGCACAGTGGAGATGACAAGTGCCTCATCTGCGAGCGTCTGTCTCTTGCCAGCAGCGAGCCTTCCTCACTCCACGTGGCCTCAACGTGCACCAAGCCTGGCACAAGCGCCATGGTGATGTTACCGCCAATCAGCGGCAAATGGCAGCTGTTGTTATGTGTGTATGAATGCACGTGCGATTTCGTGTTTAGCAGCAGTGCAGTGATGAGAGCGTCGCTTTACAATTTCAGTTATCCGGGTAGAATTCCCCCTCTCGCACTAGACACGTATTACAGTTTCGAATCTGTAATGTGCCACCCCTGGTTTGACTCGGCTTTTAATGAGTACCTTTGGCTGGCTCGCCCTATAGGTAAGCGTGGCGGGGCATGTGTAGTGCAGGTGTAATGTAGCTCTCAGAGTCACCGTCTTGTATTGCCATATATATATATATTTATTATGAATAAAGTCCGCTGACAACTCAACGAGTAACCGCCAGTGACTAGACACACTTGGGTAGTTGGACAACTCTCTTCTGAGACAACGTAACTCCAGCCCTTCCAGGCTACACGGTGCCCACTCCAGGATGATGAAGACGACCCGTTCCAAGGTGGCGACGGCAATTCCCCCACAACAACAGCCTCGAGGTCCGGTTCGCGACGCCTCTTATACCTCTCCCGACGCGGCCACGCCCCTCTTCCAGAACTCTCGCTCACCTCACCTGGCCCTGTCTCTATATTTCCGCCCTTATTACAATTCACGACTGTTGGGTCACGTGCTTCCGCTCACGTGACCCTGTCAACGCTTGTCCCATCAATAATTATCAGCAACCGCTTAGGTCCCACAATTGCCCTAACGTGAACCTGTCTGTTCCCGTTACGTTAATTAGTAACCGTGGTTCCAGGGAGCCGTACTGTCCCGACATTACCCCGTGCTGTCCTTATACTGGTGGAGTGCTGGTCAGATCACTCACTGCTGTGCTGTGTCAACTTTTATAGCTGCTCACTAAACAAAAAACTTTCCATAAGGATTTATAGACAGCACTTGTTTTTTTTTCATTGTACAGGCCACTTCTGGATGAAGTCCTCCCCGAAGCCGTGTCTGTCATAGGGGTTGTTTAACCATTCTTCATTATACCTGTGAATGAAAGTTGGCTGTGGTAGGGGGTGGGGGGTTTAGACCGGTTTAAATATGAATGCATTAATGTGATCTCTGAATGTGGCATTGGTGGCGCACTGGTTAGCCGTGGCCCGTAATATAACTCGTGGCAATCGGGTTCATAGAGCAGCGTGCCACCACTACACTCTAAGAAAGCGCATGCATGCATGCATTCATTAATAAACAGTCTGTGCTTCCAGAAAGTTGTCACAGATGCACACCAGTGATCTTGGATGTTTTGGTTTCGAGAAAGAGAACCGATCGTTGTTCTCAGGATGCTAATTCTGTTGTGGCACTGGCAGCATCGCTCTGTGCAGAGTGGGGAGGCCATGGGTGGAAAAAACCCGATTTTTCCAGCGGCAGGCATCGGGTTTTTTCTTTAATACAATTTAACCCGATTTCGGGGAATTAAAACCTGGTTTAATGAATACGAAACCCTGATAGGCTTAGGCTGCTTCCTCGTCGGTGCTGCTATCGTACTCGGGGGGCCGTCGGGCACGGGGTAGTCGTAGAATGCGGCGGGCAGGTTGGTCGTGATGAACACGAGCTTCTCCTCCACAATCGTGGGCGCCAGTGAGTTCCTTAGCTTGGAATGGATGAAGCCCATTGTTGAGAAGTTGGCGAAGTGCGGTTCTGCAATTAGAACCAATTAAACCGGATTTCTCCCAATCTCAGATGATCGGGTTTAATATAAAAAGACAATTAAACCCGATTGTAAAAAACCCGACTGTGCCACCCTTGGGGGAGACAAGGCGGGAGAAGGGATCACTGTAGACTGGGAAATAGGAGCTCTGAATATTGCACATGCATCAGCGTACGGGATGCATACTCGCTCATGATAATCGGTCAATAATAATGAGTCTTTACTCTTTGGTTCTGTCGGTAAAGTCACGTAGGTATAAAATAAAATAAATCACGACGTTTCGGGCGCAACACAAGCGTCCGTCATCAGGTGGGAAAATGTGATTTATTTTATTTTATACCTACGTGACTTTACCGAAAGAACCAAAGAGTATGGATTCCTGCAGTCACGAAAGCTTCAAATCAATAATGAGTCGTATTTTATTTACGCAAAACATATTAATCATATTATTAGTTTGCGAAAGGCTACATGTTCAATTTTAAATGTACATTTGTAAAGGTTCTGCTCGGGATATTTGCGAAAATTCCAGTTTTTTTTAGCTTGCGAGAGTACACCGGGTAAGTTGATCTACGCGCGTCTCGACTCATTCTTCATGCGTCATGTCAGCAGCACAGTTCGGCTTCTGCAGTGGAAAAATAAAGACAATGGTGGCACTCCCTGAGACGCTGGCACTGCACGGCCCTAGCGCAGCTCGGTTGTATGAGCCAATTATGAAAATTGCACATTGCCTGATCAGTGGGAGGCTGCCGATGCCACCGAAACTGCTCACTCGATGGGCTTCGTAGCAACCCGCAACAGGATTTGAATGAGTAACCCTGTAACTCCTTCTTGGTTCTTTCGGTAAAGTCACGTAGAAGGGAAATAATAGTAAAAAAATTGTAAAAATAAAACATAATAAAATACAATTTCTCTAGTGAGAATTGTATTTTATTATGTTTTATTTTTACAATTCTCACTAGAGAATTGTATTTTATTATCTTTTATTTTTATTATTTCCCTTCTACGTGACTTTACCGAAAGAACCAAGAAGATGAATTCCTGCAGTAACGAAAGCTTTAAATCGAAACCCTGTAACTGTGAGTTGAGCGGCCTGCCAGAGCACCTCCCTACCATATAACAATATCACAACTGGGAGAAAACATACATTCATCATAATGATGATCAGATTTTGTGTAGCTTCTAAGCCTACGACTAAATAACCTGCCACGCTCCCAGTATCAACGGATCTCATAAGCTAAGCAGGTTGGAACCTGGACAGTACTTGGAGGGGTCACTGCCACGCACAAACAAGTTGCCATAGGTTACAGGACTACGCAGTGAGAAGCGCAGGGAATTGCAGCAAAGTTCATTGTTGTTTCCTACTTCAGAAGGGAAAGGTCTCTTTATTGATGACCCACAAGGCAACGCAACGGGTCATACAGCAGGCAACGCACGCTTCAGAAAACTCCACACTCAGAACTCCCCTCCTCCTCTCGCTCTCTCCTCTTTCATCCCCTGGTCTCCTCTCCTTGCCTATCGATCATTGCCCAGGGCATTTGCCCTGATGATCATTAACAGGCCAGGCGCCTCCATGATCTTCCTAAACGTCGATGCTCCCGTGTTCATACTCCTCCCTGCCTTCACCAACCCACACTGACCGGAATGGTGAAGTGTGGTCAAAACAACCTCCTCTTTCTGCATAGGCGTGGGGAGGTCCCAACCCAGCAGCGGTCTAACAAAGCGGCCATACATGTAGCGTCTATAGCAATACCAATTATTCACATTTTTCTTCAGCCAAATATAATATCTTTCATTTTCGAAACGCCTTGCGGATCGAACTTCATCGGATCGAGGGGAAAACACGACGTGTAAACAACGCCTACGACGTTTCCCTCGTCTTAAACGGGCATGTGTTCATCTCTGTTGGAGGCAGCAGTGGGAAATTCCCCATTGCTATGGCAGGGATGGGGGGGGGTGAGTCTCTTCGTAGGTCAACCACCGCTGGTTATCCAGTAAGAGCTCTAACATAACAAACAAATAACAACGAACGAATAAGCAAAAATCAAGCGAGAAAGTACGTGGCGAGCGCAGATGTGAGGAAGACTATTCTCTGACCGGGGGGATGAGTAATGGTGGAGGCCTGCCCGTGCTCACCGTAGCAGACGCGTTGAGAAATTGGTGTGCGCCCGTTGACGTTTAATTATAAAGCCTCACGCGAATGTAGCGGTCGTGGGGGGCTCGAGGAATTGACAGAGCGTATATAGTCGGAAGGCAGAAGCCGAGACATTCCTTGTTTTCTCAAGATAAATGAAGCAGGAGGAGGTGGGGGGGGGGTGTCGTGGCGTGGGTTGGGGATAGGCAATTGCTAAAAGATTGGGAGGATGGCTTAGGGCTCGGGTGGGTGTGTGCGTGTCTATATTGGAAGGGATGGGGTGGCTGGTGTGGCGGGACGTACGCATCGGTGGGTGGGTGGGTGGGGGGTTGGTTGATATGACGCGGCTCGCTTTGCGCGAGGAGAGCGGTGGGAGGTCATCGTGGCGGGCTGGCGGGGAGGGATCGCGTGAAAATCGTGATGAAAATACCCAATCGTTGACAATCCACGTGCATCGATTTTTTTTCGCTCCCCCTCCACCCCACCCAAAACCACCACCACCTCCCTCTATTCCTCCCCGCCTCTCAGATGGATTACCATCGTTCGCAGCCTGCACCAATATCGCACTGTTTAGTTTCAAAGTCACAGTCACTTATAAAAGAGTAAGCCTGAGCTCGTGCTATTGATAAACACGGCCATACACTTGCGAGAGATTCAAAAGATTACAAACTTCTATTACGCCTATCCATCATTGTGGCTGCAAGCCTCTTAAAATATATCTCATCCGTTTTTCATCCATAAACGCATTAGGGATCGTTCATTGTTTTTGTATTAAAACCAAGCAGAAAAAAAAACATTTCGCACCTGTGCGTTTTGATTTCGCCGGCGAAGTAAACGGTTGTCCGCACCTAAGTGGCGAGAGCGGTTCCCCTGCTCAAACAATCAGTGGGGCAGGCGCTCACGTCCATTGCGGGCGATGAGCCACGGGTTGAGCGCTTCAAAAACGTGCCAACGAATTGGCCACGTTTTGTTTACGCGACAAACCTCGCTAATTGGCTGTGTCGAGTGGTGGCAGGTTTTAACCACGCGTTTATATTTACGCGACCTAACCCGAAACACCTCTATTATGGATAATACTGGTCGTGAAAGCCCACTACTACTACTATTACGTGTTAAACTCCAACGTTCTATGGCGAGGTTCCGTCTTTACGAAGGTAGCACTCATCTTAATCACACTGGAGTTATGGTGGGGCTGAGTTGACCCTGAACGGGATTCTGAACGATTGATTAACTTTATTTGTAAGTCTATTTTGTAAGGTAGATCCGCGAAAAACAAGTGACACCAGCGCAGTGATATTTAGACTGTTAATACCAAGAGTATCAGTTTCATATTAGCGGTAAATACAAACAATCAAAGTGAGCACCAAAAATAAACAAACAATGCACACAAAGTCAATTTAAACAAAGATGTGTATCACATCCGGCGGACAAATACAAAGGTGATGCTTTCAACAACAACATCAAAAGGTGCAAATATTGATGAAGTGAAATAGAAGTGCTATCAGAAATAATTGCGCTCGTGTTTTCCAAGGAGAGTTTTCAGTTTGTCGTAAAATAAAATTTGAGAGAGAACAGACTTCATCTGCGAGAGGGATGCCAGATTGTTCCAGATGTACACGCAGATCACGGCCGAGAGCTGTGCAGGGGTTGGGCCCTGCATCACCCAATCTCCCTTTGGCCACCCCACCCAAATTCACTCTGCTCGGCGGTGGTGAATCCACTGTTACGGTAGCCTCCCACCCCACACAGCTCAACTGCCCCCCCTCCCACTCATCCGTGAGGAGCGAGAGCCGGGCCTGAGTTGAATGTCTGTTGTTCAAATCTGGTTTGAACCCTTTGGGATGTTTGCCGTGGTGTAATAGTCAGCAGGGTGGACTTGCAACACAGAGGTCGCTGGTTCCATCTCCTGGCATGGCAGCTGAAACAATGGGCATGTTTCTCGCACGCCTTTGCCCTCTGTGCACTTGGCAGCATGGACGAGCAGAGACCACTCTTAGCCGTTAAGCGGATTTTTTGAGCGGTGGGTGAAAAATTGTGTGGATACCTCACCTTTGGCTACCGTGGAGGAGCAAATCAATTTCTAGCAAGGCTCTGTATAGCGCCCTCTGGTAGAGGGCCCTTGTGCCAGCAATAGCATGAGCAAGGAATTGCAGGGCTGCACCTATACACGGTTGCCTCGCAGAGAAAATTTGAGGCTCATCTTATATCGCAGAGGTTTAAATCTGGAAAAAAGCCGACGACACTTCTCACAACCTGATTGTGGGTCGAATGACCTTGCTTCATTCTAGATTTGAAGCTTTCGTGACTGCAAGGAATCATATTCTTGGGTTTTTTCGGTAAAGTCACGTAGGTAAAACATTTACATTTTAATAAAATAAAAATTACGACGTTTCGGAGGCAACACAAGCCTGATTTTTATTTTATTTTTATTTTTTACCTTCGTGACTTTACCGAAAAAAACCGAGAATATGAGACCTTGCTTCAGTTCACATATCGCCGTGGTAGCGATATGTTAACTACCTCGCCTGGCATACAGGAGGTCGTGGGTTCGATTTCGACCCTGACGCCTATATCTATGGAGTTTGCATGTTCTTCCCGTGGTCGCGTGCATTTTTTTCCGGGTCCTCTGGTTTTTCCCTCCACATTTACATACATGCGGTTTAGAGTATTTTGTTGCTATACAATTTCACGTAATACGCCGCTTCGTTGAGCTATAATGTGTGGCCAGGTTGCTTTGTAAAAAAAAGCTACATAGCTCAGTGGGTCTTACCGAATTAAAAAAAAGTTTGGCAGGATTGGCGCATTGGCAAAAGTGAGAATTGAGGGCGAGTTGCCACTTTGAAACTCGAAAGGGCAGTTACAGACAGTCTTGCATTCCAATTATGCAACCTCAGCAAACGCAGCCAAATCCATAATTGGGTAAGAAAATGCTTGGTTCTGGGTGCTTCTGGAAAGCGGGGATGGGTTAGGGCTAGAGGAAAACATGATGAAGTGCCACCTCTATTGCTTTAATAATGCGAAACAAGGTAGGGCCCACATGCTTCGTGGTTTATTTGAACGTGTGTAAAGATCATAATACGCCCTTTATTTCACGAGCAAAGTCTCAACTCATTTTCAGGAGGATCCTATTTTAGCAATTCCTTTGTTGGGTATGCTTTCCTGTTGGATGCAACTGCAGGAAATCCCAAATGTGCAAGGAAGTCAATGACCTCAGAGAGCCTTATTGATAAGCAACCTATTTTTTTCTGCTGCCACCTACTGGCTATCATGCAGCTCTGCAAGTTGGGAAGCAATTGAAGGTGGATGTCAGGTTACGAAAGAAGATTTGTTAATATTCGTCACAGCGACGTTGGAAGAATTTCTAGTTTATTCTCAAACTTGAATTGGAGAAACGCAGGCGTCAATGTTAATCTCGGCAGGGAGTGGCGGCACATTCGTGTTAATCGAGCACTGTGGATGCAAGCGAGGGTTGGTGGATGGGACGAATGTCATGAAACTCCCTTCCCGTGAGCGACGAGGTGGTGCCATACCTTGGCTTGCCAGGAAAATGCGGTACAGTAGAATATGGGCTCCACCTGTTCCGACTGTATGGGGATAGAGTGTTGCCCCCTCGCACACGTGGATTTTCTCTGGGTGCTCAGGTTCCTCCCACGTGTGAACACTAATCGATTTCTTGCAAATATCTTAATGTATAAAGGATCACAGAGCTTAGGCAGCAGCTAGGTGGCTCAACCACCTGGCTGCTTCCATCCCACTGCTCCGTAGTTCCTCGTGCCTCTGAGTTCCTGTGTCTCTTTCAGAGTGAGCGAATACCTTGCGGCGCGTTCTAAGTTGAAATTATTATCATCATTATTAGCGTAACCTGTGAGCAGAGAAAACATTAGCCACGTCGAATTTTCCGATGACCGTCGTTATCGCGTCCAAATGGAGAGAGCGACAGGAAACGTGAGTAGAACTTTATAAACAAGGCTGCCGTCTTGGACGCGAAGTAAATGTGGGAAATACAGAAGAAACGTACGACGAGTTTGCTTAACAATGAGCGGCGCTATCGGTCAGAGGGACACAACTAGAGAGTACAGCAGAACGTGTGAACCCTGGGCAGTTATTGAAGGCGGATCGAGATGAAAAAGATGAAATTAAGAGGTACAGTAGATGAGAGCAGGTTGGAGTGATATGGAGAAGCTGAATTTGATATCGAAAAGCATCTAAGCAATATGTCTAAACAAGAACGTGTTGAAACAGTGTAGTCGCTGTGGCCTGCTATGACGTATGGTTCAGATACATGGTCGCTGATGAATATGATTGGAGCAAAAAATCTCAAGTGGGCAACGAAGTTCCTGTGTAGATTCATTTGGGTTAGACCGTGTAGGTAAAATGCCATTGCTTTAACAAAACTCCCCATCACTCGACTGAGCCAATCAAATAAAAGGTGTCACGAGGGCCGACGCACCAATTGATTTGGTCCATAAACAAAAACCGATGTTTTCAAAAGCAAGCAACCTTGGACAAATTTTACAGACAACGTTTCTCTGGAGATTAAATCCAGAACCGTGAGGCGTTAACAAATGCTCAGCTTCATACCTAGACAATGATCTAATCCAAAACAAACTAATTATGAATCACGATCTTGGTCGTGAAAATCTAAAATTGGGCAAAAACACATTGAGAGATGCACGCTTGGGATTAAGGTGAGAGACAGAGAGGGGGAAACGCTGACTCAAGAATGTGCGCATGCTAACGACATAATTTTGACCGTTTCAAAAAAAGTAAGTGGGGTTTTGGCAGGACACGTCGCGAGAATGGATGATGGCCCATGGTCGAGACTAATAGAGTGGCAGCCAGTGGATTGATGATGGCTGATGATCTCTTAATCCAAGCTTGTGCCAGTAATATTTATAAATTGTTACGCGTGTTTACCCAGAATATCCTGAGTTAGTCTTAAGACTTTTGCAGGAGGGTCCTGACATAAATATCAAGGTAAGGGTTGATTTTATCGTGTGCAATCTCAATCGAGTAATTTTCAAGTATTATTTCAGCACAGTGGCGAGATGTTAACGACCTCGTCTGGTATGCAGAGGCACCGTGGGTTCGATCCCGACCCTGACGCCTCTGTACAATATTTGGAGTTAGCATTTTCTCCCCGTGGATTTTTCTCCGGGTCCTCCGGTTTTTCCCTCCACATTAAAAAAACATGCATTTACAGTATTTGGCTGTTATACATTTCCACGCGATAAGCCACTTCGTTGAGCTATCATTTCTGGCCAGGCCGCTTCTGAAAAGAGCTAAACAGTTCAGTGGGCCTAACCTGGTATAATACAAATAGCTCATATCGTTTTAATATGACTTAAATCTTTCGTGACTGCAGGAATTCAAATTCTTTGGGTCGTTCGGTAAAGTCACGTAGATAGGTTCAAAGACACAAATAATAGTTTCAATATGACACAAACAAGTTAGAACATCATGGGACCTCCTTTGCCAGTACCAAAATATACTTATAGGGGTTTTCCTCTTTTTTCTGGCAACAAAACTGACACCTTTATGCAAGGAATCATGTTTACATTAACCACAATACTTGCAGACAAATGCAAACAAAAAACAATACTCTGATAATTTATGCATTGTCCTCGTGCGCCTTTTGGCGTCATCTGGTCGAACACCGTATGAGACGAGGCTCTAAAGAAAGCTGTCTCTGGTGTGGACCAATCAGTGTCAAGGACAATGCATAAATTATCAGAGTATTGTTTTTTGTTTGCATTTGACTGCAAGTATTGTGGTTAATGTAAACATGATTCCTTGCAAAAGGTGTCAGTTTTGTTGCCAGAAAAAAGGGGAAACCCCCTATTAGTAAGTTAGAACATTTTTAGCTTCGGGAGCAAACCACAAAGTCCATTGGAAACCCATGCAGACCAGGTGAAGATACAAACTCCACGTATCAAGGTGCCAGAGCCAGGAATTTAACTGAGGCCCTTCTTGCTGTTGAGGTGTTAGCAGGTGCCGCCCGAATATATTTTGTGTTATGATATATTGCATTGACACGTGCAGCAAACTTGAAAAAAAACTGTCGTCAATATTTGTCTGCCAGGCATCGTGTCGCAGGTCTGCTTTCTAGCACTCCGTCGGAGAAGTTGGTGGGTAACATAGTGAGCAAAACATAGTTAGCAAGACACTCACCTGCATCGTCAATGGGGTTACCTGTAGAAGGCGGGGTTTCGAACCAATACTAATGGTGGGTGTCTCCTTAGATGTGGCAATATAATGCGATGATTCTGTTTCAAATCCACATTCAAAAATACTCAATAGCACATTGGCTAAACATTCCAAGCAAGACCCTTGTGCAAAACAAATCTCGAGTCTCGGGGAGGGCTTCCTTCGATAAAGAATGTTTGTGTTATGAAATCTCTGTGGTTGCTGTCGTCTTGTTGTGACAGGCATAACAATACGCTTGCCCTTTAAAGCCACACACTCTCGTGTAAAATATTTGTATCTCGCCGTAATACTGAAGATTCATCTTATTACGAGGCAGTTGGCATTTCTAGTTCCTGGAATTTACAGAACGGTGCCTTTAACATGAATTTAAACTTGAGGCCATTTGTTTGAAAGTTTAAAACGCTGCAGAAATTGGGAAAAAATGGATTATTGGGAAATCGCATAGCAGGAGCAAGATTTATAAACCCAGAGTGCAAAAATAATTGTGTAAGCCTCGCTCATTTGAACTGTGAATATACGGCATTATGGAGACTGAGGAATGAACAAAAGCTTGACTTATTCCAAATCGCGGTAATTGCTTCTGATTGATGAGATGTGCATGCAAATAGCATTTGTTGTTTCTCTATTTAATTGTTCTTTCCCGCCGTTGTACTGATGCTGCATGTGTTGTGTTTTCTCGGCGTATGTATATGTGTGTGTGTGTATTACTTATGGGAGGGGCGATGTATAAATAACAGGTGTGTGTTTGTGTTAAGAGTGGTAGTGTTCAATTCCCACTCATGGCCAACAACACTATTTTAAATTTCGATTTAAAGCTTTCGTGACTGCAGGGATTCATCTTCTTGGTTCTTTCGGTAAAGTCACGTAGAAGGGAAATAATAAAATAGTAAAAATAAAACATAATAAAATAATTCTCACGACGTTTCGGCCACAACGCAAGCAGCCGTCGTCAGGTGAGAAGATGAACACTATTTCAACTAAGCCCAGGTCTCCCCCTTAGGTCAACTCAGTCTGCAAAGAGTGCCATGTACGGCGTGCAAACAGCAGCATGATCACCGTGTGCACTGTGTCAGCCTCAACAGGTGTTCGCTAACAGCACTTGCCCAAACAGCCCATGTCGGCTACGCACGACATCCTTGGTCTTTTTTATTCTTAGGTTTTTTCGGTAAAGTCACGTAGGTAAAACATTAAAATTAATAAAAGTAAAATAAAATAAAATTCACGACGTTTCGGAGGCAACACAAGCTTCCGTCATCAAGTCACTTGATACAGCTGTCGTGGCTGTGACGGTTCCACCTGAAGACGGAAGCTTGTGTTGCCTCCGAAACGTCGTGAATTTTATTTTATTTTACTTTTATTAATTTTAATGTTTTACCTACGTGACTTTACCGAAAAAACCTAACAATATGAATCCTTGCAGTCACGAAAGCTTCAAATCTAGAATCCTTGGTCTTTGTTAGCTTTGGGAGCCGGTGTTGTATCGTGCAATGCGCTCATTACCAACCACAACATTAGTAGCATATGAAACCTGACCTGAACCTTGCCTGAGCCTACCTTACGTCAAATCAGGCTATAAATTAGTATCTCGAAATCGTGTCCAAACACCACAATTCAGGAGACAAATGTGGCCGATCATGACGCTCGCCATACCACACTCTCTTATGCCGTGTCGGTCTTAACAGGCGCTTGCAAACAATTGCTCCTTCAGCCTCTGAGGCTAAATCAGGGATCATTGTATTGGTTTGTTGAGGGAGTGGCGGTGTGGTGATTGGCTGGCTGACCCCGCCCCGATCCCAACGATCAGGTTTTGATTCCTGGCTACGATGCACAAGCAGGAGCAATTAGTATGTGAACCTGACCTGAGCTGCATCTCGGTCGATTCAGCCTCGAATTAATATATTTGCTGCAAAAATATAAACATCGGTACTGGGCAGGCGAATGCAGTGAGTCTGATGCAATGCGAGCCACAGCGCTCTCTTGTATGCTGTCCTGGCCATAATCGGTGGTCATTCATCATTATCATCATCAGCCATGGTCAATCCACTACTGGATGAAGGAATCACCGGCCACTGCGATCTCTCACGGCCCTGCAATGTAATAATCCACCGAGCAATGGAGCAATAACTGATTAAGGTGGTTATTAATGTGTCAAATTTCTGGCGAACAATCAAATTTAGCCATCACCCCCATGGGATCAATAAAATGAGGACCACTGGTGTAGAACGTCATCTTTGGCTCTCTTATGCCTGGACCAGTCCCCGTTAAAAAAGGAAAATAGAATTTCCATTGCTGGCTTAGAAATTAGCAGCACCTAAGACTGGATTGAGTAGGGGCAATTTTGTTTGCATGTATGTTGAACTTCTTTCGCACCGCACGTAGCCAACCGTGTTAATCGGAGGTGTAAAAAGGTACATCTACAGCCCTGCAATTACTTGGTGGAGCCGTCTCCACACTAGATGGAGCTGTAGAGAACCCCTCTGGATGGCATTTATGACCGTTTCTCTTGCTGACTGGCCAGATATTTTTTGTTGTTGTAAAACTCGGAGTCTACCCTACCACGCGTAGAGTACCGATTGACCAACTTCAGCATTTAGCCATTCGTACTGAACGGCTGGGTTCAAATAAGCTCGTCCATTGCTTCCACTGCCGTCCTGGGAGATCAAATCGAACCAACGACGTCTGGAATTGCAGGTCAACCGGAACGCTCTTCCTTCTGACTTTAGCAATCCACTGGAGCTGTGCACTTTGAAATCTAGAGTGAAAACTCAGAACTGCTTTTTGTGTTTCATTTCTTGCCCTTACCTGCCATACCTCCAATTAGCACGCCTGGCTACGCATGGGGCGAAAGAAGTTCAACATACATACACACGTACATGCGAACCATCCCACCATGGCAGGATCTGTCGATAACAATAAAAGTAACGCGCCTTATTTATTCCCTTTATTTTGCCACCTCGAAAAAAGAGCAATGCGTATCTCAGAGGGCTCTTACCTGCTTGTTAAATAAATCCATCTATCCACCTATCCATCCATCTAATTATCCGTCTGCAAGCTATTCCTCCTGAGGTGCGCTCGGTCACTCTCTCTCTCGCTCTCTCTCTCTCCCCAAGCAAGGATCTCTGACCAGTGGCCATGTTGTGTGTGTGTATAGAGCGGACCACATGGGCGGATTTCATTAGCAGTCTCCACACCCGTGCTGCCGTATTGAGCAAGGGTGCTGGGGGAGGGGGGGGTCCTGGAGGATTGGCGGCGGACACGAAGGGAGGATTGGAAAGGATGTGCCGAGAGCGGTGGGTGGGTGAGTGGTTGGCCTGCTGTAAGCGGAAGGTTGAGGGGAACGAGTTGGTGGGGGGGGGGCTGTCTCGAGGTAGGGGTATACACGAACAGGCTAATTGCAGGATAAATGGCAGGCCCCACGATCCATGTCCGCTTGGACCCCTCATCAATCTTTGGCCAAACGAGCGGCTGGGGAGACAGGGTGCTGAGAGATGCGTGCGTGTGTGCGCGCGCGTGTGTGTGTGCGTGTGTGAGAGT
This sequence comes from Lampetra fluviatilis, assembly GCF_964198595.1. Classification (NCBI taxonomy): domain Eukaryota; kingdom Metazoa; phylum Chordata; class Hyperoartia; order Petromyzontiformes; family Petromyzontidae; genus Lampetra; species Lampetra fluviatilis. The sequence goes on along the minus strand of NC_136295.1, from coordinate 4,179,435 downwards.
GGAGAGTGTGGGGAGCGGTGGTGTAGCTTGCGCAACGATTTCTATTCCTGCTCACGGCAAACATCAGTGACGATTGTCTGAACCGGTCCTGGGCCTGCCGTAGGTCGACTCAAATGAGTAACTGTTGTGGTGTGTAAACATCGACCACGAGGGAGACAAAGGCGTTCGGGCGTGGTGCTTGCCACCCACACCCCTCGTGAGCCATTACAGCATTCGTAGGTGCTCGCGAACACCACTTTCCCCAACAGTCGGTTCAGGCTATATGGCTATCTTTGTTGTGTGTGAGAGTGGAGAGTGGTGGCATTTGAGGTTAACGCACTGAATTGCCTTAAAAACCTGGCTATCTGAGTTCGATTCCTGACCATAGCTAAACATTGGCGGTGGTGATGATGATATAAAACCAGCCCTGGGCCTCCACGAGGTCAACTCAGCCCTAAATGAGTGTCTAGCACGACGTGTCAATCTGATTTATCTGCTTCAAATGTTCCTCTTTCTGGCTCTCAGTGTAATTCCAAGCATACATCTCTCAGTGCTTGTTTTGACACATGGCGAGAAGGGATAATGGCCGACGAACAAGCCTGGTGATGGAATGGCAGCCAAATGTAGAATCACACCCGAGAGAATGACCATTGTGGAAATGGGGCAATGAAATGGGCTCACGTGCGGGAGTGAGATAGATTGTGGCATCACGGTGCCGTGTGGCGTGGCGATGGCACGGGGAGGCTTGCGCCCAGCATTGGATTGTTGACCAGGACTCAAGATGAGGATTTACCAACTCTCAACCGTCTTTCGCTAGAGCAGCGGCTCTCAACCGTCTTTCGCTAGAGCAGCGGCTCTCAACCGTCTTTCGCTAGAGCAGCGGCTCTCAACCGTCTTTCGCTAGAGCAGCGGCTCTCAACCGTCTTTCGCTAGAGCAGCGGCTCTCAACCGTCTTTCGCTAGAGCAGCGGCTCTCAACCGTCTTTCGCTAGAGCAGCGGCTCTCAACCGTCTTTCGCTAGAGCAGCGGCTCTCAACCGTCTTTCGCTAGAGCAGCGGCTCTCAACCGTCTTTCGCTAGAGCAGCGGCTCTCAACCGTCTTTCGCTAGAGCAGCGGATCCCCAACCATTCTGGACTCGTAGAACAGAGAAACGAAAAATTACGGATCACCAAATGCATTGAAATATCTGGTATTTTATGAAGAATTTTTTTTTTTATCAGAAATGTTTTTATGCGTAATTTGCTTGTGCTTTTGCTGCGTTGCCAATGATGCGCAAGTCGAGTTAACAATTAAACTCACCACTTGACTTAATGCTTTCGTGACTGCAGGAATTAATATTTTTGGGTCTTAGATTTTTGTAATTTTTTTGGTAATTTCTTTGAACCTATCTACGTGACTTTACCCAAAGACCCAAGAATATAAACTCACCACGTTCGTCAACAACACTTCAGAACAAAAGAACAAGTATATAATGTGGATCGTTTCGTGCAATGTTCCTTCCTATAGGACATACCTAGAGAGATGGAATGAATAATGGTTAGAGACTGCACTTAACACGACGGGGCGTGATGATGATTGCATTTTAGAAATGTTTTGTTGACCAGTTGTTTTTTTAAAATCGTCATATGAACAGTTACCTAACGGTAGTTATTGAGAAACAACGACAAACACCCTCTTCAATATTCAACAATTATTACTAAATAAACTCACAGTCCACTTGGCCACGGCCGTGGCAACTCATTGGTAACACAATTACATCATCTACTCGCTTAACATTCACCTCGAATTCTTTCATCGTTACATTTTACCTCACACCGGCGTTCAAATGAGCTGTCGCATGATGGTAGGATGTAATATGTAAAGCAGCCGGAGTGTGCTCAGGTGACACATTTGATCTGCGCGGAGTTTGCATTGTAATTCCGCTGACATTGAACTGCCCAAGCACACCCGTGTCCACTCGTTTGTTGGCAATTCCCGTTCATAGCGTGAACGACTTGCTCGGAAGACGCCGCTGATTGAATCGCACAGAGATGGAGGTCGCACGGTACACGCAATGCCTGCCTCGTGAGAGGTGGCACAGCAAGTGTGTTCATATGGTGCCAATGGCGACAGAGTGTATGTGTTTCCTCCTGGCGCGTGTGGGGTTTTCTCTGGGAGCTGCAAGCTTTTTGTTAGAATTATTCAAACATGCTCGAATATAAAGAAAGTGGCCAACATTGCAAGGCTGCGAAGCCTCACACCAATGTCAGTTCACGTGCACGCTTGCATGAAGTGCGCTCCGCATCGGTGCATAAGTTATGCGCATATATGTGTCTGTTGTTGCGTGTGTGTGTGTGTTTTTTTTGCGTGTGTGTGTGTGCGCCTGTGTGTGTGTGTGTACCTGTGTATGTGTTGTTGTGTGTGTGTGTACCTGTGTGTTGTTGTGTGTGTGTGTGCACCTGTGTGTGTGTTGCGTTTGTGTGTGTACCTGTGTATGTGTCGTTGTGTGTGTGTGTGTACCTGTGTATGTGTTGTTGCTTGTGTGTGTGCACCTGTGTGGGGAGCGCTAGTGTAGCGGTTAGCGCGCTGCGCTATGAACCCGGCGACACGAGTTCGATTCCCGCTCACGGCCAACACCAGTGACGATTATCTGAACCGGTCCCGGGCCTCCCCTAGGTTGACCCAGCCTCAAATGAGTACCTGGTGAGGTGTGTAAACATTGCCACTAGGGAGACAAAGGCGGTCGGGCGTGGTGTTGGCCACCCACCACCCCCCTCGTGTACCGTTCCGGCCTTCATAGGTGCTCGCTAACAGCACTTGCCCCTACAGTCTATTCAGGCTATATGGGGGATCTTTGATGTGTTGTTGCGTGTGAACAAAAGTGGTGCTGGGTATAACCACTACGACCATTACCACAATGGGGAGCGGTGGTGTAGCGGTTAGCGCCCTGCACTACGAACCCGACCACCCGAGATCGATTCCCGCTCACGGCCAACACCAGTGACGATTATCAGAACCGGTCCCTGGCCTCCCCTAGGTTGACTAGGGAGACAAAGGCGGCCAGGCATGGTGTTGGCCACCCACCCCCTCGTGTCCCCCGTGCCGGTCTTCATAGCTGTTCGCTAACAACAACTGTTCAAACTGCTCAACTTGCCCCAACAGTCTGTTCGAACTGAACTGGGGGATATTTGTCTTTGATCAAAAGTGGTGCTGGATATAGGCAAACTCAGCAAAAGCATAGGGAAAGCAGTAGCTCAAGGGCCCCCAAATTAACGAGAAAATGAATATTCCCGATATATCAGTTCGATTTCAGATCCCAATCAATATTAAAAGGCAACGTCGACGGAAATATCGAAATAATTTCTCATTTTTATCTTTCATCTCATCAGATATCTGTGTTTTGTCGAAATCTCTCCTGTCGTGTGTTTGTTGAACTTCTATCACGGCAGCCATCCGTGATGATTATCGGGTGGTGCGGTTGGTGGTGGTCTTGTTGCGAGCGCACACACACACACACGAGTCCCCACCCTGATGCAGTGGCCTGCATGCTGCAATAATCCTCGCGACCTAGGTTCAATTCCTAATTGGTACGTGGCATCTGATATCTGCACCGCATGTCAAAGTGATCTCTCGCTCAAATGAGCATTGAGGTGGTACTGGACTCGTCTCCTGTTTGCAGCCCGGTGCCACTTTGTAGAAATTCGACATTCATATGGCAGGGGCTGAGTCTATCCGTGGTGCAGCAATTGTTGAAGTCCCCGCCAATTTGGTGTGACCCTGGAAAACTCGCAACTTTTTGATAGCAATATTCGGCTCCACGGCTGAGACACCGGATGGAATCTGTCCTCGCCCTAGACTTAATAGGTGCTCTCTAAAAACATGCATCTTTGAGGATAAATGGAGCACCGTATATATTTGTGCTTGTGCGTATCTGTGTACGCGTGTGTGTGTACGTGCGCCTTGGTGCTTGCTGCTGTGTATACAAACAACACTCTGCCTCCACGATAAGCAATACGTGTGGATTGGCGATCTAGAAATGCCAAGACACTTGAAATATAGACAGAGCAGAACAGCTGACAAGCGTATCGATATTGTCAATCAAGCTCCCGGCCCACATAAATTAAAGTTTCAGCTTGTGTATGGATGTATGCACACACACACACGCGTGCATGCATGCATTGCATGCGCGCGCACACACACACACACCAACACTAAATTGTTTTATTTACTGGTCTACACACACGCGCGCTATGACACACACATTATACTGAATTTAATGTTTTATTTATCGTCTTTTATACATACAAAGACAAAACTACCATTTCAGGCGTATAGAATACACTGTTACAGAGCACATATTCAGGCCAGCGCAACAAAATAAGGAGTAAGAGCCAAGTCCGACCAACAGCATCACCCCCAGTGCTGAATATGCATCATAGTGGCTACTCACTTTAGGCTGAGTCAACCTAGGGAGGACCCACACTATGATCCCCCCCCCCCTCCCATTCAAATTGCCACTTGTGATATGCATACCCTCAAATCATATCTTGGATGTCCGGAGTATCGGTTGGTACATGAACCACGACATAACCGAACGCGTAAGCACACAAGCCAATTGGTATCCAAACCCGGTCTGAGCCACCCCTAGGTTGACTCAGCCTAAAATGAGCACCTCGTATGCGTCTGAACATCATTAATTGGGAGACAAACGAGGGATATCCTGGATAATCGTGTTAATCTATAAATGTTCATTGTCCGGAACGTGGAGTTTTGTTGGGAGCAGGTGGGTCAAGCAGACTGAGTGACTTTTTAAGGGTGGCGAGATGTTAACTACCTCGCCTGATATACAGGAGGTCAATGGTTCGATCCCGATCCTGACGCCCGTATGTTTCGGGTTTGCATGGCCTCCCCGTGGTCACGTGGCTTTTTCTCCGGGTCCTCCGGCATGCGTTTAGAGTATTTGGCTTCTGTAAATAGACACATCATAAGCCACTTCGTTTAGCAACCATTTGTATCCAGGTCGCTTCTGGAAAAGAGAGAGCTCAATGTGACTTACCTGGGAAAAAATATTTTCATTCAAATAAAACAGTTTCTAATTTTATTAAGATCATTGTACAGCCATCCGTGGAGATACGATACACAACAAACATGGACGGACAAAATTGTTCGCATTTTCACCAGGGCTGCTTTGCAAATGAATGAGGCCATAAGCGTGAGGGTTCAAATGTGAAAATTACTCAAATGCAAAAAAACAAAAGCAACACACCCTCTGCTGGAAAACGAATGCCCCCTTTGCAGCGTGGGTGCTGTGCTCTCACCTTGTGCCGAAAAGGGACAGCTGCCACCAGGGGGTCCCCTGGGCTAAAAACATGGGCGCACTAAAAATGCAACTTCTTGTTATGATTGTTGTTTTAGTTATAGGGTTTTACCCATTCAACTGGTACAAAAACTGACACCTTTATACAAGGGATCATGTATGCAATAACCACAACACTTGCAGTCAAAATGCAAACAAAATACACTCTGATAATGTATGCACTGTCTTTGAAGTTGATTGGTCCACACCCGAGACAGCTTTTCTTAGAGCCTAGTCTCCATTGGTGTTGGACCAGATGACGCCAAAAGGCGTACAACTCAAAAACAGCGCACTATCAGAGTCTCATAATGATGGTTGTTGTTTACCTAAAACAATGGAAATGTGGTTAATAATGTTTATTTCCGCACACTCCTCAAATGGTGTTGGGTGTGTGCAGTGCTATTAACGTCCAAATGATGGGCCACTTTGTTCAGTTATCATTTGTGGACAGGCCGCTTCTCAAAAATAATTTAATACCTCAGTGGGCTTCGCCTGGTAGGAGTAGGGGATGGTTTAGTTGTATTTGTATGTGTGTGGGTGATTTGATTACCTTTCTTGTACTTTGCACTTCATAGCTCATCGGTTTTCTCTGGTATAAAAAAATATTCAGATTCTGATTTCTTATTCTGGTCACACAATGCTGTCATGTGCCAATGCTCACTTTTTAAAAAGGTGCTTACTAACACTTCCAGTTTTTTCATGAGATAAAGGAGGGAGGAGCTTTTATCTTAGTGTGCATGCGTGTGGGCCACCATGGTATGTGTGTAAGGAGTCTCACCAAAAGCAGACCAGAGGATTAATGAGATTTTCCCAGAAGTTAACCCTTTGACTGATTGATCAGAAGATTATCATACAAAATGTAAATTACTCCAGGGGGTGTGTTCTTGGCTCGGTGGATAACATGTAGGTGATGGTATTGGGTAAATATTACTGAGCTTTTGCGTTTATGAGGTTTATTTTCAGACAAACAGCTATACATATTTTGCCTAAGGCACGCCTGTTTCAAAGCACAGGGATTCACACATTATAATATTACTGTCAAATTGAATTCCTGAGCTCAAGTGTATTTTGTTTAACCAGGTGAGACCAGGATGAGTCTCATTTGCAAGAGTGACCTTGAACATTAGTCTGCCAATAGGGGGCGATGATTGCTACGTATAATCCCAATTCAGTTATTTGCTGGTAGGTTTAGAATTTGGACCCACCGGCACCCAATGGCCGACCCATATAAGTATTATTATTTCTGGTCATTATAGTTATTACACCAGCAGTATTAATCAGGGCGGTCGCTGGATTCGAACCGTGAACCTCGGCAACGAGCGGCAAACACGTCCCCGCTGGGTCGTGTCGACGACCCCCCCCCACCCCCTCCCCCCGCCGTGCTCAGCTCCTGTTTACAGCCATGAGCCAGTGGTGGAAATTCCACAGTCATATGGCGGGGGTAAGTGTCTCCACAGGGCAACCACTTTTGACTTGGCCACCGAGTTGTACACATGTTATCGACCCCGGAGACATGATAGGCCGAGTCAAATCTCAACCGCAATTTTCTGCTTGCGAGCCACTTGCTCCACCCTTGAGCCACCTGGCATTTGCTTATCCATGATGATTTTTCAGGAGGGTACTGCCCTGCGATTTTTGGCCAAAGTTACTTTGCGTTTGGGAGGGAGTACCTGGAGAAATGGCACACGTGACGAGGGGATACTAATGAAAAGAACCGACTTACCATCGCTTTGCCACGTTCGCAGCCCATTGAATTCGGGAGTTTCATGAAGCTAGGTGATCCAGAGTGCTGGATAGCAGGTGTGCACCGCCACACCACATGCGGTTTTTGGCTCAATGCATCGTAACCAATTGATGGGAGGCAACTGTTGGTCAAAGTTTTGTGAATGATTTCGCATTCTCCCGTTTGTCGTATTTTCAATGTGGTTAGACCTCTCCATTCTCAGCCACAAGGTTTTGAGTTTACATCTCAATTGGGCATTATTTCAGTCCTTGAGGCCAATGCAATGAGTACGTTCATCATTAACCATGATGCTTCCACTGCTGGATCAAGGTCTCCCTGCATCATTGCCATTAGTAATGGTCCTGCGATGCCACAATCCATATCGCTCGTGTGCATGGGCTGCTCTTATCTCTCTACCACTGCGGTTGTCACCCTGTCAGACATGTCCCCTCATTTGGCACTTATTCCATCACTCGTCTTGTTCGTTGGCCATCGTTGCGTCTCCTGATGTGCCCTGCCCAAGTCCACTTTGAAAATAATTTCTCAATTGAAAACTCATATTTTTAGTATGTACGTATGTTGAACTTCTTTCGCACCGTACGTGGCCAGCTGTGCTAATCGGAACTGCATTTTGTGTTTAGTTTGTTGTCCTTGCTCCGCACCTCCGATTAGCACGGTTGGCTACGTACGGTGCGAAAGAAGTTCAACATACATACACACATACACTTATTTTCTTCGACAGCCAAAAAGATGCATCTGATTCGCGTTGAATTCTTCTGATAAAGAAAATGGATGCAACATCGAAAGAAGTGCCACAAAACATGTTTAGGAAGATGCATGCTGGGAATTACACAAAGAGGAACACGTGGATTAAAAGATGGATCTCACTTTTGCGGGCGATAAACAGTTGCCACCTCAGCACTCCGATGCAGCACGCGGTAGCAGCAACCTACACAGAGTACAAGGGTACAAATCTACGCGGCAGCAGCAGCAGCAGCGGTGGCAGCACTTGTCACCTTCGTGAAATACTACTGACTTCCGCAATGGGAATTTGGAATTCCCCCTCCGGGACTGGCTTGGGGCCACCGATTGAGACGAGCGTCCCCTCCACACTTGTTTGAGCAGGAAGACACTTTGACTTGATGTGCATATGATAGCATTCAAAGCACTCACATTAGGAATGCCTCTCCGGGGATGCAGGTTGTGGCAGCTTGTTTTGCCAGATTGCCAGAACAATGATCGCTCATTCAGCCTTACGAGGCAACAGAGACAAGCGCTCTTGGCGATCTCCGACGAGAGCCCGCACAGCAGCACACGAGGAAGCGGTGCAGCCAGCGCCACATGTGGCCTCTTGTGTCTCTCCCAGTGGTGGGGTTCGTACACAATCGACCTTGGGGAGGCTCAGATCACGATGTTGTCTGCAACTGGGAATTGAACCCAGGTTACTGGTAGAGGAGCACGGCGACAAACCCCTGCATCATCACTATGCACACAAAGAGAGAGACAAAGATCCCCCATGAAGCCTTAAGAGACTGTTGGGACAAGTGCTGTTAGCGAGCAGCTATCAAGCCCAGCACAGCACATCAGGGGGTAAATGGCCAGCACCACGCCCAGGACACCTTGGTGCCGATGTTTACGCATCACACCAGGGACTCATTTCAGGCTGAGTCGACCTTGTGGAGGTCCAGTAATCGTTTCAGATAATTGTCACTGGTGTTGATCGTGAGCGGGAATTGAATATGGGTTCGTTACGCAGCGCACTAAACGCAACAACTACCGCTCCTCCATGTTACACACACACGCACACACAAAGACAAAGACCCCCCGGATAGCCTGCAACAGGCTGTTGGTGCAAGTACTGTTAGCGAGCACCTATGAAGGCCGGCACGGTACACGAGGGGATGGGTGGCCAGCACCATGCCCAACCACCTTTGTCTCCCCAGTGGCAATGATTTCACACACCGCATCAGGTACTCAAATGAGGCTGAGTCGACCTAGGGGAGACTCAGGATTGGTTCAGATAACTGTCACTGGTGTTGGCCGTGAGCGGGAATCGAACCCGGGTCACCAGGTTCGGAGCGCAGCGCGCTAACCACTAAGCTACCGCACACGCACAAAACAAAGACAAAGAGCCTTTTAACAGACTGTAGGGGCAAGTGCTGTTAGCGAGAACCTATGAAGGCCGGCAAGGCACACGAGGGGGTGGGTGGCCAATACTACGCCCGGCCGCCTTTGTCTCCCCAGTGGTGATGTCTACACACCGCACCAGGTACACATTTGAGGCTGAGTCGACCTAGGGGAGGCTCAGGACCGGTACAGATAATCGTCACTGGTGTTGGCCGTGAGCGGGAATCGAACCCGGGTTGCCGGATTCGTAGCGCAGTGCCCTAACCACTGCACTACCGCTCCCCACACACACACACACACAGATACACACACATACACACACACAGATACACACACACGTACACACACACAGATACACACACGTACACACACACAGATACACACACACACGTACACACACACACACGTAGGCGTGCGCACCTACACACTTCACCACTTGGATCAAATCAACAAAACCTTCCAAAACTTTTTTTTTACCCTTGAAAAGTGGAATCGATTTTTCAATATTAGCCGAAAACAAATGTCGGTGGGACAGCTGTTAGAGGGAGCATCATCCTTGAACTTCCAGCTCAGCGTGCGGGGATGAGTGGTGGCTGTTATTTGCATTGTGTAACATCAATCAGTAAATCAAACCATTTCATGTTTGAACTATGAGTTTGCTTTGCCGCTAACACTAATTATCGGAGGCCACAGCAAATATTCCCCAGTATTTATATAATTCAACGTGATGCAAGGCGTGATTTGCCGGCTTCATTACGGTCTTTAAAAAAAATATTTTTTTTTTCCTGCCAAGCTGCAACGAACGACAGCGAGTGTTACGGAGAAGAATGTGTCAGTCACCACAATCCGAACGAAACATCCGAGTGATGCATCTTCTTGGTTCTTTCGGTAAAGTCACGTAGAAGGGAAGTAATAAAATAATAAAAATAAAACATAATAATTATGTTTTAATATTATGTTTTATTTTTATTATTTTATTACTTCCCTTCTACGTGACTTTACCGAAAGAACCAAGAAGATGAATCCCTGCAGTCACGAAAGCTTTGAATCGAAATCCGAGTGATGCTTCTGTCTATCCAATGCACACAGTCGCGTAGACGTGAAGTTGGTGAATTGTGCATGCATGTGCAAAGGCAGTACAGTGAAAGGGGGTTTCGGATGGGGAAAAAGGAACAATGCTCTGGCAGTGGAGTTGACGGATCGCGCAGAGATCCGCCAAGTGGGTGAAACTCCCAAGCTCGCCACGGTGGTGAGATGTTAACGACCTCGCCTGGTATACAGGAGTGTTCGATCCCGACCCTGACGCCTGTAGATTTTGAGATTTTTCTCCGGGCCCTCCGGTTTTTGCCTTCACGTTGAGAATCAACACGCGTCTCGAGAATGTGTCTGCTATTAATGTCCACGTGATGACAAGCCCCTTCGTTGAGCTATAATTTGTGATAGCCAGGTCGCTTCTGAAAAAAAAATGCTATACAGCTCAGTGGGCCTTACCTGATAAAATAAACAAAAATATGTGTGGGCTACTAGGTGACCAGGTGATATCAAACTCAGCGCAAATGTCACAACGTCTGCCTCCTGAAATGCGCCTGGAATAGCCGTGGGGTGTTTTCCACATTCCTATGGAAGAAAAGGTAATCGGTCTTTGCGAAGGGACAAGCGTTGAATTCCAACAAAGTGGTAACTCATTTTGGTAACTCAGACGGATGGCGGGATAGGTTGGCCACTGTCCAACATTTGGAGGCCAATGGTGGTTGTCATTTGGAGGCACTGGTCCTCGTCATTGGAATGTGGAGTTTATACTTAGAAGTGCATGGCTATTAACGGAGGTGACAACTGATGCATTCGATTGCCACCTCTGTTGATATCTATGATCAGGAGACACATATTTCAGATTTTTCAAATGTTTTACTTTAATTTACCAATAAAAGCCTTATTGAGTCTCAATAATCTTTGCTTGTGATATTCACTCAATTACATACATCGAGTATTATTACATGTGGGAGGACCCTGTAATGTCTGGAGAAGGTAACAAAATGCGTGCAATGAGAAAATTAAACTCCAAAAATGTTTACAGGTGGCTCGTGAACCTCCGAGATGTTACTGGCTTACAAACCATCTATGTTGCCCCCCAAGATTGAACCCTTGTGGTCTCTCTGTGCAATCCGCCAATCCAGCTAGCCAAAGCACCAGCTTACAGGTGATCGCTGGAGGCAGGAAGGGATCGAGCGAGCGGAGGATCGAGGATGGATGAGTGAGAGAGAGAGAAAGGGTGGGCAAATGGCATGTAGCTGCAGGTGGCGAGGCGGGGGAGGGGGGCTGGTAGGTGGGCTGGTGGTTCGTGTTAAGAAGGGTTCGCTGAGCACACACGCATGGCCTCGGGTTTAGCAGCGATTCCCAAGGCTGCTGCCGTCACATGATGCCCTGCTAAGCCGTCGCTCATGCCGGGCTGCAGTGTCACTCACAGAGGTGAAGGGGCTCGGCTTGGCATCGGCTCGTGTGCCTTGTGGCCGAAACGCTGCGTCCCGGATGGGTAGACGCGTGCGTGTACGCGCGTGTGGGGAGCGGTGGTGCAGCGGTTAGCACTGCGCTGCGAAGCTGGCGACCCGGGTTCGATTCCCGCTCACGGCCAACACCGGTGACGATTATCTGAACCGGTCCTGGGCCTCCCCTAGGTCGACTCAGTCTCAAATGAGTACCTGGTGCGATGTGTGAACATCGCCACTGAGGAGACAAAGGCGGCCGGGCGTGATGTTGGCCACCCACTCCCTCGTGTGCCGTGCCGGCCTTTATAGGTGCTCGCTAACAGCACTTGCCCCAACAGTCTGCTAAGGCTATACGGTAGATCTTTGTCTTTGTACGCGTCTGTTAGCGTGCTGTGCTACGAGACTGGCGACATCAGTTCGATGCCCACTCGCGTCCAATATCAATGGCAAGTTTCTCAACTGGTCCTGCGCCTCCCGTAGGTTAACTCGACTTGAAACGAGTAATGGGTACAGTCTGTAAACATCGGTACTGAGGAGACAAAGGCGGCCAGGTGTAGTTCTAGCCACACCACCCTTGTATGTTCTAACCGCCTTAATAGGTGCTCGTGTGTGACGTGTGGGTTTTTTCCGTGATGCATTGCATTCTAGTGAGCTAGCGCCTCGCCACGTGGCCTCAAATTGCACCGAGCTTGGCACAATCGACAAGGTGATGCGGCCGCCACTTGGTTTTAAACGGTGAGGACTGCTGCATTCGTGTGCCTTTGCACGCGTGTGAGCTTGACGTGCGAGATGAGAAAGTGGGAACTCAGAGGTTGCTTGAATTCCCTGAAACCCAAGTGACCAGAGTTCAGTTCCACAAAATTAATCCATGACATCGGTGGCAAGAGATATCTAAACATCACCTGGGCCTCTGTTAAGTAGCCTCAGCCTCAAATGATTACCTGGTGCTGGTCAAAATCAGCCCAAGGGAGAAAAACCCGTGTGGAAAAATGCACCTGCAAAGACTGTCACAAGTGAAGGTTTGTAGAAGCAGGGAGACGTTAATTTCCCACAGAGCCACCCAATGCTTGAATAATAGCAGTAATAACTTCAATTTGGAATCCGCACAGTATTCGCTCACTCTTGAAGAGAGAATGACTCAGCGGCGCAAGGAGGAACCACAGTCAAATGGGAAGGAAGCCAATTGGTTAAGCCGGTGCCAACAATTGCCGAAGATCTGTGGTCCTCAATATATTGTAGCGCTGTTGGCCAATGAATGAGTGTTCATATGCAAATGACAACCGGAGCACCCGGCAATAACACAAATGTGTGAGGGGGTAATACTCTATCCCATACAGACGGGGTGCCACGGTGGGGAGATGTTAACTACCTCGCCTGGTATACAGGTGGTCGTGGATTCAACCCGAAGCCTGCTGTACATTTGGAGTTTGCATGTTCTCCCGGTGGTCACGTTGGTCCTCCAGTTTTTCTCCTCCACATTTATAATCAACTTGTGTTTCGAGCATTTGGCTGCTATAAATTTCCACGCGATAAGCCACTTCGTTTAGCTATCATTTGTGCTTCTGAAAAAGAGCTTTACACCTGAAGTAGACCTTACCTGGTAAACTAAAAAAAATAGTTCATGTTAAATAGGTGGAGTCCAACAGTTGCTGTAATGCCGTCTTCTGGCGAGCCAGGGTATAGGGGGGTGTGAGGATGGCACCTTGCCTCCCAAAATATCTCTGACTACGGCTCTGGTCCTAACAAATCACAGCTGTCAAGCGCAAGTTTAGTTATTGGTGCCGTTCTATCCACTCCACCCGTCCAATCCGATGCCCGTGTCCCGTAGTTCTGGCTGGCAACAAGCCGAGCCAATCCCAGCTCCCACGCACATTCCTTTGCTTGTCTCCCAGGTACCTGGTGGACCCCTTACCGCTGTCCACAGTGAGTCGGGGACAGTTTGAGTACAAGGTAGTAACAGCACAACACAAAGTGGCGAGCTGGGGGCCGTTAAACACATGTACGCATGTACACAAAGAGACACTTTTCCCCCAAATGGTCTTGTAAACCATAGGAGCCAAATTGTGTTAGCGGACATAGAACATGACTTCTTTATCACGTGACAGGGAGATGTGATCAGCATCACATCAGACCACCTTTGTACGGGCATGCCTCGATGTACGTTTGGGTTGCGGTCTTGAAAAACTGAACGCAAAGTCAAACATTGTATATCGAAACGTATTTCCCCATTAGGCCCCATTATATAACCTAACATGCGTTACAAAGAAAATATTCCTTGACCCAAAACCTACTAAAAGAACACGTTTCAACGCAATTAAGATATTTTCATGCAGACATACGGAGAAATAACTAGACAGGTGATAAAAGAAAAACCATTAAATGTAATTTACTAAACGGAAACCGTGGTGCACGTCGCGTGAGGTTTAGGCGAGGAGTTGAGGGATGTAGGAAGAGGCAGTCGGAGCATCTGCCTCCCACTGTGGGGCACTACTGTACATACAGTCCGAAGCGTGGTGGACCGTACAGTCGTTTTGAACTGAGTGGCTTGGCCTGTGGTCTACGCAAGTGGCGAGGCTACGAAAGGCAGCGGGCCAGGCATGCGGGCCTGGAACCGTGTAAAAAAAAAAATGCACGCACGGAAAAAAAATTATGTAACGTGCATTTACTAGTCGTGTTTAGATTCTTTTTTTTCCCACCAAAGAATAGATAATTTCGAATTGAAATTAAAAACGTAATAACGAAGCAAACGACATGTAAAGCGAAAAAGTGTAAATTTATAACGATCTTAATAGATAAATAATTGTCAATTATAGATTTGAAGCTTTCGTGACTGCAACGATTCATATTCTTAGGTTTTTTTCGGTAAAGTCACGTAGGTAAAAAATAAAAATTAATAAAAGTAAAATGCAAAAAAAATAAAAATTACTATTTTTTTACTTTTATTAATTTTTATTTTTTACCTACGTGACTTTAGCAAATAAAAAAAAATACTTTTTTTTACTTTTATTAATTTAAAATTTTTACCTACGTGACTTTACCGAAATAATTGTAAATTGAATTAACGTATATCGGGTTACACCTTTCCCAGTGCTGTGTTCACACTACGTTCATTACTCTTTGTAGGCTGAGTTTGACCTCATGTGGTACTGATATCCACCATCATAAATCTGCTACACACATTCACAAAGACACAAAGATCCCCCGTAATGCCTTAACATACTGTTGGGCCAAGTGCTGTTAGCAAGCACATATGAAGGCTGGCACGGCACACGAGGGGGTGGGTGGCTAGTACCACGCCCGGCCGCCTTTATCTTCCCAGTGACAATGTTTACTACACACTGCACCAGATACTAATTTGAGGCTGAGTCGAGCAATGGGAGGCCCAGGATCCGTAGATAATCGTCTCTGGCGTTGGCCGTGAGCGGGGATCGAACTCGGGTCACAGGGCTACGTAGTGCAGCGTGATAATCGCTACACTACCGCTCCTCAAACTCACATGAACACACACGCATACACATGTAGCACTTAACATGCCTGGTTGACACTCAAAAAGCTGTGCTAAGGCTGGCTTAAAACCATTTGCATTATTCTGAAGCCTCTTATAGGCTGCACCATAATCTGGATTAACTTCATAACCTAAGCCGTGTTTTGTTGCTGCCAAGAGTACAATAATAATTTAAAAGGGGGCTATTGTTTTGCTGCTTAAGAAAGTGTGCATTATATGGCATTTGTATCGACGTGCTTGACGGTGTCATCGCTGGAGACCACGGGGCATAAATAAATAGCCGGCCAAAATCCACGTGCTGTTATTTTGAGGAAGGATTCTCGCTCAAGGTCACTTGCAAGACGAATGTGATTTTTCCAAATCCAATAAGGTCCGTCTTGTTTGACCTTGGCGTTTCATGCAGCTTGGGAGATCTGGTACGCAACCAGTTCAACAAAGTTGTTCCCATTGAATAATCACCCTAATATCACAATGTTAATCCGCTTTTGACATGGCCAAGTGGCACAGTTGGCAGAGCACTGGAATCGCAGTCGGAAGGCTGCGAATTCAAATCCCGGCTGCCTCGGAATCATCAATTGCACTGGTCAACAAACAAAAAATTCTGGCCTGGACTTTTGCAGCTGTTTTAGACTAATTTCAGGGTGCTGATTCCAAATCTGATCTCAGATTTGCTCTATCACATCTCATTTTTATGCTATCGGCATACCCCATTTTAATTGATTTTACCCGAAATTAACTCTGTCACTTATGATTGCAAGTTGTTGCGAGTCAGTGACTGCTTTAGTGTTAAAATACGGTGCTGTATTTTTAGGATAGTGTGTTTATAATATCATTTTATGTAGATATCCACATTTATTTAATATTTTTCTTCTGCAGTTTTTATTGAAAATGCAATATTTGATATCTCAAAAACCTGATGTGATAGACAAAAACTGATGCCAGATTTGGAATCAGCACCCCAAAATTACCTTAAAACCATTGGAATAGCTTATGCCAGAAAAAGTGTGTTGACCAGTGTTATCCAAGGCCGATAAAACAAGGACCACTTCATTCCAAGTCAGCAGTGGTTGTGTCATGGCTAGACTGTTCCCTTATACAGGAATGTGGAATTTCCACCGCAGACTTAGTGGAAATGAGTGCTAACCCAAAGCACAATTAGAGCATGAAGGTGTAAGCTGACTGGCCTGCAACAATATTAGTTTCATAAACAAGCACTGGGCGGTCCGGATATCTGCTGGTGCCCTTCAACTAGAAGAGAGAATGTCACATTCCTATGACAGGAGTCATAGGAATGTGACATTAACAAAAAACATTTTGTTGAGTAAAGTCACGTAGAAGGGAAATAATAAAATAATAAAAATAAAACATAATAAAATACAATTCTCACGACGTTTCGGCCACAACGCAAGCAGCCGTCCTCAGGTGAAGAACAGACCTGTTATTATTTTATTATTTCCCTTCTACGTGACTTTACCGAAAGAACCAAGAAGATGAATCCCTGCAGTCACGAAAGCTTTAAATCGAAAAATTTCGCTGAGTTTCTATGAAACCCTTGCGATAAAATGCCCGACTTCAGAATTAAAGCCGCATTCGACGTTGTCAACGTTTGTGTTCTTCAGGCGGAGTTTTGTCTATTATTTTTGTTTTCTTTACACAGCCCAATGTGTGCGGCACGTGGTGCACGTGAGCGCGATGACAGTAATGTATGCCACTTGACCCACTTGCGTCAAACACGCAGAAGCATCGCATCGCTGAAAACACGGCCTTGGTGGGAGCAAAAACAACAAAAAAACGCATTCCACCGCAAATCAAGCAATACGTCTTGCCTACTAGCTACGTTATTGGCGCGCGATGGTCAGCTCCTGCAAATTATATCGCGGGGTCTTTAACGTCCATTTTAGAGCGTGCGGTGAATTTAAAGGTGCGAGGAGCTCAAAATGGCCACGCCAGACGACGTGAGGCCACGTGTTGTGATCCTCGGTTTGAATGATGAGTTTTGGCTACCCATGATTAGTCTGGGTTCTCAAGTGGAGTGCGGTTGATGGTCCTAGCCCAGCCTCTAATGTTTCGAAGATAAAGTTATACGATGAAACAAGCATGGGGTACCACTCATCGAATAATAATAATGGAAACTTGTTATGCGCTGCAACATGTTCGTTCACTCTCTTAGAGAGAAAAAAATACGACTCAGAGGTGAGAGGAACCACAGATACGCAGGAAGGCAGCCATGCGGTGAGCCGGTGCCAACAATTGCCAAAGCTCTGCGATCCTCAATATATTGAGGTGCTATCCGCGAATTCACGCGTGTTTACATGCGAGAGGAAACCGGAGCAACCGGCGATTACACACTCTATCCCATACGGACGGAACATGTGGATTCCATATATTTTCTGTACTGCCTTCAGGCAAGCCAGGGAATGGCACCTCGATGCCGATGGGGAAGGGAGTTTCGCAAAATACTCGTGTGGTCCAGCAACCATCGCCTCCGCGCTGCTAGATTAGAGGCATGAGCCACCACTGCCCAGCATTCATGAGCTAGTGGTGGAAGATCCACGCCCCTATGGCATGAACAAGCTAACCATCGACAACTTTTGTTGCATTCTGCAAAGTGGTATAATATTTATGTTGATGCATGCAGAAGGCCGATGATGATAATGACGATGGAATGAGTCAGCCACAAAGTAGTACCTATTTTATTATTACACGCTTTTAATTTAACTCACTCTGTCTGTTGTTGTTGTATCCTCAAATCTTGTAACTCGATTTTAACCCACTTCCCAATGTGGTATCGACTGCAAACATGGTATACTTATGTCGTACTGATGACAATACTATATTCTATCATTAAAAATAAAAAACAAATATTTGTAAACAATCTTTTTTTATATGTTATGTTTCGGCTTGGGTCTAATTGTCCACGCTCAACTGACGTTGACTGTAAATAACCACGGTCCCTTAGGTTATGACAAGCCTCGGGGCCACTTCCTGGAGTTGTGGAGTTCTGCCATTACTCGTACGGTACTTAATTAAAGCGTGTTTTTTTTTTAAGTCTTTTTTAATATTACTTATTAATAACCAAAGAGAGATTATGATGGGCTGAATTTACCACACAAAACGGTACCTGTTTTAATACCACAGGGAATACAAACCCCACAAGCTTCTGATTGTGAGTCAATGCACAACTGTGCTACCAGAAGCCAACGCCGTGAGTCATAATTGAATTCAAATTCAGTCCAGGGTTGTTGCCTTTATCTGGCTTCTACTTGCCGCCACTCTGTGTGTCGATCTCATTGATTTGAGGGTGCCCTGAAGGGTTTCTTTAATGTTACTGCCCAAAAGCTGCTTTTTCCTAGGTCCCTAATCGTGATGTCTAAAAGGTCTGGTCCGAAACATGCATTTAATAAGTTGGGTACCCACTTCAATATTTGAACATCGCTCTTGTATGGTAATCCATATGCGTGCTGTCACCTATAATGAACGCACACACTTCATATATATTGGTGTTTTGCGAATGAGTAAATGACAAAGTGTGTGTGCGTGACCGTAGTAAAATGAACCGTGGGCGGTAGTGCGGTGGTTAGCGCGCTGCACTACGAACCCAGCGACTCGAGTTCGACTCCTGGTCATGGCCAGCACCAGTGACGATTGTCTGAACCGGTCATGGGCCTCCTCTAGGTCGACTCAGCCTCAATTGAGTTCCTGGTGCGGTGTGTAAACATCGCCACTAGTGAGACAAAGGCGACCGGGTGTGGTGCTGGCCACCCACCCCCTTGCGTGCCGTACCGGCCTTCATAGGTGCTTGCTAACGGCACTTGCCCCAACAGTCTGTTCAGGCTACACGGGGGATCTTTGTATTTATAGTAAAATTAGCCATGGGGCGGTGCTTAGCTCTCAATTGGCGGCGCTGAACGAAAATACGGAAATTACACATTCCTTCAGCGATGACAAACATTATGAAACCTAACCAGTTAGAATTATAACTACGGATTGGTAATTTTGGTTCCGAAATGGCACCCGTTAATGTTTAGGAAAAACAGCTTGTACACGTACAAAAACAAAGATCCCCCATGTAGCCTTAACAGACTGTTGGTTCAAGTGCCATTAGCGAGCACCGATAAATGCCGGAATGGCACACGAGGGGGTGGGTGGCCAGCACCACGCCCGGCCGCCTTTGTGTCCCTAGTGGTCGATGTTTACACTACGCACCAGGTACTCGTTTGAGGCTGAGTCGACCCAGCGGAGGCCCAGGACCAGTTCAGATAATCGTCACAGGTGTTGGCCGTGAGCGGGAATCAAATTCATAGCGTAGCCAGGTGCTGCTTGCAAGCACCGAAGTGTGTATGTGTGCACACAGATACACACCGACGATACACATCAAGTTAATGCAAGTTATGTAATTTTAAGCAAAAAAAAACATTTTCTCTCCAAAAATCAAACGCCCCATCAGCTCTATATACGATGCACTCATGTTGATATTTAAAATATCAGCCTTAACCTTTAATGTGATCCATAGCCACTCGTGCGAAATTATATATGCAGATTTATAGCTCTGTGAGCTCTGAAGGGATCACAGGTTTCCGTTTAAGAATAAGGAGAAATAATAACTCAGCTCATTCGAATCAACATTGCTGTACGTTTTTGCGCGCGTAAGTGCACGTATCTCAGGAAACAGGCGCCCACCTGGGTCAGTATACTGTCACGTGTGCGTTGTTTTCACAACACCCTTCCCGAGCCCAGCTCTCCACGATCAGCTTGGGCTGGAAACCCGTGAACAACGTAGGGCGGCAATAGCGCGGTTTACGTCGGAGGCGTGGGGAGTGGCAGGATGGATTCCCCAAAGATGCGGCAAACGAATGTCTAAAGGGGCCGTCCATAAATTAAGTCAAACACCTAGGGGGGGGGGGGTGGGGGGTCAGACATTTGTGACGATGTGTGACGAGGGGGGGGGAGAAATGTGACGTCACATCAAATGCGCAACTTTAAATAAATATAGACAACACGTTCTGCTTAATTAAATATACTTTTTAATAAATGTTTTCTCCTACAACATCAGAGTGCAGCGCCACATTAAATACGCACTACAATGACAATAGTTTAAAGCGATTTTAAGCATGTTTTATTTTTTATAGGGGCGAGGGGGCAGAGCTTTGTGACGTCATATTTGAGGGGGGGGGGTTTGACTTTTTGTGACGCCGTGTGACGAGTGGGGGAGGGAGGGTCAAAAATCGTCCAAAATCGCGTGACGTCATTTATGGACGGCCCCAAACGACGTCAAATCAAAGGGATTTACAGGGTAGGTGGTGGAGGCGAAGGCTGAGAGGCGACGTATAACGGGAAAGGACGCACGACGCTGTTAGTGACGTAAGTGTGGGGTCGAGGCGACGCTCATCAGGCAGCGGAGTTCATAAAGTGACGACGTATTTGCGAAACGACGTCAACGGGGGAGAGCTAATTGTGGGTATTTGCTGTATTTAACTTAGCCACTTTTACCCCCCCCCCCCCCACAATTATCATTGATGTAAAGCGCCTTGAGGTTTTATGGCGCAGCATAATCTATTGTTGTTGTTGTTGTTATTATTGTTAAAGAGTTTCATAGAAAATTTGGCTCTTCAAGTTTAAATCAAATGTGTTTGTCAGTGTTCTATGATTGGGTGTCATTTATCACACGTGGCTAATTTGGCCTTATTTATCAGTCTCCACATCCGAAATGCATTTGTATGAACAACAGAAAGGGCGCGTGTGTATAGTCTCATCGAAGTGGTGGTTGCCATATGTGGTTCAAAGGTTCGAGGGCTGAGCTGGCATCACTGAACATGCTAAAAAAGAAAGTGTAGTTGATTTTAGTTTATAGTTTTATGTCCTAGGTTCGAATCTAGGTAGCCCGCCTGTGATTTCAGTCCGGTTGCCAATGAATACACGCAAAC
Organism: Lampetra fluviatilis; assembly: GCF_964198595.1. Lineage (NCBI taxonomy): Eukaryota > Metazoa > Chordata > Hyperoartia > Petromyzontiformes > Petromyzontidae > Lampetra > Lampetra fluviatilis. The sequence continues at coordinate 4,158,360 of NC_136295.1, read as the reverse complement.
ACGTCATATAAAATTAAAATTTCCACTGAATTTGACTACATTCCAGATACATATTCTTGGTTCTTTCGGTAAAGTCACGTAGAAGGGAAACAAAAACAAATTATAAAACAAAATTCTCACGACGTTTCGACTGCAACACAAGCAATCATCATCAGGTGTGAAAAACACAGCAAGAAAATGTAAAAAAACCGCCACTTAAAAAAAAAATTCACACCTGATGATGATTGCTTGTGTTGCAGTCGAAACGTCGTGATAATTTTATTGTTTTATAGTTATATTATTTTATTGTTTCCATTCTACGTGACTTTACCGAAAGAACCAAGACTATGAATCCCTGCAGTCACGAAAGCTATAAATCAAAATTTACATTCCAGATGTGAGCAGTCGCGGTACGTCCACTAGGGGCGTTGGGGCGTCGCCCCACCAAGACAGCTGGAGATGAGAAATTATTTTTCTAATTAAAAAAAACTTTTCTCTTATATTGTTTTGTGGTGTTTAAATTTTTTTTATGAGACGATATCACGTCGCTAGGCGGGTGTACGACGATGTGTGGCTCTTATTGTAAAGTACGCGGTGTGTTGATTGCCTTGGCTAATTTGTTGAGTCGTGTCAGCTGATCTTGAATTGTCCTTTAGGCTTTCGGCAGTGTCAAAGGGGTTGTGTCGTGTGGACTTGCGGGTCATGGGGACAACATTTGAGTGCTTTGTTGTTTTGTGTCCTACTGTTTCTAAATGTCTCCCGTTGGTAGATAAGACAGTTACATCACTTAACACGACGAGGTTTTCTTAATTAGAACACCACCGTCGTTTCAGATGTCACTCACAACAGCACCACCTAGTGGCAATATCACGAGCCTCCACTGCTTCTGATAAGCAAGATGTAACACGATTTTTGTTCCTGGGTAATGTTATTTTCTAATTGCTTATGCCTCAAAAGTATAGAAAATGGCTATTATATACCCCACAAACTTTGCTTTTGTGACCAGGACTTTACGTGAAGGAATGACACATGCACACGTTTTCTCATTGAAAATAGGTCAATTTCAAAATATCACTGTCCTGGTCACAAAAGCAAAGTTTGTGGGGAATAATAGCCATTTTCTGTACCTTTGAAGCATAAGCAATTGGAAAATACCACTTACTACCCAGGAAAAAAAAATGTTACACAGTGAATTATTAAACGTGAGTTTTGTTAGGGTGTGTGGAAAACGTGCTCTCGCCCCCCCCCCCCCCCCGGTGTGGCACAATTGTGATACATTTGGGGACATTTACAAAAACAAATAACAGTATCCTTCGTTCCATCAAAGAAAACTCTACTGGAAGAATTCTAACAGACAAACTGCAGATGGTCCGAGCTGCACTCAACACGTTTCAACACAGCAATCGCGGGCTGGTGCGATGTAGGTTTCAACTTCTACTTCGCCAAAGGATGAGGATTTGCATTTATGGGGCGCTTAAAATATGGACCATTGCAGTCTGCACTCCTTCAACGGAGGAATAGAAAAACCTCACAAACTCTCTCTCCTGAAGCCCTCTTGTGGTTAGAAGACCATGACATTGGCTCCTGAACACATTGCCATACGCAAGAATAGAAATTAAATGTCACAGCAACTCACAACACCTTACATCACATCTCATCTCAAACATTGCCGTGCCCCTGCTGCAGCCCAGCCAAGGGCACCCCCAGTGGTAGCTGTCCCTTGCATGGCTCAAGGTGTATGCAGCACTAGGGATTAGCCTGCCAGTATGGGGTAGGCCTCGCTCATTAAAGGATATCTCAAACTTGGAGTCAAAAATGTAAGTGAGGGTTTCTAAAATGAGTCGAGGCGTGAATTGGATAGCAAAGTGAAGGCAAAGATAATTAGAGGCAAAATCGAGTTAAAGTCAAACGTCTAGGTCAGCAAGTAGCCGTCTTTAGACTAACTCTAAGGCAATACATGTAAATGCTCAGAGGATCAAAATGATTAAATTGATGCCACAACCTCAAGTATTGAATTAGCCTGCGCAGTGAAGAATACAGCTTTGAATTTGGAGGGAAAGGTTAAAGAGCAAACACAGATGGAAATGTATTCCCGTGGTGAGGCTAAGCTTTCCGATACAACAATCACCATTGACTACTCCTCACAAAGTGGCACTCATTTCACAGAGCCAAGAGGGACGACGCCCCTTTGCTTCGACCTCCAGCCTCGATCTGAATTTGCAAACTCTCAATTGCGACTGGATGGAAGTGTTGTAAGCAGGAGCACACTTAATTCTCTTCAATTAAAATGAACGAGCTGTGTCATTGCATCTGGATGGGGAGTCCACAGCTTCTGCTGCATCGCGGGCGGGCGGGGGGGGGCAGGGGCATCGTCTGTTATCTCGCCGGGTTGATGCACGAATTTATTTTATTGGTTCCGATGTCTCCTACAGGGCAATTGGAGCCGAGATTTTCGCGAGAATGACGGCACCGCTGTGAGCCCACGCAGAAACCCTCATGCCCACTGGCCCCTAATCTCGTGACTCAATCCAACGCAGGCCGTGTTCGCTGTCCGTTCGTGTTAAGGGGACTGCACACGCACTGCCACCGCCACCCTATGTCCTGCTCACGGCTGCACTCATTGGCTTCTGCCACTGGGAAAAATCACTACCGTTTTGGAGTTGTGGGCAAACGGTGCGATTCAAGTGTTGCCAAATGTTCCTTTCCATCGGGCATTGGGGAGGGCGTTGGAAACGTCTGCATTAGAGGCAATGGGACACGTTACGAATAGGATGAGTTTTGGAAACTTTTTATTTCCGTGTAAATCTGGTTCATAATGTAATGGAACTTTGCTTTTGCTGGGTGGCATTGAGGTTAAGTGCCAGGTTGTGGTTTCAACGACTACTGTGAACTACTCACGATGACATGAAATGTTCAAGTATGGAGCGGTGATAATCTCAAACTGGTCAGCAAATGACCAAAAAAAAAATCATCACCAGTTGTATTAATTAAACATAGCTCACATCGAAAGGCTGAACACTGTTCGTATCAAATGATTGTCATGTGGCAAGCCACTATTTGCAAAGTAAACTAATTATTTGGTGATTCTGCAATGGCAGTGGTGCACAAGCACACATACAAAATGTATAAAATAGGCGACGTTTCAGGAAATGGCCATTCTTCACAGCACACAGGGAGACTGCGAACAAGGGCCATTCCCCGAAACGTCACCTATTATAAACTTTCGTTTTAAGGACGCACAGTGTTATTTACGAGCGTGCTGAGTTTGTTTGAAGAGAAAGTCATTGTTTACACAACACGAGATGGTGCTCATGTGTGCTTTATTAAGGGAGCACTGCCACAATTTTGCTTCTCCAATGTGAACAAATTGTAGCCCTCTAACTTGTTCAAAGCCATCATTTAATGAAAGCCCAATAGAAAAGTTGTAATTATACTGGTATGAACCTCCTGGTTACACCAGCCCACAGGGGATTATTGTGTCCGTCCGTCCGTCGTGTAGGGAGAGACTGGGTGGGGAGGGAGGGGCTGGGTGGGGAGGGGCTGGGTGGGGAGGGTGGGGCTGGGTGGGGAGGGGCTGGTCACCCCGTGGTGCCCTTATAAAACTCAACGTTTAACCTACTCACGCCGGCTTGTGCCCGCCCTCACAGTCGGGCATATTTGCGGAATACACCACGCCGCCGTTGACCCTGGCCATTGACCGAGCAACCCAACGTTCCTACCAGCTCCCTCGGCAGGAATGTGTTTGGATGTAATCATTGGTGACTGGGCTGAAGCCATCCATTGACGACACTCAATGAACCCGGTTTCCTCACTCAAGTCTGGGATTTGGATTCAAACCCAGGATATCTGCTGTTGGCTCAGTGCTCCGACGCGATCATTAGCTCTGTGAGCCACGTGGAATCTCAATTACGTTCATCGACAGAATGCCCACAAAGGTGTTAACCCATTGTGATGATTATTTATAGATCTAATGATGGAAAATTATGATCGACAGCTGTGCGAACTGCGCGGTGGAAATGTTGGAAGCAAAATCGTCATACACTGAAGTGGTGTCAATAGAAGAGATACATTTAAAAGTGTTATCCACGTAAATCAATCATTTTAAAGACGAGTTGGCAGAAGATAAACATGGTCGGAGAGAAATCTGCACTGGTATTGTACTTCGGGGGCGCATTGATACACAATCACATCTTGGCAGGGCCTATGTATATATATATTTTTGAAGGCAGCCAAAAGGCGTAGTCCATAAAAGTCAATTCTAAAGCTTCACTGATTCTGGGTGTTGTTCGTAGTACTGAATCACACGCTACTGAATCGAGCACATGGCACTTTAAGGAGTGGATTCCGAATCTTGCAGTCTACAGCGTGGGAAATGTGGATTTGTTTTTATCCTTGTAGGTGCTCAACAGTGAGACATGCCCAGCTAGGGTGTGCTATGTAATGTCCACAGTGTAATTCTGCCAAGTTCCTCAATCTATAGATTTAGATTTTAAGTACAGCCGCTTGATTCACAGAAAATACATTTTTCCTTTTTTTGTCTGAATGTTATGGCAGAAATGTGCCAACGCCTCCATTGCGAATAATGATTCAATTTTGTCAAGAAAATGCACTTCATCTGTTTCATTGAGATGTGAATTTGCCGTAAAAATAAATCCGCCTAAATGCTCAAACGAGTATTGAAGAATGTTCATCTCAGTTGCCGGCCCTGACATAGTTGCGGAATTCCTCATTGTCATTTCAGGAACCAATCTCTCTATTGCCGACTACCCACGTGTTGAACATTATTCTATAAACCCCCAGGGGGGATGATGTGATGTGATGAGTCAACTCTTGACTGGTATTTGAACTCACAATTATTCGATGTTTTGAGTTGGCAGGTGCGAACACAGTGCCTCTTGGCTTGAAGATGCTTTGTACACAAATAGTGAGATATGCAGCTATATAGGATTTGCTGCCGTGGCTGTAATGGATCACGCACTGGACATTATAATTCAGTGGTCGCCAGTTGAATCTCCCAGCGTAGCAGTTGAAATAGTGGGCTTTTTTGTATTCTTACTACCTTTGTCCACCTAACAGTATGAATGGGCACGCCACAGTTATTTAACAGGTAGTTCGCATGTGGCGGGGCAAAGTGTGGGCACTGCAACCTCTTCCAAGACAGCTCAGCAGCTTGGAAGAGTAGACCAAAGTACCATCAGCTTTAGCAAAAAATTGGCAGGGCTGCATTTTTGCCTTTTTTATAGTTAAATATGAAGATATAAATGTAGAAGCGAATTCAGAAGAAAAAAAAAACTCACACAATGTACATCGGAGCTACATTCTCCGAGCTCGAAGATGCATGTTACGTTCACGTTCATTATCACCAGTAATTACATGCAATGAAATGTGTGAGTGTGTGCAAGGAGGGTAGTAAATTAACACCTTTCACTCAGCCAAATTACAGGCTCGAACTTCATTTGTTAATGACATTATTATTTACGACGCAAACACTTATTGTATTATTGCACATTATGGGTGGCCCGAGTTATGTGCGTGGGTGTCCATTAAACATAAGTAATTAATTATAGAAGCTGTGGTCCAAATGGTTTGAAATTTAATGTTAAAAGTCTGCGCAGACTTAAATTAATTGTTTGTAAAAAAATGTTTTTGAAAAATAATTCTAGGAAAAAATGTCATAAAAATAACCACGATGGTACTTTGTTGTGACCTTTTATCAGCACCAACATCCCCATCGTCATAAGCAGTAAGATCAGCATCTTCACCTATTCTCAATTCACGATTGGATTAATAGCAATCCACGCTTACCCAACTGCTCTGGATTCCAGGAATGTTTGCCACGTTCCATAAATTGAGAAATATATATATATATTTTTTAAATTGTTGATCGTGTTCCCAGGCTCTCTTGAACACTGCATGGTCCTCACCTCTCTGGTGAGTTCCAATTCAATGGTACCCATTCGACAATTCTGTGTCAGGAATGTAGTATTAAATTAACACAACTTTTTAAATTTCCAATCAAGTGCTGTAGCCTCTTCAGGTGGCACTCATTGTAGCAGCCGAGTTGACCCTCGGAGTTGCCAACTTCTCCACAGACCAGGCCAAGGCGTATGTGTTAGCCTTGGTCTATCTAAACTGCGTGGAATATCGTAATCAAATTCGGCACTATACCACCAAATCTCGGTATAAATCAATTCCTGCCACGCGAACACCGCTGCCAATTCACAGAACTGTTCCAACCTGGACAGGCGGTAACCAAAGTTGACCCTTGTCAGGATTTTAATCGACGACATTGCAATCATGAGCTGTATATATGGGGACACCGCAGTTAGTCGATGGGCAAGGTCGTTTAACACGTAGGCTTTCGCGACCAACTGTGAATAACCCAAGCAATAATAGGCACGCCATATTCTCAGATTAACACGATCCATGGTAACTTACATGACTACGTTAGCCCCGCTCTGGTCTTCGCGCCTGATTGACCCAGAGTGATGACATCACCTTTACTCCCCCTATTTAAGACTGAAACAGGAGGAATTCTTCACAATTCTGGATATCGCCCGATGAATCACGAGGGAAACGTCGTTCTCGAATTGTAGACGTTGTCGGTTTACTCTCCAACACACCGGTGTGCTGAACTAGTAACTAATTGGCACCTGTTTTGTTCGCGTGGAAAACGTTTTCGATTGGCTGTGTCGGGTGGTGGCAGGTTTAACGACACATTTATATTTATACAATCTAACCCCAAAAAATGTTTATGATGTGCAGGTCGTGTGTGGTAGGATAAAGCATGGGTACTCTCACCTCATCCACACCGCTGGAAGAGTAGGCCAAGTGCCCTTTTGAGAGGCTCTCTTGAGTAACTTCTAGTGGAGGCCCTTCCACCAGCAGTGGCATGAGCAAGTAATTGCAGGGCTACACCTTTATATTTAAAAAAAACAATATTCTTGATCTGAAGTTTTCTTTTGCCCATTACAGCAGCAAGTTTGTTTCTTGCTGCTTTCCCACCTGATGACGGACGCTTGTGTTGCTTCTGAAACGTCGTGATTTAATTTATTTTTATTTTATACCCACGTGACTTTACCGAAAGAACCAAAAAGTATAAAAAAAAAACAAGATTGTTAATTGACGTTGCAATATATATGATTGACCATTAAGTTCTGATAGACAACTATTATTTAAATAGGAGAAACACGTGAATTACAAATCATTAAAATAATTAAGGCAGTGCATTGCATTTAAGCCCTGGCAGTGGTATAATTTAGCACGTCAAGAGAACGGCTGCAAATGAACACCTGTACTTAAAATTAGTATACTCAGTTGGCTGTGTTACAAATGATGCATTTGGAATGTCACTTAAGGCTTAAGATGAGTAGCTGTTGAAAGCCTTTTGCCTATCAGCTAAAAATAAATTTAAGAGGTGATAATTGCTTTGAACTCACAAGACATCACTTGCGCTGCCATATTTGTGTATGCTGACAACGTTTAATTGTAATTTGAGTCATTTGTTAATTGGGTAGTTTTCTACAATAGCCTCTGAGGACCATTCAGAACGATCACTCACCGTGGATGCCTTGCACCGCAGGGCACTCGCTGGTGCCGTGGTTATAAACACGCCTTGCGGTCGGAAGCTTTGTGGGTTCAAATCCTGGTCAAGGTCAAACTTGTAATCCATTATACCCCTCTTTGCTTGATAAAATGAGTACATACACACCGCTTTTCTGGAGGAGGTGAGCGGTTATCTAATGGAATTACTAAGGGGCCGTCCATAAATGACGTCACGCACCTGGGGGGGGGGGGAGGGGCAGATATTTGTGACGATGTGTGACGGGGGGGGGGGTGAGAAATGTGACGTCGCATATAAATGCGCAACTTTAAATAAATATAGACAACACGTTCTACTTAATTAAATAGACTTTTAAATACATGTTTTCTCCTACAACAGCAGAGTGCAGCGCCACATTAAATACGCACTACAATGACAATAGTTTAAAGCGATTTGAAGCATGTTTTATTTTCAAAATGGAAATATGGTTTTGGGGGGGGGGGGGGGGGCAGAGCTTTGTGACGTCATATTTGAGGGGGGGGGGGTCTGACTTTTTGTGACGCCGTGTGACGAGGGGGGGGGGGGGGTCAAAAATCGTCCAAAATCGCGTGACGTCATTTATGGACGGCCCCGAAGCTACTGCAGCATTAATCTTATTATAAAAGCCCCAGCGTTCCGTTTGTCCGTTTGTTCGTCAATTAAATTACAGAGCCTTTCCGAAGGCCTGAAACAAAACGTTGTAGAAAGTTGATCCAACGGGTTTGCAACAATTGTGACCCACCCCCCGCCCCCCCAAAAAAAATCACTACACCCCCCCCCCCTCCTCCTGGCCCGTAAGGATAATAGCGACTTACGGAGAGAGTATTGAGTCTCCTCGAGCGTTTCCATCAGCGCTGCCTCCGCACAATCTTCAATATTCACTGGAGTGACTTCGTCGCCAACACTGAAGTCCTCAAGTCAGCGAAGGTCATCAGCATCGAGGCCATGGTCCTCAAGACACAGCTTCGTTGGGCAGGGCACATCGCCAGGATGGAGAACCACCGCTTACCTAAGATTGTGCTGTATGGGGAACTGTCCTCTGGCCATCGCGACATAGGGGCACCACGAAAGCGATACAAAGACTCCCTGAAGAAGTCCCTCACTGCTTGCTGCATCGATCACCGTCAGTGGGCAACACAAGCAGCTGATCGCAACTCCTAGCGGCACACAGTCCACCAGGCCACCTCCTTCTTCGAAGATACCCGCAGGGCCTGTATGGAGGACAAAAGGAGAAGGAGGAAGAATCATGATCCCTCAGCACCCATCCCAGATGAGACCTATACTTGCAGCTGTTGTGGCAGGACCTGCTTGTCCCGCATAGGCCTCTTCAGCCACCAGCGTGTCTGCAGAAGACGTGGATGTCCTTCCTAGATCTTCGTTCGCGAAGCCAAGCCATGATGATGATTGGACAGTCGTGGTTGGTGAAGCCAAAGCGGTGCTCGGTGTCACACAGCGGAGTCGCCCGAGTGCATCGAGTCATCGGCTTTGAGAAAATAAATACACAAATAAACAAATAACACCATCGCACACCACCCAACACCTACCGAGGCTATTTACGTATCTCTGTAAACCTCAACGAAATCTGAAGAAAGCCGAAATGTCAGTATTTTTAAGTGATTTTATTTAACTCACTCTGTTGTTGTTGCCGTATCCTCAAATCTTGTAACTCAATTTTAACCCACTTCCCAATGTGCTATCGACTGCAAACTTGGTATACTTATGTCATACTGATGACAATACTCTATTATATATTAAAACAAATATTTAAACCATATTTTGTATGTTATGTTTCGGCTTGGGTCTAATTGTCCACGGTCAACTGACGTTGGCTGTAATTGGCCACGGCCCCTTACGTTATGGCAAGCTTCGGGGCCACTTCCTGGAGTCGTGGCGTTTAGTCATTACGAGTAGTCTACATTTAATTAAAGCGTGTTTTTCAAAAAAGTATTTATAAAATATTAGTTATTTAAAGTCATTTTATTTATTTGTTAATAACCTGTATTTTAATTTGCTATTCATAATGTCGCTGATAAATGTATCACTCATGTTATATTGCTCTTAAAAGGAATACATATGGAACCAGCGACGTTTCAGGCAATGGCCCCTCTACATAACATGTGCTACGACGAAGGATCATTGCCATTTCTTTTAAGGTCACAGCGTTATTGACGAACGTGTTGAGCCTTTATTGTTACTTGTGCACCACTGCCAATGCAGCAGCAGCATCACCAAACAATTCGTTTAGTTACAGAATGACCGACGCACACCGATGGAACGAGGAATAAAATCTCCAGCTCAAATAGGTCATCGATAGCGATGATACGCCGTGCACATCCCGTGTGAGTGGAGGACACTGACATGTATTACGTTGAGAATACTCTGACATCGTCACTCAAACCTAACCGCATGCCTTTCTGCCAAAGAACACTCAATTTGGTTTCAATTATAACTGCTTCACTGCATCACTTGAATCGTTAACGCAACGTGTACGCTATTTTTGGTTTTTTCTCTCTTATAAATGCTATTTACGAGCAGAGGTCGCAACCGGGTACCCGATACCCGTACCCTACCCGATACCCGACTACCCGTACCCGGCCGGGTACGGGTACCCGTTTGCGACCCTGGTGCGGCCGGGTACGGGTACGGGTAGACCGTGAGTCACTGGTTAGTAACTGTTTGTCACTCATTTTCCAATGTCTTGTCTCTTCTCACAATTCAAGTTTCTAGAATCAACCCACCCGCGCCTGCAACATGGCTTCATCCCAGGGGTCGCAAACGGGTATCGGGTACCCGATTGCGACCCTGGTGCGGCCGGGTACGGGTAAGGAATCAAAACCCGTTTGCGACCTCTGTTTACGAGGCGCCTGTCACGGAGTTGGAACGCTGCCGGTGGGCGTGCTCAGCGGTTCGTGGCGCTTGGCTCACAATCGGAAGGGCGCCGAGTTCAAATCCCGGTCACGGGTTTGCGACTCGTCGTCGTCCCTTGCGGAGTTGAAGAAGAAATACGCCGAGCCATGCTCAGCTAAGTGGCCTGGTGGGGGGGAGGGGACGTCATATCCTCACCGCTGGCAAAGACCCTTGAGGCCATCAACATAAATGAGCACACGCCCCCCTACCCCCCATGCTCGTTTGACCGTGGCGCAACTTAAACTCAAGCAGTGTAAAAGCAAAAGCCATTTTGATCCCCCAAAAGTGTCCCGATACCTGGCCGTCTGGTCTTGTGAAACCGCGAACAGAGGCGGTGAATCCTGATAAAAACCTGTCTGTCCCCTCCCCCTCCTCCACCCCCCGTTTACGCGTGGAGCCCGCTTAGCCTCTAGCCTCTGATATCTTCATCTGCAAGAAAGGCGGACGGGCGGGTGGGCGGGCGAGTGGTCAGCCACGCGCGCGGGACACGAGCACCGCTGCCGTGTCCCGCGCAGGCGCCCGCGACCCGGGATTGAGTTTCGATCCGTGTGAAGCAATTGGCTCGGACACGAGCGTTTCGCATCAGGCTCCCCCGTGCCCTATTTGGGGATCACGCCGCGCCCTGGGTGCATTTTTCACGCAGATTGCTTTGTTTCTCCAATTGCCTTCCTTTTAAATAGACCGACCCGCTGAAAGCGAATTTAAATTATGTGACAGGGCGGTTGAGCGTGCGTGCGTGCGTGCGCGTTCGGGTTTGTGGTTCGCTTGATCAATACGCCAGATAAATTATTTCTTAATAAGCAACACATAGCCCCCCCCAATTTTTTTCGATGAAACACTGACCTACTTTGGGGTTGTTTTAGGTGTGTTTTTTTTTATTCGCGATGGCGAAGCAGTGTTGTTAAGTTGCGTCTGGTCGTGAACTGTCGCGTGTTAAAGCAACAACTTTAAGGGTCCCCATCGATTTGCTCTGGTTCACTCGTGGATGACATTATTTGATGCTGGGCAGGCCTCACCGACGAGTCCCTTATAAAGGTGAACCAACAGTTGTCTGGCTGATGCATTTTTTGTTGTTGGTGGAGTGGAATTTCGATTTTAAGCTTTCGTGACTGCAGGGATTCATCTTCTTTGTTCTTTCGGTAAAGTCACGTAGAAGGGAAGTAATAAAATAATAGAAATAAAACATAATAATATAATTCTCACGACGTTTCGGCCACAACGCAAGCGGCCGAAACGTCGTGATAATTATTTTATTATGTTTTATTTTTATTATTTTATTACTTCCCTTCTACGTGACATTACCGAAAGAACCAAGAAGAGGAGTGGACTTTGTCACGGAGTAAAACTGGCACTTGTTTTTTAAACACTCTTTTGATTTTCTTTAAAAGCACTGCCGGTGCAACACGAATTGGATGCGTTGAAATCCGCCTGTGAGGCATTCGAATTTCAACCTCAAATTTCAGGGGTCAAATCAGGTCATGATCCTCACAGAGTCGATCAAATAAGTACTACTTTTTTGGGGAAGTCAGCAATAGACATCCTTTGCAGAGCCTGGGCTCGGCCATGCCAATATATAATTTCCACTGCTGCTTTGGCCCGTTCATCCATCTACTTAGTATTACTTTAGCCCGTTGTTTCAAGCACTATTCTGGGTTTAATCATATAGTACATCCTGCTGCACCGTGGTAAGCCTACCTATGCCTATTTATATTTGCTTTGCTCAGTTAAGCAGTCTGCAACTTGAAATGTAAGAAATTTATACCAACGAGGAAAACTGGAATATGTAAAGCAAGAAATGACAAGACTTTGTATACACACCTTAGCTTAGATGGAAAAGTAGTGGATATTACAGAGAAGGCCAAGTTATATTTCTTGGATATGTAATTCGAAAATAAGAAGTTGAACATCAATCTTTTGACTGGGAGAATTATCGGTCGAAAAAGCAGGGGGAGAGAGCAAATTAAGTTACATTAAACAATTTGAAGAATTGGATGCAACCTGGAGCAATCTAATGCAAAGTTCTTGAGTAATGTCATAGACAGAGCTGAATTGGAGGAAGGCCATGATCGTCGACGTCTTTGAGAAAGTACACGGCATAGAGAGAGAGAGAGATATGGTAGTAAACAATATGTCCAAGTAACGAGTATTGTTAGCAAGCGCCTGTTAAAAAGTGGGCATGGCACATGACAGCATTGTGTGACCAGAATACGAAATCAGAATATGTATTGATACTGGAGGAATCCGATGAGCTATGAAGCTCTATTCCACAGATGTCCATGTATCGATGCATTTTTCTTCTTGGTTCTTTCGGTAAAGTCACGTAGAAGGGAAGTAATAAAATAATAAAAATAAAACATAATAAAATAATTCTCACGACGTTTCGGCGACAGACCTGGTTTCACCTGAGGACGGCTGCTTGCGTTGTGGCCGAAACGTCGTGAGAATTATTTTATTATGTTTTATTTGTATTATTTTATTGCTTCCCTTCTACGTGACTTTACCGAAAGAACCAAGAAAATGAATCCCTGCAGTCACGAAAGCTTTAAATCGAAATTTATCGATGCATTGTTTATCTCTGTTTTAAACAGAGACACAAACACCTATGCACATGCATGATTACGGTGCCAAAATGAGCAACAACCAAAAAAAACACACACAACGAATTGGGGCCTGCACGCCTACAGGGGTGGCCGGTGTCTGAACGCTTTCATGGGGAATAAATAAACACAGGTCGCAGGCAGATGTAGACACGCCTTGAAGTGTTCATTGCAGTGGAAACATTGACATCAACGAACAATGGGGTGGGGTGGATTCACACAATTAACCGATTAATTCTAGATTTGAAGTTTAACCGATGAATATCCAAAGTTAGTATTCTGAGGCAGGGGAGTGGAGGGGGGGGCATGCTTACTTCTGTAAAATCGATGTTTTTCAATTCGTAGCATGATCTGTATAATGGGATCATGTTCACCCTGCAGCCACTCAGCCACTCGAGGTGCAGCTCGGGTTGATGCGAGTGCATAAGCGATGGTGCGATGGCACATCATGGTGTGGCACCTACGACCATTGCACTGTGATGTCATTTCAATGGTTAAATCAACCAAGGGTATATTGAATTGAAAATAAAGAAATGATCAAAGTGACCAATTCATATGATGGAATGAATTAACACTAAAAAATATGAGTTCTAGATTTTAAGTTTTCGTGACTGCAGGGATTCATACTCTTTGTTTTTTTCGGTAAAGTCACGTAGGTAAAAAATGTAAATAAATTAAATCACGACGTTTCGGGCGCAACACAAGCGTCCTTCTTCAGGTCGGGACAACTTAGCGGACACACTTAAGCAGTTGTGCTTTCGCTACGTTGTCCCCACCTGAAGAAGGACGCTTGTGTTGCACCCGAAACGTCGTGATTTAATTTATTTAAATTTTTTACCTACGTGACTTTACCGAAAAAAACAAAGAGTATGAAAAAATATGAGATTGCATTGCCCTAAAACAGATATGTAAACCGCATTGAGACGGATTACAAGTGATGTGTTGATGAAGCGCCTTATTATTACCGTGGGAGGGACCAACCTTCTCTCTACACTTAAAGCGACAAAGACTGTGGTTTTTATTTTATCATCTCTTAACCCACAACATTATAATTGTGAGTCAACTACAGCATTCGTATTCTTGGGTCTTTCGCTAAAGCCACGTAGATAGATCAGTAAAAAAAAAATAGTAACAATATCACGACGTTTCAATCACAACACAAACAATCGTCATCAGGTGAGCAATGTCGCGGGAGAGGTGCTGAGATTATACAGTATTCTCAAAACAGCGTCCTCTCAATAATTACATTTTGTACCGTTTCCCAAGACTAGGGTTCCCAACTCTGACTGAAGCCATTCTGACATATTTATTTAATTTTCTTTTCTTAGAATATCGTATTAAAATCTCGCGGATTGTTTTCAATACTCACCGGGATATTGATGCCAATTTTGCTAGAGACTTCCGGCCAATCCGGAAGGGTTGGCAACCCAATCCCAGACTTCCCTCGTTTAGTTTCTAAAGCCAGGCTACCACACCCTCGAATACAATCCCTGCCGTGATTGTTCCCCGGCTGTAGATGGCACTGCAAGTGACACAAATCGCATGAGGACGCGTACATTGTCATTCGTGTGTGTGTGTGGATTTATTGTGGAGCAGACGTGCCCTCTGTTGGTGAATCTATTTACATTGCCTCTTCTAACACACTCCACAGTTGCCGCCTTGTGTTCAGTGGCTTGATGTTAAGCGATAATTCTAGATTTGAAGCTTTCGTGACTGCAAGGGTTCATATTCTTGGGTTTTTTCGGTAAAGTCACGTAGGTAAAAAATTTAAATTAATAAAAGTAAAATAAAATTAAATTAAAATAAAAAATAAAAATCACGACGTTTCGGAGGCAACACAAGCTTCCGTCTTCAGGTGGAACCGTCACAGCACGATAGCTGTATCAAGTAAGAGAAATTCCAAGAAAACAGTCCTTGTATATATACTGGATGAGGGTGGGAGGAGCCAAGATAGGCCCCCTTTTTATTATTATGGTAAGGTTGGTGCGGCTGAAACTACGGCTAGTCTACATAACAAAGGACTGAGCCTTTGTTATATTAGCGATAATGCCAAGCGGACACAAGGGGGCGACCTCGATTTGGCATAGAAATGCTGTGGAGGAGGCGTTTGAGTGTTCCCGAGTTGGGCTCAAGGAGTCTGAGCTATCCGCGGTGTTCAGGTGACTGTAATGCGTCTCTGATGACTGATTACACCAGGTTTTGGGAGTTCAAATCAGTATATGAGGAGCAAACCCATCACAGCGGGTTTTGTAAGTACCTTTAATGGAGCCTAATCGAATATTTGCTCTGTACATTTTAAGTACCGTAATGTATTTCCATTACTTCAGTGCCTCTATAATTCCTTGCACGTTATTAGTATTATGCTGCTTGTTTACCCAGAAAAGCCGCAGAGCCCTTTTTTCAAGAGGGGCCTGCCAAGTTTTCACAGCAGGGGGCGACGTTGCTCTGTATAGTCCCTATTGGATCACTTACAGGGGTTGTTTTTGTATGAGGATGTTTGGCCAATACATTCTATGGCTTTTGATTTAAAGCTTTTGTGACTGCAGGGATTCATATTCTTGATTCTTTCGGTAAAGTCACGTAGAAGGGAAATTATAAAATAATACAAGTATAAAACAAAAAAAATTCTCACGACGTTTCGACTGCAACACAAGCAATCATCATTAGGTGTGAAATCCACAGCAAGAAAATTTGAAAAAAGTCGCGGTTTTTCCTGATTTTTTGTTTGTTTTATATTTGTATTATTTTATTATTTCCCTTCTACGTGACTTTACCGAAAGAACCAAGAATATTCTATGCCTTGTTTCGCTAAGACACCGCAGAACCTAGAGGAAACCAATGCAGAGGCGGGGTAGAACATTTCTACTTTTCGCAGAAAAGTTCCTGAGTCGGGTGTCGAACCCAGGCGCATCTTAGTGCGAGTCACAAGTGTTACCACCGTGACGCCCTGCTGCGTTAACCCTAGCTGCTCGCATAACCACTCACCCTGTAAGTTTTGTCATCGTTTTCAAAGTTAGAATATCATGAAGCTTGATCGACTGTTGTGCTGTTATTTCAAACAACATCAATCAGTGTATGTTATTCCTATTATAAAAGTAATAAAGTAACGGAATATATTACTTTGGAAATAAAAAAAAAACAGGATTGTACTGTGTATGGCCTGCTGAGTCTGTGGTTAGAGCAATCAACGTATCAGTAGCATGCTACGAGTTGATATCCTGGTCATTGTCAACTGTAAGATAGCACCTTTTTGTGTATGAGAGAGAGAGAGAGAGTTGTGAGGATTTAACAGACGTCATCCTATTGAGACTCGCTCCTACCACGAGAATGTGGAATTGCCACCAATGGATGTGGAATTGCCACCAATGGCTCAGACTCACTTACAGAGAGGACAACCACGTGAATCATTCATTGGGGGGAGGAGGTGCCGAGGAGGAGAGAGAGGAGGGGAGGGTGATTTAGTTTGACTTTTTAAAAATTTGAGAAATTGTTGGTATTGTCACCGGATTATAAAACCTTTTCCCCAATACATTTTACTTTGGAGTTTTAATGCTAATATTCAGAATCATTTCTAGCAGACAGTTATCTATATATGTGTGTATGTTGAACTTCTTTCGCGCCATACATAGTCAACCGTGCTAATCGGAGGTGCGGGGGAAGGACAACAAACTAAGCAACCAAAAGCAGTCCGAAAGAAATACATTTTTAATTTAGATTTAAAAGGACATAAGCTGCAGGGGCTTCCTAATATCGAAAGGAAGAACGTTTCAGACAACCGTATAAGCAATACATTACTACTCAGGGGATAAAAGATCAAAACTAGGCATTAAGAATCATGTTCCAGAAAACCTCTCTCTCTCCGTTGTAAAAAAGGTGAGTTCACAATCATCTTCTGGGAGACAGACCACGTTCTCCCAAATTATAAGGCGCACTGTTTTGTTGTTGTTGTTGCAAACTGCCCAACATTTTGGGGGGTGCGTCTTACTTTCCGGAGCTTCTTATAATCCAGAAAACAAGGCAATTGCTATATTCTTGGGTTTTTTCGGTAAAGTCACGTAGGTAAAAAGTTAAAATAAAAATAAAATAAAAATCACGACGTTTCGGAGGCAACACAAGCCTCCGTCTTCAGGTGGAACCGTCACAGCACGCTCGCTGTATCAAGTAAATGAGAAATTCCAAGAGATCCGACCCCGTATATATACTGGTTGAGGGGAGAGGAGCCAGAGCAGGCCCTTGGATAGGAGTTGTTTTATTATTATGGTAAGGTTTGTGCGGCTGAAACTACGGCTAGTCTACATAACAAGGCAATTGCTACCTTTCGTAGAAACAACCGCCCGCCTCATCCACCCACGCGTATTTATCTTAACGAAGTGCTTCTTCGCCGAGGGTGTACGCTGCACCCCCTGGGGGTGCGAGAATATGGCCAGATGTTTTGAGACGATAAATCATCGAAACCAAAATGATGCACGGGCATGTAAGTACAACTACTTTATATTCTTGGTTCTTTCGGTAAAGTCACGTAGAAGGGAAATAATAAAATAATATAAATATAAAACAATAAAAATTCTCACGACGTTTCGACTGCAACACAAGCAATCATAGATTTGAAGCTTTCGTGACTGCAAGGATTCATACTCTTAGTTATTTCGGTAAAGTCACGTAAGTAAAAAATTAAATTAAAATTTATAAAAAATAAAACAATAAAATCACGACGTTTCGGAGGCAACACAAGTCTCCGTCATCAGGTGGGACCGTCACAGCCAGATTTGCTGCATCACTTGATGTGAAGCAATCATCATCAGGTGTGAAATCCACAGCAAAAAAAATGTTGTTTTGTTTACGATTAAGAAGCATAAGGGGTTGCAAGGCCGCGGTAAAGGTTAAGAGCCACTGCTCTAATCTGCTCTGACCTCACACGTGTAGAGGTGCAACTGATGTTATTTCTACGTATTCTCTTTCGCGCCTGGACCCAGTGTACGAATGATTTGCCACGACGAGGCATTTGAATCCCATGTTCTCATTGCACGCACTGCCTGCAAATCGCCTCCTACAACCCCACGCTCGCGTTAAACGCGTGCGTTGCCGATGCCGCATTGGCAGTGGTGCACAGCACACAAATAACAACAACAACAACATTAAACACGTTCGTCAGTAATACCGCCCCCCCCCCCCACCAATATCCACTACTGTAATAGGTAACGATTACATATGGAAATTGTGAAGGGTTCATCAGGAATCATTAAAATGTTATTCTTATCAGAGCCCGTGGTGTGAAGTGCAGTCTCTCTCTATTGTTTACTCGCTCTGGCCTCTCTATTGTTGTGCTCTGAAGACGCGCCATTGCTCGAAACGTCGCCTATCATACATACTTTACTTTTGAAGCCACAGTGTCACTGGTGAATGTGTTGAGTGTGAATTCTAGATTTGAAGCTTTCGTGACTGCAATGATTCATATTCTCAGGTTTTTTCGGTAAAGTCACGTAGGTAAAACATTAAAAGTAATGAAAGTAAAATAAAACAAAACAAAAATAAAAATAAAAATAAAAAAATAAAAAATTTGTTTTATTTTACTTTCATTACTTTTAATGTTTTACCTACGTGACTTTACCGAAAAAACCTGAGAATATGAATGTGTTGAGTGTGTTTGTTACAACAGATATTTTATCCCATTCATTTTATTAACTTCCTACGTTATTTTCAATGGAAAACGCGTAATCGTATGCAGTATCTTAATTAAAAAAATATACCCTCCCAATAAAATGAATATTCTTTTAGTGCATTTACTGCATTTGTGTGAACCCATACTGTTTACGCGTATTCTTGTACAGGGAAATTAAGTTTCCATGACCGTATAGCCGTTTCAATACGGGCAACAACTATTTTTCCTCCATTTGTTTGTGTTTTTCCCTTGTGTTGGGACTTTGTAGGATGAACGTTGATATTTTTAAGGGCACGGGGTGACCAATAGGGTCTGAATTGGTCTGTAAAAAGGTAGGCACTGATAAGGGGTTTACAGGTATGATACTTTTAAAATTATTTTTTTGTTTTGAAGAGGTAAAGCAGAAAACTGAGAGCGACGTTGAACATACACTTTGGGGACCCAGATGTAACTATTTATATTTTATGGTTTTACCACAGTCCTTATGAACATAGGTTTGAGTATATGTGGGGAAAAGTTCAGCCGTCTAGCCTTTTCTATAATTTAATTCGAATTGCCAGCGGTTATGTATTCGATACGTGTCCGCGCGTGTGTAAATATATTCGTCTGGGGGATACGGTTTCTGCCTACGTGAGCTCACAGGCGTCTTTGTTGAGAGGCTCATAATGGGCAAATATTCGTATGTGATCAAGATATATATGTCCGGAAATGTATGGGAGAGGTACATGATGGGTACGTGACGTGGGACACGGGCATTCTCTTCACCTCGACTGCTCTCCACGCACTCTCCTACCTCTCCCCTCTCATCTCACTCTCCTCCCCTCCACGCGCTCTCCTACCTCTCCCCTCTCATCTCACTCTACACCCCTCCACGGACTCTCCTACCTCTCCCCTCTCATCTCACTCTACTCCCCTCCACGCGCTCTCCTACCTCTCCCCTCTCATCTCACTCTACACCCCTCCACGGACTCTCCTACCTCTCCCTTCTCATCTCACTCTACTCCCCTCCACGCACTCTCCTGCCTCTTATCTCACTCTACTCCCCTCCACGCACTCTCCTGCCTCTTATCTCACTCTACTCCCCTCCACGCACTCTCCTACCTCTCCCTTCTCATCTCACTCTACTCCCCTCCACGCACTCTCCTGCCTCTTATCTCACTCTACTCCCCTCCACGCACTCTCCTGCCTCTCATCTCACTCTACTCCCCTCCACGCACTCTCCTACCTCTCCCTTCTCATCTCACTCTACTCCCCTCCACGCACTCTCCTGCCTCTCATCTCACTTTACTCCCCTCCACGCACTCTCCTGCCTCTTATCTCACTCTACTCCCCTCCATGCACTCTCCTGCCTCTTATCTCACTCTACTCCCCTCCACGCACTCTCCTGCCTCTCATCTCACTCTACTCCCCTCCACGCACTCTCCTACCTCTCCCCTCTCATCTCACTCTACTCCCCTCCACGCACTCTCCTGCCTCTCATCTCACTCTACTCCCCTCCACACGCTCTCCTACCTCTCCCCTCTCATCTCACTCTACTCCCCTCCACGCACTCTCCTGCCTCTCCCCTCTCATCTCACTCTACTCCCCTCGACGCACTCTCCTACCTCTCCCCTCTCATCTCACTCTCCTCCCCTCCACGCACTCTCCTACCTCTCCCCTCTCATCTCACTCTACACCCCTCCACGGACTCTCCTACCTCTCCCCTCTCATCTCACTCTACTCCCCTCCACGCACTCTCCTACCTCTCCCTTCTCATCTCACTCTACTCCCCTCCACGCACTCTCCTGCCTCTTATCTCACTCTACTCCCCTCCACGCACTCTCCTACCTCTCCCTTCTCATCTCACTCTACTCCCCTCCACGCACTCTCCTGCCTCTCATCTCACTCTACTCCCCTCCACTCACTCTCCTACCTCTCCCTTCTCATCTCACTCTACTCCCCTCCACGCACTCTCCTGCCTCTTATCTCACTCTACTCCCCTCCACGCACTCTCCTACCTCTCCCTTCTCATCTCACTCTACTCCCCTGAACGCACTCTCCTGCCTCTTATCTCACTCTACTCCCCTCCACGCACTCTCCTGCCTCTCATCTCACTCTACTCCCCTCCACGCACTCTCCTACCTCTCCCTTCTCATCTCACTCTACTCCCCTCCACGCACTCTCCTGCCTCTTATCTCACTCTACTCCCCTCCACGCACTCTCCTACCTTTCCCCTCTCATCTCACTCTACTCCCCTCCACGCACTCTCCTGCCTCTCATCTCACTCTACTCCCCTCCACGCACTCTCCTATCTCTCTCCTCTCATCTCACCCTACTCCCCTCCACGCACTCTCCTACCTCTCCCCTCTCATCTCACTCTACTCCCCTCCACGCACTCTCCTACCTCTCCCCTCTCATCTCACTCTACTCCCCTCCACGCACTCTCCTGCCTCTCATCTCACTCTACTCCCCTCCATGCACTCTCCTATCTCTCTCCTCTCATCTCACCCTACTCCCCTCCACGCACTCTCCTACCTCTCCCCTCTCATCTCACTCTACTCCCCTCCACACGCTCTCCTACCTCTCCCCTCTCATCTCACTCTACTCCCCTCCACGCACTCTCCTGCCTCTCCCCTCTCATCTCACTCTACTCCCCTCCACCCACTCTCCTACCTCTCCCCTCTCATCTCACTCTACTCCCCTCCACCCACTCTCCTACCTCTCCCCTCTCATCTCACTCTACTCCCCTCCACCCACTCTCCTACCTCTCCCCTCTCATCTCACTCTACTCCCCTCCACCCACTCTCCTACCTCTCCCCTCTCATCTCACTCTACTCCCACCACGCACTCTCTCACCTCTCCATCTCTTCTTGCTCTAAATTTACGATTTGGGGTTACTTTGGTAATATGCATTTCAGCCTTCGAGCCCTTCTATAACGTCATTAGGATTTAGTTCAGTCAATATGTATGTGTGACTGATATCTCTAATAGTGGTGGGATTTTATTCTAATCAACTTTCCTCCAGGCATTACTACCATACAATCACCCTTCAGCGTCTCCCTTGAATTCATCTGTCCGTCGGGCTAATCATCGATTAATGTTTCACACCTGCAGTCTGCGGGACCTTGGCATTATCAGCAAGACGGAATGATGGAGCGTAGCAAACCTGAAATTCCCCGCAAGCATGGAATTGTTCATCACTCACGAAGGCCTGGCCAGTCGCGGCCCATTTAAGAAGGCACAGCTGTCGGTTTTGAGCAGACTTGCGTAAACAACCCCAACGTGGTCCACCGAGCCGACGTCCAAGTCGCTGGATTGCAAGATGTGCACCCTCGTTGCGTGGCCAAAAATGAGACGTTAAAAATAACAGCAACTTATAAACAACATATGCCGCACGTGAACACGTGACTGTGCCGGATGATGCCGTGGCAAGAGGGCTCCAAGCTCGTGAGTTTGAAGCCCTGATGAGGGGTGGTCGACGCAGCTCATCATCCACCTGCTGTTGACGAAATGAGCGCCCCGCTTTTGTAAACAGATAATGGTGATTGTCGCATAGGTAAAATTGGTGTCCACCGCGTAGGAATGTTTCAAATTTTTGGTGGATGTACTGATCTTCTCCGCCTGAGGAATGTGGAATGTACACCAGTGTCTCATGGTCTCCAAGAAAGATGACTAACTCTCAAATGTGTATGTGATGGTTGTGGGAGTTCATGGTGATTGTAGCATAGGTAAAGAAAAACTGGTGTCCGCTGCTTATGAAGGCCAGTGTGAGACGAGTATAGGGTTATTCAAAAATGTTAACACTTATATGGGACGACCGTTTTTATTGGAGGCACATTTCTTGTGGTAGTGTAGTTACTGTACTTGTGTAGCGTCATTGACAGGCATTGTGTATAGCGTCTTGTTATGTATACTTACCTGTAATAGCAGACATGTGTCCATAGGGGGTGGTAACCCGGGATGGGTAGGATCAGCCGGGCCGTTGGGACACAAGAGAGGGGTTGGGGGGTTATTCCAGCGCCCCTTAGAGAGTTCCAGAAGGAGGGCGTGGCCAGGGGCGGAGAGACCCTGGCACGAGTATAAAAGCCGGACCTCAGGACGAGTCCGGTAGTCTTCGTCAAGCTGAAGACCAGCTAGGCTAGGACCCTGGCTACCCCCAGACCCGCCGTCCTTCTAAGGGCCGGGGCTGTGGTGGGCCAGTGGTCGACCCTGGGAACCCCCGGGGCCGACGTCCTTCTAAGGGCTGGGACCGAGTGGGCCAGTGGTCGGGACCCGAGGATCTTGGCTGGGTCGGGTCAGATAGCCTTTCCCTAAGTCCCCTTCGCCGGAGGAACGTGAGTGTAGTCCCAGTGATTAGGACACGCTAGCCCGGAGGCTGTGCCTCCTTGGGTATTGGATAGAGGGTCCACTACCCCTCTGTGTTAGGGACCCGTGTATCCCGCAGTTATATTGAATAAACGTGTTGCCTCAAGCGCTCCGTCTCCAATCTCCTTGAACCCACTACAATTGTCACTGTATGGTGCTGGGGCTTACGAAGCCACGGCGGATAATGTGTTGTCATTATAGGCAGCCTGGGTTATGGGATGTAGTACCAGCCCTAGCGGGGCTTGGGTGAGCGCTTGTTAGCGCGGAGGCACCGCGAGCAGTGTGCGGTGCCGGCTCCCGGTGAGGGAGCGTCAGCCAGCCAGGGTTACCTCGGGGCATGATACGCTGGTTGACCTGTTGTCACGTGAACAGATTATATTGGAGGGGGGCCATCAGTGGACGGGGGCCGCTGGGCAGTCACATGGTTCAAAAGAGCTCTCGGGAACCTTCAAGAAGGAGCTCGAGAGACCTGGAAGGTGGGCGGGGCGAGGGGCATATAACGAGGGCCCCGTGAGGAGCTCGGGGTTCTTCGTCGGGGAGAGGAAGCCTCTAGCCACGCGATCCGGGACCCAGGTTGTGGTCCGGGATGGGATCGCGAACCGTGTTTAGTTCTGCCGTAGCGTGGTCAGATGGGCATTCGAGACCCGAGTGTAGATTGTGTTGTGTTACGTACCGTTGTGTAAATAAATAGTGTTGCTCCTAAGATAACGTCTGTGACTCAGTTGGACTTAATACAATATTGTTGTAAATTCTCCGAAGTGTTAAATTTTTTTTGAAGCAGCCAGTACAATCCTTTCGTCAAACTACTGCCTCACGAGGGCCTCTCCTCATGCCGTGCCCAGTCATGGTGGTTGTTTGACCTGACTTCACCACGCCGGTCATGGCGTTGTGAAGTATGCCCGGTTGACTGTGGCACAAGTGCGTCAACCGCCGCTCCACGATATTCTAAGATTGTAGCGCTGTGTAATTATCGGTATTGTATCCCTGTGCTGTAGGTGTGATGGTTTGTAACCTGCTGAATTATTTGCGATTTTTTAATCTATTATTTTATTTTATTTCATGTTGCTTGTTACATTTGCTGCAAAAGGGCCCGCTTGAAAGTACTCCTGAAGGCTTGTAGCTCTCTTCAAAGCTTTTACTTTTTTTGTTGTCCACAGTGTCTGATGAGTCTGCCCTTAGGTGAATGCCGTGGCTCTGCCCTGCAAATGGAATATAGGGCGAATTAAACTTTCCACCTGAGCAGCAGTTCATGTTGTGACTTTTCTCTTGTCTCTGCTTAATATTTTATACGTAACCTCCATAAAAGAACATTCTTTTGCTCAGAGCCATGTACTTTTAATAATTAATCGAATCAAAGTGTTTC
Source organism: Lampetra fluviatilis (assembly GCF_964198595.1). Lineage (NCBI taxonomy): Eukaryota > Metazoa > Chordata > Hyperoartia > Petromyzontiformes > Petromyzontidae > Lampetra > Lampetra fluviatilis. Next base: position 4,133,929 of record NC_136295.1, on the reverse strand, counting down.
CCTGTCCAAATAGGTATGGGTACAATGCCCATATCCATTGGCAGCCTTGACTCGATGGTGGAAATTCCACAATCCTGTGGATAGGACCAGTCTCTCTGTGGTGCTCATTTGATTGATCATCCCCGAGAAAGAATTTGCTGAGTCAGCCCCCTTACGGGAATTTGAACGTACACAGTTTTGAATCGCTGGTTAAGTATACTTAACCACATTTCTGCTTGGTCGAGTAATACTAGCAGTGCCAGCTTACATAGGAAAGCCTCTCCGAGTCCAAATACGCAAATTCAGGAAGATGCTGCATTGGGGTGTTTGGCAAATTCCCCATTGAGTGTGTTGCGTGTAAGAAGAAACTGCAGTGACCAACGGAATACAAACATGCTGCTTACTAAGCTGCCCGAGTTCCACTTGTGTTATCCTCCCCGTGCAATTTCAAATGGCTGGTTACATGGGCACTCGACGCAAATGCAATCGGGTTCCGATATGGTAAATGCCATTGGAATCTGAGGTCACTGCACAGATCTTCACTTCATGCAAAATCATGCTTTCGAATTGCCTAAATTGCTGCAATCACGTGGTCAAATGCCATTAACGGCGGAAAAATAAACGAATATTACGTTAGGCACAACATAGCATGCGGTATGGGCGACGTGTTAGGTAACGTGTTTGGAATTTAATGGACATGCGTGTGTTATTGCCGTACATTTTACACCCCTACTCATACACGTGTAATCCTTTTGAGTGCCGATGTAGTGGTTTGTGCGTTCGACACACAATCGGAAGGTTGCACGTCTGAATCCAGGTCGTGAGTCGAAATAACTACCAACGTGGGAATTCAAGCAGTTGTTTGTTCTGCGGATAGACTGATCTCTGCAACAGACACGTGGAATGTATGCCAGTGACCCATGTTCACTGGAGAAGGCGACCACTCTCAAGCGCGTATTTGGTGATGGTGGAGACGCTGAGTTTAACACGATAGCTTAGCCACCAGCTCACTGCATTTCAGGACTCGGTCTTATCACAGGAGGATTTGAATGTAGGACCTCAACAGTTGCTGGTTTTATTCTCCGAATCTTTCAGTACGAAGCGCCTTGAGTCACCGGGGGCACCGCAAAAAAATCCCTTAAGAAGCGCCCAAGACTTGCAAATCGAGCGTAGCATACACAGTGCATTTATATTTTCACAAATACATATTAAAACTTGAGCGTGCTCAAACTGCCGGGGTTTTTTTGCTTGAGGCAAAGGTGTACGATCGGTTGACGCTAACTAACTCCGGTTACCTCCGGAGGACAATCAAGCGCAGCCTCTGCAGCTAATTTAGCACATTACTCATCGGATCAATTGGGCGATTGAATGCAACATAACCAATATTGCCCCGATAATTCATGTTTACGTGCGGATGCTGGATGGCTCTGGGGGCTAATACCGTGGTCTGAGAACTAAGCCACGGCAACTGCCGAGATTGAGGCTTCGAATCTGGACTGCAAATTAAACCGGGTTCTCAAGCGTAGCTGTGTTTGTGTTATCTCAACCTGGCCACCATGACTGCACACTCAAGGCAGGCAAACTAAACGTTGTTTTGTCACTTTAATATGACACATAATCCAATATATTTTGTTTTATTTTTCAATTGGACTGCTATGTGATGAACGGACACCCTTTTTTACGGCATTTATAAATACATCACATCGTGTGGAAATATGCCAACGAACTGAGATTACTTCAGAAGAAGATATCTCTTGTCCATGGGTGTGCCACTGCTCCAAGTCAGGTCGGAAGTTAGCAGCATCTCAGAGATTCCAGCCGATGCAATCTGTGCGGACTCTTATTGAATGAATTCTGGCAACAACACGGTGCCCACCAGTGCATCAAGCATCGCGTCCTCTTCGTGCTGGAGTTAATGACTTGCCCGTTCATCTTCTTGGTTCTTTCGGTAAAGTCACGTAGAAGGGAAGTAATAAAATAATAAAAATAAAACATAATAAAACAATTCTCACGACGTTTCGGCCACAACGCAAGCAGCCATCCTCAGGCGAAGAATGAAACACCCCAAGCTTGGAGCGTATATTTAAGCTGGGTTAGAGGGGGGGGGAGGTGGGAAGAAGAGCGCCTAAACAAAATAATTTGCATATCAAGAGGAATTCAGCATATGGAAAATGCGTAGGAGGTGGGCGGGGGGGGTTCCAAATCAATACTATGCCCGTGCATTATGCAGGATTAGCAGCATCAAAGGGGGGGGGGGAAGGGGGGGAGCATTAACAAAGGAAAGGAATGTTAATAGTATGTAGCTGTAGTTACTAAACAACCACGTAAAAAACTACAGTATAAACTGCATGACAAACTAAAGTATAAACTACATAGCATCATCAGTAAACTTACTATACTCTACAATAAGCTGAGTTACTAACAGTAAGTAATACATGAAAAATTCTACGTTGTAAAAAATTATATAATATGCTTCCATCTAAACTTTATTCTCTTACATCACACGCGTCTATACCGTACTATATACTTCCATAGGCAAAACCAACATTAAATTACATACTGTATTGCTATAAACCACCCTATACCTTATACATTTTTAATATAACACTATGTATTATTCTACCCACCCTAATGTGTATCAAAATGGTTTATTACGTCCTTCCAGTGATTGCTAAGCCAGAATCCATCTTCTCGGTTAAAATTGTCTCTGTGTTTGTAAATGTGGATCGCCTCATGTACGAATCTCTCATGATAGCCAGATGGCTTGCAGAGAACCTCTGTCTTGGAGAAGTCAATGTCATGTGAGCCCACTGAGTTGTAACAGTGATCTGCCACGGCTGAGGTGTTTGTCCTACAGTGTTTCAGGTCAGCTTTATGTTCACGGATGCGGTCCGAGACATGTCGTTTGGTTTCCCCAATGTAACTGCTACCACAGAGGCAACTTAGTTTGTAGACACCAGGGTACTGTATGTCTGGAACCACATCTTTTACAGACGGTACCAGATCACGGATTTTATGTACTGTGTTGAATCGGACCTGGATCTTGTGTTTAATCAGGATTTTGGAGATCTTTTTTGTGACCCCAGCAATGTAGGGTAAGGTGATGGTCTTGAAAGGCTCCTCAACAGGATCCTTCTTGGTGGTTGGAGTGATGGCTTTGCGGATTGTGTAGTCGGAGTAACCATTAGCCTTAAGAGCTTGGCGTACGTGTTTGAGTTCACTGGAAATGTGTTCATGGTCGGAGATGCATTGGGCTCTATGATATAGAGTCTTGATGAGGGAATTCTTCTGGGATGGATGGTGGTGGGAATCCGGTTTTAGATAAGCATCCGTGTGGGTGGCTTTCCTGTAGACAGAGTGGCTCATTGAACCATCAGGTCTCCTTTTGATTAGGACATCCAAAAAGGGTAGCTTGCCATCATTTTCGACTTCCATGGTGAATCTGATGGCTGGGTGTATGGAATTGATATGGTCGAGAAATTGGTCTAGAGCAGGCCGGCCATGCGACCATATCAATTCCATACACCCAGCCATCAGATTCACCATGGAAGTCGAAAATGATGGCAAGCTACCCTTTTTGGATGTCCTAATCAAAAGGAGACCTGATGGTTCAATGAGCCACTCTGTCTACAGGAAAGCCACCCACACGGATGCTTATCTAAAACCGGATTCCCACCACCATCCATCCCAGAAGAATTCCCTCATCAAGACTCTATATCATAGAGCCCAATGCATCTCCGACCATGAACACATTTCCAGTGAACTCAAACACGTACGCCAAGCTCTTAAGGCTAATGGTTACTCCGACTACACAATCCGCAAAGCCATCACTCCAACCACCAAGAAGGATCCTGTTGAGGAGCCTTTCAAGACCATCACCTTACCCTACATTGCTGGGGTCACAAAAAAGATCTCCAAAATCCTGATTAAACACAAGATCCAGGTCCGATTCAACACAGTACATAAAATCCGTGATCTGGTACCGTCTGTAAAAGATGTGGTTCCAGACATACAGTACCCTGGTGTCTACAAACTAAGTTGCCTCTGTGGTAGCAGTTACATTGGGGAAACCAAACGACATGTCTCGGACCGCATCCGTGAACATAAAGCTGACCTGAAACACTGTAGGACAAACACCTCAGCCGTGGCAGATCACTGTTACAACTCAGTGGGCTCACATGACATTGACTTCTCCAAGACAGAGGTTCTCTGCAAGCCATCTGGCTATCATGAGAGATTCGTACATGAGGCGATCCACATTTACAAACACAGAGACAATTTTAACCGAGAAGATGGATTCTGGCTTAGCAATCACTGGAAGGACGTAATAAACCATTTTGATACACATTAGGGTGGGTAGAATAATACATAGTGTTATATTAAAAATGTATAAGGTATAGGGTGGTTTATAGCAATACAGTATGTAATTTAATGTTGGTTTTGCCTATGGAAGTATATAGTACGGTATAGACGCGTGTGATGTAAGAGAATAAAGTTTAGATGGAAGCATATTATATAATTTTTTACAACGTAGAATTTTTCATGTATTACTTACTGTTAGTAACTCAGCTTATTGTAGAGTATAGTAAGTTTACTGATGATGCTATGTAGTTTATACTTTAGTTTGTCATGCAGTTTATACTGTAGTTTTTTACGTGGTTGTTTAGTAACTACAGCTACATACTATTAACATTCCTTTCCTTTGTTAATGCTCCCCCCCTTCCCCCCCCCCCTTTGATGCTGCTAATCCTGCATAATGCACGGGCATAGTATTGATTTGGAACCCCCCCCGCCCACCTCCTACGCATTTTCCATATGCTGAATTCCTCTTGATATGCAAATTATTTTGTTTAGGCGCTCTTCTTCCCACCTCCCCCCCCCTCTAACCCAGCTTAAATATACGCTCCAAGCTTGGGGTGTTTCATTCTTCGCCTGAGGATGGCTGCTTGCGTTGTGGCCGAAACGTCGTGAGAATTGTTTTATTATGTTTTATTTTTATTATTTTATTACTTCCCTTCTACGTGACTTTACCGAAAGAACCAAGAAGATGAATCCCTGCAGTCACGAAAGCTTTAAATCGAAATTTGACTTGCCCGTTATTGCCACCTGCAATCACAAAACCCGAAGCGGAGCTAACCACTTCCTTTGAAGCCATGACACCTTGCTGATGTTGTCGTGTTCTGGGAACCATTCCCTCGCAAATTGCAATGTTGCCCTGCTGACTTCGAGTTTCCAATGTATTTGTGTCTTCATCTATAACAACACTCTTGATATCACATTTTGAATACAATCAAGCAGGCAAGGGAAAAATAACTTTTAAAAACCCAATGGTTTCTTGTTGTATTTTGTGAGCAGGCTCTGTAGTACGTGTATCGGCAGTTGTGACGTTTGCCACTTGTTGCAGATTTTTTTCGCGGTTTGAGCCTGGCAGCCGCCCTGGTCAAGGCTGCCTGACGATGAACGTTTTTAATACAGATCTCTTGAAGTTATTTGAAAAAGGGTAGCCATGCGGTCCACATTTTTGTAATTACCAAATGATCCAGTCTGGTTTAGCAACACAATAGCATTTCACCCGACTTAACACCTTCGTGATAGCCTAGCGGTGAAGGAATTGTACAAATACCAAATGGACTCATTATGCATGAGGCGGTGATATGACCTGGGCGCTTGTCGCAGAGGTTCGCGGTTTGAATCCAGTGGATACCCTAATTAATACTGGCGGGTGTACTAACCATATTAATACACGCCGTCTGCTGTACAGCGAGCGTTAATGATCTCTTGGTCCTTTGCAAGAGCACGCCATTGTGTGCCGGTGTCATGTTTCACATTGCCAAGTTTGATTAATGACCTGTAAAAATTATTCAATTAGAATATACATAGCAATAAACACCCCCTGCGATAAAAACTTGGCAGGATCCTCTTGAAAAAAAGTAATGAGACTCAGTGAAGCTTTCCTGGATTAAGAAGCATAATCTAGATTGTCTGTATGTAATCCAGAAAGTGGTGTTGATTTATCTCCAGTTTTGGGGGTAAGAATTATGTCATCACGAACCCTAGAACCCTTCGAGGCCGTCCATAAATGACGTCACGCGATTTTGGACGATTTTTGACCCCCCCCCCCTCGTCACACGGCGTCACAAAAAGTCAGACCCCCCCTCAATATGACGTCACAAAGCTCTGCCCCCCCCCCAAAAAAAAATTAAACATGCTTCAAATCGCTTTAAACTATTTTCATTGTAGTGCGCTGCACTCTGATGTTGTAGGAGAAACATGTATTAAAAAGTCTAATTAAGTAGAACGTGTTGTCTATATTTATTTAAAGTTGCACATTTTGATGTGACGTCACATTTCTCAACCTCCCCCCCTTCGTCACACATCGTCACTAATGTCTGACCCCTCCCCCTTAGGTGCGTGACGTCATTTATGGAAGGCCCCTTTAGCAATGGTTCGGTAATCTGAATGGAGTCCCCCCCCCTATTTCAGGGGGAGACCACTCCTTTTCCTCCTCTCCAAGGGCAGAAGCTGCAATGTGTGTGCGCGCGTGTGTCTGGAGTGGGAATTCAATCAGTGCTGGGGAGTGCATGTTTGTTTGTGTGTGGGGGGGGGGACGTGGGGAGCGGTAGTGTAGCAGTTAGCGCGCTGCACTACGAACCCGGCGACCTGAGTTCGATTCCCACTCACAGCCACCAACATCGGTGACGATAATTTGAACTGGTCCTGGGCATCCCCTAGGTAGACTCAGCCTCAAATGAGTACCTGGTGCGATGTGTAATATCATCGCCACTGGGGAGACAAAGCCGGCCGGGCGTGGTTGCTGGCCACCCACCCCCTCGTGTGCTGTGCCGGCCTTCATAGGTGCTCGCTAACAGCAACTTGCCCCAACAGTCTGTTGAGGCTTTACGGGGGATCTTTGTCTTTGTGTGAGGAGCAGAGACGCAGTGGTTTGCGCACTGCGCTCTGGACCCATTGACCTGACTTTGAATCCCTAACTAACGTCAGTGCTGAGTGACATCTGAACTGAATTGTGGCCTTCCCCCTCGGTTGTACTGTCGACTCAATATGAAGCAAGTATCTGGTACCGTTTGTGGACGAACAGCAGTGGAGAGACAAAGAGAGTGCTGCTTCCCATGCTCTCGGCCGTACCACCGCCTCAAGTGCCGTGCCGACCTTGAAGGCCGGTGTCTCTCACGGCACTCGCCTCAACAGTCTGCTAAAAGCTGCGTGGGGCATCATTGGCTGTGTGTGTGTTCATGGGGGGGGAGGGGTGGTTGACAGCATTGGTGTAATGGCTTGCGCCGTACAATGCTACTACATATTTTTGAGTCGGCACGGCACTTGTCATCTTTTTTTAACCTATCTACGTGACTTTACCGAAAGACCCAAAGAATATGAATTCCTGCAGTCACGAAAGCTTTAAGTCAAGATGCCAATGCTACGACGACGGTTCCAGGGAACACAGTGAACAGAGTTCCAATCCTGGCCATGCACATTGTGGCGTCTGAACGTGATCCTAGGTCAACTCAGCCTGAAATAAAAGCCTGGGAGGGATGTGTCAATGTCAACGCAGTTGAGACAATTGTATCCGGGCTCGACGCTGCGCACCCAGCGTGCGCCATGCCCACTCTACTAAGTGTGCGGCGCAACAACAAAAAAGTGCCTATGCCTGCAGTTTATAAGAATCCGTTGTGGGTCATTGATTTGTGTGCGTGTGTGCGCAGGCACATATACATAAAAAAAAAATTTAATATAAATATCGCCCGTAAAGCCGACACAGGATCTTGGTGCAAGTGCCGTTGTCGTGAGCATCTATGAAGCAAGCCAGCGTGGCGAACAAGGAGGTGGTGTGGACGGGACCACACCAGACCGCCTCTGTCTCACCAGTGCTGATGTTTAAAAACAAACATCAGATGCTCCTTTGAGTCTGGGTCGACCTATGGGAGGGCCAGGACTGGATCATACATTCCGCATTGATGTGATGATGGTCGTGAGAAGATTTCCCGGTTCCGTAGCGCAGCACTACACTACCGCTTCCCATGATGCACATACAAAGACAAAGATCCCCCATGTAGCCTTAACAGACTGTTGAGGCAAGTGCTGTTAACGAACACTTGTGAAGGCCGGCAGAGCACACGAGGGGGTGGATGGCCAACACCACGCCCGGCCGCCTTTGTCTCCCCAGTGGTGATGTTTACACAACGCAGCAGGTACTCATTTGAGGCTGAGTCGACCTAGGGGATGCCCAGGTCCAGTTCAGACAATTGTCACTGGTGTTGGCCGTGAGCGGGAATCGAACTCGGGTCGCCGGGTTCGTAGCGCTGTGCGATAACCGCTACACTACCGCTCCCCACGATGCACACGCACGCACACTAATGTGCGTGCATACCCATGCTTGTAAATGGATAATAAATTTCAGCTATCAGTTGATTCACACACATACACACGTAAACATGCAGGCACACGACACACGCGCAAATACGAGTACCACTGGGGGAATTTAACGGTCGGCTGTGTTAATTTTGCCCCGAGCACTGCGACGAGCACTTTGAATTCAACACCAGTGGCGCAGATCACCCAGTGCAGGTGACCACCACCCAATACGCATTTCAGCTCCACGAATAAAGATTTTTTTTTAAAGGTTTCAAATTCAGGAAAAACCTGAACTCTTGACATTTGAACCCCATCGACTGGGTCATATTGGCGCTACCAAGTAATTGATGTCAAATATTTCATTATTTTTAATGTCATAGATAACCAATTGTTGAAATTCGAATACATCAAGATGTGCTGATTATGGGGTAACTTTGACTTATGACATTTGACCCTATTGATATCTTTATAATTTATGACCATCAAGGGTCAAGGGGGTCACGAATACTGCAATTGGCAAAGTGCAACGGAGCTTTCGAAAGATGCTCACAATTATTGGTTTACCAGCAAGAAGGCATGACTGACATAGTGTGGGCAAGCCTTCATCCATCAGTAGAGTGACAGAAGGCTGCAAAGTATGTGTAATTTATCAGGAAGGCAATTCCAGCCTTGGAAAAGTCGGCAAGTAGTAGAGTAATAGTCATGCGTCTCAAAGTGAATATTTAAGTCAAATATTCAAACGAACCAGAGTGCAGGACTCATATCGATGGCCCTGAAACACAAGTGGAAATTCCACATTCCCATGGAAGAAGGGAGATTTTATTGGACAATAAATATTGCATTGACCCCAGCGTAATAAGGGGAGGGGTCAAGCCATGGCCAAGATTTAAATGTGAATTGAGCACAATGTGTTAATGGCCCTTCTGCATAGCACATCATTAAAAGAGCCATTGCCTGACGTAACCTATTACATATTCGTATCTTCTATTGTGGTCGAGCGTGGTGTGTGTGTGTGCTTGTGCATCACCACTAACACAGCAGCACCAAATGTATTGTATTCATGTTTGGATCAACTTAGGACACGTTCAACAACAAAAAAAACTAAAACTCATGGAAATGCCGACAGGAGGCCGGGGGGGGGGTTGCCTGAGGACCAGGGGCAGAAAGTCGAATCACATTCTGGTACATTGACCATGTAATGGTGATTCACTGAGTGAGTTTAGATTCGAGTGCTCGGGGGTGAGCTCATTTATTTGGTTCACTCCATGCATTCTCCTTCCACAAATGTCTACGGTCAACTCACCGATAGTATCGCCAGATAACTGTATGGGTTCACGTGAGAGCACATTTATAAGTAAATGGTGATTTACTCGAAGCGTGCAGGGTTGCATGTAAAAGCATTGTGCGATCTTACTGCATTTGTAATTTAAAAAAATATATATATATATTAAATCCATAAATCACACGCGTTTAATGATGCTGTGAATCGTGGGAATGCTGGTTGGGGGCTTTAAGAGACCTGAGATGACCCAGTTTACCTGAGAATTCTGTGAAGAATCTACAACATATATATAAAATGCAGCATTGTCTCCAGAAACCTCCTCTCGGGGATATGCGTAGATACTCGTGAGCACTCGAGTCTGCCGATAAGCGCTCTCAAAATTAATACATTGTTACAGTTATTATCGGATGCGCGTGTCTTGATTGTCTGAGGAGCGCGCGCACACACGGGTCTATAAACACACCCTAAATTGATGCGCAATTAATGAATCGTGCTTGAAAACACTTTTATTTCCTCTCGCGTTCGAAAGAGCTTGCAATTTAGTGTAATTGAGCGTGGGTAATCATGCCAATCATCTTGGAGTACAATTTATGGGGGTGGGGGGGTGGGGTGGGGGGTGGGCGGGGGGGGGGGTTTGTTGGGCCTGACAAGGACCACTCGATCAAGATACTTTTGGAGTTGTCCTCAAAATATTTATCTCCTCCAAATGTGCAGAGGTAATGAAATTCACCGATTTTCACGAATTTATGTTGTTCCATTCACTTTCAATAAAGGGGGGTATGTTTTACGTTATCAACCCATTTACAACATATTAATGTTTTCTTGTAAATGTGTAGCACAAAATTCAAAAAAAGCACATTGGTTGGACTAAGGGTTTATTTTGGTTGTATTTGAGTGGGGAAGCCATCCCACCGTGGACTAATACAGGGCTGTAGGTAATATTTACATATACACAGGGTGAGCCAAAAGTCAGAACACAGGGTTATTATGTATACTTTAACTAATTACACAGCGTTATTTCATTTATTTCACACATATTCAAACTGACCTCTATTTACATTAATGCAAGCGGGAATTCTGTTTTGAAATGAATTCAGGAATTATTTTTTCGAAAATTACAGGTGTAATCTTTGAACATTCATCAATTATGTCTTGTCTCAATTCATTCGGGGTTTAGGTCGAGTTTTATTAACGACGGGTTTGAGGTGACCCCATAGGAAGAAGAAAAACAGATATTAATCATGATAATAGATAGAAGATTAACTTATAGAATAACCAGTTAAGTCATTTTAATACCAGTGTTCAATTAAATGAAATAACCCAATGTGTCCTGGCTTTTGGGTCACCCTGTATATGCAGTGTACCTGCCCTGAGTGGTCCAGTGGTTAGAGTGCTCAACTCAATCAGTCGGATGGTTTCAAATACAAATTCTGGTCGAGGGTTGATTCCAACCATCATCTGTCCAACCTCAAACTCTACTGGCTACCATCCACCAAGGCAAAAGCCCCGACCTTCACGTCCAGTTTTTAAAATTTTCACTCAGGTCATCGAACCGGACAGACCTGGCTGAAATTAAGCCGTGGATGTTATTTGCAGGTGATTGCTCAGGGTGCAAATCTTCTGAACACAGAGTTGTTGCCAGGTCAAATATATCTCCCCCCCACCGCCACCTCCCGAGTACCCAATCAGTGCGGCCAATATGTTCGCAGTGATGGATAAATGTCGTTTGAGGCTCGTTTAAGTGGTGTGTTGCCTCCGAAATGTCGTGATTTATAATTTTATATCCATTATTACTTTTATTAACTTTAAATTTTATTTTTTTACCTACGTGACTTTACCGAAAAAACCTAAGAGTATGAATCCTTGCAGTCACGAAAGTTTCAAATCTAGAATTAAGGGCCTCGTGTAGCTATGAGCTGTGGATTCCATGACCCTTGCACTCCTGCAGTATGCAAAGGACTGGTCGACAGACTGGAAACGTGTTAAAAACGACTCATCACTGAAATCAGATTACCAATGACAATTCTAGATTTGAAGTTTTCGTGACTGCAAGGATCCATACTCTTTGGTTTTTTCGGTAAAGTCACTTCAAATCTAGATTCGTGATTTAATTAATTTGTTTTCTCTTTTACCGAAAAACCAAAGAGTACCAATGACAAGTCGGTGTGATCTTATACAATCACTGCAACTCCATTGTGGAACCAAATGTAACCCAGTTGGCTTTTGAAGTTAGATGACAAACAAAGAGAGGAACTGTCACTCGGACAACGTTGGCTGATGAGAGGACAGCGGCGGACAATGCGTACTGATGGCGATTCAAAACGTCCAACTTCCACAGTGGTGTAACGGTTAGCGCGGCACACTGGACTTGCAATCCTCCAGAGGTCGCCGCTTCGATCAGATCTTCCGGCACAGCAGCTGAAACAATACCACTCATAATAATAGTTTACACTTATAAAGTACGTTTCACCCAGCGGTCGCAAGGCACTGCGCAGCTAAAAGCAAGTAAGTAAATAACGAACGCAATTCTAAAACCTTAAATAAGTGCACAGGCTCATGATTTATTCACGGATACAAATGCCCCCCCCCCGCCTCTCCACACTCCCAAACACACATAATAAAATTAACAAGAAGAAAAGATCTTTGAGAACAAAAAATGTCTTAATGCTGCATTTAAATAAACCGAGGGACTCAGCAGATGGGACAGGGAGTGTATTTCATAGCTTAGGGGCCACACGGGAAAAGGCCCCGGGGTCACCCATTGAATGGAATTGCGACCTCGGCACGCACGACAGTAGCCCACACTCAGACGAGCGAAGAACTCGCGTTGGGACATACGGGTGGAGGAGGTCACGGACGTAAGTGGGGGAGGCATCGTTGTGAGCCTTGCAGGTGAGAAGAAGGACCTTGAACTCCACTCGGAACCTGACCGTTAACCAGCGGAGAGCCTCAAGTCCAGGAGTAAATGAGATCGGCGACCGGTGTTCGAGTAAGAACTCTGGCAGCTGCATTCTCCACGTGCTGGAGGAGGTTTAACAGTTTGAGAGGGATGCCAGCTAATAATGCGCTGCGAAAATCGATGCGTGAAAAGACAAACGCGTGAACCGGCTTCTTAAGGTCCGATAACGAGAGAACGGGGTGCAATATGACGATATTTCTCAAGTGAAGGTAGGCAGCCTTAATGACCTTGTTAATGTGTGCTTCGAAGGTTAGTGAGGGATCAAGGACAATTCCAAGGTTGCAAAACTGTCTGAGGAGCACCGATATTGTGGCCATCAATTAACACACTGACCGAGCCAGCCTTAGACAATTGGCAGATATTTCTAAAATCCCCCACCACCGCCACCTCCATCCACCCAGCAGTAAATGGGTGCGCAACAGTTTGTCGATGAGCGAAACGCGCGCGGTGGTGGGGTGAAGTGTGGGTACTCTTCTAAGATGTCTGGCCAGTGTGGAAGAGCAGGCCAAAGTACAGCGTAGATGGAGCTCCCTGGAAGCTTCCTCGAGCGGAGAGCCTTCCGCCAGCGGTGGCACGAGTAAACAACTGCTGAGCTGCGCCTTTAGCCTGGAAAGCCTTCGATCACAGTGCAGGACACGGTTGCTATTTCTGACATCAAAGCACACGAATTGCGTGCCACTGTTGCCAGAAACTACAGCGACTGCCCCAGTTGTAGGCAATGGTTGATGTATTGCTGTAGATAGCCCGTTGGATCAATGGGCTGCCCGGTGTTTCATCAAAGCACCGAGCCTTTGCAATTTGTCTGCGTGACAGAAAAATGTCTTTTTTTATATTTGTTCTTTTACACGTTTATATTTATCTTATTGGGAAACAATGTATTTACATCATCTTAACGTGTTTGTTCGTGTCGGTATATTTTTTCTCCGACTGATTTATTTTCTACCATTATATTTCCCCGTTTATACCATAGGTCTGCCCGGTACACATTGGCAACTATATGAGCAAATCCATTTTGTCTCGATGGGTCCTCACCTGGCTATAAATATATTTCGTGTGCATATTTACGCTTCACGCATGGAGATTTGAATCCATTGAAAGTGGTCGTCTAAAATTGTAGCTTTAAAACTAATCATTAGATTCCAACCCACGATGACGGTGATTACGTCGGTGTATGGTAGGGCGCGTGAAATTTACGCGTGCAAACGTGATCACACTTCTGCGGGTACATGGTGGCAATTACGAGCTGATCATTCAAAAAGCACCCCTTCCATTTTTCGATTTAAAGCTTTCGTGACTGCAGGGATTCATCTTATTGGTTCTTTCGGTAAAGTCACGTAGAAGGGAAGTAATAAAATAATAAAAAATAAAACATAATAAAACAATTCTCACGACGTTTGTTGCCGAAACGTCGTGAGAATTGTTTTATGATGTTTTATTTTTATTATTTTATTACTTCCCTTCTACGTGACTTTACCGAAAGAACCAAGAAGATGCACCCCTTTCATGTAAAGGATGAGCTATGTCTCGAAGTAACTAGGCAGTGTAAATGTCAGCAGTACAGTTGTGTGTCTTACACTATTATTATTTATCCAAGAGTCCAAAGGGGGTCCTGTATTGGGGTTTTATTCGAATATGTTTTAAGTCAATGTATGACGAGTGTTTATACGAGCAGGAGCAAACCGGAGCAACCAGAGAAAACTCTATCCCTGTACAGATGGAAACAGATTGAGATTAGTCCACTTTCTGTACTGCCTTCTCTTGGACAGCCGGGGTATGGAACCTCGATGCCTCCACAGTCATGGGTTACAGGCCACACGCATAGCCACTGCCTTACATTATCATTGGACCCACGTTAGAAGTTCAGACTCAGACGTTTATTTGCCGAGTCAAGCCCATTGAGCTAAGACACTATTTCTTTAAACTGTGGATTAAACAGAGGGATGTGTAAATATTGAGTGTAAAGCAATTCGGGATAAAGATGGGAAATCTATACAACTGTGTCATATAAGGTGTGGTAGCATGCACCTCGAGGTAGGGTTGGTGAGTCATGCAAGGATTTCTGCGTGTGAGACTCCTAACGTGCACGACGATGATAGATGCTAGCACAGCAAGTAGGGTTTAACTAAGTACATGGAATACAATTATCATGCGTGAATTTGCCCTGTGGCCGGGTGGATGGGGCAGTGCCTGGTTGTGGAACAGGCATTGTGGGTAGGAGAGGGCGGTGCAGCACAATCCTTGCTCAGCACTCCTCCTCACGGCTGTCACAAACCCGCACTGACCAGCGCGGTGAAGTATGGTCAAATATTCCTCATGCCCTGCGAGGCATGCAGAGGCCATCATTAAGCAGTGGATTGGCAAATGTGTTGGAATATTCTCTCCTCGCATTCCAGTTTTTGTTTTCCCACGTGCTGAAATAGTCCAATAAGGAATTGGCTAACAAATATCTCTTGCAGGGTTCTTCTGAAAAAGTAATTCTTGTTGTTATTATTTTTCGATTATAATGATGATGGTGGTCTACCAATGTTTCACGTTCAATTGTTTTTACCTATTTTGGCAAATGTGGTAATACTCAAACATCAAAGTGACTTTGATGCTCACCGTCATCCTGTGTTCGAAATTCCATGTTTCCATAGTGGCAGTCAGTCTGCTCATTGAACACCCAATATTGACTTCCCACTCAATTGTATAAACCCCGGGGAGATGTTGAGCTCCGTTCCTTGCCAACCACAACCTTCCGATTTTGTACAGAGTGCTTTAACCACAGCAGCACAAATCAGTCAAATTTAAGTTAATGCTCGACAAAAACATACAACCAATGTCTGCCATTAAACGTGATGTTTTTTTGGCGAAATAGTAGAGTTTTCTTAAACTGTGTTCCAAACTTTTGATAGCTTTTGGCAGTTAAATGAGCAGACGCATAATGTAGAGGGCCTTAATCACATCACACGACTTGCCTCTAATTGAAGGTTGTCATTCCACCAGCATCATTGTGCGGTGTTTGTGATCACGGCCACACAATGGTTTATGTTTCCGGCAACAACATTCCAATGGCATGAAAGGCGCCTTTTTTACCCGCATTACCCAGAAGTGTCTTAAGTGAACGCACGCATTCGTACAAAGGTGTAAACACATGCACATGCATGTACATACGTATGCACAATCATGTGTCCGTGTGTGTGTCTACAGGCAATAAAGAGAGTCATGTTGAATGTAAATCATTTAACAAGCTCTTTCGGTAAAGTCACGTAGAAAGAAAATAAATTAAATAATATAATGCGACGTTTCGATTGCAGCACAAGCAACCGTCATCAGGTAGAACTAAATTTGAGAGAGAGACAAAACACAGACACGGAGACACACAGACAGACACACAAGCAAAGATACACAACATATACTATTAGACATTATTGTAAAAAATCAATTAAAAGTCCATTCTATGTGTTAGTGAATTTTTTTACATTTTAGGCAGGAAATTCGTTTTGAAATTGAGATCTTTTTCTGGAGGGGGGACCCCCAGACCCCTGGAAGATTTGGTCCCCCCCAATGTTGACTCCATGGCTACGGCCTTGATGCACATACACGCACACACACTGAGATACATGCATATCCTTGCTTGTCGTTATATAATAAATACATGTGTGACCTGATTCATGTTTTGGAAACATGAATATGGTCACGCTGCCTCCATTTGAGACGCATCACCAAGTGAATACGTTTCAAGCATTAAGTTAAGGTGTGAATGCAGCTATTGGAGTGTAATGTTTTACAACAGATTTACTGGGGTGGAGCGGTTACACAGTACACTGCTCTATGAACCAGGTGAAACCCAGTGAGTGATATCTGCCCCAGTCCTGCTCCCCCACCACTATACCGATCTGCACTGACTCGCGTTGTGAAGTATGGTCAAATCACTTTCATGACCCACACAGCATAGGTAGGGTAGGCCTTCATCCAGCAGTGGATTGACAAAGGGCTGTATGTCCTCAATTCGAGTGAAGATGTAAAGCGTGAACTTGGTGTAACCATACAGGTCGCGCTGTGTCGAGCATGTGACTCAAAATCTAAAAGTCAGGTGTAAACTCGTAATGTGATTCATCTATGGCCGGGGGAGAGGGGGGGTCAATGAAATTAATACAAATTAATACATTAATCGTCATGGGACCTCCTTTGCCAGTACCAAATATGTTTTTTGTTTGCATTCTGACCACAAGTATTGTGGTTAATGCAGACATGATTCCTTGTAACAGGTTTCAGTTTGGTGTTTTAACATCTAAACACCGTTTTTGTTGCTCGAAAAAAGGGGAAAACCTATTCTCTTAAATCAATCGTGGTCATCCAATGAAGGGATTCACCCATGCCATATGAAAGTGGAATGTCCACTGCTGGCTCAGGATCAAGAATTTAACTTATATTTCATAAAGATGTTTTTATTTTACCAGGTAAGGCCCACTGAGCTATATGGCTTTTTTCAGAAGCGACCTGGCCACAAATGAGAGCTCAACGAAGTGGCTAAGTGGCTCATCGCGTGGAAATTGCATAGCAGGCAAATTACGCTAAACAAATTTTCTAAATATGGAGAGAAAACCGGAGGATCCGGAGAAAAATCCACGCGACCACGGGGAGAACGTGCAAACTCCAAATATGCAGGCGTGAGAGTTGGGATCGAACCCAGGACCTCCTGTATACCAGACGAGTTAGTTAGCATCTCGTTAGGAATAGAGACGAGCACAGCCCCAGTGCTCGTTCGAGCAGGGAGGCAACTTGACGTTTGTTTGTTTTTTTCCTCTACAAGGTCACGCTCAAAACTTATCGTGATTTCGCCGGCACGCGCCTGCGCTCGCCGCCTGCTCTCACGAGCTCACATCTGCCATTAAACGAGCCGCAAATCGCGTCGCTTTTGTGTCCCGCGAACGGAATTTCCGTGCAGAAGCTCCACAGATTACATTCACATTCGCACGACCCTCGACCGTCCGTCGCGCGCCCGTGAATAGCACAGCGCAGCGGCGGCCCGTGGGTCCCGTATACATGGAACAACAATGCTGAGACTCCCATGATTGTGTGAATGCACGTGCGTAAGTGCGATGACGCTCGCACGCGATGCACATTTGCTTGGGGTTGTTAACCGAAGCTGCTCGTCACCCGCTAGGGACTGGGAAATTGTGACCCTTTGATGATGTGACCCTTTGACGACGTGACGTGTTGACGATGTGCGTGTGAGCTTACATGTTTACGGAATTGTGTTTGTCACCGCGTGTGTACACAATAGCAATAATTTGAATGCGCTTTTGTGTCTTGTTTTAACATTAGGTCAGGGATTATTGTATGACAGAGGTGTTGGTTAGTAGGTGATTGGATGGAGGCACTGGGTTCAAAAAAGGACATTCTTTAAAAATATATATATACATATGCATGTTAACTGCGAATTAGTTTAAGTGAAAATGAAACAGCCCTCTATTTAAGCAGGCAGATCGCGATCTTATACCAAAGTCAGAGATAACTCTTCCTGTTTTTTGCAGGAAGAGTGAAACAGAGCATACTCTTTATGAAGTTAGCAGTTATTGTCTCATGGAGAAACTGGCCCCAACATCAAAACGTGGAATTTCCACCACTGGCTCAGGGCCGTCCCCCGCACCTCCAATTATCACGGTTGGCTACGTACGGTGCGAAAGAAGTTCAACATACATATAAATACAGACACGCTGACTTGTTGATGTGCATCTACCCAGAGAAGTGGCAGCTCCTGATGTGAGGTTTGAGAAGGGTCCCGCATGGGATGTTCAGTTATTACGTAACTGTGTGTGTGGGAGGAACCCAGAGTGCCCAGAGAAACCCCACGCATTCAATACTAATCGTTACCGCTCATATTCTTGGTTCTCTTCTTGGTTCTTTCGGTAAAGTCACGTAGAAGAGAAATAATAAAATAATAAAAATAAAACATAAAAAATACAATTCTCACTGAGAATTGTATTTTTTATGTTTTATTTTTTCCTCACTGAGAATTGTATTTTATTAAGTTTTATTTTTATTATTTTATTATTATTTCCCTTCTACGTGACTTTACCGAAAGAACCAAGAAGATGAATCCCTGCAGCCACGACAGCTTTAAATCAAAAATATTACAGTCTCAAGGCGCTTTGCATCAGTGACAGTGGGGTGGGAGAGGTTGGCTAAAAAGTGGCTAAGTTAAAATGTGAAAAGCCTCGTGCAAGAGACATTTCTTTAGGCAGGACTTGAAGATCCCAACCAAACCGGACAACTTTCGGCAGAGAGTTCCATAGTCCGGGTTCCACAGAAGTGAGGGTCCAGCGCTTCGTTCTGGGGATGCAGAGGCGATCCAAGTCCACCGATCTCGGAGCTCTTGTCGCAACCTCGTGGCGCTGCAGCAACTCCCCAATGCACGGCGGTGGGAGATCATTCAGGGCCTTGAATAAGTGAGGAGAGCACTCCAGAGTCCAAGACGATAGATTGTCAACCTACCTTCTACACTGCCTTTACAGGGCACATCGTATGCCTGGGTGTTTTGCGTTTTGACCCACAGAGATATGCATCTGCGTGATCCACCGATCCTACCTCCAAAGCGGTGGATTTAAAGCATGCAACACCATTCTGGGGTCAATGGGTCCTCTCACAGGTTAAATAATGGACCTCATATCTCACGCTTTTTTTCGCTCTCTCTTTCATTTGAAAAACATCACAACGCGCTGTAATTGATTTCGAAAAGGGAAATTGCTTCATGCACGATCATATGCAGAGAGACAAGCTGCACTCCTGTGCGAGCGTTCCATTGCCAACGGCATAAGAAAAAGGTTACACACACACACGTGCGCGCCTTAATTGAGCTGCGAGCCAGTGAGTTGCTGCAATTTGTCCCGAGCGTAACTTTGACATTTACAATGAGGATCGGCACCAAAAACTTGTTATGCGTGCCTTAACCGTAAAGGCCACCGGGTATCGTTTTAATATATTTGACTTGTAGGTCAAACGCTGAGGGCCAAAACACCAAAGATGCATTGCACGAAAAACACAGTCATTAGGTAGCACGTACTGGTGAGAGTCTAAAAAAGGTCAGGCCTTTGTTATGCATTGTAAAATGTTCACAACCAAATGAACGTCGTATTATATATATGCAATATCACTGCAACAAAAAATAAAACACCAAAAATAGTGTTTTAGCCGTGCTAATCTCTGCACATCCCTGAGCCAGTGGCGGATTTTCCACTTGGGCCTGTTGGCGGAAGCCAGTCTCAAACGATCACAAAGCACCGTCCCACTGTTTGTTTGAGTTGTGCAGATGCCTCGCCTTGACGTGGAAGTGAACTGTCATCTGCAACTGCAGGCCGCTGCACAAAGTCAAGCAGTCGCTCTGAACAGAACATTCACGGCGCGCGGCAATTTGAACACTTTTTCCCGCAAACGAAGTTTAGAAACGTCATGTACATACGTACATTAGGGTTGGAAGTTTTCGTGACTGAACACTTTATCCCGACAACGAAGTTTAGAAAGGCATCTGCACAACTCACTTCAGCAAAAAAAATTCTTAATGTGGTTTTCCCACCTGATGATGATTGCTTGTGTGGCAATCGAAACGTCGTGATTTAATTTATTTTATTTTATACCCACGTGACTTCACCGAAAGAACCAAAGAGTATACATTAGGGTGTCACTCAATATGCATATCGGATGTAAAGTTTCAGTTTTTTTGGAGCGCAAACCTCCTCTCAATTTGTAACGTTTGGTGTAAAAGTCACAAGCTGAGAATTTCATTCAAATTCGTTCATATTTAAAGGTTGCTCATGACTCTGCGTGTGTTGCCTCTGCTATGACTCTGCATGTATTGAATTAAATGCATATTTTTCAACTCTGTTGCTTGAGTTTCGCTAAGAAATGAATAAAACCAGGAGGTGTGACCTGGAAAATGACAACACGTGAATTTTGAGTGGCATCCTGACGTGCATGCAATCTAGCAAATCCTCACTCAGTCTCAGGACTCTTGCAGGAGAGCCATACGTTATCACACACGAAAAAAAACTCTTGTTTACGTTAATATTTAACACATTGAAAGGTTTGCACAAATACGGCGCAGCGGATTTGGACGTTTCTTACAGCGCTTGAGGAAAATCTGCCTGATCCACCAACGCTTGCTCTAAACTGCTGGATCGCATGTGCCATCGTGCCTGGGCGCAACAGATGTGCGCGCTGTCCCATCCTGCGCAGCGTTTGCAATTTGTTTAATAAATGTCCCCATGATTAATGTGATCCATGGGGTGACAGGTGCAAAATTAAGTTCCAAATATATACGCTTGCATTGTGAAAAATTCTCCCACTCCAATTAGGGGAATAATACAAAGTGATTGATGCTGATGATGGCCTGTGTGTTGGGGATGATGATAATTTGCAAAATAATTACCACGGCGGTGATAATCACAATAATAACGATGGCATAAATGATTATAAAACTGACAGCAATAATCTATGCCCTCTAGTACTCCAATATGACTTCCAGCGCTTGTGAATAGAAAAGAAAATTACCATGTATCTGTAAAGACTGCACCATGGTATGTTGTTAGCGAGCACATGTTTTTAAAATGAGAAACTTCAGCCAACATGCACATGAACCAACTTCAGTTGGCATCTGAATGTAGCCCGAGACAGCAGATTGACTCAGGGTCACACCAATTCCATGGGTAACACCACGATTGGGAAGAAAAACGTGGATGGGCATGCTACTGGGCCACATATCCACCTCGTGTGCTATGCCATCCTTAATAGGTGCTGGCATAGAACACTTGCCACGACAGTCTATTTAATACATTATCGCATCGCATGCATTCTCTACAGTATGATCGTTTTGAGACAATCACATATGTCACAGGTTCTCCAGCTCCAACAAACAGTTGGTGCTCTGTCCATCTCTGTTGACTGCCCTGAGCCAGAGCCGGAAAATCCACATTGCTATGGCAGGAACAGTTTTGTTGACTCCCCTCAAAGTGGTACTGTCCCTCTATTATTGGCCATAGAGGGACAGTGTTTTCTAAAATGACAGCACACTGAGATTTAATAAAGTTTCTGATTGTTACTCAAGAGCCTTCACCACAGTAATACCCATGTTATTTTAACATACATCACCATGCCGGTTAGTGTTGGTTTGCTAAAAAGGGATGGGGTGGGGGTTGTGGTGGCAGGACATGTTTTGGCGAGCTAATTTCGATCCCTGGCCACGGCTAACTCTATTGGCAAGCAACATCTGAGCTGGCTCTGCGATTCTCTCAGCATTCACACATTCACACTGACCAGCATCTTGAAGTGCGGTCAACAATAACAATACCCACGGACCAACACAACGTGGGGAGGCCTTCATCCAACGGTGGATTAACCATGGCTCTTGATGAGGATAATGAGTGCCCTAATAGTCAAACAAATACCGGGCAGCTCTCAAACAGTGGTGGAGAAGGACCAGTTCATAATTCAGCACAAGATAATATAAATGGCAAGAACACTTCCCTCTGTCGTAAGCTCTTGCTTACATATTATGCTACATTCGGATACGCAGGTCTTGAATAAAATAACCCAGAGGTCTTCTCAGTGTCATCAATCACCGCTCTGCACACCACCCACTGGCTAATATTGCACTAAAAGCAATTATTCCCACGTGTTCCTGCCTCACAAACCAAACGGGTGATGTATTGCAGAAGGCAGCCATCAGATATATACCCAATTACCTTAGCCTACAAGTGTACCTATCAATAGCTTTTTAATAATATGTGCACCATATATTGAGTTATTGCACCAGTAGCTTCATGCATTTGGTACATAAATATCTTGTATGCACATAATTTATTGTTTTGTGAGTGTGTGTATGTGCCTGTACGTATGGGGAGCGGTAGCGTAGTGGTTAGTGCAGTTCGCTAAGAATCCGGCGACCTGAGTTCAATACTAGATTTGAAGCTTTCGTGACTGCAAGGATTCATATTCTTAGTTTTTTTTCGGTAAAGTCACGTAGGTAAAAAATTAAAATTAATAAAAGTAAAAAAAAAAATCCGAAACGTCGTGATTTTTATTTTATTTTACTTTTATTAATTTTAATTTTTTACCTACGTGACTTTACCGAAAAAACCTAAGAATATGAGTTAAATTCATCAGTGATGAGTATATGAACGGGTCGTGGGCCTCCACTAGGTTGACTAAGCCCTCAATGAGTACTTGCTGCAGTGTGTAAAAAAAAGTATCCACCGGGAAGACAAAGGCATGGTGCTGGCCATGCACCCCCTCGTGCGCCATGCTGGCCTTCATAGGTGCTCACCAACAGCACTTGCTCCAATATCTGTTAAAGGCGATACGGGGGGAGCCTCATCTTTGTGTACGTGCCTGAGTTTATGTGTGGAGCAATGAGTGATGGTGCTGAAGGTCAGTCTGCTGCCACTACCTCATCTTGCTGGATCTCATCCCTGGGTATGATGCTAAAATCCAGTAGCAATTGGTATCTCAGCCTGGATTCGTCCTCCACTAGGTAGACTCTGCCAAAAAATGAGTATTAATTGGAGTGAAGTGGTCATTTCCACCAAAAGACAATAGGCAGCGAGGAATGCATGGCTGGAGGAACTGTAATGTTTAATCTTGTATAACCTGCCTCAATTGGTGCATGCCAACAGTAATTATTTATGTCTCTTTAGAGGCAAACTCCTTTGCCTGATGACGACTGCTCGTGTTGCGATCGAAACGTCGTGATATTTTTATTCACTTTCTATCTACGTGACTTTACCGAAAGAACCAACGAATATTTATCTCTCTTGTGAACATATGTGAGTTCCGTGTGCGATTGTGTATGTGTGTGTATCTGTGCGTATGTTTATGTTTGTCGGGCAGTGAGGATGTGTAATTGTGGTTGTATTAGTTAACGTGATTGAATCCGTGTGCGTGATGTATGAATGTGTGTGAATGTGCGAGTCGGTGTGTGTGTACAATTGTGTTTGCACGTAATTGTATGTAATTGGATCGTCACATTACGGATTTTTACGAGTGTATGTGTGCATGAATCTATAAATATGTGCGTGTGATTGTGTAAGCATTACGTATGTGGTTTTACGTGTATGAAATGGTTTATGTATATGTGAGTTCATGTACATGTGATGGTATGTGTATGTATGTGCTTTATTCGTATAAATCATTGTATGAGCATACTATTTGCTCATATAACTGATTTTTGTGTTTAGTTTGTTGTCCTTCCCCGCACCTCCGATGAGCATGGTTGGCTGCGTACGGTGCGAAAGACGTTCAATATAAATACATATTTGATTGTAGGAGTATATGCAGATGATTGCTTTAGATTGTATGAGTATATTTATACACTAAGGGGAAATGTATGGAGCGTTGAGCGCGCTGCGCTACGAACCCGGCCACCCGAGTTCGATTCCTGCCCACGGCCAACACCAGTGACGATTATCTGAAAAAGTCCTGGGCCTCCCCTAGGTCGACTCAGTCTCAAATGAGTACCTCGTGCGGTGTGTAAACGTTGCCACTAGGGAGACAAAGGCGACCGGGAGTGGTGTTGGCCACCCATCCCCTCGTGTACCATTCCGGCCTTCATAGGTGCTACTTGCAAACAGCACTTGCCCCAACAGTCTGTTGCAGGCTATACGGGGGATCTTTGTCTTTGTCTGTGGGGAAATTTGTTTTTGTACAAACATTTCTGTTTTCAGTGACCTCAGCTTAAGGATAAACTACAAACACTGCATTGTCTTTTCACAAAGGACCTCAGATAGCTTGTGCTACAAGTTCAGACCATTGTAGATTCTAATTGGATTCACCAGGAAGGAAAGGAGAACAGCTGTAAACACTCAACGTTCAGACGCGTATTTTATTATTCCGCTTGTTTATCCAGGAAATGTCGCACTGAGTCTCATGGATCTTTTTCAGCAAAGTTTAGCAATAGAGGACGATGTTGCTGCTGCTGCTGTGTGATCCAAATTGAGTAATTTTGCAGGAAATGCTGGAAGGAGACCCGTACAGAACAGGGGAAGAACCACACGAACTCCACACAGGAAGGCGCCCGAGTCAGGAATCGATCCCAGGCCTTGCTTGCTGTGAAGCACAATTGTTGCCACTCGGCCAACCTGCCACCCAAATGGCCTCACCGTAGAGGAGCGTAACATTCACAGAGATAAGCGCACGTACAAATGTACGTTGAACTTCGTCCGCACCGTACGTAGCCAACCACGCTCATCGGAAGAAAAAAAACACAAACGTGGAAATGTCAAGTTTAAGTTTCATGATAATTGTTTTTTTACCCTTCTATCTGGCAACAAAACTGACACATTTTTTACAAGGAGTCATGTTTGCATCGACCACAATACCTGCGGTCATAATTCAAACAAAAACATAACTCTGATAATATATGCACTGTCCTTGAAGTTGATTTGTCCACACCCGAGACAGCTTTCCTTAGAGCCTAGTCTCACATGGGTTGGACCAGATGACGCCAAAAGGCGCACAACTCAAAGACAATGCACCATCAGAGTATGAGAGCTCGGGTTAAGCATTTACACCATTGGAACCTCATTTGCCAGTAAAAAATATGATACTTGGTTTTTTTACCCTTCTATCTGGCAACAAAACTGACACCTTTTTTTACAAGGAGTCATGTTTGCATGTAAAATATATATATATACATGAAAATTCAACGTCATATTTCTATCTGTGACTCAATACCACCAACGGAGATGAGCAACCCCCCCCCCCCCCATGTTAATTTGACCTTGAAGACACTGTTACTTCGTTGCTATAGAGCCAACTCGAAGTGAGCACGAGTGTTGCCCTGATCCTTCTGGGAACGCCACTCGATGGACAACGTGCGTCGGTTTTGAAAGGTGACATTTGCACGTTGAACCGCCCGAATGTTTGAAGGCGAGGACCCATTTCTGTTAGAAGTGCACCGATTGAATTAATGCTGCTGAAATGACGCACTGCCGCAAAAGCCTTGTAACTGATAGCACGTGTAAAACATTATTCGTGTAATTGTGGAGAAACATTAATAATGGGATAGGAAGCGGCATCCCCTTCTTTACGTCGTTAATTATAATCCCGATTACAGCGGTCAATTGTGGTTACGTCACAATGTTAGTGGACTAGCTTGGGCAGTTCTATCTGTTGAACCTGTAAGATGACGCAGAATTGAGGGCAAGAATTGATTGAAAACTAATTTATTTTGATTTAAAACTCATTTCTTGAGAACTGCTTTCTGTGTTTAGTTTGCTTTCCTTCCCCAGCACCTCCGATTAGTACGTATGGTGCGAAATAAGTTGCAATGCACTGTACAGACAAGAATATCTCTAAAACTTTATAAACGGGGTGTGCGTGGCCAACCTGAGCACATACTTGTTCTCTGTAATTGAATAAATTGGAGATAATTTATTTTACTTTTTTATTTTTACAAAAAAACTATGCACAATTCAAAAGAAGTTCTATATCCATACAAATGCATGAAAACGTACTATTGTTCAACTCTAATCTTGAGGCTCAGAATTCACGAACATTATAAAAGTAGAATTTAAAAAAAATCTCTCGCATGCTGACATTTAATAATCAACTGCAGACATAAGGAGCCATTTTCTTTATGGGCATCATTTTCAGTGTGAGACACATGTGTGTGGCTGCATTCCAGTAGCTGCTTGCCGTGAAATCAATAGCTCGCTCAGAGGTTGTAAATCAAGGGCCATGGTGAGACATTTTAAGTTCATACACTCCTAATTGACTTTCAACCACTACGGCGCCGTATAATTTAAACGTATACGAAATACATTTAAGTAATTTACATTGCAAACTGTGCCAACGTCATTACCAGCTTGTAAAATGGCCGCTGTTGATGTTTCGAGCAGGAAAACGGTGTCATTAATTCCTCAGCGCATGCATCCAGGTGGCTACCATTTGTTTTGGCTCGATGGGCGTGCGCGTGCTTCACTGGTGTTGGTCGATAGTGTTGGGTTTGGTGCTGAGGTTTGTGCAAAATGTCTACGGTGGTTGTCCATTGGACAGCCTGGTCTCTGGCATATTAATGTGGAGGTTCTACCGCCAATTGTAGACGAGCATCGCTCCTGGCTTGTTTGAGCAGGCCCTAAATGCACACGTTGGCTCCATGATTTCCTGATCCACCAACCTTCCCCCCCCCAGCCCCCCCTGAAAGCTGACAGAATTATAAGCATGCGAGACAACACCCATTAATCAAAATCATTAGGATTATTACACTTGTTGTGGATTATGAAAGTTTTGTTAAGATTTATTTGAATGTTTGTGTGAACACGTGTGTTTTTTTGGTTGTCCTGTTTAGCATCTTGAAATCCTCTTGTATAATACAATTATTGTCATTTTCTTATGTTGTTTATATTCAAGACTGCCATATACACGGATGCTAATATAAATTAGCACTACCCGAATGCATATCTGCGCAAGGAAACACCCTCTCATCTTGAGTGTCTATCCTCCTCTATTCGTCGTATCACTTGTTTGTCTGATCTATCTGTGTTTTTAATTAAGATTGTCTGTCAATGTGTCTCTCCGTGTGTTTGTGTGCATGTCTGCCTCATTGTGTGTGTTTACATATAACGGTCACGCAGTGGTTAGCACACTGCGCTATGAACCCGGCGACCAGAATTCGATTCCCGCTCACAACCAAAAACAGTGGCGAATATATAAAACGGTGCTGGGCCGCCTCTTGGTCGACTCAGCCTCAAATGAGTACCTGGTGTGGCGTGTAAACACCGGCACTGGGGAGACAAAGGTGACCGGCGTGGTGCTGGCCACCCACCTTCCCGTGTGCCGTGCCGGCCTTCATAGGTGCTCGTTAACAGCACTTGCCCCAACAGCCTGTTATGCCTATACGGGGGACATTTGCCTTTGATATCACCTTCCCACCTCTTGCCCTGCCTATCTCCTCCCTTTCTCTCAACCACTGCCTCCCCCCCTACATCTCTCCTTTCCTATCTCTTGAACTCATACCTCCAACATTCCCATGCAAACATTATTTCCTTGAATCCATTTTTACCATATGTTGCCATCTAAACCTCCCCACTTTCATTTTCATGCATGGGCTTGCTAAATAGCATGACCTTATAGATCCGCCGACCGTAGCATTTCGCAGACACACACAACACGGAAAACCTAATTACACAGCTGCATCACTGTGAGTGGTGTTTGCTCAAGCACATTACAGAGCCCCTCATTTGTTACATGGCTCGCGTGTTTGACTTTTGAAAGATACATTTTTAATAAAAACATAAAAAATATTTTTCCCAATTTTATCCCGATGTGTGCTGTCGTCACATCGTGATGCCACCACATTTCGAAACATGCATTTGGAGTATTAGGGCTGCTATAAATGTCCACGCGATAAGCGACTTCGTTGAGCCGTAATTTGTGACCAAGTCGTTTCTGAAACACATTCCTGCGGAGAGAGCTGGTAGGAACGCTGGGTTGCTCGGTCAATGGCCAGGGTCAATGGCGGCGTGGTGTATTCCGCAAATATGGCCGACTGTAAGGGCGGGCACAAGCCGGCGTGAGTAGGTTAAACGTTGAGTTTTATAAGGGCACCACGGGGTGACCAGCCCCTCCCCACCCAGCCCCACCCCTCCCACCCCCCACCCAGCCCCTCCCCACCCAGCCCCTCTCCACCCAGCCCCACCCCTTTCATTTTTGGATGCACGACGGATGGACGGACGGACACAATAATCCCCTGTGGGCTGGTGTAAGCAGGAGGTTCCTACCAGTAAAAGAGCTATTTAGCTCAGTGGGTTTTACCTGGTAAAATAAAAAATGCTTTAAGTTTAGTTCGTGAGACGAAGGTTCTGGTAGGATCTCTTATAGAGCAGTGCGACCATTCGGATATCACAGCTACTTTTGAGATCCTTTAAAGTGACTTCTATAAGATACCAACCTATGCAACATATTCAATGAAAACTCACAAGGTAGGTATTAATCGTGAATATATTCCCGTCTTTCTTGAACGTTTTGTTTATAAGTTCTGCTCTTTTTATCCACCTAATAGTATCTTCACTGTGGGTGTCAAAAAGGCAGTGAGAATGTGGAGGTAGAACAGGACTTTGTTTAGGTGATACTGTAGGACCCCTATTAACGACGGTAATTGGTTGCATGAAACCGGTGGTTAATTGATTTGGTTGTTAAGCGAATATAGGAAATACATGTTACAGGCTTAATTCGTTCCGACAGCATCAAAAGTTCGCGCTTTCACCCAAAATACTTACTTTATAATATTTAAACAATGGATATTAATAGATAGAGACACTAACAACATTATAAACACAGTCTGTAGAGAAACATGCTTAATCAATGCATTCATTCATATCTATTGCAGCTACAACAGCCCGTCATTAACTTGGGAATGAACGGTAAGCAAACACACTGGGATGTATGGAGGCGCGACTCTACAGAACACTATACACTACTATACTATACACTATACACTAATATACACTACACTACTATACACTACACTACTATACACTACACTATACACTACACTATACACTACGTTACTATACACTATACACTAATATACACTACACTACTATACACTACACTACTATACACTACACTATACACTACACTATACACTACACTACTATACACTACACTATACACTACACTATACACTACACTACTATACACTATACACTAATATACACTACACTACTATACACTACACTATACACTACACTATACACTATAAACTACTATACACTACACTACTATACACTACACTACTATACACTACACTATACACTACACTACTATACACTATACACTAATATATACTACACTACTATACACTACACTACTATACACTACACTATACACTACACTATACACTACGTTACTATACACTATACACTAATATACACTACACTACTATACACTACACTACTATACACTACACTATACACTACACTATACACTACACTACTATACACTACACTATACACTACACTATACACTACACTACTATACACTATACACTAATATACACTACACTACTATACACTACACTATACACTACACTATACACTACACTACTATACACTAATATACACTATACACTACACTACTATACACTACACTACTATACACTACACTATACACTACACTACTATACACTATACACTAATATATACTACACTACTATACACTACACTACTATACACTACACTATACACTATAAACTACTATACACTACACTACTATACACTACACTACTATACACTACACTACTATACACTACACTACTATACACTACACTACTATACACTACACTATACACTACGCTACTATACACTATAAACTACTATACACTACACTACTATGCACTACACTACTATACACTATACTATACACTACACTATACACTACGCTACTATACACTACGCTACTATACACTATAAACTACTATACACTACACTACATGCAATACACTACTATACACTACACTATACACTACACTATACACTACACATTGGCCTCTATGGAGGCCCGTCGTTCAGCGATTAGTCGTTAACAGGGGTTCTACTGTACTATGCATAATATAGGGAGTTGCGCAAAAGTGATGAATTAACAAATAGCATTAGCAGAGCATAATTTTACGGGCTTCATGAATAGATTAGAAACTAAAATATATAATGATTGAGTTTAGCAAATGTCAAAGTATGTCCATGCTCGAATGCGTGTTTGATGGGACTCATATCTGTTGGCAGTCTTGAGCTCTTTTGTGAACATTCCACATTATTAGGACAAGAACACGCGCTCATACAAACTCGACGAGTCTCCCTGCTCAAACTAGGAACGTGGTGGCACTCATCTGCATTGCCAACCTTCAGTCAGTGGCAGAACATCCACATTGCTATGGCAGGGACCAGTTTTCCCACAAAACGGTACCTATTTTATCATCCCAAAATATATGATGGGCTAAGTTGACCGGCCACCACTGTTTTAGTTGTAAATGTTTCCAATTTCAAGCCGAACCCTCGGATTACAATTTCATCATCATCATCAGCAGCGATATAAATCTGCTGCTGTATGAAGGACTCCCCACACTATTACCATCCTGCATGGTTTCGCGATGGCATGATCCATCTCGCTCCTGCACGTGGCCTCATCGCCACATCTCCATGGTGATTTTCCACTCAGGTTTGGTCCCCTGGCAGACATTCCATCAACAGCATTGTAAATCGACCGTCATCCCTTCGAGTGATATATCCTTACCTACTTTTTTTTCCTAAAGTCATGATTTCTCTCATTTGCATTTGCTCTCAAATCTTCAGGGATGTGCAATGCTGACGCTTATGCGTCACAGCAGAAAGACCCTGGTTTTGATTCCCGACTCTTTCTGTTACGAGTTTGCATGTTTTCCCCCGTGTTTTGCGTGGGTTTCCTCCAGGTTCACCAGGTTAGTTTAATCCAATGGCTAAAATGAACATATTTTGTAACTGACATTGGACAAATCATCCCAATGCTGAAAAGATACCCGTATATTGCGATTACACGTAAAAACACAATCCCCCACTGCATAAACTTGGAAGGACCCTTCTGAAAGTCTTAACACTCAGTGAGGCTTTGTTGGATAAAACAAGCGTAAGAAATTACATAAATAAACTATAAACTATTTTTATTTTACCAGGTAAGGCCCACTGAGCTATATAGCTCTTGTTCAGAAGCGACCTGGCCACAAATGATAGCTCAACTAAGTGGCTTGTCACCTGGAAATGTATAGCAGGCAAATACACGAAATGCACGTTGATTCTAAATGTGGAGGGAAAAACCGGAGGACCTGGAGACAAACCCACGC
This sequence comes from Lampetra fluviatilis, assembly GCF_964198595.1. Classification (NCBI taxonomy): domain Eukaryota; kingdom Metazoa; phylum Chordata; class Hyperoartia; order Petromyzontiformes; family Petromyzontidae; genus Lampetra; species Lampetra fluviatilis. The sequence continues at coordinate 4,102,495 of NC_136295.1, read as the reverse complement.
GATTATGAATGTGTTACACATTCTGTTCCTCAGTTCACTTCAAATAATCCTCCCCTTCATGGGTCTTTGCGTTCGTTTCCATTTTCTTTGCTCGAATTTCGTCGTCAGAGAAACGATCAAGTAATGTTAGAGGGGAGGCTTAGAGCCGTGCTGAATATAAATACGAGCAAAGAAAACGTCGGGCGCAACAGATTTCCTCGACAACTAGAACCATCTGTGGAAGGGACTCAATCATTCAAATAAAGACTTGGAATCAGAGGTATTAAACAACAGTGATGAGCAAGGGCAGTTTGGAATGCCTTTGGAAAGCTGAACTTGATAATGAAGAGAACGTACCATTATGTCTAAAATACTCTACACCTCGGCTTTCACGACCAATATGACGTGCTATTATTATTTTTTGCGTCAGATCGTGTGGGTACAATGCTAATTAGAGATATATAGAAAGAGATTTATAGCTCCGCCATATAGACTTTAACGGACTGTTGAGGCAAGCGCTGTTAGCAAGCACATGAATAGCATCGACACAGCACACGGACGGGGTGGGTGACCAACACCACACGCGGCCGCCTTTGTCTCCCCAATGCTGATGTTTTTACACACCGTAATGGGAACTAATTTAAGGCTGAGTCGACCGAGGGGAAGTTCAGATATTTGTCACCGATGTTGGCTGTGAGCTGGAATTAAACTCGGATGGCCGGATAAAGGGCCGTCCATAAATGACGTCACGCGATTTTGGCCGATGTATTACCCCCCCTCACCCTCGTCACACGGCGTCACAAAAATTCAGACCTCCCTCAAATATGACGTCACAAAGCTCTGCCCCCCCCCAAACCATAATTCCATTTTTTTTTAATAAAACATGTTTCAAATCACTTTAAACTATTGTCATTGTAGTGCGTATTTAATGTGGCGCTGCACTCTGATGTTGTACGAAAAAACACGTATACAAATTAGGCATTGGAATGCTGAAATTTAGCATAAAATTCACTTGAAAATATTCAACGTCTAACTGAAACTGCAGATGTTCAGAATATTAAATTTAAATTCTCTTATAATTATAAAATATTAAAAGTAATTATAACTATACTCTTAGGTTTTTCGGCAATTATAACTATAAAAAATACTTGAAACTTTGTAGTAGAACGAAGCAAAATGGAGAGTACAATTATAACAATCACATATTCATTACACAGAATGAAAAGCCCTGGTAGAATCATTAAAATCTAAATGTTTAACAACAATCATTAAAAAAGATTCTCCATACTCCCATGGAGAAGCAAAATGATCCTTCATGGAATAAATAAAAAGTGACCTTAGTAAATTTAAATAATCAAATAGTTAATAGTGAAAAATAATCAAAATTAGTGTTGCTATATCAATTCTATTGTTTAGATTTATTTAAAGTTGCGCATTTTGATGTGACGTCACATTTCTCAAACCCTCCCTCCCCCCTCGTCGAACATCGTCACAAATGTCTGACCCTCCCCCCCCCCTAGGTGTGTGACGTCATTTATGGACGGCATCTTAGTAGCGAAGCACGCTAACCACTGCGCCACCACTCCCTGCAATTAGAGCTCCAATAAACCCTCCACCAGCCGACACGGCCAAACAAAGCGAGTGGCCACGTGAACGAGTTTTCCAATTGATCTTTTTTTGTTCATCGTAAACCGGCAATGTTGAAAAGCAAGCAGGTTTTGTCCTTTGCAAACGACGTTTTGCTGGAGATTAGGACCAGCATCGTCAGGTATTATAGCAAGACCACAGAGCTGAGCTAACAGACGACTTAACCCTAAAACTTGTTTTGATTTATGCCTAAATTAAAAAAAGATGGTTTAATGCCTATTCCCTATTAGGACATGTGGATGTTATGTTGTACAGTACATACATATATAATTATGTTTTTAGAATTCCTCCGAGACCTATTTTGCAATAAATGAGATGTTATTGGAAAGATTATGATACATTGTTTATAAATACGTATCAATGAATAAATAAAGAGGAGGCAGGAAATATGATAACTAAATGACATTTGACCTGATAATTCGGATAATTCGGTCCCGACGCTGTTTGTATACTCCACCATTCAAAATAGGCTGGCGTGTGACGTGGGGCCCAGATTCGAACTCGTACAACGGATAGGTGGAAACCCGGCGTGGGACGATGTCCTGCAAACGTGCGCTGCGAAAGGATAAAATTAATCCGCGACAGAATTAATGATAAATTATGCTCATGATTAGGCCCATATATGGAGTAACGGGGTGCAACTTTGCTCAAATAAGGAATGCTGGAACGGGAATCGACGTGTTTTTAACGATTCAATGCTCGATTCAACGGGAATCGACCGATTTTTAATTATACAAAGCTTGACCCACGCTTGATCAATGTTCGAACACATAGGTACAGGCATTCGAAATATCATAGCCATGCTCGATTCGTGCTCGATCCTTACTAAATCGGAGCTCGATTCGTGGTCGATCGGAGCTCGATCCGTGTTCGATCAGAGCTCGATTCGTGCTCGATCCTTGCTTAATTGAGCACGGATCGAGCTCAGATCAAGCTCAATATTTCGAATACCTGTGCCTATGTGTTCGAGCATGGATAACAGCACTTGCCCCTACAGTCTGTTAAGGCTATATGGGGGATCTTTATCTTTGAGCATGGATCAAGCTTGGATATTTTGAGTACAATTTTTTTACATCGTGAAAATAATTCCCGTCAAATGATTTGGGGATCGAAATCACTATATGTGGATGCTGATTGGCTTCCTTCTACGTTAACATAATGTATTATTCGTTCAGTCCTGGGTTCATTTTATCCTGTTACAGCACGTCTCTTCCGACGGAAGTATGCCTAGCGTACTACAACTGTCAAGAGAATGCCTTTCACACCAACAATCGGTATTTCCCAGCTCAAACGATAGTTGCTATCCTGCGCGTTGCCTGCAATCCAGCGCTGTGGAGGCGAGGAATCGGTGGATCATACAAATGTTGGGAAACTCCATTCACTTGGACGTCGAGGGGGAGCCCACACACTGCCTGGCTCGCAGAAAACGTGGACTGGCCTGACTGTGTGCGATAGAGTGTTTCCCCCTCGCACGCCGTGGGTTTTCTCCAGGTCCTCCGGTTTCCTCCCCCATCTAAACACTCATGCATTGGCTGATAGCACCTTAATAGACTTAGAGAACCGCATAGTTGTTGGTGCCGGGTCACCACGTGGCTGACGCATTCTGCTTGTTCTGTGGTTCCGAGTGCGGCTCAAGTAGTTTTACCCACTTCAAGAGTGAGTGAATACTGTGCAGCCCTTCACAAGTTGAAATTATTATTATTAACTGCCACTTTTCCGCAACTGTTACAATTGCCACGGGAACTCACTTTTAAACTTAGTGTTTGTTTTTGGGGGAGTGGGTGTGTGTTTGTGCTGTTAGTCGATGATTAGTTTTGGATTTGGTGTTTGGAGGTCGTACAGATTTTCTCTGGTGGTTTCCCAGTGGACAGCCTGTACAGCTATAGAAATGTGGAAGTTATATCACAGATAGGCATCACTCCTGGCTTGCTTCAGCAGGGAGGCACTGAATGGCTCTTTGGGGGTATCAGCTCATAGTTTTGTGGATGGGTGGCGAATTCACAAGTTGTCTTCATCATTTCATGATCTGTCAACCCCATTTTCGTGTGACTGGATTATAGACTCGTGGTACAACAGCACCCATGAATCAAATTAATTCGGGTTATTTTTTAAAATGTTTTTGACGTCAGCTTGTTTTTGTCCTTTCACACCACAGCTGCCAAACACTGCCACTTTTTCTAAACGCTTTTTAGCTGCCCTCGCGATCCTACTTTTTAAATTGTCCCACACTAAATGTTGTGCTGTCGTGTTGTTATTTGGTTATCATTACAATACGATAATTATTCGACGATGAGAAACCCACCACGATCACCGAAAAATAGTACAGGTCGGAAAATCATGCATTTCAAACGACACACAGAAACGTGTGAAATTACCATTCGTAAAATGCATCAAATTAAACTAATTACATCGCCAAGGGGTGATATAAACGTCTTCATAGTTGACGTTTAACAGGCTTCCCACGAGTGTTTGATATGCAGGGAAATAATATACAATATGGTTTAGTAGAAAAGTGGTTTGCACACTGCGCTATGAACCCGGAGACCCCAGTTCGAATCCCAGCGAGTGATTTTAGAACATAAGTAGAAAGAATGATATCGCAACATACCCCCATGGCCGATATAGCTCGGGGCAGCCTTCATCCATTAGTGGATTGAGAATGAAATTTCGATTTAAAGCTTTCGTGACTGCAGGGATGCATCGTCTCGGTTTTTTTCGGTAAAGTCACGTAGAAGGAAAATAATAAAATAATGAAAATAAAATTTTATTTTATAATGTTTTATTTTTATTATTTCATTATTTTCCTTCTACGTGACTTTACCGAAAGAACCAAGAAGAAAAAAAAAGGATTGAGAATGGTCAGAAATTAAAACTGCGGAGAAGGAATTCAAAATACACAGATGAGCCTCAGAAGGAGAAAGAGGCGAGATGGATGCATGGGATTGTAAAAGTGTGGAAATGTGGGAGATGACAAAGGTGAATCGGCAGAGGAGCCAACAACAGCTTTATGGCTTGGACAATTGATGTTTGTGGGAACATCCCTGCTATTCCCAGGTCTGGCACGGAGCCAACATTTCCTAAGCCAGAATACCAAAAATACATAGCAAGACTTATGCACGCTCATAAAAATATTGCTGGCAGGTGTTAAAGTATCCTCGGGCCAGCATCTGCTGCAACGGTTTTCTGTTTTGTCTTATTTACCGCAGCGCCAATTCGGTGCTTGCTTGCGGGGTCTAAGTGGTCATACCCATACCTCAGCACTCCTTTTGATGAGTATTGTCATACAGCTATATGGCCAGTCTTGGACTCCTTCACCAACCCACACTGCTCAGCGGGTTGAAGAATGGTGAAACAACCACCATGTCTGACGCAACATAAGGAGGCCTTTATCCAGAAAGTGGACGGACAAGGAGCTGTGAATGAGTACAATTTATTTTGCTGACTGTTATCCCCCTCATGTGCATGGATTTTCTTCAGGTATTCCGTCGATAAAGAAGGTACAAACAGACCAACAGATGAGTGTACAACCCTCATGAAAGTCATGAGCCTCTTGAGGCTTTGCTGGATCACGAGTACCAGACTGGGTTATATTGCAGACATCTTCTTGGTTCTTGGTTCTTTCGGTAAAGTCACGTGACTTCTTTCTTTCGGTAAAGTCATGTGACTTTACCGAAAGAACCAAGAAGATTAATCCCTGCAGTCACGAAAGCTTTAAATCAAAATTAATATTGCAGACAATTAGGTTTAAAAAATGTGATTCAGTAAAAACAACTTTCCAAATGTGCGTGCTTTTCTTTGTTGGCTCTGCTCTGGAAATGCAGCTCTTTTGGGCTCTTCTGTTCAGAGGTTTGAGTGCTATTTACTCCAATATTTATCTGGCAGCCAGATAGTTGAAATAGCTGTCCTAGAATTAATTATGGTAATTTTCATCTCTTTTTTTAATCCACTGCTGTATGAAGGCCTCCCTGTACCATATCGGTCATAGGGTTTTTTTATACCATACTTCACCACGCAGGTCAGAATGGATTGGTGAAGTTGATTTTTGGAGGAACAGCCAAGATTAGTTCAGATGCAACTCACTATGGCTGGGAATAAAACTCAGGTTGCCAGGTTCATACGTTGCGCAGAATGCCAACGACTGCGCCGCTGTTCGTGTTGGTGGAGGAAGTCTCCTGATTATTCACAAACCAGGTCCTCTGAAGTTTTACAACGTGTTGTTCCTTGCTTCCGTCGAATCTAATTTTGAGCATTTTATCACCTCCGTCTTTATTTTTAAAGCCCATTACCAGCGGAATGGTGCTGTTTTGTGCGGCATTGTTTTCGTCCCAGTGACATCAGCTGCCACACAATTTTCCGTAGAGACGAGAAAAATCGACATGCGTTGCCACGTGCTAAAAGCAGCCTGGGTTTTGTTTCCATGTTCTGGCCGCGCCTGCCCACCAACCCACACACACATCTGGTCACAGCCATTGCGATTAGCACTCTCGAGCCCTATGCACGGCTTTAAACTTCGGACAGACCACCACGACTTTCTCTCGCGACCGCAATCCCAGCGGTAGTGCCTTAGTGTTTTCCTCCCGCACACCCACAGCTAACAACGGTGCTTCATATTAGCCAATTTACGCAGATTACCTGTCGATTTTGCTGATAAAATGACGACCGAATTGTGAGAAGTCAACATCGGGTGGCGCTCATCTCCCGTTTACAGCCCCAAAACCAGTGGTGGAAATTCCACATTTCTGTGGTAGGGGGTGAGTCCATCCAGAGGGCACCTGCCATTGACTTTGAGGAAAAGTGATCGTGATTGTATCGAATCCAGAGAGATAAAGGGCTGAGTTGACCCCAAACAGAGATCTACACTTGACCTTGCAAACTGCACACTCTCTTGATGTGCCACCAGCAATGATATGCATGTGAAACTGAGAGTAATTGGTTAAACTATTCATGGATGGATACCTCATTTAATTTACTACTTTACTCTCATTATTCAGTTGATGCACCATCACAAAATACGTTAACATGCAATTTACCCTAAAAAAAACTTTGTGGTGGTGAATGTCAATGAATCAATTAATATACCTTTAGCTAGAAAGAAATTGATATAGTGACATTATTGTCCTTCTATCAAGGTTGATTCGTGCAGGGAAGGGGCTCATAACAAACATAATGATTGAAGTTGTAAATGAGACAAGTTTATGCATTTCTTTAACCCTTTCCGGTTCTGAGATATCTGTAAGTTGCAGGGTGGGTCCCGTTCACTGCTAAATCTCTGAATGTGCAAGCGGTCAGCGTTTTTTTTATTGAGAGAGGCATAGCGCCGTTGTTTTCAAAGACATTGTACTCACCGCAGAGAACTGTAGTGACACGACCGCACTCTATGAGAGCTGGCGCCAAACTGTGCCACACGCCCCACCGCATGGCCTTGTGGGAGCAGTGGCATGTCTTCAGGTCAGAAAATGTACTGATAAAGTAATTTTTCACGTACGTCATCAGAACGGAATCGGAAGAAAAACTGATGACGTACACTTACATCATCCGAATGGGAAAGGGTCAATTGAGGGGCATTATTAAAGAGATGGACAGTGGGAGAACATTCCAACGTGGGGCAGTGCCAGGGAGGAAGGGGAAAGTGCTGTGACCTGCAGTGTGCTGTTTGAACACAGTGTGGTTGAGCTTAAACGGTTAGCATGGTTGAACGCTTCCTCAACGTGGGTGGGGGAATCAATAAATACAATTCATGGGAACAGTCGCCGTGGTAGTCGTGATAAAAAGAGTCATTAGGAGCTGAATGAGCACTCTGTGAGTTAGCGAGCGACTGAAGTGAGCCAGTCTATTATTTCAATTGCGGCGAGGTAGGAACTGGGTGTTCAACCGCATGATGTGATGGCGAATTATTTGGTGATGCTGTTTTGGCAGTGGTGCACAAACACAACAACAACACGTACAACACACTCGTCAAGAACACTGCTTTGAAAGAAAAAAAACGAAAAACAATCGATGACGATTCGGGCAATGGCCCTTCATTTACATTGCTTATTTTTGTTCTTGAAATATATTTGTGATGACACTTTTTAAACAAATATACAGACCAGCTGCCAATGTTATACTCTGCTGGCACTTGCGCTATTGGGGTTCTCGATTGTGAGCACCAGCTGTGCAGACAGAGTCTGCTTCCAGACGGGTGCAGGTGCTGCGCATGAGGTACGGTGTGGTAGAGCGTGCGGTCGTTTCGAGCCAGCTGTTATTTCTCTGGGGGAATGTTTAATGTCCCACAGCAAGCGGACTAAGTACACATAAAAGACGTGCATACTGACTGTAGGTGCGCCAAATGCTATCCAGAAGGGTCCATATATTTGTAATACACAAGAGGTACAATTGTAAGTTGTCAAAGATGGCCGAGTGGCTCAGAGGTCAAAGAGCTGAGCTGGCATTGCCGAGTTCCTGAGATTGAATCCAGGCTGTGCGTGGCCTGTGACTACACTGGGTTCTCAGGTGAAGTGAAGCAAGTTGGTGGTCTCAGCCAATCCACCAATATATTGAGATTGGTTTTGTACTTAATTAAGTTAAATTCTGGGTCTGAAAATTAAATAACGGGTTGCTTGTCATGCATCGAACTTTACTCTCATATGCAGAGCATGTGTAGACGATATTTTAGCGGTAGCTCTCTAATGTCCTCTTCTGTGGGCCGTTCTATAACAAGAAAGGTCATGTCGCACTGCACTGTGGATTCTTAGTCTCATGACACGAGCAGCACAATCGGGACGACATTGGGGAAAAACAATTATCAAATAAATAGCAAGTCATCCATTTACCTGTTCACTTGTCAGCCTTTCAGATTAATGTTTTGATTGTTAACTTATCACCAACAGCAACGCCATGAAACTGCATCGCCCACTTTGCCCATGAGAGCCTCAATTGAAACTTGCAAAAAAAATCCCCCGTTGCCATTGGGAGAAAACGAGTTCTTCTGAAGAAATAAAATCCGCAACTGGGGATGGCACTCAAACGTCCACACAGACAGATCAGCTTCCTCCTAGCTGGGCTGCTTTCTACATGCCACGTGCCTCAAAACCCCTTCACATTGTCATATGTAAATCGTTGCGTGATCCATCACATCTGCCACTGAAGGGCATGTGCCTATTTAAGAGTTTGTGGGCATTGTCTGAAAGATTAGCATCATAGATACATACACGTGTATCTTATACGGTTGTAATGACGAAATTGTTAAGAGAGTGTGAACAACAAGCGGGAACACGTGGTTCAGAGAACCCATCAGAGACATCATATTGATGACTGTTGACGAAAGCAAGTGGGCTTGGGTAGGACACGTGGCCGATGGACTGGTGATGGGATGGCAGTCAGAGTAGTGAACACACCTGAGAAAAAACCACCACCGACGAGATGAGTGATGGGAGCAGCTCGTGTTGATTTTGGCATTGCTGTACCATGAGGGGTGGTGACAATGTGGGAAGGTGTCCTTCATCCAGGAGGGGAGAGACAATGGCTAATCATGGTGGGAGCATTTTCAACCTAGTTTTACAAATAGTTGTTGCGGTTCGACTCAACCCGCTAGGTTGAATAAAATTCGTTTCGCTCGGTGGGAAGTCAACAGCTGTTGTTCTGTGGAGAGACTGGCTGCTGCGGTCATGGGAATGTTCCAACATCTCCACTCGGGCTGCCAGCTGAGATGGGTGCATCCCCAATCGGCATTGCTCTTTGATCCTGCTTTGAATGACATTCCGTTTTGCGATCTTATCAGGACCATGTCAGGAAATGCAGAAATTTCCATTCAGAGTGCTCACACCGAGCAGCGTGACATTACATGGTCATGGAACATCCTCAGCAGATGATGTCGCAGAATGACCTAGAGAATCACTTTAATAAGATTTGTATACAACGTTAGATGGTATACCCTCCCTTAGATGTACTGTGAATATCGCTTTCATGGCCTTACCTATTCCTGCTGCAAGTTGTCTTTGGGATGTATTGTTTCGCAGACATTGTGGTGCCATCGTTTGAGAGAGTAGGCCACTGTGTGCTGGTCTTCTTGAATCTTCTGCCCAAACAAAGACAGGCCTTTGGCTCAGACTCTCTCCACCCTGTCGAGTGTTGAGGATTCTTCTTCATTTCACTGTTTGCCCCCCACCCCTCTCCTTCCCTCATCCATAATGGAGTGTTTTTGTTAGATCGGGTACATATATAAATGCGTCATTAAACCCACCAACACCCGACACAGCCGACTAGTAAGGGTTGTCACGTAACCAGAACGTGGCCAATTCTTCACTAGTACAGCACACCGGTGTGTTGCAGAGCCAAGCCACAACATTTACAATCCCTCTCCATAAGAAGTAAGTGTTATTTAAACAATGGTCAGCTAGTTTTGGAACATCTTTTGGCAAATCTGTATTCTTCACTAGTGTATCAAGTAATTTAAGCAACTCGTTAACTGGAACGCTAGTGAAAAGAGAGGTGATTTATTTAAACAAAAGGAAGGAGCACCAATGGGCTCTCCTTTATCTCCTGCTATAGCAAATCTGTACATGGAAAACTTTGAAACAAGAGCACTTGCCTCAAGTACATTAAAACCATATCTTCGGTTTAAATATGTTGATGCCACTTTGGTTGTCTGGCCACATGGTAAAGATACACTTAATGAATTTCTAAATCATCTCAATGCACAAAACCTGGCCATCCAGTTCACGATGAAAATGGAGGTGAATAACACACTCCCTTTCCTAGATATTTTGCTTGAACATGGCCTAAATGGCAAAATAACACAGCGGTTACCAAAAGGGAACGCACACTGATGCCTATCCAGCTCAGAAATCTTCTCTTATCAAGACGATCATACATCGGGCTAAAACAGTGTAAGATGGGGAAAGTCTAGGGAGAGAGATTAAACATGTTAAAGAAGCACTACGACAGAATGGCTACAATAATGCTCAAATTAACAGAGCATTGAATGCCAAATCACGATCGCAAAGCAACACTGCTGAAAGTGATCAGATTATTAAAACAATTAAAATACCATATATTGTATCTCAGGAGTAACTGACAAATTAGCCCTTGTTTTGCAAAAGCAAAACATTAAAGTAAGATTTGGTACAGTACACAAAATTAAAAAAAACTAGTATCTTGTACTAAAGAAGAATTACCTACATTATCAAGAGAAGGTGTATATCAGATTAATTGTTTATGTGGCAGATGCTATATTGAACAGACGGGACGTAACATCAGCGTAAGACTAAAAGAACAACAAAGAAATATTAAATTATCTCAAACACAACTGTCGGCAGTGGCAGAACATGCTTGCCAACAAGGCCACTCAATTGATTTTGATAACAGTGAAGTGTTGTGTAAAACGAATTATTACTGGCCAAGACTAATTAGAGAATCCATTGAAATTGAGAGAAATACAAATAACTTTAATCGCTCTGACAGCGACAGGCTTAGTGCGGCCTGGAAGCGTAGTATTAAATAATACATACTACAATTACAATTCCTTAGAAGGGAAACACATACTAATTAACTGATGACTAAAGTAGTATATAATTACAATAACCCCCCCCCTCAACCACCTCTGATTTCTGCACCTGATTGGGTATAGTGATTGGATGGTTCAGTTATTAAATAATACACATTGCAACTGATTACTAATCTACAACTGATTACTAATCATAACAATTAATTGATTACTAATCCATTATATAATTGCAATACCCCCCCCTCCACCTCTGATCTCTGCACCTGATTGGGTATAGTGATTGGATGGTTCAGTTATTACTAATCATAACAATTAACTGATTATTAATTCATTATATAATTACAATACCCCCCCCCCCTCCACCACCTCTGATTTCTGCACCTGATTGGGTATAGTGATGGGATGGTTCAGTTATTAAATAATACACATTACAACTGATTACTAATCTACAACTGATTTACTAATCATAACAATTAATTGATTACTAATCCATTATATAATTGCAAAACCCCCCCTCCACCTCTGATCTCTGCACCTGATTGGGGTAATTGATGACGTCACCTTGCTGCTCTATTTAAGACCGGGAGCAGGTGGAGGGTTTCACGATTATGGCAAATCGCCCGATAATGTTGGATGTAATTACCAGCGAAACGTCGTGCTACTCAAAAATTGAAAATGTTGTGGATTCCCTCTTCAACATACCGGTGGGCTAAAGTAGTGAACTATTTGTCTTTTGTCAACGCGACACATTTTTTGCTGATTGGCCGTGTCGGATGGTGGAGGGTTGCGACACATTTATAAATAACGCGATCTGACCCAAAAGCCTTTACTGTATTATGAATAATATAGGTCGCGAAAGCTTAGGTGTTAAACTATTCTATGTACTGTTTACAAAGTGTGTTCACAAATCCACACCGAGAAACACGATGATTGACAGAGGGGTGTAAATAATTTTTTCGATAGTGTATGTAAATAGAGGTACTGCAGGTAAGTAGTTTTCACTTTTAAAGGCGACATAGTTTAACAAGACAACACTTGCCACCATCCTTCAAACCCATTGGTGAAAAAGAGCAAAGTTTTTGTTTACATTATAATATAATGTTTATGCGAGAGCCGGGGTTACGCCATAAGGTTCAGTTGATGGTCTTAGTCCAGACACGAATTTAACATGTAGGCTTTCGCAACCAATATCATCCATAATAGAGGTTTTTTTTGGGTTAGATCGCGGAAATATAAATGTGTCGTTAAATCCGCCACCACCTGACACAGCACAGCCAATTAGTAAGGTTTGTCACCTAATCAGAACATGCCAATTCGTTACTAGCACAGCACACTGGTGTGTTGAGAGCAAATCCACAACATTTAGTCCAGGCACCAATGATTGCACAAAAATGTCTATTATATTATTACATTTGGTTTTGCATTTAATATGGCAAAATTTCAGCTCAGAGCATTAAAATATTAGTTTCATTATCACGTGATGAACGTTTCTTTCCGTAGCAGGGTGGGTGGGAAAGAGCTGCCCCCTAATGTGGGGAAGGGGGCGCACTTGAAGATATTTCAAAAGCAGTTCTTTACCGTCCTGTAACTCCTTTCAGCAACAATTTGCAGGGGTGGCGGGGGAGGGGGGAGCCCAGCTGACAGTTGCAATTGTATTTTGACGTCTTGTCATGTACGTATGAACAAGTATGTATACGTTTAACTCTCGCAACAAGCAGAGAGAGATAGAACAGGCCTGGAAGATGGCCCTAGAATGACCGCTGACTAACCCCTTCAATAGACATGTTAATATGCAGCACACATAGAGCACATTTTGTATATGTCCCACAAAGGGTGTTAATTGGATGTCAATCAAACTAAACTGTTTAGTCCCCAGAGCGTGGGATATGCTGAATGAAGTGACACAGTACATTTGGTGTGATGGTTTTTGTGTGTCTGTAGTCATTGGTTACTAAGCTGAGCAAATCTACCTTTTTATACTTGCGCGTGCAGTTTAATCACAGGCAACTGCCCGTATTCAGACCTGGGATCTCATCGAATGCCGGCTCGGTGCTCGGAGATGGCATTAGCCCCCCCCCCCCAGCCATCCGAGCACTTTTCCTATCACAATCTCTCCCCTTCCTGATTAGATCGACATTCTTTGTTTTTTTTCGGTAAAGTCACGTATAAAGATAAAATAATAAATTTAATTATCTTTATACGTGACTTTACCGAAAAAAACAAAGAATAATTCCTGCAGTCACGAAAGCTCCAAAATTAAGATAGGTCGACATTGTTTTCTTTCTGCCACATTCTATTCCAAACTTCCAAGTCGCTTACCCAATCTGACCTATACGATTCCTCGTGTATCCTTCCGGCACCCGACGAGGCCTCCCAGAGGTCGTGGGGGTGGGGGTAGTGGGAGAGGGGGCACAAGGGGCAATTATCCTTGGGGCTCACACACAACAAGTATAACCCGTAAAAACAAAGGTTTTCACTATAAATCCTTTATATGCGTGGCGGCTAGAGTCCTCTCGTCCTCTGGCTTGAGATGGCTGCCACCTATGGGTCAGATGATTGCATGGCACCATTAAGCAATTGGTAATTAAATATCATTTTTTTTCCCTAAAAAGTGTAAAATTTTGGGAAAATGTTTTCACGAAAATTAATTGTCACGCACAACGAGTCTGTGTGGAAAATGTCAGCTCGATTGGATCACGGGAAGTGGGTTAAAAAACGACCGAAAGATTTGCACGGTCGTAAGCGTGCAAGCAAGCAAGTGAACTTAATATAAAGGATTTCAATAGAGGGCCCTCACACTGGGCCTGTTTTTTGTTTCTGTTGCACGTGAACAAGGGGGCCCCACGTGGCATTCTGCATTGGGTTTCAAGGGACCTCTTGGGCAGCCTGTGAGTCAATGCTCAATGGCCAGACACTTATTTTCTCACAGCTTCGTTGGAAGTCACCTGCCTTAGTTTTGCACGAGGAAGCAATGAACTCTGGTTATAATGTGAGATTGTAGCGTTGGTGGCTTCAAGAGCTCAGTCTCAGCTTCTATCCCTGCCTAATTTGTCTCACGCAAGAATGTTGTGAATTAAGTCCAATTTTAATGTCCTTCCATGTGGCAAGAGAGCCTGGCCGAACTATCGACGTTGTTCCGTGTTTTATTTTTTATAATCCTTTTCCTAATCATTTTATCAATCATTTGAACATACCCATGTCAATAGAAAACATAAAAATAGGTAATTAACTTAATTTAAAGCAGTTGAGAAATGCCCACGCCTGTTGGCAACATAAATATTTTATAATTTAATGATTAAAAGGTCAACGTGTCTCCATGCTTTAATGAGCACAGTGTGGTACTCGTCTGCATCGGTGGCCAGTCGAGGAAATTCCACATTTCTATGGAATGTACTAGTGTGTCCGCATAGAGAAACGGCAGTCGACTTCTCACACGTGGTAGGCATTTTATTGACCACGGAGAAATTCTGAGTTGAGATTTTAAATGGACTTGAACGCCTCTGTTAGTATTACCCATTGGCTGCCCTTATCCAATGCTGGCAATTCCACATTATCATGACAGGGGTTGATTCCTCTATAGGCAACAATTTAGGCATTGGTGGCTTCCCACATAAGATGGCTGTCACCCCACATCATTTAAACTTAACTTTTCTATTCAACCTCATCAAATGGGTATGTTGTTACTATATCTAAAAAATATATTATTATAAAATAATAACGTTACTCTAAATTGCCAGCGTGCCTGTCTGAATTTACTTAAAATCCCATCCGTCAGAGCATTGACCGACCCGAGCTTTTGGCATGAGCAAGCTGTTCATGTTAATTTGCTTCACTGCCTCGTGCTTAATTTGACACCGTAATGATCCTCGCTGGGCGAATGATTGAAGATGCATCGTGGGTTACAGTCGGGTCGACCGGGCTTGATCATGATTTGTGATTGATTTGCCATGATCGTCACTAAAGCCTAATCCTTCCTCCAAAAATCCTCCTCCTCCTCCTCCTTCTTCTCGCTCCTTATTTTGAAAACTTCAATAACTTTGTCTTCATATCATGCGGCTGTCATTTGTATGGACTATCGTTGGGGTGGGTGAGTTCGTGAGTGAGTGGATTGGTGCGTGTTTAAGTGTGTGAGTAGGTGAATGAGTGGGGAGGCAAATGGGCGGGTGGGTGTGTAATTGAATGAAGTGGTGGGTTCTGTGGATTAAATAAATAAAGTTGTTGAGTAAATGAATTGGAGTCTGGTTAAATAAGTATGTAGGTGAGTGGGCGAGAAAATAGGCGAGTGGTTGAGTGCATGGTTAGGTAGGTGGGGGGATTATTGACTGAAGAATCTGAGTGTGTAAACAGTCCATGAGTTTAGGCGTGAATGAGTGGGTGTGTGAATATGAGTGTGCACATAAGCAAGTGAATGAGTGTGTGGTAGGGTGAATGACTGCATGGGTTTACGGATAATTGAGTGAGTGAGTGAACATTTTAATGGGTGACAGAGCATTGAGTGAGTGTGTGAAAGGGTGAAGTACATATTTTGAGTGAGTGAGTGAGCGTGTGGATGGATCAGTGCTGAGTGAGTAACTGATAAGATGGGAGAGTGGATCGGTGGGAGGGTGAGTGGGTGAGTCATCCCTGGACGTGTTGGGGGAGGATTGTTAGAGGTCAAACAGTGGTAATTTATTAACCTTTGCCAGAAGCACAGAATGCAAAAGGCCACATCGATTGGAGTGGGGGAAGATTAGTGGCAGTAGCAATGCAAACACGCCAAGCACTTCCAATAGGCAGGTGCAGGTTTTTCTTGAAATGGGCTCCCAGAATGTAACTGCAGACAGAGAGAGAGCAGGAAAACATAAAAGCGTAGTGTCTGATTGCAGACGTACATGTCACTGTTCATAACAAACACGGGTGTATTTGACATTACACAGACCGGGTTTGCAAGTTGATAAATAATTATGACTGTTATTTTCTACGACAGTGTTTAGTACCGAACTATTATTTTTCAGATAGCCATGGTCGTTTGCACACATTGTGATTCGTGGTATTTTTTTCTATTGTAAATATTGCATTATTGATTTATTTTTAAGATATAGCGAACACAACAACCAGGCCTAATTGCTTTCTTTGTACGGTCGCGTGTGTAAAACGATGGTGTAAACTTGAACAACATCCGAGGTTTGATTCCCAGCGTTGGGCATCATCAGTGGGAAGTGGCTCAAGTTTCGTCACATGAGTGGGGCAAGTCGCATTTTATTCAGTCCTGGGGGAGACAAAGGTGGCTACAGTGCGTTGGCCACACCACCACCTCACGTTCCATTGCTGAACGTAATAGGTGCTCACTTCCTCCTACTTCTAACTACGAGGCTGAAAGGGGGGCCATTGTGTTCTAGTGCATATCCTGGAACTATAATTAAGCAGCAGGTAATTCTGGTCACAGTACAGTTGCACTGATCTTGCCAGAGTGTATTTGAGAAAGCTTTCTTCATCTTGGATGCTGCCATGGCAACATAATCCTCAAAACAGAGCAAATAGAGGAAATTGAACAAGGACTTTGTCTTGGTCTGAAGCACCTTAAGTGCCGTCTTTAGCTCCGCAGGATTAGTGTAAAATGCCCCGATGTAATATATTGCTTGGCTCTTGATAGATGCTACTCCAGAGCGGGGGGGCGGGGGGGGGGGCTGCCCTCTATCTCTACAGCAGGTGGAGCAGTGTCTCTTACAAACAAACACAAATAAGGCACCAAAACGGGCTTGTATTTTTATGAATAAGGGGTCCCCATTTCGTATTGAGCCTTGGACCATCGCCCCTAAGCCTAGCCCCAGCATCCAGGGTACAGGGACTCCTTTACTTACGGTCGAGTTAGGTTCCAAAGGTCTGTTCGTAAGTCGATTTGTTCGTCAGTGGAACTTTACACTTGTCGATTCCAAACATGTTGTAAGGCATGTACAATAAACACCGGGAATGGTTTTAAAAGTTGTATTATCTCCTGTAGATGTAGATGCCACTGGTTTTTCATGTTCTGCAGATGTAGATGCCACTGGTTTTTCATGTTCTGCAGATGTAGATGCCACTGGTTTTTCATGTTCTGCAGATGTAGATGCCACTGGTTTTTCATGTTCTGTAGATGTAGATGCCAATGGTATTTCATGTTCTGCAGATGTAGATGTGACTGATTCTTTCTGTTCTGCAGATGTAGATGCTAATTCCCTCTCTACTCTCTTGAAATACTTACCAAGAGATGTCTGCACAGCTGCTTTCTTCTTCTCTTCATAAAGCAACTGGACATACGGACATGTTTGTTTTTATCTCTGAAAGTTCGTAAGTCGAGTGTTCGCAAGTAGAGGCGTTCCTAAATAACATAAGTTGTCATGTCGCTTTGCTGTGGGAAGCACGAGGACTGTGAAATTGGTTGCAGGCAAATACTTGGTGAAGCCTGCATGGTCATCTGGTGTGGGAGGATCTGAGTCTAAGGAGCTCTTTTAATGTGTGTGGTTGTCGTGCTCGGTTAATGACACATTTGCTGTTTCATATGCAGCTGTAGGGATCAGTGTTGTTTTTTTTGTGTTTGTGTATTAATTTGCATTGTATCTACCGGTGCAGAATAATGATCGAATTCATTTCCATCGGGTTCAATTCATGCAAATCCACAACATTTACAATCTGGATTTGCTCTCCAACACACCGGCATGTTCTGTTTACGTGACACACCTACTAATTGGCTGTGTCGGGTGGTGGCGAGCTTAACGACGCATTTATATTTACGTGATCTAATCCAAAAAAACCTGTATTATGGATGATATTGGTCGCGAAAGCCTACGTGTTACACTCTTTTTAATTGCTTGGGTTTTAGCCTGGTTGCAATGTATACATGGAAAATAATCATTAATGTACATGGGGCTTGGTTTTAAGAAGGGTGCCTTTAAAAAAAATTAAAGTTTGATTTATTGATTGATCAGATCTCAGATGGTGCGCGGTTTTGAGCCTGGCCAGCCACCATGCAGGTTGTCGATAGTCGGCTGTGGGACTATGCTACACATTGGTTAGCAAGGAGAGGTCCATTGATGTATTGTACGTGTGCTCATTGAATGTAGTCATGCACACCTGTGTGCATATGTATGGATTTACACACACATACGCAGTACCTGTATAGGTATGTGTGCAGATATCGTTGCATACACACGTACATAATTAGCAGTGTGCATGCACGTGCCAGTAGTTGTGAATGTGACTGCCTTGCATATACTAATGTATGTGTGTGTGCATACTCTTACATGTGCCTATAATACATATGTATGTCTGTGCCTCACACACCCTCAAATACTCAGCATGGATTCTAGATTTGAAGCTTTCGTGACTGCAAGGAATCATATTCTTAGGTTTTTTCGGTAAAGTCACGTAGGTAAAACATTAAAATTAATGTTGCCTCCGAAACGTCGTGATTTTTTCTTTTTATTTTATTTTATTTTCATTAATTTTGATGTTTTACCTACGTGACTTTACCGAAAAAACCTAAGAATATGACTCAGCATGGAGCGCTGTGGCTGAACTGTGCGGCACTCCCCACCACCTGAGTTTGATTCCCGGCCATGCAAAGCATCAGTGAAGAGTGACATCTGAACCGTGTATGGGCGTCACGGTGGCTAGGAGATGTCAACTACCTCGCCTGGTTTACAGGAGGTCGTGGATTCGATCCCGACCCTGACGCCTGCTATATATTTGGTGTTGGCATGTTTCGCCCCGTGGTCGCGTGGATTATTCTCCGGCTCCTCCAGTTTTTTTCCCCCCCTCCACATTTAGAATCGACGTCACGCGTTGAGAGTATTTGGCTGCTATAAATGTCCACGTGATAAGCCACTTAGCTGAGCTGTCATTTGTTAGCTGGGTCACTTCTGAAAAAGCACGAAATAGCTCAGTGGGCCTTACCTGCTAAAATAAAAAAATAACCGTTTAGTTTAGTCGTTTAATACCTGGCGCAGTGTGCACCAGGTATTAAACATTACATTCTCAAGAGGCGCTCGCTCATCAGCACCTGCCCCAACAGTCTGCTCACGGCTATTTTTATATTACAATACACACACTCCCATACACGTGTGTATGTATGTACTTACGCACGTGTTGTATGTGAACGTACACGGGTGGGGAGCGGTAGTGTAGCGGTTAGCGCGCTGTGCTACGAACATGACACACCCGAGTTAGATTCCCGCTCACAGTCAACACCATTGACGATTATCTGAACTGGTCCTGTGCTGTGTCGGCCTTCATAGGTGCTCGCTAACAGGGCTTGCCCCAACAGTGCTCTCAGGCTATTCGAGGGATCTTTGTCGTCGCCTTGCATGCACGCGCACGCCTGTCAGTTGAAACGCCTTTGCCCATGTCCTAGATTAGGGGCAGTCTCGGTGCAATCTGTTGAGGCACTGAGGCAGAGCTCTTTAAATGTAGCGCGACAAGGAGGGATTAAAACAGCAGGTGCTTACAGACACAATCCCAGCAAAGGCCACGCAATCCCTAATGCAATTACCAACGAGAGTTGGGGCAATGACACTGCCCCAGCGGTAGCGCGTTCACCGCCCATTGCAGAGGCACGCGGTTCAAATCCAGCAGCCTCCCCCCTCTCCTGGTTATTAATGTCGGTATATTAACCATAAAATGTTTAATTGGTTGATGAAGATAGGCACAAGGTAGCACCTCTTCTGCAATCAGACATCGGTCTTCAAGTCGGGGGCTATGATTTATTTGCAAAATCTCAAGGATACTCTTTGAAAAAAAAAAGTGATTTCCTTCAATGACCTATGAGGTCAAACATGACTCCTTGTAAAAAAGGTGTCAGTTTTGTTGCCAGAAAAAACGGTAAAAAAAACAATTATCATATTTTGTTGCTGGCAAATGAGGTTCCAATGGTGTAAGTGCTTACCCCGAGCTCTTATACTCTGGTGGTTAATTTTCCTTGAGTTGTGCGCCTTTTGGCGTCATCTGGTCCAACACCATGTGAGACTAGGCTCTAAAGAAAGCTGTCTCGGGTGTGGACCAATCAATTTCAAGGACACTGCATACAATATCAGAGTTATGTTTTGTTTGCATAACGACTGCAGGTATTGTGGTCAATGCAAACATGACTCTTTGTAAAAAAAGGTGTCAGTTTTGTTGCCAGATAAAAAGGGTAAAAAAACAATTATCATATTTTGTTACTGGCAAATGAGATTCCAATGGTCTATGAGGTGTTGTCAAAAGATGTTTGGAATAGCATCTGAAACGTATGCACAAATTTGTGCTCATTATATTATCTGTTAAAATATCATACTCCTATCACGTGCATTTAAACATACCGTAGCTACGCTTACGTTGTTCAGACTAACATACATCGTCATGGCTTAATAGTATTGTTAATAATAATGGTGCACAGACCTTTGTCAATCCACTGGTGGATGAAGGTCTCCCCTGTGCCATGTCAGTCGTGTGGTTTGCTTGACCCCACACTTCCCTTTGCCGGCTCAGTGCGCGTTGGTGCAGGGGGCTCCCAGGAGCCGGATTGAATGCCGCCCGCCACCAACGATAGCCACGGCTGGGACTCAAACTCAGGTCGGTTCATGGCACAGCGCAACGGAGCCGCCGTGTCACCGTTCCCCTCGGTATTATCCATACTGTGTTCTCTATTATACGAACGCAAGAAAACAATTCTAGTCTCAGTGCTCTCGTGAGCAATGGGCAGTGCTCATCTTCAGAAGCAAAGCTGACGCAGGAGTGAAATTTGTACGTTTGAAAGCATTGGCGGTACACCGGTGGTGCGCGGTATATATAAAAAACTAAAAATGCAATCATTATTTATTTTCCCGTGATTTGTAACCCCCGGTCAGAAAAATCTTGAGGGGTGCTTCAAATTCACTGCTCGTGATGTCGAAGCAGTTGGAAGACGAATGTAAGTTCCAATTTAGATTTTTTTTTGTGTTTTATGAGGCACGGTGTGTCATGCCCAGAGGTCGCAATCGGGTACCCGATACCCGTACCCTACCCAATACCCAGCTACCCGTACCCGGCCGGGTACGGGTACGGGTACCCGTTTGCGACCCTGGTGCGGCCGGGTACGGGTACGGGTAGGCCGTGAGTCACTGGTGAGTAACCGTTTGTCACTCATTTCAGGTAGGGTACGGGTACGGGTAGGGAACGGGTACCCGTATCCGGCCGGGTACGGGTACCCGTTTGCGACCCTGGTGCGGCCGGGTACCGGTACGGGTAAGGAATCAAAACCCGTTTGCGACCTCTGGTCATGCCGCACCGGTGTACCGCCAATATGGCCATTTGCATGAATATAACCATTATTAACTTCTCACAAATCCCTACAAAATCATATTTTTATTGACCCTGGAGGGATGATGAACTGAGTAGATCCCCAAAGAAATGTGAACTTGCAACAATTTGATTTTGAATCAAGTGTTTTCGACTCCAGAAAATATATTTGTTTACGGATAATAACTCAGGAATTGGGCAAAAAAGGAAGAAACCTCGTAAAAAGAGTTTTTTTATGTTGAGTAAAGTTTCACTGGATAAATAAAGGATTTTAATACGGTATTTATATTTTACATGGATAAAAACAAAACTGGCTGTGTTCTATATACATAACAAGAAAAATGGCTTTAAATATGTGATTAGGTTACACACACATATTCCAGAAAGTTATACTAAATTGCATTGGTTTTATCCAGCCTATGCAAGTGAGCACGTAAAATTTTGATAATCAAAAAGAAAATTTCACACTATTCACTGCAAATCAGGGAATTATATAAATTGGAAGACCTGCCAACTCCAGCAAGCGACGTGGAAAGCTTCCAAATAAATTACATTCAGTTCTGACCTTCCCAAACAAAAGCCATATAAAATCCACACCGTTTGCTGGCTCAGGGTAAATAAGCATTTAAGTAAACACGTGGTCAAAGAGCGAGGTGGCATTCATGCAGGCATTTATAGAGCAGCATTAAATCATATATTGAATGTGGGGACCTGTTTCCATTATTAACGCGACAGCTGAACGATATCCTTCAGGAATTTTTGCCTCTCCTTGTGCATTTATCATTGTTATCATGATCAGAGTCGGCGGGATGTGACCTAAAATCCCGGTCCAGGGTTAGTTACCAGGCCATAATCCCTCATGGGTCGATAAAAGAATAGCATTCTCTGTGAAGGGTGGAGCACCTATTCCTTACTGAGAACCAATAGGTCGCACATTACTAACGCCTCGGTCACTTATTTCACTGCAAGAAGCCTTTTAAAGTGACTGAGCACCCTCAAAGTAAAAAAAAATAATGTGTCGGTACAGATAATGTATAATTCCTGATAAGTGTGGCTCAGATGCTTCCAGTGATGGAAAAATATCGTTTTGCAGAACGTTGAAAAGTCGAAGGCCTCATCTTATCATGGATCACATGAAATTAAGTTTTGGACTTATCTGCCGATAGGTTCTCCTCCCTTGCTATAGAGAAACTTGTCCCTGCCATTAGGAATGTGAAATTCCCACCGATGACTGAGGACTGCCAAAGTATCCCCTTGCACATATTAACAATGGACGTTGATCAAGTGATGGAAATTCCCCATTATCTTCACAGGGCCCAGGCTATTCATAGCACATGCACGATTTACTTCTTCCAAAGTGGAACTCATTTTATCATCGCTGGAATGATGAGAGGCCTCTGGCAACGCCCAATCGACATTTTTACATAGCAGCACATTTATTTTTAAATAGGTCTGTGTATATAATCCAGACACATCACTATTGTAGACATCAGTACAGAAAGTAGGCTCCTGACGTATCTGTGTGAAGTTTAAGTACGTTTTAAATTTCATGTGCATTCCAGTTTCCTGCCACATGCAAAAAAAAATACATATTTCACGTAGCTTCACCAAGCATCTCCGTCACACACCGCCTAAATGTAAAATGCTCTCGTTACTCAATTCGTCTTCTCTCGTATAGCATGTAAGCAACAGTTTGTAAAGGTGTCACAGTTGAATGGTAAGGTCCGTCAACCAGTCCAGTAGACGGTGTATGGATTGCAGCGATACCGCCAGGGTGTGCGTGGATGGCGAACTCGTCGGTGATGTGTTTGATGGTTTTGGCTTTACCGCAGTCGCAGATTACTGAAATCTTTGATTCTACATGTATGGGACAACGTGGTACGAGCACGGCCCAGCGTGGTCCACAGCCGTCGCGAGAGAGATCACCGCTGCACTTCCCGGTCGAGTCCTCAACGATGTTTTTTAAAATCCTTTATATTAAGTTCGCTTGCTTGCTTGCGTGCTTGCTTGCT
The DNA here is from genome assembly GCF_964198595.1 of Lampetra fluviatilis. Classification (NCBI taxonomy): domain Eukaryota; kingdom Metazoa; phylum Chordata; class Hyperoartia; order Petromyzontiformes; family Petromyzontidae; genus Lampetra; species Lampetra fluviatilis. The sequence goes on along the minus strand of NC_136295.1, from coordinate 4,079,104 downwards.
TGCGTGCTTGCTTGCTTGCGTGCTTGCTTGCTTGCTAACGACCGTGCAAATCTTTCGGTCGTTTTTGAACCCACTTCCCGTGATCCAATCGAGCTGACATTTTCCACACAGACTCGTTGTGCGAGACAATTAATGTTCGTGAAAAAAAATTCCCAAAATTTTACACTGTTTATGGAAAACAAATTAAATATTTAATTACCAATTGCTTAATACTGGCAGACAATCATCTGACCCATAGGTGGCAGCCATCTCAAGCCAGAGGACGAGAAGACTCTAGCCGCCACGCATATAAAGGATTTATAGTGAAAAACTTTGTTTTTACGGGTTTACTTGTTCTTCGTCGCGTTTCGTAGCCGCACCGCCATTCACACCACCGAGTGGCCACGGTGTCTTTGTTTGCAGCTGCCGGAGTGGAAGCGCGTTGCCCAGAAAGGCTTCCTGGAATTAAGCGTAGGGCCTTGGGGTTTCTTTATGTTTTGGCGGAGCGGCAGAGCGAAGTACTCCCGGATCGGCGGTGGTTACCCAATTACCCAATTAAGGATGCCCTTTGAAAATAAATGGCTATTGCAACATTGTTCATGTTCTTCTTTAAGGTGTCCCTTGCAAATGACGTATCGTCTCAATGGGATATATCCTGCTAAAATCAATAGATTGGTTTTCTGAGTTTCCATCCATTTGTGTTCCATTTTTAAAACCATTTCATCAACATATTCTGTCGCAAATCTAATTCAGGGGCAGACAGACGCATTTAGCCAGGATGCTGTAGGTGTTGTAAGATGTTTTGTTTGGCAGAATCACCCTGGCCTCATGCTGATAAAACGTAGCTTATGTAGTGTGTTACATTAATTACCTGACTGCGAAAACCTACTAAACTACACTACTGAGCAAATGCGTGTTTCTGACCCTGGAACATCTGACTGAGTTAAAATTGTATTTGCAGTGTGCGTGTGTGTGAACACTGCGAGCTCAGTTACTCACCTTGAATGACATCGGTGGTGAGCGGGTGTCTAAACCTGTCCCGAGGCTGATCTAGGTCGACTCGGCATTAAATGATTACCCGGTGCAGTGTCAGTATGAGAACTGACCTGGGGAGACAAAGTGGTGCTGGTCACACCACGCAACATTGAGCACTGTCCTGCCTTCACAGGTGCTGCTGAAAGCAGCGCTGCAACATGCCTCTGCAGTGGGGAAAGATGGTAAAAGTTGCTCTACACAGGGGCCAAGCACAATTATCTGCCCTTCGTCAGGAGCTGTGCTTGGCCTTTGTCCGATCGTGTCAAAAACTGACAAATCGGTGGCTAATCACTTCAGCAGCGGGGACCACAGCCCCCGGGGCAGTTCTGTAGGTGGACTTGTCTTGATTTCTGGCGAGAATGAAAAGAACAGGTCCATGAAGAAACACTAGTTATTTCTCAGTAAAATTCGACAAGACACTTTGAATGATAATAATAATAATAATGCAATTTATAACGCGCGCATATTTGCGGACGTAACGGCCGCAACTCAGAGGCGCGGAGCCAAGCTCAGAGTCGCTCGAAAGCGCGTGGTTGTAGAGGTGAGTTTTTAAGTGTCTCTTGAAGGAGACGATTGAGGTGATGCTGCGAATGTGCAGAGTGGGTGGATGGCGTTCCAGACTGTTGGGGCTGCCACCGAGAAGCGGCGCATAGACACGATGACCATCCTGGATCTTGGTATCAAGAGGAGGTCGTGAGTCGCGCTGTGCAGGCACCTGCCGTGTGCCGAGCTGCAAGTTGTCAATAGTGAAGAGAGGTACGGCGGGCAGGCAGATGTGAAGGCATTGTGGCAAAGGCAGGCGATCTTGTATATGACCCTGCTGGCGATGGGTAGCCAGTTGAGGGCACGGAGACAGGCGAGTGAGTTGAGACGGGGATGATTGTGGCAAATGACGACGCGTGCTAGGTTGTTTTGTAGTCTTTGAAATTTTCTTAGATTTCCAGTGGAGGTCCGGACTAGGACGGAGTTGCAATAGTCGAGGCGAGACCCAACTATGCAACATGCCAATGTGTTGGCAATTTCAGTGGAGATGAGAGGACGTAGGTGTCTGAGAGCCTTCAGGTGAAAGTTACATGAACTGATGATATGATTGGTTTGACGGTCGAAGGATAAAGTTGAATCTAGGATGACACCGAGGTAGCTGAAGTGATTGGTGAACCTGATGCTGTGACCAAAGATGTGTATGTGTGTTGGGAGTGCTGATGAGTTGAGACGTTGCCTGGTACCTAACATGATGGCCACTGACTTTTTCAGATTAAGGGCTAGGTTGTGTGCAGTGAACCACTGTTGCAAGGCGGTGGTACATTCCGAGAGCCTCTCGAATCTAGATGCATTGTTAGAATCGATGGCGGTGATAGGAAAAGTGTCATCCGCGTATGAGTGATGCTTAACACCGAAGCTTCCGATTAGCCGGCCGATCGGGCAAAGTGTTAGCTGTGAAGAGCAGGGGACCTAGTACAGAGCCCTGAGGAACCCCGCATAATGCTTTTGTTTCACGCGATGTGGACGTGCCCACCTTGACTGAAGATTGTCGGTCAGAAAGGCACGAAACTATCCACTTGAGTGCTGAGCCACATATTCCGAAGTCATATGGCCCTCTTGCAAGGCGCATGAATTTAAAACAGTTGCACGTCCCTTTGATCCCTTTCACACGACCATTTTGAGTGCTTCTCTAATCGTATGTAAAAATAATATAATTGGCCTTACAAATGCATCGCTAAGTGGATTATGCATTGACATCACTGTAAGTTATAATGATATGTGGCAGGAAAATATAATTTAACTTGTTTCATTTAGGAACACATTTGATTTATTATACATCTGTGCACTACTGGACATTTGTGAAAGCGAGCTTTCTAGCTCATCAGATTCCTCCAACATAAATATTCCGATTCTGATATTATTATTATTATTGAAGGAGTTGTCTTTTACTCAACAGCTAGTAATCTGTAACTATCCACATGCCATCGGGAAACATGTTTTAAAAAGGTAATTGTTATCAGTTACCCCATGGTGATAGGTGCAGTTTCCAACTCTTATCGTCCACTATCTCTGGCCTCTCTATTTACTGTTTTACTATCACGAAGGGGCATTGACTGAAACGTCGTATGTTTTTAATGTTAAGGCCACGGTGTTTTTTTGATGAATGTGCTCAGTTGTTGTTGTTTGTGCACTGCTGCCAACGCAGCAGCATCGCCAAATGATTTGTTTCTTGAAATATTGGGAGCTTTTTGGTTTCTATTTTAATGGTGTTTTTTTATTCCATATTTGTTCGTATTATATTGCGTGTATTTGTGTACGTGAGGAGCAGGGGTGCAACGGTTAGCGCAATGCTCTTCAAACCATGTTCTTGAATAGTTACCTAGTGAAGCATAGCATCAGCACTCGGGATAAAAAAGGCAGCCAGGCATCATGCTGACTGCACCATCCCCAGGTACACATACTCCAACAGCCTGTAAGGCTCGATGTGAGCGATATTGTCCCTTTATAGGTGTATATGCTTTCCCAAATGCGTATACCTATTGTCTAATAGTCTACTTAAGAGATTTTTGACAAAATAAATATTGGAAGGCTTTACAGTAGTGATCACACAGTCGCCACTGAACAAGTTTGCACAATGTCAAAGGTTCAATTCCCACTGCGACCTGGTTAATCGGCTGCAGGGATATATCAAAGCATCGTATTTGTATTGGTTGGGACTTTAAAGATCCTGTTTTAACATCATCTTTCACCAAAATCGGACTTCGTGTGCTTGTTTATACTGCTTTGCGGTGCCACAGCCAAAATAATGAAATATAAGCAGTCTATGCAAATATATATCCCTCTACAAAAATGAAAGTATTTTGTACACTTCTTAGAAACTACCAGGTCTTCAGGGAGTGCATAATTTCAGCAGCATTTTGTTCAACACAAGCGAACTGTGGACCGGTTTCAACATACAGTGTCACATCTAGTTGTTCGCCAAAAAATACATGACAGTATGTTCCTGATGACGACCGCTTGTGTTGCGATCGAAACGTCGTGATATTTTTTTATTATTTTTATTCACTTTATTTTTATTGTTATGATTTTATTGTCATAATTTTTTCTATCTACGTGACTTTACCGAAAGAACCATAGAATATCAATTCCTGAAGTCACGAAAGTTTAAGTCCAAAAATAACAATCATTAGCGTCTTTGTGGAGAATATAAGACGTAATAAAAAAACAATCAAGATAAAGCTGACCCTCCTCGTGACAAACATTTTAAGTATTTTGAACACTCCCCATTAACCACTAAGCCTTCTATAAGTGCATCATTTCAGCAGCGCATCTTAGTGTGCACCTCACACTCAGAAGGCTGTGAGTTTTGTTTTTGCCAGGAGTTGACTCAATCCATCATCATACCTGCATCTCTAAAATAGGAATCACTTTGTGGAAGTCAACAGCAGCTGTCGTATGGACAAATTCGCCTCTGCCGTAAGAATGTGGAATTCCCCTCCCCACTTACTTATTCTGCCCCCCTCGATCGTTTAGGCAGCGAGGCACTACACTCTCAGATATCGTGGCTCTTTGTGCAAATTGCAATGAGTGGAAAGTTATCGGACTTAAGGTCATGCTTGAGTTTAATATTCTTAAGCAGTGGCTGGATGCCTCGGGGGGGTGATAATTAATGCGTCAAGGTACAAAACAATGCTCAGATTCTGGATTTGAGGATGTGGTTCATGAGTCCTTGATTAACCCACATTCTCGAGTTGATGGACTGAGCCCAATCGCCACTGACGACACAACCTAAAACCATCATTGCATTTAGATTACACTTGATTCTACGTTTTCCAATCTCCGTTTCCCATATTTACGTGCGTTTAACACCCTTTGCCAAGCATATTCAAAGCGCGCCACCTAGTCTTATTTATGAGAGGCTTATGGAGTGAAATGATAATTATCTAATGACAACTTTGAGCAGAATTTCCCTAGAAGTTGAGAGATGTGAGACTGAGACGGCCTGGGCTTGTTTTGAGAAGAGACAACGAACACGCAGTGACAAGGGGCAATGCAGATGCTACCAGCGCTGCAGCGCAGGGCCGGGCGGGTTAGAGGGAGATCGAGGATGAGGTGGAAGGATGCTCTTGAGCGAGGTATGAGGATGGTGGATGTGAGTATAGAAGAGGCTCAGGATAGACGCAGCATTGGTATAAACATGGGCATTTTCGTTCTTTTGTCTATCATGTGTATCAGACCTCCCCTCCCCCCTCTCTGTCCATTGTGTTGGCGTGTGTAGCAGCAGCCGCGTCCAGGTCGTCGTCCATTGTTTTGGCCCCGCTCCCCCCCCTCCCCCTCCCGATGCGTTGTGCTTAGCACTCCGTGCTGTCTTTGAGCCCCGCCCCCCTCCCTCCCGATACGTTCCATTCATTGGCTACCACATTCTGATGAGCCCCCCCCCTCTCCTCCCCCCTTCAACTTGCTTATAAGGGATTACTTCTTGAATCGTTGCCTCACTTGATGCAGCTAATTCGGCTGTGACGGTCCCACCTGATGACGGAGACTTGTGTTGCCTCCGAAACGTCGTGATTTTTGTTTTTATTTTATTTTCATTAATTTTGATGTTTTACCTACGTGACTTTACCGAAAAAACCTAAGAATAGAGATAGAACATTCGAGCAGATGACCCATACGCAGCAATGGGTAAACACAGACATAAGCAGAACTCAATTCTTTCTTTCCCCACATATAATTTAAATATATACATGTTTTAGTCAATGAACCTATCGGCTTTCCAGACCAATAATATCAAGCGGCATTCGTTTAAGATAACAACTCTGCAATTATTGGCCGTGTAGTTTAAAATAAGTCTTTGAGGGGCCATTCTCCGAGACAATTTTACGTTAAATTGCTCACTGTAAGAGTTCCAGATGGATTTTGTTTTGTGATGTGAATTGAAGCTGATGGCACAATTTGAATATGATGATAGTAATTTCTTTTTAAAGATAATTGTTATTCGAGTGGGTATTTTTTTGGAGGTGGAACTGGTACATTTCTGAAGAAAAATAAAATGTCGTGGTAATCACAAAGTGGTTAGTTTTAGACAGAGACAAACGCGGCCACACAAATCAATTGTAATACTTGAATTGAAAACAAGAGAGGGCATTGGACGTGAAAAAAATATAATTTATCCCTTCTTCCAATATATGTTTTCACTATTTTATTTCAAGTTTTTGTTGCTGTTTAACAACACAATCTTAAATCTGTCACTTTGAAAGTTAAAATGCTTAGCCCATCTTCATCCGAATCGGTGGTGGAAACTCCACATTATTTAGCCACAGGCAAATCTTTCCATTGGTTAACCACTGTTGAATTTAGTGGCCCTTTCACAATATGTTGCATTTGTTTAATTTTCCAAAAAACTAAATCTTGATTATTATTTTTGTCAATATATATTTTTAAAGATTATCATATGCGATTAGATAGCTCGTGATATGCAATCTCGTGTTTACACAGCCATGCATGTGGATGGGTGGGAGATTGAATTCAACTCTGTGTGTGATTTCAATGGTTACACAGCGGGCACCTGAGTTTGTATCGCCACGGTATGTGGTGTTCAAAATGTGCGTGCAGAATACAGAGCTGTGTCAAACACAGTGCGCGTTAATATATACACAAATACGTGTACACAATTTATGACACGAATAAAATGCAATACATTTTTCATTACAAAACCCGACGAGTCGATATAACGATGCATAGGTTGTGTACAATAGATCCTTTGAATGTGAGAGATGTTTTACTTCATGATTAATAAAGTCCATTTATGAGAAGTACGTACACTGAGGAGATGGAGCAATTCAATACATTCGTGTGCAGCTGTTAAGTGAATTACTACGTCGCGGGCTCGTGAGAGGTGGCAGCAGCTTGAAGAGGCATTTATGCAGCAGTGGATTGACCATGGCTGCTGCTGATGATACCTGCTTGTGTGACACTGTGGCAAACCCAGTAAACATGCCACCGTTTGGCCAACATTGGCATGTGAGTGGAACCATTGGACCAACGTTGACCCAAAAGTCGCCCTCTGTTTCCTGTTTACCGGGAAAGAGCTTGACTCGCAGTTCAAAGGTCATGAGTATCAAATCCTGTCCGGAGTTTTATTTTTTAATCCCTCCACAATTAGTAGCCGGTCTCAGTGTTTGTTTTCCACACAGTGGTACTTCGTTTATTGATCCCCAGAGACATCGTAATGCTGGTAGGAACCTCCTGGTTCCACCAGCCCACAGGGGATTATTGTGTCCGTCCGTCGTGCATCCAAAATTGGAATGGGTAGGGCTGGGTGGAGAGGGGAGGGTGGAAAGGGGCTGGGTGGGGAGGGAGGGGCTGGGGGGGGAGAGGAGGGTGGGGAGGGGCTGGTTTGGGAGTGTGGGGAGGGGCTGGGTGGGGAGGGTGGGGAGGGGCTGGTCACCCCGTGGTGCCCTTATAAAACTCAACGTTTAACCTACTCACGCCGGCTTGTGCCCGCCCTCACAGTCGGGCATATTTACGGAATACACCACGCCGCCGTTGACCCTGGCCCATTGACCGAGCAACCCAACGTTCCTACCAGCTCCCTCCGCAGGAATGTGTTAAGCCGAGTCAATCCCTCACTGGGGTTTAAATTCACAACATTTGGATCGTGAGCCGAACGTTCTCAGCCAGTGGGGCCAAGATACCGCCATTAACTGCAAGCCAAATGAACCACCACGGGCCCCCAACCGGCTATGGGCAGTGGCATTAACCTTCACTCTGTTTATCTAAGCAGCAATGGGGCCATGAACTCGGGAATAATTCTCATTTCGTACAGTGAGCTGTGCGATCACGACGCAGCTTGCAGTGCAGGTTGCTGACAGTTTGTTATTTTTAGCACAAGGCTCCGTTTTAATCACATTCAGCACGGTCATTAATGTTGATATGGAGGAATATGCTAATTGCCTCATTAAATTCAGTCTCCTGCGTACGACAGGGTGGCTCGTTTAAATGACTGGCATGCTCTGCTTAAATTGTAAACCTACCGTTACCCCCATTGATTATGTTTTGGTTCGTGTAAATAAATACTCATGTGAATTAAAGGCGAGAACAGCTCTTCACTGCAATCTACGGTAAATGATATGAACGCCATTGCTGCAACGCTGTTCAATCCGTGGTAATAAATATGCACAACAGCAAAATGATGTGTTTCATTTAATGGCTTACATGAGCCTGACATGAATAGGCTCTCCATCAGAAGGGTAATCAAACAGACGTTTATAATAGGCAGTGATCGTATTTAGAATTAACACGATGGTTAAGTGGATGAGTCTCTAGTTGTTTTTGTCGGTCAACAGCGCAGTACCGAGATGATGTGGAGATCACCTTCAAAGCAGAAAACAATATAAATATTTGTAATTGTAATAATAGCCCGTTCTTTTACCCAAGTGCCTTGGTACTCTTGTGTGCGTTGTTTTGTCAGTTCCTTAATATGCATAGTATGTTGTGTGTGGGAGAAAACCGAACTACTCAGAGAAATTTACACTATGAGACATCTCCTTTACCAGTGGCAAAATATAGTAGTAGGTTTTTACCCTTTCAACTGGTACAAAAACTGACACCTTTATACAAGGCATCATGTTTGCAATAACCGCAACACAAGCAGTCAAAATGCAAACAAAAAGAAACAACTCTGATGATGATAACGATATGCACTGTCCTTGAAGTTGATTGGTCCACACCCGAGACAGCTTTCCTTAAAGCCTAGTCTCCATTGGTGTTGGACCAGATGACGCCAAAAGGCGTACAACTCAAACACAGTGCACTATCAGAGGATTGAGAGCTCGGGGTAAGCATTTACACTATGAGACATCTCCTTTACCAGTGGCAAAATATAGTAGTAGGTTTTTACTCTTTCAACTGGTACAAAAACTGACACCTTTATACAAGGCATCATGTTTGCAATAACCGCAACACAAGCAGTCAAAATGCAAACAAAAAGAAACAACTCTGATGATGATAACGATATGCACTGTCCTTGAAGTTGATTGGTCCACACCCGAGACAGCTTTCCTTAAAGCCTAGTCTCCATTGGTGTTGGACCAGATGACGCCAAAAGGCGTACAACTCAAAACAGTGCACTATCAGAGTATTGAGAGCTCGGGGTAAGCATTTACACTATGAGACATCTCCTTTACCAGTGGCAAAATATAGTAGTAGGTTTTTACCCTTTCAACTGGTACAAAAACTGACACCTTTATACAAGGCATCATGTTTGCAATAACCGCAACACAGATCATTGCTATGGCAGGGACCGGTCTCTCAACACGACAACCGCTGTGGACTTCCCACACAGTGGCACTCATTAATCGTCGAGCAGTGTATGTGAGTGGCACAAAACACATCGCGTGAAATGTACAGAAATTTTTGTAAAAAGTGCATCACAGATAAACGCTGGTCTTCCGTTACGCTGCACCCAAGATTAGTGAGAGTTGCGAGCAAGGGCTGTTGACCTCGCCGGGTTCTCGGGTACTGACACGGGCGATGGAATACACGAACAGGCGTTGTCAGTGTTGCGAGGACTGATCCAAGGTCACCGATTGGAGGCGGCGTGCAGGATGTTTGCCTCCGCGGCGCGAGCATGGTGGATATGTGAGAAGCGCTTGGGGATCACGTGACGAGATGACGCAGTGTCCCTGGACACGAGAGAGGACCCGAGTTCGCACTATCGCTGCAGCTATGCATATATTCTTAGGCCGATGATATATGGACCAACGATTCATAATGATGAGACGATACCGATAATAAAACAAATGTATATGTATGCTTGCTTTTTTCGGTAAAGTCACGTAGAAGGGAAAAAATAAAATAATAAAAACAATAAAAGTTCTCACGACGTTTCGATTGCGACACAAGCAATCATCATCAGGTGTGAAAACCACAGCAAGAGCATTTTTGCTGAAGTGGGAGAGATGCTGTGGTAAGGGGTTATATAAGTTAGAGAGGGGGGAGGAGCAAGGGAGGGGGGAGGAGGGAGAGGGTGGCGTTGCGTGGAATGCTACTGGACAGGGGGGGGGGGGACTGGGCGGGGCTAGAAAGGTGCAGAAAACCAATGCCTGCACCCCTTACCATAGCTTCTCTCCCACTTCAGCTAAAAAATGTATTGCTGTGGTTTTCACACCTGATGATGATTGCTCGTGTCGCAATCGAAACGTCGTGAGAATTTTTAAATTTTTTAAAATAATTTTATTATTTCCCTTCTACGTGACTTTACCGAAAGAACCAAGAATTTGAATCCCTGCAGTCACGAAAGCTTTAAATCACAAATGTATATGGTTTAAATCCAGGAAAGGCTCACCGTGTGTTGGATTAGGATGTTTGTTTGATGTTTGGTCATATCCATTCGAGTTTGGCATGTGATGCATGAGCTGGTATTTAGAGAAAGCCCCCAAAAAAGGTACGAGGGGGTATCTCTCGAAGCTTTGCACAAATGGATTAAATAATTCATTGCCCTGTATCAATTTTCTGGTAAACACTGCAGTCGTTACCTGAATGTTAACAATACAAAAACGTGGCATCATAATCAAGGAGAGCTGGATCACGCTCACTTCGTGACTGTGAGCCACAAGTGGGGAAATTCCACATTCCTGTGGCAGGGGCCATTATCGGAATTTTGACATCCAACAAAGTGAAACCCATTTTATCCCCCCCCACCTGCAAGGATAATGGGCTGAGTTGACCTCCAAAGCGGGATTTGAGCTCAAGGTCTTCTGCTTTTGAGTCAGACAATGACACCACGGGTGTATTCAGAGTGGTACTTTGGGTATAGCGCTTGAATCAACCCATCTGAACTCCAGTGCCAATAGAATTAGTAATATTTTGAGAATTCAACATGGGAATGTTAAATTTACACCAACGGCTTAGGAAAACCAATGTAGATGTCTATACTCTGCATGTGTCCTCTGAGCCATCTGTTGCTTTCTCCCTGTCTCTCGGTGTCATTCCCAGCGTGCATCTCTCCGTCTTCTTTGTACACTTTGCGGGTTCTTTCCCCGCCACTTTATACGCAGGAAGTAAAGTTGAAAATGAATGCTCCGTAAACCGGAGGAGTTGCCATCGACAGCTACCGATATTCGCGCCCCCATTTTTCATTCCTCCGCTCTGCGTCGGATGCCTGCGTTGACCGCTGAAAGAATATCTGCAATATTGGGAAACAACAATCCCTTGTACCTGCAGATCGCCGGGTGAGGAAACAACGGGTTAAAACAGCACATGGTGCTTTCGGGATTCTTAATTCCATTTTAAAAGGCCATGTAAGGCCTTTAACAAAAATGGTTACAAAAAAATCAATGACTTACATTTGCATTTGAGCCTTATCAGAGCCGAGCAGCTGGGATGAGTCTTAGCTGAATGATTTTACACCTGCCTTCATTCACCAACACATGCACACACTGGCCAGCACAGCGATAAGAGAATAAAAGAATCAGACGGCAACTTTGATGCTCACCAGACACATATCTTCCCCTCCTCAAAGACTGTCCCCTTTGGGACACTACCTTCCAGTGTGGGACCAGCGATGCTTGAGAATTTACATTTATATTTCAGTTTTCTCATCACAAGCAAGTCCCAGGTACAATTCGCCCCCTTCTCCCCCGCGGCTATTGTCTGTGCGAGCCTCTACGCGGTGGCGCATTATCTCATTATTGTGAGCACACACAATGTAAGTAGCTGCTAAGAATGAACAGGGAATGGAACACTTCTAAAAGTATTTTTTTAATTAAAATCCGTTCATATATATTTATAATGTAGGTGGGTTTATATGATACTCAAGGTGTACCGTTAGCAAGCTATTCGTTTCAATTTCAACCCGTTCAAGTCATCAACTTTCTTGAAATTACCCAGATCTCTCAAAACCTCAGAGTATGACGTGCGGTTGCCAACTACACACAAATCTGTCTGCCCTCACTCTGCTCTGGCGCAGGACCATTGCCTAAAATGTCAACTTAATGTTCATGTTTCTGTTATAAGGAAGTGTGTATGATTTCTGTGATGAGTGTGTTTTTATTGTGCGTAAGCCCCACGGTTAACACTGCCCCTTGTGTTTCTGTAAAATGTCTACGGAGTTCATAACACCGCCTTAAAAACACATTCCTGCGGAGGGAGCTGGTAGGAACGTTGGGTTGCTCGGTCAATGGCCAGGGTCAACGGCGGCGTGGTGTGTTCCGCAAATATGCCCCACTGTGAGGGCGGGCACAAGCCGGCGTGAGTAGGTTAAACGTTGAGTTTTACAAGGGCACCACGGGGTGACCAGCCCCTCCCCACCCAGCCCCACCCTCCCCACCCAGCCCCTCCCCACCCTCCCCTCCCCACCCAGCCCCTCCCCACCCTCTCCTCTCCACTCAGCCCCACCCCTCCCATTTTTGGATACCCGACGGACGGACGGACACAATAATCCCCTGTGGGCTGGTGCCTACCAGTATAAAACTATTTATAATAGGTGACATTTTAGGCAATGGCCCTTCTGCATGTTTTTTTTCCCTATGATGACGGATCAGTGCCCGAAACGTCACCTGCTACATATTTTTTTTTTTAACAGCCACAGTGTTATTTATGAACGCGTTGAGTTGTTGTTTATTGCGCTTGTGCACTACGGCCAACGCAGGCTTGACCCAAATACTTTCTGTACGTCGACTTGACTCATTTTGGTCTCATTCACGCCGTAGAATGTTACGCAACAGCTCCCGGGTGCTAGGCAGCGGCACTCCATTGGCGTGCAAACCTTGACGGGCCACGAGTCCCATAGGGGGAGAACGGGAAAAATAATAATCTCACCACCTTCATCTTTAACGCCATCTCAATAAGAGACGAATGTATACACGAGGCTAACATTTCGGACAACACACTTCTCCATTGCCGAAAACATGAGCCGACTCAGTTTAACACCTAGGCTTTCACGACCAATATCATCCAACATAGAGCTTTTTTGGGTTAGATCGCGTTCTAACCCCAAAAAACCTCGATTATGGATGAGCCGACTCATGCGGTCAGCTGACTTCATAGCTCATGGCGCAAGGTCACGGTCCACCCTAAACCACGTCCGTACAAACCATGGCAGCAGATGCGGACACTCTGGTGCACAAATGGAGAACTAAAAACTCTCCGGTAGTGTGCGACCAAAACAGACCGTGCGACGTATAACGACGCGATGCCCCGATCCACAGATACGAAGGAGCCATACACTCCGCTGCTCCTGACGAAGTTGTCTGCTTTGGCCACCTGAATGTTAAATTGTTAGTGTTACTCTGCATCTACTGCGTCAGACATCGGGAAGAAGAAGACAGCAGACTAAATCCTATTACTTATTATTACTGTGCCTGTGTGCAAATTACTCAAAATGCTCCTGGTCAAGTCTCAGAAGCTAAGCAGGCTGAGGCTGGTTAGTTTTTGGATGGATTCTCCTACTGGGCTTGTCAGGTATTGCAGGACGGACCGTGAATTGGCCGTACCAAAATCTCAGTAATACCACTGCCCAAGCATTCCAATGCAAGAAACCCCCTGAAAACGAGACTTGAAACTCGGTGAGGCTTTCATGGGTAAACAATAATAATTATTATGATTGTTACATCAAATCATATTTGTTTTACCGCTGAGATACCCTTGGCCAAAATTATAAAAACATCAATGAACAAAAGATACACGTTCACTCACAATTAACTAAACAGTAATTTTCAACGGTTTGATCAATATCTATGCAGCAAACTGTAAAATAAACACTCCTTAAAATGAGTACCCGTAAATTTTTACTTCAAATTTTCGTGACTGCAGGAATTCACATTCTTTGGTTCTTTCAGTCGAAACGTCGTGGTTTTTATTTAAAATAAAATGTCCTTCTTTTTATTCAATTTATAATTAAACATGTTTTTATATCTACGTGACTTTACCGAAATAACCAAATAATATGTAGTTTTTATTTAAAATAAAATGTCCTTCTTTTTATTCAATTTATAATTAAACATGTTTTTATATCTACGTGACTTTACCGAAATAACCAAATAATATGAGTGCCCGTAGTCATTTTACAAAAAAAAAACTCTAAGCATCTAGGAGTGCTGCCTTAGCGCATTTCATATTTGAAGCACATTGATCCATCGATTGCCTGGTGCTGCGTGCTAATTAGACAGCTTTCTTCTGCATGCATCTTCATGAAGTATCCCTGAAAGCGTCGTCGTCATTCTCGTCAGACGGACTGCAGAGTTCGAAACATAACCCCCCCTCCCACTAATCATTCTTGAAAGTAATTAAATGTAGCGTAAATAACTCTTATGCATAACATGCACAAGAGTTATTTAAGCATCTAAACTGGCTTGCGAGAAGGCAGCAAATGCTTTTCGTCGGTTCATAAGAAACAGTTAGTAAATGTAAATTATACTTAAAAGAACATCACTTCACATTCACTCAGCTTATTAAGAAAAACGCTAGACGCGTGCTTTGGCAGTCGTCAAGGCCACTACATTTTTGTTCTGGGCTGTGTAAATAATGGCTCAATAAACTAAATGTGTTAAAATAGAAAAATAGACGCTGTATGCGCACGTTGAATTTACGTGCTTCATGAATCCAAAATGTATACACAACCTTTATGAGGAGGTAAGCATTAAGTGTCTCCCTTACACGTATTTTTGTTTTTGAGCACACAGTTTCAACAATTTCGTTGTGAAATCAAAATCTTAGCGCCACTCCTGCTCAAAACAAACATAGGGGAAGCTTTTTTCGATTTAAAGCTTTCGTGACTGCAGGGATTCATCTTCTTGGTTCTTTCGGTAAAGTCACGTAGAATGGAAACAATAAAAATAATAAAATAAAACATAATAAAATAATTCTCACGACGTTTCGGCCACAACGCAAGCAGCCGTCATCAGGTGACTTTACCGAAAGAACCAAGAAGATGAAGCTGTTCACGTTCAGGCCAGTGACTCTAAACCCTTGCTAGAAATTCCACATTCCTATGCTGGGGCCCGCCTCTACATGGCATTCATCACTGTTGAATTCCTAAAACGCGGTAATCTTTTTTAGCGAGCCCAGAGTGATGATGGGGCTACATTGGCTGGCAACCAGCATTTTAATTCTTGACCTCTCTCCATCTCTTTACCAAAAAAAATCCCTTCTGGCCAGGCACTACAGCCAGCCAGCAGCAGCAGATTTCGCAAAATGTGATAGTGCCAGTAAATACACGTGGAATCATTGCCAAAGCACTTTCAATTCAAAGCGTGCGTGACTTGTCGCCTGTTTCCTTCAAAACACTCGGTGTATTGGTGCCCCCCTGGTCTGAGGCAATTACAGAGCAATGTCACAACGAGGCTTTCGGAAGCAGACAATGTCACTGGGTGGTTTTGCTGTAAAGTAACGTGTAAACAGTTTTGTGAAATAATGAATTAAACACACGCATGGATAGATAGCTACACACACATACGTATACGTGCATGTGCATGTACATTCCCCCTAAATGCACATGCCCAGGCAGACACACATACACGTACATCAGTAACAGCCACCATTCGCCACTAAGTGACAGTAAACTCACCATAGGACTTGTGCCAGGCTAGGTTCACTTTTAAACCACGTGAAGTGTCAAATAATCGCTGACAGAGGGTCACGGGACAGATCCGGGTGTTATTTGTTGACTGAGATGACTGGCTGATGTGCATTTGCTGCATTTTATCTGCCCGGCGTTCCGCTCGTTGTCGTGAGCATCACTCCTCCAACCCTCCGTTGTTGTTGGAGGGCGAATGCCTTCGACTGTCCCTTTAGCAACCTTCACGAGCTTCCTCCATAGTACACACACAAGGCAACGACAAAGATCCCCGTATAGCCTTAACAGTCTACGGAGGCAAGTGCTGTTAGCAAGCACCTATTTAGGCTGGCACGGTACATGAGGGGGTAGGCGGGCAGCGCCACAACTATTGTCTCTCCAATGCTGATATTATCACACTGCACCAGCTAATGCTTTTCATGGTGAATTAACCTTGGAGAAGTTCAGATATTCGTCATTGATGATTGCGGTGAGAGGGAATTGAACCTGGGTGGCCAGTTTCGTAGCACGGTGAGCTAAATGCTACACTACCACTACCCATTACACGTACATGCACGCTTATACATGAACGCACATGTATGCACGTAATACAGGCATCTATAATTCATACTGGTGCAATTCAAGTTACATTTATTTTGGGCATGACATTTTTTTTATCGAAGATCATGCCGTTGAAAGTATTCTTGTACTTGGGTGGTTCAAGCTTTCGCTTTGAGATATATGTATACATGGCAGATAAGTATTGAAGGACCAAACATAGGTGATTACAAAATGAATAAGAAAGCAATACAATAACATGTGTTTACTCGGAAAACAGGGTTATTTTTTAAAATCCTTTATATTAAATTCGCTTGCTTGCATGCTTGCTTGCTTGCTTACGACCGTGCAAATCTTCGGTCGTTTTTTAACCCACTTCCCGTGATCCAATCGAGCTGACATTTTCCACACAGACTCGTTGTGCGTGACAATTAATTTTCGTGAAAAAATGTTTCCTAAATTTTACACTGTCTAGAGGACGAGAGGACTCTAGCCGCCACGCATATAAAGGATTTAGAGTGAAAAACTTAGTTTTTACGGGTTAATTTTTTATTGCTCAGATGCAGTAACATTTGATCCTTCAACCAGTGAGTATCTCTGATCAACATATTTCACTTAGGAACAAGCAATACGTGTATACTTATACATTGTATTACCCATACTTCACCACACACTGGATCACACACTGGTCTTGCAATCCAGAGGCTGACACTTCGATCTCCTGGTGTAGAAGTTTCTTAAATCCCCCCCCCCCCCCCCCCCCAGTGGATTGGCAGGTCACGTGTGCTGGGGTGAAGTGTGGGTATCTCCAACTCTTTCAAGACGTCTGGCCAGCATAGAAGAGTAGGCCAAATATCCTCTGAAGAGCTCCCTCTAGTATAGGCCCTTTCACCAGCATTGGCGTGAGCAAGATATTGCAGGGCTGTATCTTTACCTTAACTTCACCAGGGCACTGATAATTATTTTAGCGGTGGTTGGAAAATCTTGATTCGAGTTTTTAATACGGTTTTATTTAACTCACTCTGTTGTTGTCGTTGTCGTATCCTCAAATCGTGTAACTCAATTTTAACCTACTTCCCAATGTGGTATCGACTGCAAACTTCGTATACTTATGTAATACTGATGACAATACTATATTTTATCATTACAAATAAAAACAAATTTAAACCATCTTTTTTACATGTTATGTTTCGCCTTGGGTCTAACTAATTGTCCACGCTCAACTCACGTTGGCTGTAAATCACCACAGTCCGTTACGTGATGGCAAGCCTTGGAGCCACTTCCTGGAGTCGTGGAGTTCTGCCATTACTCGTATGGTACATTTCATTAAAGGGTGTTTTAAAAAAGTATTTTTAAATATTACTTATTTTTACTGAAGTGAGATACAGCTACCATTCGGGGTGTGTGCTTGCGTCCGCATGCGGGCGTGGGTGCAAGCCAACCCACCCCCTCGTGTGCCGTGCCGACCTTCATAGGTGCTGCTGCCGCTCGCTAAAAACACTTGCCCTAACAGCCTGCTAAAAAAAGGCTATAGGGGGGATATTTGTCTTTGCTTCTCCCAGGAGGTTTTGTGCAAAAGCGCAATCAGAAGGTCACAAGTTCAAATCCCAGCCAGCAGTAGACTCATCATTCCTCCATGTCGGTAGATAGGGATATCTGTGAGGCAACAGCGGTGATTGGCTGATGGATAGACCAATCTTCACCATAGCGGTGTAGAGTGTTCTCCACTGGCTCAGGGCAGATGGTGGAGACACATCACCCGTTTGAGCGCGAAGACAATGTAACTTGTGGCGGCTTGATATTACGACGACGCAAAGAGAAAAGTTGGAGTCGTTTACGTGGTGCACACTCGTGGTGGCAGAAGGGCGTCCACTTAAAGGAGATCTGGAGGGCATTTGTGGCCAGTTTACCCCCCACCACCTACAAATTCCACAAGTAGTGACTAATCCCATATCTGCATTTTTCATAAATATGCTAAATTCCTCTGTTGATATGTAAATATCTTTGTCAAGGTGCTCTCCTCCTCTAACCCCTGCTTATTATATATGCTTCCAAGCTTGGTGGTGTTCATTCGGACGCTGTCTTTCCGACAGCCCTGTTCTTCACCTGAGGACGGCTGCTTGTGTTGTGGCCGAAACGTCGTGAGAATTGTATTTTATCATGTTTTATTTTTATTATTTCCCTTCTACGTGACTTTACCGAAATAAACAAGAAGATGAATCCCTGCAGTCACGAAAGCTTTAAATCGAAATTTATACCATGCTGGCCAGACATCTTGCGAGTCCCCACACTCTACCCCACCACACCTGACTGTTGATCGACGAATTGTTGCATACACATTTATACGGCTGAACTAGATGTATGTGTATGTACAATATGTGTGTTGAACTTATTTCACACCGTATGTAGCCAACTGCTCATCGGAGGTGCGGGGTGATGACAACAAACTCAACACGAAAAGCAGTTCCAAAGAAATGAGTTTTGTCAATCTAGATGATTTAAAAGTGCATCGCTCCAGTGGCTTCCCAATGTCGGAAGCGAGAGCATTCCAGACGGCCGCAGTGCACCTTCAAAGCGCACGATGCAGCGACCGTCTTTGTTGAGTGGCGAGCCAAAAGCCGCTGCGAGGATGACCAGCGTTTGCATGATGGTCTATGCGCCTTGATGAGATCTGCAAGATATTGTGGTTCATTTGTGGCAAGCACTTTGTGTGTAATTGGTGGGGCGGGGGGAAGGGGGCGGGTGAAACATAAAAAAAATAACCAAAATAAAACAAATTCCAGACTTTACATCACTGCGGACAAACCGTAAGTCAATATCTTCATAAACGATTCCCCTTCATCTCAACGGACGTTTTCATTGCACTATTAAAGCCAGTGCGGTGGGGCCCCTTGTCAAAGTCTGCCAACTGCCACATCTCTCTACGCCGATCTCGCATTCACGTTCGTGGTATCTCTGGCACGGCTCACTTGAATTCGGTACATCATATTGAAAAGCAAATCGCTTTAAATCAAACCTAACAGCGGTGCTTAAATTGATGCCACCTCTTCGCTTCTTGGGAACCTTCCCCACCAACTTTTGGCACAGAGCCGTGGCATTCTTGGCCCACCTTCTAATAAACTCATCAGCGTAATTGGGAGAAAAAAAAAATCAATGATAAGTAACATGGTAATGTAAATACATTTCTGCTGGCGGTGACTTCACGCCAAACCCGACTCTGGAAAGGCTCCATACAGGCAATTCCTCCCGCATGGCCCGACTCGTTACATTTAACCAATTCCTTATTCACTCCTTCCCACGTTTCCTCTTCTCAATGGGGATACGATTGCAGCACTTTATCAAACGCATTTCCTGAGTTGGGATGAATAACATTTTGCTGTATTCTCATGCACACAAAAACATTTGATGGTTAAAATAAAAATGGCACAACTGCGTTTAAGGGTCGCTTGTGACTCTATTTTTTCATTCCGGGGAAATTTGTCGACTCACATTAAGCATCGTCTTTTCATCGAAATGACTTTGTCCGGCAGCAGCATGCGTCGTCCTGAATGGCCTTGGCTTTTTTGCATCCCTGCCTTTATAACCCATCTGGCAACAATGCGGGCTAAGTAATACACTTTTAAATGGGGACTCGGGGGACTAATTCCTGTGTCAGAACACTGAGCCAACATGGCTGATATTTTGCATTCGAATTTGGGTTTCAGCCATCTGTTATTAAACCAAGTATTTAAAATAAGGAGTTAATGATCTCAGCCCAGTCACCAATAGCTGCAAGAAAAAATAACTCGTTTTAAATTTATTTTTTTACTTAATTTGAGTTGTTTCAGCACTGTGGACACTCTTTGCAGGACAGATACAATTGGTGTTATTCGCATGGAACAGAGGGGAACATGATTCAGTGCTGTCATATCCCACAGATGTTCTCTGACGCGATGTGATGTTACACTCTTCGCTGTGAGAATTCAAAATATATTTAAATATATATATTAAAAAATGGATTTTGTTAAAATGGCACCAAAGGCACAAAGGGATGAAAGTGGGGGAATTTGTTTCTATAATACGTGATGTAATAAACACTATAATGGCAATCAATACGATATGAGTAAATGCAAATAATAGTCTATTAATGATTGAAAACCCTAACCCAAGCGATTACAAAGGCATTAGATGTTCTCTGAACTCTGAAGGACAGCTATTGTTCTACAATCCTACACCCTTAGGGTGGTTCGTCTGGTTTTAAATAGGACCACACAAAGATATTTTGATTCATTTAAGGACTGAATTTGATACTTCTCAAGATGTTGTACAAAATAGAAGGAAATGGAATGTTGTGGAAAGGAGGCATACCTATTGCCATTAATATCCTATAGAAAGCTGAGGCAGCAGAGGAGAAAGAGCAACCTCCCTCTGAGCAAGGGTTCAATCGGGGCTTCCACAGAAAGCCTTTGTGGAACAGAGACCATGTGGAGGGGAGTAGAGTGAGACAAGAAGGGAGAAGTAGGAGAGTGCATGGATGGGAGTAGAGCGAGATGAGAGAGGTCGGAGAGTGTGTGGATGGGAGTAGAGTGAGAAGGGAGAGTGCATGGAGGGGAGTTTAATGAGATGACAGTGGAGAGGTTGGAAGGGGTGAGTCAATGGATTATTTTAAAATGATGAGTACAAGCCTGAAATTGACCTGTGATTGGATTGGGAAGCAGTGGAGGGATATGTGTATTTTTGGAGATGATTATAGTGAGAGAAAACTGAGGAATGTCAAGTGTAAGGTCGGGAGACAAGCAAAAGGAGAGGCAGACTCTGTTACCAGAATGCCATTCCTAATGTTCTTGACCATTTGAGAGTCATCAGAGATGGGTTATTCATACTGAGCAACTCAGTGGTGCAAGAAGAGATATTCAGGATGTCCATCACCCAGAGCAATCAGGACAGACTCGAAGACCAATGGACCTTGTCAATGTTGACTATAAGATTTAATGTAAGTCTTCCAGATCTGATGGCGGAATTCAAGGCTGGATTTTTTTGCATTGTCTCTCAAGTCTCCGACCACTGATATGTGTATTGCTCTCAGAACGAACTTGTGCACCAAGGTGACAATACTCTTTCTCGAGGAGTTTTCACAGGGGTAGGTTCATTCACAGCAATATAGATTTCGGGGAATTGTAAAGTTCTAAAAGAAATGTTGATGTCCATTAAGCAGGAATTGGAGAGACAACATCAGAGTAGAGAAGTGAAGGAAACAGAAGTCTGCTGGTTGGTGGAAGTAGACCTGAGACTTGAAGAGAGGTGACATGCAATGGAAAAAACAGATGTTTACGGGTGGTGGTCACTAAAAGTAGCAGATTAAATGTTGGTGAAGGCATGGCGTTTAAGACGAGGCTCAAAATAAAACTGTTTCTGGTGTGGACCAATCAGGATCAAAGACAATGCATATATTATCAGTGTATGTTTTTTGTTTGCATTCTCACCACAAGTATTGTGGTTAATGGAGACATGATTCCTTGTTAAAAGGTTTCAGTTTTGTTGCCAGAAAAAAGGGGAAAACCCTATTCCTATATTTTGGTACTGGCAAAGGAGGTCTCATGAAGTGATGTTGAAATTACCAGTAAATATGAGCGAAGATGACGAGAGATCCAAGTTCAAGGTGAGCTCATAAAATCCAGACATCAAGTTTGCCTTGGGACGACGGTAGATTATGGAACATTGAGTAGACGAGGGGTGGAGGTGAAGGGAGATCATCTCAAAAGAGATCATAGTTGGGGAGTTAATGGTAGAGAATGTAAAGTTCCGGTTGACTGTTGACTTTAAGATCACTGCCGAATTCAGCAGAAGAGGGTAAGATCTTTTAACAAGACCTCACATTTTGCCCTGGATAGGCCTTCAACCATTCAGTTCATACATACGGAGTGCTGGGCCGGTTATCGTGGTTATGTTGGTTGGTCCTGGAAAGGACCTTCAGGCCGGGAGGACATTTTCTGGCAGTCAGTCGTCTTCTCCTCAATGACATGAACCGGCAAGTTCTCAGGGATGGGCACGCACAGGGAGACCACGCGTAGGTTACCATCGTCTCCCCAAATGGTGTCATCGTGGTGGCATGTGGTGGCATTATGAGTCATAGCTATGATTTCTATGATGGCCTCTCGGACATTGGCTTTGATCCTATCACAGCAATCCAATGATTAAACTGTGTCATTTATATGGGGAAAAAACTGTCCAAACCAAATGAATAGCACCTTCGATAAGGTGTCTTAGCAAAGCCCAAAGGATTGTTGAACAATAACATCCTCTCCAGCCAACGCAGAATCAGGAAGAAAATACTATTACAAGAGGCTTACGATCAGGAAATAAAATGCTTAATTTAAGTCTTAAACAAAAAAATAAACACTGCCAACAGTGGGAAATCCAACCAAGATGTCCTGTAATTGTTTAATTGAGCAAAGGCCTTAATTCAGTTAGCTGATACTTTTTTTTATCACCACCAATAATAACATGATACTGTCGATCTGTTTTGTATATGGTATTACTTCTTTTTTGGCATATGACTGCGGCTATTGAAGCCATTAAAACATTATACATTACTAAATTAGAGATAGAAAGAGAAGCACACGGGCGAGAAAACATATGCAAGCTAATGACACTCTCCCAAAAGTACAAGGGGCTTGGGCAGGATACGTCACTAGAAGGGATGATAGCCAGTCAGTGATAAAGAACAAAGACCAATTTCGATTTAAAGCTTTCGTGACTGCAGGGATTCATCTTCTTGGTTCTTTCGGTAAAGTCACGTAGAAGGGAAATAATAAAATAAAAAAATAAAACATAATAATTATTTTATTATGTTTTAATAAAGGGAAATAATAAAATAACTATAATAAAACATAATAAAAACATAATAAAATTATTATGTTTTATTTTTATTATTTTATTATTTCCCTTCTACGTGACTTTACCGAAAGAACCAAGAAGAACAATGACCAAGTCTCAGCTAAGAGAAGGAATGCGTTCGAGATGACAACCACCATGGAGATGGAGCGATGGTGGCAGCTCGTGTCCAGGTACCAAGTGGATTACTGCATCGTGGTGGATTGATCAAGGCTGATAATGACAGTCCTTTGTCAATCCACTGCTGGATGAAGTTCTCCCCACACCATGTCGGTTATGTGGTTTGTTTGACCATACTTTACCAGAACTGTTCAGTTGGTAAAAGGAAAGGTCCAGGATTGGCTCTGGTATCACTCTCCACTCGTGTTAACTGTGTTCAGGACTTGCATTCAGGTCACTGGGTTTGTCGAGCAGTGTGCAAACCAATGCACCACCACTCCTTCTCCCCCCCCGCCCCAAAAAAGTAATTAAAATAATCCAGTATATTTTATTCAGTGAATACTTTAAACCTCTCCTTTGGGTAACATTGCCCACCCTACATATATGCTGTATACTACACATGTTTTGAAATCATATGACCTTTTATAAAATGTATTGCAACATGTTTAATTATTATTACATACAAGAAAAATGATGTAACTCATTACTGCGGTGTTCAGATCGTGATTACCTGTGCTGATTATATTCTAAATTGTAATGGAAATTCTACAATGCATGTGATTTTAATTCAGTTCCGCATATACAATTGTAATTTCGATATCAAATATTATCAACATTTAAAATGCACTTGAGTATATGGTTTTGATTTGGGATTTATATTTCATTTTCCATATAACTCATGATTGTGACATAAATTTGATTGAACAATTATCAGACGTAAAGTCAGTATTTAAGCATATTCTTTGGTTATTTCGGTAAAGTTACGTAGATAAAAAAATATATATAAAAAAGTGAAAAATAATAAAATACAAATAATGAATAACAAAAAAACACCAATGTAGACTGTAGCCTGGTTCTTAATCGGAGTGAGTGTACTGGCAGTCTATAATATAGACTGTAGCCGGGTTCTTAACCTCGGTGAGTGTATTGGCAGTCTATAATGTAGACTGTAGCAATGGTACTGGTAAGAACCTCCTGGTTACACCAGCCCATAGGGGATTATTGTGTCCGTCCATCCGTCGTGCAGGGAGGGGCTGGGTGGGGAGGTAGGGGCTGGGTGGGGAGGGAGGGGCTGGGTGGGGAGGGGAGGGTGGGGAGGGGCTGGGTGGGGAGGGTGGGGCTGGTTGGGGAGGGGAGGGTGGGGAGGGGCTGGGTGGGGAGGGTGGGGAAGAGCTGGGTGGGGAGGGGCTGGGTGGGGAGGGGCTGGGTGGGGAGGGTGGGGAGGGGCTGGGTGGGGAGGGTGGGGCTGGGTGGGGGGTGGGAGGAGTGGGGCTGGGTGGGGAGGGGCTGGTCACCCCGTGGTGCCCTTATACAACTCAACGTTTAACCTACTCACGCCGGCTTGTGCCCGCCCTCACAGTCTGGCATATTTGCGGAATACACCACGCCGCCGTTGACCCTGGCCATTGACCAAGCAACCCAATGTTCCTACCAGCTCCCTCCGCAGAAATGTGTTTATTAAACTGAGTGAGCATACTGGCAGTCTACAATGTAGACTTATTCTTGGTTCTTTCAGTAATCTAATTTTTTTTATACCACGACGTTTTGATCGCAACACAAGCGGTCGTCATCAGGAAAAGGGGGGTTAGCCTCTGAAGGCAAACTGTTTATAAAGGTTTAAAGATGGGCGTAGCTCAAGTGTGTCAGCAGCATGGGCAGGGCAGCTCATGTTAATGTAGGAGAAAGCAACACCAACGCAGTGGGTCAACACCAATCAAAGGGCCTCCAGGCTCTCATTTGCACCTCGCTCCACATACCCACACTGCTCACGGTGGAGGTTGACAAGAAAACACAAATCAAGTCATGACCCAAAGTGTAAGATGACATATTTTCAATGATTGCTGAGTTTATAACCATCCTCTCGGTTGAAATTGTGTCTGTGTCTGTATATATGGATGGCTTCATGAACGACTCTTTGTTGATAGCCAGTCGGCTTGCAAAGTACCATAGTCTTAGATAAATCAATTTCGTGTGAACCTTAACTTAAAACAAATCATCCAACTGTGATTCAATCATGTTTCCAAGTTCAGAGAGTTTGACGGTCTTAGCCCAGTCACCAATGCTTCGTAGTCTTCAGTTCAGTAAAGTTCAGCCCTAAAGCCTAAAATGTTTAAAAATAGAGAGACAGAAGTTTTGGATGCTGCTATGGTGTAATGTTTCGAAGACTTCCAATGCAGTTTGATCTCACCACACGGTTTTCCACCTGCTCTTCATATGAAAGTAATGTCCAATGCATGAGAGTTAAACTGATATCTTAATTCACAGAGCATGCAGAACCATGTTTAATGTGATGGGTTTTTTTGTGCACTTATTGATGACCAGGCTGAGAGCATTAACTCACAATACTTGAGGAGCAGAGGACACATTTTGTAGTTGCACATCTTAAAAAAACGAATATGTCAAAACTGTCCAAGAATCAACACATTCATGAACTCTGTTCGAAGGATGTGAAACATTTTGTAATGTTAAACAATCCCTGAGACATTGCCAAGGTTTTAAAAAGTTAAATACAACACTAAAATATTCATACTGACATAATGTTTGACTAAACTTCGTTAATTTTTGCATGAAATATGGATGTTAATAAAACCCTCTCATTTCATTCACAAGGATTTTCACATTGTTCACTCATTATGCCACTTTTTTTTTTATCACAGTTGCTGACAATGGCGCGGATGCCCAAAAAACACCCAAGCAACCAGCAAAAAACAGCACGTACGTAAGAGTGAATACATTTCTACAGTTGAGCGAGGTTATAAGAATTAAACAATTTAAAAAAATAACTCTCCCAATAAATTAATCTTCCCCTGCCATAGGCACTTATAATGAGCAAGGTGGTACGCGCCTGTAATCTGTATCATCCATCTCCTTGTGAGATAAGTTGGATCACATAGAGATGATGACGTGTTTGAGACTGCGGGCCATCGAGGATAAAGGGTCGTCTGCGAATGGAAAGGAAGTAGGCAACTGATTGATGGACCTATGTTTCTTTTTTTACTTTTACATTTTAAATCTACATTTAAAAGTGCATACACTTCTAATGCCGTATCTAAAAGTGCGCGATGCAGTGACCGTCTTTGTTCGATGGCTAGCCAAAAGCCGCTGCGAGGATAACCAGAGTTTGCATGATGGTTTGTGCTCCTTAACAGTGGTTAGCACACTGGACTATGAATCTAGCAACCTGAGTTTGTTTTCCGGAAATTGGTAATATCAGTGATGAGTGATATTTGAATCGAACGAGGGTCCTCCCCTTCACCATCCCATACTGACAAGCGTGGTGAAGTATGGTCAAACAACCCCCATGGCTGATATGGTGTGGAGAGGACTTAATCCTACGGTCACTTGATGAACGGCTGTAAATTAATACATCTGAAAATATTAATTGGGCATAGAGTAAAATAAACATTCATCCTGAGCAATTCCAATTTTATAAACTTTGAAGTGCAATTATTCAAATTTGTTTGTTCATAGAATTTCAAAGTGTTCCATTCGGAGCTTATTTCAGCAGACATTTCCACTAAGGTCATGGGAAACACAAGGCTAATAAAGTAAAACTAAACAAACATAAGCAGCACGGCATGTCATCATAAATTAGTATGTAAATAAATATGTTTTTATTGTTTTAATTTAAAAGTTGTTCAACAGTTAACTTATATCCTGCTCAAATAAGCATGCTGCTCTGCTTTTCTTCATCAGTGTCCATGAGCAAGTTTTAAGAAAAGTCACGTGAATACGGCAATAATTTATTTCGCAACCTCCCACTTGTGCTGTAACTATGGATCTGATCCAAACAGTAAACATGATTGGTATTGCAATTGCATGCACGCGTAACTCCTGGGGGAAGGTGTCTCTGCTGGAGGAGGCTCTAGAGAGTTCTTGATGGAGTTCTTGAAGGCGCTCTAAAGAGCTCTGTGCTGAGGGACTGATCGGAGGGTATTGTGTGACGTGGATGGTGATAAAGATATGCAAACAGTCTTCGGAAGAACACTTTGAAACAAAGCGTTGTCGTTTCACACATTTTTAGTGCTCATCTCTCGTGGAGTCGCCCACATCTTAGAACCTGTCCCCTCGTTGCAATCAAAGGAGAAGAGTGACAGGAAGGGCCGCTACAGACATCTTTAATAAAGCGGCAGTACCCACACTTTACCCCACGTGACCTGTCGTTCGACTAATTGTGGCGTACCCATCCATACTGTTGGGTGGACAGAGGTCGGGGGAGACTTACGAAACTCGCCCAATCGTTTCAACTGGAATTCCGAGAGACCGAACTGGCAACCTCTGGAGTGCAATTGCAGTCGAGTCCCCTACACCAGTGCAGCAAAACATATTAACTTGTATAAAAACAAACCCCAATCCGTGGTAGGATCTTGAAATGTTGACCACACAAATGATTTTCCAATTCTGATTATCACGTTTGAGATTGTGATGGGTGGGGCACGTGTGTTGAATGGAGGACAGTTGACTGAAACAAATATTACAGTTGCACACATAAATCTGTAACCGTAGTGAATACCTCAAATTATATGTCAGAATACTAAAAGAGCTAGAGTTGACACAATATGGTGGTATATCGTACGATATATGGTTTATTTGTATTATTCGTTTTGCTAAATATTGTCATTACGATTATCATCCTCAAGAAAATATTCAAAAGTTATTCAAGCTAGCAATAATAATAATAATAACAACACATCTCAAGCAACATATTTTACCTGTATTTTTTCCAAGAAAAAGGGCCGTTGCCTAAAATGTCGTGACAACCCAAGTAAGAGCAGACATTGGTGGGCAGCTGTTGACTGAAAACTCACTTCTAAATCATCACTCTTGTAGCACAAGACCAGCGACTTGGTGCAATCTACTTGTCCTTATTGTACTGCCGTGTTTTATACGGAGTATTGACACCTACAGCTTGTTGTGATCTTGCAGTGAAAGGCGCCGCATGAAAAAGAAATGTGTTAATTCACAGGACAATAATTCCGGGAAGAACGCAATGGCAGGAAGTCTTGGTATCAACTGCAATAGCCAAGTCGACCTCTTGATCTTTTTTATGCAATATGAAGAAGGGCCATTGCCCGAACCGTTGCCTATTATAGACAGCAATGTCCCTGTTAAGGCCATACTTGTATTGACGAAAGGGTTGAGTATTTTGTTAGTCGTGCTCCTGCGTATGTTGTCAAAGCAGTATAAAAAAACATTTGTTTAATCCTAAATTTAGAAGGAAAAAAAATCAGGTAAATATCCAAATTCTTACTGCAGTGCATTGTAATGAAAAAACACTTCTAGTGTCATTAATACAGTGCATTATTGTTGTGAAGATAAGCACTGTGTGTGTTTTATGTATTTGTCTGTGTTTTATCTGAATGTCTCGATGCATTTGAGTAGACTGCAATTTGGTTAAATATAGCCTCATCGGTAGTGAAACAAAAATACAGTTGAGTATTATAATTACCATTTTTCCTCCATGATAATCTAATTTTTATAAACAAATTAAGAATGCCTGTTGGTATTTAAGAGGTATTTTTGGTGTAATTGTCTTAATGAGCTAAAACACTTTCAAAACATGCCAAGAGGCCATTTTGTTTAATCCACACACCAACAATCCAGTTATGAATCTGAAAACAAACTTTACACACAAAAATATACATTTTAATTGGAGAAATGTGTGTGAAACAAGTTCAACATACATACACTGGGCACAAAATAGTATTTTATATCATGAACTGTCCTTTATTTTGCCTGTGCATCGTTATCGTATTTATTGTAAAGTGTACGAGGGGTTGGTGGGGTTGTATCTTCCAAATTCAGTTGTGTTTTTTTTTATCAATTGCGATACCATTTTCAGTTTTGCTTTCCCTGTGATACATGCCACACAAAGGCCTAATCTCGCAATGGCTGTCCCGATGAGCACCAATGTGGTCGCAGCAGGTGGCAGAGCAGATGCCTCTGGCCTTTGAATGTTGATACTTGTGGAGGATAAGCAACGCTTAAAGGCACGTAAGGGTGAGCAACCTGGAGGTTTGGAAGAAAGCAAGAAAAGCAAGTAAGCTCTATAGAGAGGTGATGTTGACCCTTAAATTCATCACCTTTAATTTCAGCCCTTGTCAATCCGCTGCTGGAGAAAGTCCTATCCACACCATATAGGGGGCTTGTTTATTCCCCATCATACTTAACCAAGCTGGTCAGTGCAAGTTGTCGAAAGGAGCAAGCAGGATTAATTGTGGAAATCACTTGCCGTTGAAATTAGCTGTGGTTGGGGAATTTAACTCAGATGACCAGCTTCGTAGCCCAGTGCCATAACTACTGTCACCACTCCACCCTTCGAAATATAGTAACCGTTCTCGACTGCACTGCATTCTCACGTTACAGCAAGTCATCTTGCGGTTTGTTTTTATGAAACACCATTGCCACTTTGGAAAGTACTACGGACTGGCTATAAATGCCGTAGAAACGTGGAACCAATGTTGGCACGAGGCCATACCAAATTGCTTGTCATGGACATGTAAAAAGTTGACCATATTTTCAAATCTATCTACATGTTTGCATGTCCACTTTAAATAATTAACTATCATGGTTGGCTATGAAAGATGTTCAACATGCATGATCAATATACATATGTAGTGACTGACTTGGAGACACTAAGAGTTGGAGGCACTCTGTTTATTAACATGACCTACGAATTAACACTTCCAATAATCCAACTATAGCCGACTATGGTTCCCAGTCAAGACAGTTGGTAGACTGCCTGACTGACGACACCGAGATGGTGAAGACGGAGACGACGAGATAAGAACGGCGACATCTCCAGCAACACGTCGGGATCCCACTCCACACGACAGCCCTGGGTCCCCTCTCGGGGCCTCTCTTATACTGTCAGCATGGCCTGGCTCCGCCCCCAACCACGCCCTCTTTCTAGAACCTACCCGCAGGTTCTTGGTGTGTCCCTTCCGTGACCTTTCCCCTAGATCCCCCTCTGGTGAATCACGTGTTCTGCTGCTGTTAGGGCTGCTGTAAGCTGCAGATCCCCTTCCCCGCTAGCAGCCAGCGCTATACTATGTCACAGAATCACCCCCCCCCCCCCCCCCCCCGTTAAAAAAACAGCCATCCCGGCTGACATCAATTACTTTCATAACGGGGAGCTTCACAATGCAAGAATACACAATAACGAACCTGGACCCCAGGGATTTGAACAATGTCTGACGACTGCCAGCGTGCCACAGCCCGAGAGCATTAGGAAGGACCCCAGGTCAACCAGTAGTCACAGCCCAGCTCGCGTCTGTGGCCACCCACTAGACAGCATAGGAACTAATTTGGTCAACAGAAAATGGGGCGGGTTGTCGAAAACTAACAGTTTTTGAGTGAGCCTTCGTCGCCGGGCCCCCAGGTGGGACGAGAATTGACTTCCTGGGGACCCCGGGGACAATGTTTAAATGACCTAATGGGTGCGGCCCCTCCCGGGAAAAAGAAGAAGGTGGCAACCGTTCCGTCACCCACGGTCCATCCTCTGAAGGTACTGCCGGTCGGTCTGGAGGTGTCAGGCGCTGGAATCCTGCAGGTGATACAACAGAATCCTGCTGAGGTGCAACCTCCGTGCTTGCTCACCCTGACTCATCGGACACATCAGACACCCGGCACTCAGGAGGTGGGGATGAACTGTCACCACAGGGTGGAATATGGGGTTACAATCGTGACGGGTGCACAAACCAGTGCCTACGACTGACTTGGATGTGTACGTACTGCGGCCCCCTAACCTCAATCACCTCAACAGGGCCCTGCCACGGCCGGTGCAATTTGAGGGACGTGCCCAGGTGCACCTGGGGAAAATGTAACCATGCCTTGTGCCCAGTGGTCCATGGGGTCCTGGACTCCCGTTGCCCCACAAGCTTTTCATTGGCAGCCTGCCGTTTAGCCGAATTTCCCTGAGATGCCACCATCGCCTCCGTCAGCTGCCTGATTGTGAGCTGCATGGGCATGGGCACCACGGCCTTCCTCTTGCCCAGGTCCATGCCTAACTGAGCCTCCATGGAGGGGTCACTTTCCCTCCCATACATGATGTAAAAGGGGGAGAATCCTGTTGAGGCGTGAGGGGCCATCCTATACCCGTCTAGGACACCCAGTCCGACTGCCTCATTGACCTGTTGGCACAGCATGGACGTAAGAGTCCTGTGTAAGCGCTCTACCATCCCGTCTGTCTGGGGATGGTAGGGCGACATCCGGATTTTGTTCATACCCAGACCTGCTTCAACAATTTCGATGAAAGATTTCGCCCTTGGTCTGTAAGGGGATGTTCCGGGGCCCCCTTGTCCAAAACGTACCCATGTAAAAATCCGTCCGCAATGGACGTGGCCGACTGATCTGGCAGAGGCCATGCCACCGGCCACTGGGACAGGTATTCCACCCCAACAAGAAGGAATTTATTTCCCCTCTGAGTGGCGGGAAACGGGCCCAGAATGTCGAGGGCAACCACACAGGTGACACTGCTGGTTTACATTGGCCAGCACCCGGAAAACACGCGCAATGGTCCCTCGATGGTAAACGGGACAACGCATCTACGTTGCAGTGACATACACCCTTCCTGTAGGTGACCGTGAAGAAGTAGTCCTTCAAAATTTCTAACCAGTGGAAAAGTTGGCCGGAAGGCTGGTCAACCCGCAAGGCATATTTAAGAGCCACGTGGTCCGTACGCACGACAAATTTTATTCCGTAAAGGTACGGCCTGTACTGCTGCACAAAGTGCACAATGGCCAACAACTCTTGGTGCATCATGCAATAACGCTGCTTTGCAGGGGACAGCACATGGCTCTCACAACCCTCTCCACACCAATCACGACCTGGGACAGTACAGAGCCGATTCCCATGTTGCCAGCATCCATATCCAACATAAAGGGCAGAGAGAAATCAGGGTATCCAAGGCGAGGCACATTGGCAAGGCCATCGCGTAGCCTCCTCCCACCCCCCCCCCCCCCCATCAAAATCTCTGGCCCTTAGCGGTGAGCTTGTGGAGCGGCTTAGCGATCGTCGCAAGCTTGGGGACGAACCGGTGATAGTACGACGTGAACTCGACAAAACTGCAGACTTCACCCACCGACGTGGGGGTTGGCCATGTGTGCACACACACAGTTTTGTCGGGATTCGTGGATATCCCGGACTCGCTATTTGTGGCCCAAATAGCAAACCGACGTTTGCAAGAGATGACACTTCTGTGGTTTGAATTTAATGTTGGCCACCCGCACCCTGACAAACACCGACCACAACCGCTGCAGGTGCTCCTTGAACGTGCACCTGAACACGATCACGTCGTCCAAATAAATGAGGCACAAGTCCCATTGAAGAGCTGCCAAGACCAGTTCCATAAGCCGCTGAAACGTGGCCGGAACAGAGTGAAGACCTATTGGGAGACAGATAAATTGGAACAACCTATGTGGTGTCCGAAACGCGGCATTAGGTTTGGATCCTTCATCCAAGGGCAATTGCCAAAACCTTGACAGCAAGTCGAGGGTGGAGAAAAACTGCGCACCCGACAAGGCATCCAAGGAGTCGTCCATCCGGGGGAGTGGGTACGCGTCCGCCATGGAGACTTTATTTAATTTACGAAAATCGACGCAAAATCCAGGATGATAGGAGCCCCCCACGGACTGGTGGAAGGGGAGATAATGTCGGCGGCCAACATTTCATCGACTGCCTGGCGAAAATGGTCATTTTCCTTGGGACTAAGCGTATACGAATTTTGACGTATTGGAGCAGTGTCACCTGTGTCGATACCAGAGGTGTGGACTCGAGTCATGTGACTTGGACTCGAGTCAGACTCGAGTCATGAATTTGATGACTTGCGACTCGACTTGGACTTGTATAACAATGACTTTGTCCCACCTATGAGATGTGGACTCGAGTCATGTGACTTGGACTCGAGTCAGACTCGAGTCATGAATTTGATGACTTGCGACTCGACTTGGACTTGCATAACAATGACTTTGTCCCACCTCTGGTCGATACGGTGCTGCAATAGTGACGTGTGGCCAATATCATATTTCCCTTCACCAAAAATATCTGAAAATTCTCGGAGCAAGGCACGCAACTCGCCCCGCTGTTCTCCGGAGAGCTTACAATTTTCCCGACACAGCGCGTCCATCCAAGTCTCATTAAATTTGCCTCCCCGCTCCACCGCAGCAACGACCTCTGCGGCCCCCTCGTGGGCATGCTCACAGCGCGCGGCCGTCACGTCTGCCAAAACTGTACCTGCTTGGACCACCGGGGCTCCCAGCCCGATGTTTAACCGAGTCGCGGACTTAAAAAAGGCCAACCGCCGTCCCGACGGCAATTTAATACAACCTTGATCAACAAGGATCTTAAGGGGCATCCTTCTGAGAAAATAAGTGCCCAAGAGACAGGACACAGCCAATGTCTTATAAAGTAACACTGGTCCTGTCAACTCAATGTCCCCAACGCAGACTTTTACCAATATGTGGACTATAATACCCAAACTCCTGCCATTCGTGGCAACACACGTACTCTTTACCGGGTTCAGACAACAGGACCTCGGCGCGCAAGGACTTAAAAATAAGCTCAAAAATCATATTAGCCGATGCTCCCGTATCGATCAGCGCCCTCAGTTGTACCCCCTGTACGAACCCGACCACCGCAGACGATCCCGCCGCCGCCATGACACGGTGTGCCAACGCGTTCCACTGCCCCGCGCCCCATGGCCACCTATTCCCCACCGCTCGCGTGCCGTGACACGATGAGGGATGACGGTGTGCGAACCAGGCGCGCTCGACAAGGGAGATGCATGAATTTACATTAGCGGCCGGGTGTCTTATGTTCAACATACTCCATGTGAAAGATGTTCAATATACATACATGTTCAACATACATACATACATGTTCAACATACATACATACATACATGTTCAACATACATACATACATGTTCAACATACATACATACATGTTCAACATACATACATACATGTTCAACATACATACATACATGTTCAACATACATACATACATGTTCAACATACATACATACATACATGTTCAACATACATACATACATGTTCAACATACATACATACATGTTCAACATACATACATACATGTTCAACATACATACATACATGTTCAACATACATACATACATGTTCAACATACATACATACATGTTCAACATACATACATACATGTTCAACATACATACATACATGTTCAACATACATACATACATGTTCAACATACATACATACATGTTCAACATACATACATACATGTTCAACATACATACATACATGTTCAACATACATACATACATGTTCAACATACATACATACATGTTCAACATACATACATACATGTTCAACATACATACATACATACATGTTCAACATACATACATACATGTTCAACATACATACATACATGTTCAACATACATACATACATACATGTTCAACATACATACATACATGTTCAACATACATACATACATGTTCAACATACATACATACATGTTCAACATACATACATACATGTTCAACATACATACATACATGCAAAATATGTTCAGCATACTCCATGTAAAAGATGTTCAACATATGTACATACGTGTTCAACATACATGCGAAAGATGTTCAACATACGTACACTTCAACATGCATACATGCGAACTGTGTCGTGTGCTGTATGCTTTGGCAACGCGAAATGAAGCCGATTCTGTTGCTATGTATAGGGTTTGTGTAATGTCCCCCTTCGACCCCTGCAATAGTTTATTTTTCCAAGCATCTATTATTTAGCGCCCTTTGTTCTTCGGCAATGTTCTCGCAGGCATGCGGCGATGTGATACACCATAGTATGCACAAAAAAAGGGGTTGGTGTGAGTAAGTCGTATTGTTGTCATTGTGGGCTGCACAAATATTCTGAGTAATCAAAACCTTTTCAAACAAATGGTACTGATCGTATGAAATCTGAGTAATTTGTCTTTCCCCCCCCTAAAGTAATCGGAGTAACTTTCCGTGTAGTTTTATTTGATTTGCAGGCATTCTCAGGGTATCATATTTTTCTTCTAATGTCAGTCTAGTTTCGTGAATTCGAAAGTGGTTTCTTCTATCCATTGAAATGTCGATTTTTATTTCTTCCACTCTTGGTTCATGGCCACCAATAGAGATGAGCACCGCATTAATGATAATTTTGAGCAGCATAATATGCAAAACATTCGTTTCACAGGAAATTGCATGTACTCTCGACATACATACATAAATGTATAAAATTATCAACTGTGCATACTCTGCATGAGAGCAAATGCATCGCACTCAGCACTTAATTCCTTTTTGTATGAAATCCTGGCACCTGCCAAGCAATACCCAACACCTCAACGTGCTTCTATTTTCTGGGTGCTCATGCCCACACCTCGTTAATGCACAAATATTCAGCCGTCGGATTGGACAGCACGGAGCTTTGCAGCCGAAATGTCTGGAAGCTGTCCTCCTTCAATTACTGCGGAGAAGAAAAAAACAACAACCGTGTGCTCGTAAAGGCATTGGAAATAAAAACGGTGAGATCTCTTGTGGCGCAGAAATTGCATCCATTAATTTAAAAAAACACAGTTACGGTGCTAAACTTCGCTGCATGGCTCACGATATAGCAAGCTGTCTTGTGCTTGATTTTTTTTTATTTAAGAACAATGACACGTCGGAAAAGGAGTACGGAGAGAATACGAATGCCATAAAATGTGGAATTTTCAATGTTGACTCGCTGGCCGTACCAAATGGCTCGTACGAACGTGGAAACACTTTGACCGGTTTTCTTTTTTCCTCCACATCTAACTTTGCCCGTCCATTTGGAAACTATTTCACCAGTTCTGTTGCTCGGGACATTACGTACAGAACATGCAGCGCGAGGCAGGTGGACGTTGTTGTATGTTTTTTTTTCAACCACAGTAATGGGGAGGGGATAGAATGCCCTCCTACAAGTTTAATATAAGATGTGGGCGGACAAGCATCACATGTGGCTATTTGCACGGTCAAACGAATTCTATCTAAACAATAACCTGACCAAGCTTCACAGTTGGTCAGAGCACCTTACTCGCACATCACAAGGGTTCGGTTGCAAAC
Source organism: Lampetra fluviatilis (assembly GCF_964198595.1). Taxonomy (NCBI): domain Eukaryota; kingdom Metazoa; phylum Chordata; class Hyperoartia; order Petromyzontiformes; family Petromyzontidae; genus Lampetra; species Lampetra fluviatilis. The sequence goes on along the minus strand of NC_136295.1, from coordinate 4,042,862 downwards.
AACCAGTCTGATGTCAACTCGGCCTATCATCACTCGGCAGTCAATTAAAGAAATACCACCTTGAGGGGATTCAACAGTGGTCATCCTACAGAAAGACTGGCAACTGGCGTGGAAACTTGGAATTTTCATTGATGGCTCAGGTTCTCCCATAGAAATGGGCATTCCCATATTATTCGTTTGTATTTGGAGACACTCGGGTCTTTGAAATTACTTTGTTTTAACGACAATTATATTATTGGAACCTCATTTGCCAGTAAAAATATGATAATTGGATTTTTACCCTCCAACCCATGTGAGACTAGGCTCTAAGGAAAGCTGTCTCGGGTGTGGACCAATCAACTTCAAGGACAGTGCACATTATCAGAGTTATGTTTTTTGTTTGCATTATGACTGCAGGTATTGTGGTCTATGTAAACATAACCCCTTGCAAAAAAGGTGTCAGTTTTGTTGCCAGATAGAAGGGTAAAAAACCAATTATGACAATTATATTTCTCCACGTACAGGGACCGGGAGAGTGATGTGTGATGAAACGGAGCTGATGACCCGTGATTGCGTTACTACCACTTAATACAAGTGGGCAGAGTACACAAATTAGAGAACAGGACCCAAGAAAAAGATCTGAAATAATCAGCGAAGTAATAGGGGTCACACATGATTGATGACTGACCCTAGAACTCTCAAATCTCGATATGATTGATGTACGTAGCTAATGCCTTGGCAGAAATGTGTTAAGTTTACATGGGTGAGACTTGTGCGATAAAATGTCTATCCTTCTAAGTATCTACGTATATATTTTTTTCAATCTAGCACAAACTACTTGCCGTTTATAATTAGGTATATTTGGTCAACATGTCAACAGCAACATTAGCTGGTTGGTGCTGTGGCGATTTAACGATGTGTTGCAATTCCAGAATCTTACTCGTACAGTATTTATCTTGAGAACCACACTCTAGCCTCATTTACCGAGTTGTTCAGTCATTTCCTATATAATTCTTCTCCATTTTCTACAACGATGACGACGTTATCAACAAATTCTGAGATGTTTATAACTTCCCTCCTCGATCTTCACCGTTTCAGTTATCCAATATTAAGCAGACTTCTGCTCATATCGCTTCGAATAACTTTGGCAAGATTGCACATGTCCTCGCCTCACTCCGATACTAACACGGAGCTTGTTATTTATTTCAAGCAATGTCCAAATGCCTTCCCATGGCCCACAAAACGCTACGGAATAATGGTATTTCAAATTAGTTATTATATATATATATTATCAGAGTGTAATTGATGTGTAGGAATAAAACCTTTCCAAAGTTTGGCTTGCTCACCTCGTTGATCGCCTCCACGTTGTCGAGTCTGAACACGTGACGTACACGTGACGAGACGCGACTGGGTCTGTCGTTTTTAAAGTCAGTGTTGTCTCCTTTTTCGTAGTATCATAACAACGATTGAGTGCCTCACTCCATGCTTGCGGTGTTGATCATTTGCACGCTCGCATTTAGCAAAGAGGTCTCGATTTAACAAACAGGTAATTTAGCCCATCGGTCGGTTCTGCTTCTCTTGATGATGTCCAACAGTTAGTCCATCCGGTCCAGGAGCTTTTCTCTCCATCATTGTGCGTTTCGACATTTCAGATAAATGTGGTCTCAATTTGCGTTTCAACCCCTCCTCCTCAACTCGTCCCCAACTCTCACTACACTATCAATTACAATCCTTGTCAATTCATTACGCAGTGACATCGCGGATGTCACTGCGTAATGCCGGCCCTAGAGAGGGACGGCGTGCGATGTATTGACATCGCGGACACCACGTATATGTGGGTGCAGTACCAGCCCTAGAGGGGCTCGGTGAGCGCTGACTGACAGTTCTGGTTGGCACCGCGCTCTGCGTGCAGTGCCTACCCCTACAGGATAGGGTGTGAGAGTGCCGGCTACAGGAATGGGGTTACTAGAAGCCGTGGCACTCTGGTTGACCCCAGAGGACACTTGACCGGTTACGTCTACGCAGAGCCCCCAAGTGGGGGCTAGGGGTGGTCACGTGTCAGGGTCGAGATCCTGCTTGAGGATTCTAGAAGGTGGGCGTGGCTAAGGGCGGAGCTAGCCACGCCACAGAGGATATAAGCCGGGTCCCCGAGAGGGACCAGCTGCTGTTGTTCATCCTGAAGAATCTACGTTCTACGTCCTACAGAGTCACCAACACGTGGACCTGGACCCAAGCTGGGGTCCGATCCTTTGTAGCAGGTTACGGTGTAATTAGTGCAGTTAGCCTGGTGGTCAACCACCATAGGTTGTTATCTTGCTAAGGGGCAGTTACCCCGTGTGTTGGTATGAATACATGTGTTGCCTCCAAGAAGTGCGTCTGCGACTCGCTACAATAAAATTTTGATTTAAAGTTTTCGTGACTGCAGGGATTCATATTCTTGGTTCTTTCGGTAAAGTCACGTAGAAGGGAAATAATACAATAATACAAATATAAAAGATAAAAATTCTCACGACGTTTCGACTGCAAATTTTCTTGCTGTGGATTTCACACCTGATTATGATTGCTTGTGTTGCAGTCGAAACGTCGTGAGAATTTGTATTGTTTTATATTTGTATTATTGTATTATTTCCCTTCTACGTGACATTACCCAAAGAACCAAGAATATCACTACAATTATTTAAAAGTGGTGACGTTCATTTCATCGTGTTGCTTCTCTAGGCACTTGAATCTCTTGCTTGCTGCATAGAACCACGACTGTAAACAAATGCGCCCATGAATCCATTATATACAACATATGTAAACAATTTAAGAAACACATTACATCTTACACATGCCTATTTCTATGCATGTCTCATAAATGAGCTGAAGTATCGATATTAATGGATGAATTTATTAATTGTTCTATATCATATCCCCCCATTAAATGATTGCTGTGAATTTTCAGCTAGTAAATGTATTATTATTTATGTGGGTGGATAGCATAGATGGCAATGCATTTATCCATGATCCAATTTGCAGAGGTTCTGCTTCTATTTTTATAAGTGCCCTGTAACTTTAGCAGGAAATCACACAAACACACTGTGCACTTTAGGAACACCTATTACACAATTTAAAAGTGCAGAGCTTTCTGTGCTCATGTTTATAAGCACAACAATTACAGGCGCAGAACCACATTGAATTCAAACTGAAGAACAACACACGCGGGCTAAATAATCCATATCTATCCAATTCAAATGATAAAATGAATAAACAAAAGACACATTAAATAGGCAACGTGTCTGTTCCTAAGAATGTTGTATCTCCCTAAATTTGTTTTATTTTAAAATGTTTTTTACCAGCTGTGTTTACCCATCAGTGGTTACACAGAGAGTGAAACACCATTCCATTAATCAGAACGTCCCACTGACCGTGGAATGAGATTGACAGAGAACATGTTAGAAACACAACACCGCAAGGCTTCTCCCCCGGTGTGCAATGCAAGATATACCCGTCACCTGCCCTTTAACGAGTAGCTCTTTGGCTGTGTAGGTGGGCGGATATATAGGTGTAGAGGAGTAAAATACGCGGTGCACACTGTTAATCGAGGGCAACTGAGGGCATGCAGGTGCGCGTGTGCAACATGGGGGTGCGCGTGTGCAACATGGGGTTGCACGAACAAACCACCACCTAATTAAGGGGCTAAGCGGGTGCAAACCGGGTCGACCGTTGTGCATGCTGACACCGGAGGTGTTGCCAGGGAGACGGGAAATAAGGGTTGATTCATGGGCTGACAGGCGCCAGCCTGGCTAGCCTTAAAGAGACACACGAGAGCTCTCAGTTAATTGGCCGGAGGATAAAAGGACGTGTGTGTGTGTGAGCGGAGCGAGAGAGTTGTTGCTGGGGACAAGAGGAAGACATCTCGCCGCTGCCGCTCCAACCCTCACCTTCGCCGGGCAGGTGATGGCTGATCCCCCCGCCCGGGACTGACGGGTGTTCGGGTCTGAGGGATTGTAGGTGAGGGCAGCGGTGGAGTTGGAGAAGCTGCTGTGTGCTGAAACGCTGTGTGCAGAGTCGCTGTGTGCGGAGTCGCTGTGTGCGAAGACGCTGTGTGCGAGGACGCTGTGTGCGGAGTCGCTGTGTGCGAAGACGCTGTGTGCGGAGTCGCTGTGTGCGAAGACGCTGTGTGCAGAGTCGCTGTGTGCGAAGACGCTGTGTGCGGAGCCGCTGTGTGCAAAGACGCTGTGTGCGAAGACGCTGTGTGCGGAGTCGCTGTGTGCGAAGACGCTGTGTGCGGAGTCGCTGTGTGCGAAGACGCTGTGTGCAGAGTCGCTGTGTGCGAAGACGCTGTGTGCAGAGTCGCTGTGTGCGGAGTCGCTGTGTGCGAAGACGCTGTGTGCAGAGTCGCTGTGTGCGAAGACGCTGTGTGCAGAGTCGCTGTGTGCGAAGACGCTGTGTGCGGAGTCGCTGTGTGCGAAGACGCTGTGTGCAGAGTCGCTGTGTGCGAAGACGCTGTGTGCAGAGTCGCTGTGTGCGGAGTCACTGTGTGCAAAGACGCTGTGTGCGAGGATGCTGTGTGCGGAGTCGCTGAGAGCAGAGCTGCTGGGTGCAGGGTAAGTGAGGTACAGAATAGATAGAAATCGAGAGAAGTTGAGTAAACATGACCGTACAGATAGTTATCGGTGCCCCTACAACTGGTGCAAGAATAGGTGAATAAAGTGTACGCTGGCGACCTGTTACAACGTGTCAGTCTGAGTGATTTTACAAAACACTAGATAGGCACAAATGGACCACATTGAAATTCTGGCTCATAATGGGGGGGGGGGGGGGAGTGGAGGGGTCGACAGTGACCAGGGGGCTCTAGGTGCTAATATTATGTCGGCACCATCGTGCAGGCACCGTTGAGATCTTGGGTTTGATCCGAGGATTCAGCAATCCAGGATTAAAGCAGCTCCTTAGGTTTTTAACTGCAGTGAAATAATGGTGTCAGCCCAATCACCAAATGAATGCACCCACAAAAATTTTCAATTTGGATTATCGACTAATTTTACATCTTAGCTCAGAGGACAAAAACTATAGCCGTGCCGAAGCTGTGTCACCTTGTAGGGAGAAAAGGAACAGCTGTCTTCAGGGGTCCCCTCGGTAAAATAAAGTAAAATGAGAGTTGGGCATTGGAAATTATTGAGATAAGATGTGATGTAAGATGCTTTGACATGTTGGGGGAATTCATATGCCCGATAAATGCAAATCCGTAGTCTTAAAAGAAAGGTGTACCAACTATGCTACTAAATATGATGCGTATGGAGGTGTATTTAGAAATAATTCATGGATACCATTTTCCAGGGCAATTCCCTAATACGGGCTGAGGTTACACTGCTCACTGTGAGAGTTTTGAATGGAAATATGCATTGAGAGGTGCGTGCTTGGGATTGCACTGGGACACAAAAACGCATGGATTAGAGAACACACGCAAGTTAGAGACGATGTATTGACGACGAAGTATGTGGGCTTGGACAGGAAACATTACTAGGAAGGGCTGATGGCCGATGGTTTGAACCGGTGATGAAATGACAGCCAAATTGGGGAACACACCCAAGTGGACAACCGTAGGAGAGATTGAGCGATACGATTAGTTCGTGTGCAGAAGTGAGATGGACAGTGGCATTGTACGACCATGAAAGATGGTGACGACATGGGGAGGCCTTCATCCAATGGTGGATCGACCACGGCTGAGGATGATGAATGTGGAGGAAACCAGCATTGAAATTCGCACATTCCGACCCAGGTACCCACTTGCATGTAAGAAAACTATTTTTTGTAATGCCTCCTGCAGACAATTGTTGTTTAAACCCAGAAAAGAGAACCACAAGAGCTTAGGCTAGGCTCAGTGTTTCCACCGTAAGAGAATCGAAAAACTGGGTCTCATAATGAAGTGAGCAGGCTAATGAAAAATGTAGAGTGCGTCTCCGTGATTAAATGATGGTCGAGCAAGTCTGCTACACATCTATTGTGCCAACCATTGCCCAGTCCCCTGTGGTGATACAGTCATCCAGGAGTATTGTGTGCAACATTGCATTACGAGCCACCTAACCACACGTTTAACCATGTTAACTATCCCCCGTAAATCCTCACAGACGATTGGCGGCAAGCACTGTCAGGGAGCATCCAATATCTATTAAGTCGCATGGGGTCAAACAAGCGTGTCCTGTTTCTACCGCTGTCGTTCAGGCGTTGATATATATTCACATAGCATCGGAGTTTGCGGTTGTGTTTGTCAGGAAGCTCCTGGCACGTAGAGAGGGAACGTCAGACATCTTGCCCAACGAACACTCGGCGCAACCCCCTAAACACATCGGAGAGCTGTATCCCATGACAATTTTGGGCTGAGTCGATAGCGATTGCCACTGGTTATAGTGTAATGCATTAGTCAGGGATTGAACCTGGGTCACTGAGATTGAAGAGCATTGTGCGAACAAACCGAGTCACGGCACCTAATCCAATCCCACTGCATCTGTGCACACACTCAAACAGCGTGGTATTAAATTGTCTCCCTCCTGTTATGTCATATGCTGCCACTTCGGGTAAGGCTCATAGCGTGGCCATTAGAGCGTGATGTCTCTTCCACTTTAACGATGATAGTGAAAAATGCCAATGAGACCAACAGCAAAATCAGAATGCATCCTGAAAATCTGTCACATGGTCTATTGTGAGTGCATGTAATAAGTATGCATGTTGAACTTTTTTCACACCGTACATAGCCAACCGTGCTAATCGGTGGTGCGGGGGAGGGACAACAATATGAATACAAAAAGCAGTTCCTAAGAAATTAGTTTTTAAATTAGTATCCATTATTTGGTCAATCAATTTGGCCGCAAGGTTGCTATGATGAGAACAATGATTGCGGTGATTTATAGCCTACGGTCAATACACTGCAGGATGACGGCCACCCCATGCCTTGGTAGTTGTTAAAACAGGTCAGTGAGGGTCGGTAAAGGGTCAGAGAGGGCCCAGTACTGGTTCAGGAAACATTCGCCACTGATTATTAACTTTGACCGGTAATTGAACTCTGATTTCCGGGTTCATTGCACAGTACCACTGTGCCACCGCTCAACGAAACATGGTTAAAATGTTTGTTTTCATTGCTCAGATGATCGCCAGTTCAAACCCCAGTTGAAAACTGACTCAGCCCATCATCCCAGCAGGATAGATACAATATGTACAGCCTCATCGAGAGTCAACCATCTTTATATATAAAATCGCAAATCTGTCTGTCTGTCTGTCGCCGGACCATACGCAGTTTCATTGGACGGCGGTTGCCCCTGGCAACGGGTAGCGACGCATTCGCTGCCGGGTGGACGCCATTTTTAATTCCCGTTAAAAATATGCGCACGCATTTGTGGTATAAACTCGATATACCCAGCGTTGCCCGGGGGGAAAATACATTTAAAATCTTATGAAAACTTTCAAACATTACATACCAATGAAAAAACAACTGTGTAATTACTTTTAAAGCCGACGCGCCAAGAATCGATTCTCTAAATCGCGCAAAGGAATCGAAGGTTGTAGATTCCTTTAGATTCGGACGATTCCCGTTTACTATAAGTCAGAGGTGGGACAAAGTCATTGTTATGCAAGTCCAAGTCGAGTCGCAAGTCATCAAATTCATGACTCGAGTCTGACTCGAGTCCAAGTCACATGACTCGAGTCCACATCTCATAGGTGGGACAAAGTCATTGTTATGCAAGTCCAAGTCGAGTCGCAAGTCATCAAATTCATGACTCGAGTCTGACTCGAGTCCAAGTCACATGACTCGAGTCCACACCTCTGCTATAAGTTGCTTAAGGTCGATATAAACTGCTACGAACGGGAAATATCCGGCGTTGACCGGGGCAAAAATGTAATTAAAAACTCCTGAAAAAAGAAAAAAACAATGAAAATGAAACTCTATCATTCAAAATGTAAACCCCCAACATGCCAGGAATCGATTCTTTTAATCGCACAAAGGACTAATCGAAGGTTGTAAATTACTTTACGATCGCGCTTCCTGTTTAATATAAGTTGCTTATAGAGTTGATATAAACTGCTACGAATGGGAAATATCCGGCGTTGACTGGGGCAAAAATATAATGGTGAGGGCGGTTGTGAGTGGCGATTGTGAGTGGTGATTAGTGAGTGGTGAGGGGAGGTTGAGTGGTGACGGTGAGTGGTGAGGGTGAGTGGTGAGGGTGAGTGTTGAGGGTGAGTGGTGAGTGGTGATTGGTGAGGGTGTGATTGGTGAGGATGAGTGGTGAGGGAGAGTGGTGAGGGAGAGTGGTGAGGGTGAATGGTGAGGGTGAGTGGTGAGTGGTGAGGGTGAGTGTTGAGGGTGAGTGGTGATTGGTGAAGGTGTGATTGGTGAGGATGAGTGGTGAGGGAGAGTGGTGAGGGAGAGTGGTGAGGGTGAATGGTGAGGGTGAGTGGTGAGTGGTGAGTGTTGAGGGTGAGTGGTGATTGGTGAGCGTGTCATTGGTGAGGATGAGTGGTGAGGGAGAGTGGTGAGGTGATGAGGGAGAGTGGTGAGGGTGAATGGTGAGGGTGAGTGGTGAGGGTGAGTGTTGAGGGTGAGTGGTGAGTGGTGATCGGTGAGGGTGTGATTGGTGAGGATGAGTGGTGAGGGAGAGTGGTGAGGGAGAGTGGTGAGGGAGAGTGGTGAGGGTAAATGGTGAGGGTGAGTGGTGAGTGGTGAGGGTGAGTGTTTAGGGTGAGTGGTGAGTGGTGATTGGTGAGCGTGTCATTGGTGAGGATGAGTGGTGAGGGAGAGTGGTGAGGGAGAGTGGTGAGGGTGAATGGTGAGGGTGATTGGTGAGTGGTGAGGGTGAGTGTTGAGGGTAAGTGGTGAGTGGTGATTGGTGAGCGTGTCATTGGTGAGGATGAGTGGTGAGGGAGAGTGGTGAGGGTGAATGGTGAGGGTGAGTGGTGAGTGGTGAGGGTGAGTGTTGAGGGTGAGTGGTGAGGGTGAGTGGTGAGGGTGAGTGTTGAGGGTGAGTGGTGAGCGCGTGTATGTGTACCTATGGACGGGGGGCCCGTGTGTGGGGCGAGCGGTAGTGTAGTGGTTAGTGCGCTGCGCTATGAACTCGGCGACCCGAGTTCGATTCCCACTTACTACCACCACCTGTGACGATCATTTGAACGGTCCTGGGCCTCCCCTAGGTCGACTCAGCTTCAAACGAGTAACCGTGGTGTGAACATCGCCACTGGGGAGACAAAGACGGCCGGGCGTCGAGAATCCAAGTCCCGGGCGAAGCCGGGTAGTAAAGCTAGTGGGAATATAAAATACTGACCAAGGGCTCAAGATCAATAAAGATGAACAGTGTGAAAGGCTTGTTTGAATATTCTTAATGACAAAACCCACATTGAAAAATATATAACACGAATACATTGTCCTGCCTTCAACAGGAACGTCACCTTTTTGTCTTGGTTTCTGATGGAGTTATATCTGCCCCACAGTATCAAGAGGCCATCAAGGCCAATAGCTATTGAAGCAAAACATGTTCGCCAATTGCTTTCTTCCCATTGCCAAGTTACAACACCTGCTCAATTCCCCTCCATAGTCTGCTCTTGCACTTTCCCACCATCTGACTTTTAGTCTTCCATTTGTTACTCCACTGCCTGTCTCGGTAACCTGCTTTTCCTCTGTCCTGCACACACGTGACACCCATCACCATCTCCCCTATTTAATTAATTAGATCTGCCTTCCTGTCATGTTCAAATTATAATCTCAACTTGCAACGCCCCACATAGTATTCGCTCACTCTCGGGGACAGAGAACGACTCAGAGACACGAGGAACCAGAGACACGTGGAGAGGCATCCAGATGGTGTTGCCAGCAGCAACAATTTCCCAACCTCTGCAGTCCTCTATGTATTGAGATAGTTTTGGCCAATTAATGAGCGTTTACATTTGGGCGGAAACGGGAGCGACCGGAGAAAACCCACACGTGCGAGAGTGCGACACACTGCTCCATAGAGACGGAAGAGGTGGGGTCCACATTTGCTGTACCGCATTCTCCTGCCAAGCCTGGGTATGGTAAATCTGTACCCATGGGAAAGGAGTTTCACAGCATTTGTATGATCCACCAACCCTCGCTTCCCACGGTCACCGTGGCACGGTGCTAGATTATACAATTCCAAATTGCTGACTATATCCTGACATTAAATTTCAGGCTAAGACTCCTTATTTATCCTGGACAAATCTGATGAGCTATGAAGCTCTTTTTCACAGATGTCCAGTAGGGGCCGGTCAGAAAGTTACAGCGACAAACAATGCAAAATATAGGAGTGCAAAGTAGAGGAAAGGTAAACACATCACACAAAAAATAGCCATGTAAAATAGATTAAGTGTATATGTTAAAATTCCCAAGCTAGGGCAAGGCAGCAAAACAACAGCAAAAACAGTCGCAGACAACGCACATTAACATGTTACTATCAATACCATGGGTAAGGATGAAAGTTACAAATCACATTTGCAAATGCAGCACTAATGTTCTGCTTCTGGATATTGTTTGAAGGAAGCTTTACGATGTTAAGGGAGGGAAACAAGGTGGTTCCAAATGTCCTACCTCGCGTCCACCACATGCACCAAAAACGGAGGCACCTTTACACCGACGCAAGGCGAGGCATATTTTCAGCATTAATTCGCCCGAACAGTGTCTGTGAATATAAAACGATCAATACACCGCTTTATATAAACACCAGGTGTGATCCGTGCCGAACATCTCTGCAACCAGAGAGCCTGGGTGAGTAACATTAATTGATTGTGCCGGTTCCCAAGAAACCAAAACAACTGTTTCCTCTCATATGATTGAGTAGCCACCAGAGTGCCTTGTGCAGTGAATGTGTGGATGCGTGGGTGTCAGTGTGTGTGTGTTTATTTAACCTGAGGGAGTAATCGCGAGCTTTGGCATTGGAAGGAAGGTTTCCATGCCCTCCAACGTGCGTCGGGTTTTTTTTCACGCTTTCCAGACTAATCTATTACGCACTCCCAGAAGGCCACGTGGCTGATGGACAGATATGTGCAGGAGGCGTTCATTTGGTTACTTGTAGTCCGTACAGTGTATGCACGTTGATCTTATTTCGCAACGGACGTACCCACAACGTGCTAAACGGAGGTGCAAATAATTATCATTGTGATTCGTTTGTGTTATGTATTGCATAGCTTTGCGATGAACTGGGACTCATCTCTAACAGTTAGGATCCTTAATCTTTGGGTCTTTGGGTAAAGTCACGGAGATAGGTTCAAAGAAAATGACAAAAAACTACGACGTTTCGATCGCAACTCAAGCGGCCGTCATAAGCCTTTGAACCTATCTACGTGACTTTACCGAAAGACCCAAAGAATATGAATTCCTGCAGCCACGAAAGCTTTAAGTCAAGTTAGGATCCTTGCCTAGAAATGTATTGTGGTTCACCAGCATGGGTTCAAGCAAGCCTGATTCTGCTGATGAGATACTGGATTGCTGAAAGCGGTCCAGTGTCATTGTGTTGAACCAATGCTGTTGAAGTTATACTGGTAGGAACCTCCTGGTTACACCAGCCCACAGGGGATTATTGTGTCCGTCCGTCGTGCAGGGAGGGGCTGGGTAGGGAGGGTGGGGCTGGGTGGGGGGGGCTGGGTGGGGAGGGGCTGGTCACCCCGTGGTGCCCTTATAAAACTCAACGTTTAACCTACTCACGCCGGCTTGTGCCTGCCCTCACAGTCGGCCATATTTGCGGAATACACCACGCCGCCATTGACCCTGGCCATTGACCGAGCAACCCAACGTTCCTACCAGCTCCCTCCGCAGGAATGTGTTGCACTCCCATAATTCCATGTGGCTGGTGGGTTGTGTAGAAAATACTATTATTTCTCATATGACAGATGTGTGAAGGAGGGGATATTGTCTGCTTATTAATTTTGCTACTTGTGATCTCCACGACGACACTCATTATTAATCTGGAGGAGGGATTGGTTGATCATTACGCATGGTAAGTCGCCCGCTTGCAGGACACTGATGTGGTATGTGGGAGGCGGGTACAGCAAGTAGGATGCTGGATCTGTCCAGATGATTGGGTGTCATCTTCTCAAGTGTGTGTGTGTGTTTCTGCTGGGCACTCCAGTGGCCTTCTCTATGCATAAACAAAAATAGTTTAAAATCTTGAAGTTGCAAAAAAAAAAATCATGCTTAAAAAAAGTCAGAAGGTTCACGATGACTTCTGCAAACAGTTTAGAGAATTTTGAGTCCATGGTGTTATTCATAATCAACGTTTTTGGGTTTAGATCGCGTTATTTATGAATGTGTCGTAACCCTTCACCACCCGACACGGCCAATCAGTAAAAAAGTGTCACGTTGACAAAAGACAAATAGTTCACTGCTTTAGCCCACCGGTGTGTTGAAGCGTGAAACCACAACATTTACAATTTGAGTACGACGTTTCGCTGGTAATTGCCATGGTGTGAACTAATTCTTATCTCAACAGTCTCCATACACAGCACAGCACTTCTACCAGCTAACGCACTCACACACACGGCCGCCATACTCGCACACAAACACACAGATCCCACACATAGCCTGAACAGACAGTGATGTTAGTGAGCACCTATGAAGGTGGCGATGTTTTCACACCACACCAGGTACTCATTTGAGGCTGGGGCGACCTAGGAGAACCCCAGAACCGGTTTAGATAATCCTCACTGGTGTTGGCCATCATAGGGAATTGATCTCGGGTCACTGGGTTCTCAGCGCAGCGTGCTAATCGCTACCCTACTGCTCCCCACATACACTCACAAACATGGCCGCCATACTCACATACGCAGCACTTCTCCACAAACCCATTCACAACGCCCTGAATGTCCAGTGCAGCACAGACACGTCTCCACTTCGTCATCTCAATGGAATTATCCTTCAGCCAAAGTGCTGCTCCTTCAAGAGGGCCAAACACATGTATATCACTGGCAGCCAAATGTTCCACGTGTTCCGCAAACCGCCCTGGTGCTGTGTGTTGGGTCCTTTCACACATCAGGGTCAGGTGCTGCATTAATTTATTGTAGATGGCGCCGCCTACGCAGTCAAATACAAGAATCGCGGGGCAGTGCTCATCTCTTTTTTCAGTTCTGAGTCAGAGGTTGGAATTCCACATTCCAACGTTGTGGGTCGGGATCTCCATAGAAAACCCACGGTTTACTTTGAATGAAACGGTTCTTATTTGTATCGACCCTGAAAGAAGCATGGGCTGAACTTGATCCAAAAGTGCAATTTGGCCTCACAACCTCGACACCGTGAGCAAAGCACTCAGTTGCAGACGCACATTATCATACCTCTAAAATCAGGAATTTGGGTTGAAAAATAAACCCAGCGGCTCATCAACAAATCGCAATGACCAGCATGGTGAAGTATGGTTAAACGACTCACACGACCAACACGGTAATGTAATATAAATAGTTAATTAATCAAACACAAAATCATGCTAATAGTACCTCGAATGAGCATTGCCTTCAGGTCACACTGTGTTAATTGGATTAATTTTAAGGTCTCTGTTGAAGTGCTTGTTCTTGGGTTTGTCGGGTAAAGAATTTCAAGCGAATTCAAGCAAATCATGCCAGATCGACACAGCACCAACCTGGACCATTAAGCAGCATCGGTGCATTCTGTCACCATTTATTTCCCACGAACGTCTGTAAGTTATTATTATTATTCTTTGTTCAAATTTTAAAATGCAAATGTCAATTCCATTGGCTCTGAGCTCGTGACTAGTAGTGGTGGCTATTCCACATTACTATGATTGTATCACATCCGCGATACACTTACATGATTGATACTGCCCTTGATGATGATAGTGATAATGGCGGTGGTTCAAGTTCAAGTTAATTTATTAGGTATAGCCCTGTGAGCCATTCGGCTCTTGAATCGGGTGCAACCGCAACAAACAAAAGCATGAACAAGAAAACATCTTAAAGTGAATATGTGACTAAGTGCAAACAGAAAATCCAAGAAAAGACAGCAAAATATGGCGATGGTGATATTATTGCACAATCTCACACTTCAAAGCACTGCCGCTCAATCCACTGAGCCACTTACTAGCCCTTATCATTACCAATTAGTCGTGGCCAATCTTCACGTTTGTGGATCGCTATGTGCTGCCAGAAAGGCCAGTGCGTGCTCCAGTGAACGACGATGACCACGGGGTCCTTAGCACCCACTCCGCAAGTCGGACAGCACACTGCGGGTAATAACACCCCTTGCATAATTTTGCCAGGCAGCCGTGAAATCCGGAACCACTGACCCCAAACAAGTTTGCGAGAGCATCGACAGCGGCCTCTGTGATTCTCAAAATGTGCAGCCTATTGATTTACAGTGGGCGTGCAAGCTGTATTGTTGTTCTGTGTGCGTTTTTTCCCCCTTTTAATCAGAGCTTGTATGTTTGGAATGCATCTGACAGTGACATTGAGGTCACTAAACCTTTCCTACACACAGCCTCTTGTACAGCCCTGTAGAGTAACAGATTGCAACCGAAGCATAACATGTTAACATGTTACTATAATTTACCCAAGCACTGATTGATGTACAGCACGTTTTGTTACTCTACTGCTGGAGGAACGTCTCCCTATTTGTTGCACAGGTCATGGGGGGAGGGGTATTTGACCATACTTCACCATGCTGGTCAGTAGGGGTTGCTGAAGGGGAGAGCATAGGTGCGGGGCCATAGAAGTACAGCACAGCAATGGATTTTGCGGCACTGTTTGAATTCCAGCCACATTATGAAGCAGCAGTGGGTGATCATCTGGACCGATCCTTGGCCCTCCCACAGGTTTATTCAACCTTAAACGAGTACCTGGTATGGTGTGTAAACATCAGCACTGGGGAGACATGGACAGCCGAGCGTGGTTCTGTCCGGGCATGGTGCTGGCCAGACCACCTCCTCGTGCACCTCTGCTGCAGCCTTCACGAGTGCTCGCTAACAGCTGTTGCTCCAAACAATTCGTACGACTGTAGGGAGAAACCGTTGTGATGAGTAAATGATGCGTGTTCAAGTCATTGTACTCATTTATTCGTAGAATCAAAATATGAAACAATACAAATTAAAGCATAACAGAAATAATAAGGGATTACAATAAAATGTATTGCAGGGTCGCAACTGCTCACGTGCCGTTAACTTTCTGGTGACAGATGAGGCGTATTAACATGCCGTGTATGTGTTAAGTCGAAACTCGTATTCGTTCAAGTAATCAAGTCATTTTGTCTTTTTCATTTTCAAATTAATTAAAATATCATCCGTTTTATACAGGAGTACATTCTACATGTCTGAAACGCACGTAATCTGCAGTCATCCCATCATTCTCAGTGATGGTCAAACGGGTCACCAAGTTGTGGCAATTCAACGGTGATTGTCCTACAAAGAGACTGACCTCCAACCATGGGAAAGTGGCATGACCACGACTGGCACGTGAGCCACCGTGCAAGCGAGGCTGCCCCACATTTTTGCCTTTGAATCGTTATCAATCGGCAATCATTGGAGGTTTTGGAGGCACAACAATTCCACCCGCACACTTGCAGCCAATGCCAATACATTATCGTGATTCAGGATCAAAATTCAATACAAATGAAGCCTACTCATTTTGTTTATCATTGCTGTCAACGGAACAGCTACGATTGGCTGCAGGGGACATGCAAACCAATAACTGTACATTACAGTAATG
This sequence comes from Lampetra fluviatilis, assembly GCF_964198595.1. NCBI lineage: Eukaryota > Metazoa > Chordata > Hyperoartia > Petromyzontiformes > Petromyzontidae > Lampetra > Lampetra fluviatilis. Next base: position 4,027,196 of record NC_136295.1, on the reverse strand, counting down.
GGCCCTACCAGCTGATATGAAGTCCGAGATTGAGTACTAGGGCCCCCGTCGACACAGCGGTATAAATTAGTTCACCGCAGTAAATCGGCCACTCGTAGGTGTATTCTTAGGTTTTTTCGGTAAAGTCACGTAGGTAAAACATTAAAATTAATAAAAGTAAAATAAAATAAAAATCACGACGTTTCGGAGGCAACACAAGCTTCCGTCTTGAGGTGGAACCGTCACAGCCACGACAGCTGTATCAAGTACATGAGAGATTACAAGAGCTACCACTCCGTATATATAATGGTTGGAGAGGGGGGAAGGGCCAAGTACGGCACACTTTTTTATTAATATGGTAAGGTGAGGCTTAAGAGGCTGAGCCTTTGTTATGGAGAGGTACGGTTTGTGACTAAGCCTGGCCTACATAACAATAAAATCTAGAATCAGTCGTAGGTGCTCACACCTCTTTCAAGATGTCTAGCCAGCAGGCAGAAATACCTTCTGGAGGGGCTTGCTAGAGCTCCCTCTCGTGCGGGGCCTTATATCCCAGCAGCGGCTTGATCAAGCAATTGAAGATTTGCGCCTTTACCTTTACTTGTTAAATAAATATATAAATGCACCCAATCGCGTACATTTGATTGAATTGATCGATTGCGAGATTGAATCAATTGTGCTGACGCATCCATACAACTGCAGCGGTGACCGACAGCTGTTTACACTTCAACGGTAAACCACCAACAAAGCCTGGCCAAGAAGCGAAGCCTTCAGGGAAGATGCTACACATTGCTCTCGTAAATTCTGGCAAAAATGTTGTACCACCAAGAAGGAAGTGATAGAAACACTTTGCTACCTTGTGATATCCACACCACTTAAAAAGCCATTTATCGGGTAATGCGTTACTCTGAATGCATCAATAGAGTACCCTGTTGTGCCATAAATTGCTAAATTGTGGCTCCCACCTGAAGTGGTTTTGTTCTCATCACAAGAGGATGTCAGTTTAAATGGATGACGTTTAAATGCTCATTGAGCCAGCCAATTTGGAGAGTGGTTAATCCCCGACCTTGTTTCAACATGGTAAAGACGGCACCGAGGCCATGGAATGTGTTACCCAGTTGATGGGTTTTTTTCCCCTCGTACAGGAAAGGGTTTCAGAAAGATTGGATTGCTGGGTATGCGCGCAGTCATTTTGCTGCATGTTTTAAAATATTTAATCTCTTGCATCTATTGGCAATTTCCGGCAGGATGGTGCCATCGGCCAGTTAGAGCATGTGATATCCAGAATCTGAATGATATATGAATTCAAATCACGGTCGGGGAGTGACTCAACCTGTCATCCCGTGGAGGTCGACGAGAGATGTACAGTTGGAATGACCAGGTGACTCAAGAATCTGGGCAATGAACAAGCACTGCTTAGATCAGATCCTGGGATCCTGGTGATCTGATCTCTCGCTCGATCCTGGGCTCTGATCTCAGCAGTGCTCGGTGTCAGCTGCCCACGACGAAGTGAGAAAGTGCTCCTCCGGCTCTGTGGATAAGAGGTCACATTTGCTGGCCGACGGTGACGCACATGGCCTGTTATTCAGTGCCACGGAGGCAGCGAGGGATGGTGAATCACACAAATGTGGTGAACCTCCCTTCGCGTGTGCGTCGAGGAAGTACCAATCCCTGCCTTGACAGGAGAATGTGGCACCGCAAATGTGGACTCCGCCTGTTCCGTATATACTGAACAGAGCGTTTCCCCCCTCGCACGTGCGGGTTTTCTAAGGGTACTCCGCTTTCACCCCAAATGTAAACACCCATGAATTGTCTGATAATAGCTGTATATGTAGAGGACCGTGGAGCTTGGGCGGGGAGGGGGGGAATTTAGCGCCGGCTCACGAAGTGGCCTCCCACGTGTCCTCTCTCTCTTCGAGAGTGAGCGAATACTGCGGCAGCAGCACTTTGCAAGTTTACATTATTATTGCTCGAATCGATGTTTAGAAGCACGTCTTTTAAATCTGTTTCCACAGGATTTTTTTTTTACACACGGAGCAGGCACTGCTTTGGTTACTTTTCTTGTGACTTCGCGCCAATAGCACAGCTGGAATAGCAATGGAAAATGTACGTAAAAAAAGTTCATGTATAAATATTACTTCCTTCCAAATGACCACCCAACAGATGAACTGCACAGCTAAATCAAGAGAACAGTGAAAGGAATAACAATTCATGGAGATTCTTAACTTACAGTTGTTTAATGTGTGGACTAGTTCAAGTCTGCCATTTACGCGACCTAACCCAAAACAACTATATTATGGATGATATTGGTCGCGAAAGCCTACGTGTCAGAGCAAGGAAGTGTAAACAGAGGTAATGGACCGGCCCACTGGGCACTTGCCCGGTCTGCTGCCCTATGGCCAGTCCGAGCCTGACTGTGTCTATAGATCAATATCAAAGTCAAGTCAAAGTGTTTCTCTATTCACACAAGCATTAGAACAGCACTCGTCTCCATTGGTGGCACCGGGCCCATATGTGGAAAATATACGTTCCATTGGCTGGTGGCATGGGAGTTGTGGCACAGTGGTTAGCACATCATGCTCTCAAGATCGTGATCTGAGTTTGATTCCTAGGCATCGCTTACATCAGTGCAAACAGACGTCCGAACTTGTCCTGGGCAGGCTCCTTCACCAATCTCCACTGGCCAGTGTGGTGAAATATGGTCAAACAATCCACATGACCGACAGCAAGGGGAGCCCTTCAACCACTAGAATATTTACAAAGAGCTGTGATTATTATTGCTAAGAGTACAATATTTTGCTTTGGTGGCCCTATCTCTTTAGAATAACTACCGCTAACTTCTCACAAAGTGGAACTAATTTTGACATAGGAATGGTGATGACCTGAGTAAACCCCACACCCAAACTTGAACAACTGACAACTTACAGGTTGTGTGTTGAGCCCTCAGCCACAGTGCCGCATGGATGAAGATTTATCACTGTCTCAAAAGACGTAGCGATGTGCCCAAAGAAGAAAGTGTTTAAACCAATGTGCACTATCTACTGTATGACACAAAGAAGCAAGGCGATTTGCTTGTTCGGAATTACATTGAGAGAGACAGAAAGAGAAACACATGGTGTAGAGAACAGACGTAGATGTCTGACATCATCCAAACTATTAAGAAAAGTAAGTGGACTCGGGCAGCACACATCATGGCCAGAGGAGACTCTGGAAGATAGCCAAGAATAATAGCGGAGTGGCAGCCAAGGAATGGAACGCGTCTGTGGGTTACGTCTACTGAAGAGATTTAGCAATGATATCGGGTATTGTGCTTGTGCCGGATGGATTTCAGCAGCACACGAACGTGAGAGGTGGCGGTGGCATGAGTAGATATTCATTCAGCAGTGGATTACTCATAGCCGGTGATGATGAAAAAAGTGCAGCTATGGAAGCTCCATTGATTGTAGGGATCCCTGGACAATCCACCTGTCACTGGTGTATTCCCTCTGTGCGTCTTGAGGGTTGATGCTGGATGCTCCATCTTAAGTAGATCTGATCTACTAATTGTTGCATGTAACTTAGGATATTTATTCGCATGGGAACAGCAATGTGTAATTATCTAGGCAATGCTAAGTTGCTTGCCGCTTGTAATATCTGCCATCTGAAGCATAAAATGTAATTTTCTCCAGTGTTAGCGGTCAAAATAAGCAATTAAAGCATGGCGATGCCGCTGCAGTAATCCTGCACCGTGGAAAATGGGGTTGGTGGATTGTCCAGGGATTTCCATCTGCATGAGACACCCACCAGCAGCTGTGGCTCGTAGGTGGCAGTACGGCAAGTAGGCTGCTGCCCAAAATGTTTGGATTTTTAAAGAGCAAACATCTAGCAGGACCATGGGGGAAGATGTCCATGTGGGTACGGCCTTCAATTCAGCAATGGATATATCATGAATGATGATGATGATGGTGGTGGTCATGAAATTAATACTTATTTTAGCTGTCGTAAGACACAAACTTAGAACGTGAAAAGCAAAGCTAACACAAGCAGATGGGCTAGGGTGGGACACGTCGCCAGTAGGTGCATGGTCAAGGAATGGAACGTTTGCAAGAGCTACGTCCACTGATGAGATGGAGTGATGAAATAGGTGCGTGCGTGCGCATGTGCTTGTGGGGGATGGCAGAAGCTTGGGGACGCGTTCATCCAGCAGTGGATTTATCATGTCCGATGATGATGACACCCTTGACGGTAACTTTTAAACAAACTTCTGAAATTCCGAGCTGGATTGTCTATCCTGATGAAACGTCACCCTATTGTGCGAAAACCTCTTTGCCCGCAGGGAGTTGATATCTGTTTTGTGAAAAGCCTTACTCGGCAGTTTGACACAGGCTTAACAATTAGCCGATACACAAGGGCGGGGAGACACACAGAGGTCACGCCGCCATACGATGCAAAGCCCCAATTAAGGCTCGCGATATTGAGAAGGTGAGGCTGTTTTTTTCTTTCTTTCTACAGCCTCTGAATACCTACCCATCCATTAATTTAAATAGCAGTTTTCTATACACATATAAACACGAATCACTTCAGGAATGGTACAGATCAACCGCACTGAAGGAGAGGTCAAAAGTGGAGATCGAGTGGTTTTATTGGAGTTTGTTGTTTGAACAAATTGTGTGTGGGATGGGAAAAATATGCAGATGGGGCATCTACATATTTTTTACTTTCCCCGCACCGTCGATTAGCACAGTTGGCTACGTACGGTGCGAAAGGCGTTCAGCTTACGAACGTACATCACCATAGCGCGTGCTTGCGGGCACCATGAAAGCAAAGAAGGGTTGCTGACTCAGCCTAGGAGCAAAGTAACACGGTGTGAAAGCCTGCTGGCCACACGAGTCGGGTTTAGAGAGTCTGAAACCGGCATTGTCCGCTTCTTTAGCTCACAGAAGGAGGACGCTTCATCACCGTCGTGCATGCGGTAGTACATTGTGTACAAGGGTGTGCATTAGGGATACAGAATTGTGGTGCTGTGATTAGAACACTCGCGGTCACAAGGCTGAGCGTGACCTATCCCAGCCTGGGCATTGACCCATCATCCCTCTGGAGATAAATGAGTACCGCTTTGTGGGATGGTAACATTGCTTGTCCACTGGAGAGACTGTCCCCGATATAGGAATGTGGAAATTCCACCATTGGTTTGGGGCTGCCCCACATTTATACGAGCTTAATAACACATTTTTCTAATATTACTGCATAACTATAGTATACATATATATACACTCAATTGGTTATTCAATTAATAATGTGTAACCTACTAATATTTATTTTCTTTTTTTTATGTACAAAATTCAACAAACCACAAAGAGGTTTCAGAGGCCTGTAAAGGATATATTTTTAAAAACTTCAACAAAAGTCACAAAAACTTACGTAAGAAGCAACGCAGAATGTAATATATCAGTTGCGATACATATTAATGGTATCGCCTTCAAATGCTCATGGGTGTGATATGGAAACACAAGATTCGATAATTGGTTTTTTACCCTTTTATCTGGAAACAAAACTGACACCTTTTTTACAAGGAGTCATGTTTGCATTGACCACATGCGGTCAGAATGCAAACAAAAAACACAACTCTGATAATGTATGCACTGTCCTTGAAATTGATTGGTCCACACCCTAGACAGCTTTTCTTAGAGCCGAGTCTCACATGGTGTTGGACCAGATGACGCCAAAAGGCGCACAACTCAAAGACAATGCACCATCAGAGTATGAGAGCTCGGGGTAAGCATTAGACTTTTGCAAAAATATCGATCCAAGGTGAGTGGCGTTAATCGTCACCCCTTCCAGAGCGGGACGTGTCCGTTGCTTGTCTTTGAGTTTTCCAGAGTGGGAGACGAATTCCATGAATTCACTGTTCACAACCCTGCAGCGGTTCATGTCTTTTGGTGGCCCTGAGGCAGCGCTGTAACGTCCCCATCGACATGCCAGGGATCAACCTCGCCAAAGCAGCAGCACCATTTAGTCTACACAACAAAGGCTCATTCCTAGCAGCAGCCTCAGCTGCACCAACCTCACAATAATAATACAAAACTTCGATCCAGGTGCCTAACTTGGGTCCTCCCCCCCTCAACCAGTATATATACAAGGACGGGTCTCTTAGAATTTCTCTTTACTTGATACAGCAATCGTGCTGTGACGGTTCCACCTGAAGACGGAAGCTTGTGTTGCCTCCGAAACGTCGTAATTTTAATTTTACTTTTATTAATTTTAATTTTATTTTTTACCTACGTGACTTTACCGAAAAAACCTAAGAGTGAGCACCATTTACTTTTACACACACTTATCTAAACCGGGAATGTTAGCAGTCTGATATGCTCCACAACTGGGTTTTTAAACTCACAAAATTCTGATTGTGAAATGTGCAAAACGAGGGCATTATAAATTTGTCTACTTCTGCCGGATTAGAGCGACGTATGCAATTTTTCAACCCCCCCCCCCCCCACCGCTGTAGAGCTCTCAGTCCCTCGTTGCGGATTCTGTTTTCGCATTTACCACCCCCCAGCCCACACTCCTCTTTGTATTGTATTTTATTATTATTATATAATATTTTATTATGTTTTATTTTTATTATTTTATTATTTCCCTTCTACGTGACTTTACCGAAAGAACCAAGAAGACACACTCCTCTTGTCCATGCACTCCCCCAAAAATCCTCCCTCCCTTTCTCCCCCTCCTTCCCACGCAGACCGCGCCACGTGCTGGGATTTTTCACGCGGTGATGCCCCGCGCGCCAAGGTGCTCAATCTTGTGTCCCGGGCACATCACGCTACAGCGCCCCTCTGCTGAAACGGCCACGGGAATAAAATTGCCTAGCGAGACAAAATATACACCGGGTCCTTTTATGGACTGCCGCACCGTGGACACGAACGTGGATGGAGTAATCGTGAGCGCTAAAAGAAATAGCAATGCTGTGTAATAGGGAGAGGGGGGGGCAGTCGGAAAAAAAGTTTGAAAGATCTCACGGTTAAAATTAAGTTTATGTCCGAATGCGAAATCACGCCGGTGTCCACGTCCAATGTTTTGATGATCGACCATCCCCTTTGATTAAGTTAACACCCACCAACCCCAATCTATCGGTGATCCACCAACCCCCACCAACAAATGTGGAACCCACCAGTTCCATATGCATGGGATAGAGTGTTGCCAAATCAAAAACGGGGGCTTTCTTGAGGTGCTCCGGTTTCCTCTCACGTGTAAACACTCATTGATTTTCCAGTACTACCTTAATATATATTGAACCGCAGATCTTGGGGGATACATTTCACACTGGTTCACTTCTCTGTCGTTCCTCGTGCCTCTGAATCGTTCTGTCTGCGAGAGTTGAACAAATACCGTGCGTGTTATAAGGTGGAATTGTCATCATTATGATCACCTTCGTCGTCATTTTTCTATGCGAGCGTGAATTCCTCTGCATCTGACTTCATTTCGTGAACTCGGAGATTCTCTGAATTTGTTATGGAAATTTGGCCACAAGTTTGCGGAATTCTGGTGGAAAACTCGCCACGCAAATTATACTCCAAGCGCTGGAGCAGAAGTCAGTAACACAGGAGGCGGTATAGCGTTAGTGATGCCAGTTTGTGCATATGACAAATTGAAGTAAATGTTAAGACAATTTACAAATTGATTAAAAAGGTTACTGTCTAATTAACTAGTGGCGACGTATAGATGTTGGTGCAATTGAAGTTTTGCCACCTCAGGCAGTACCAACAGGTAAAATAGTTGATTTGGGTCCATGGGCTCTATGGCAGAATGGGTTGCAGCACCCACTCTTAGTTTTATTCAGAGGCCACCCCACAAATACCAATCAATGCGATTCCACAATTGAGCCAAAGTTTCCACGTGGTTTCCCCCAAACGCCATCTTAATTGCACACGCATTTCGAACCGTTTCACAAGTACGGAATGAGAACCAGCAGAGTGAACTCTGTCATTCTTTTTTAAACAGTTGCTGAGCATAGCCACAAAGGCCTGAAACGTCATGCAGCAAGCAACAAACAGCACTATAAAAGTTGTAATACATAAGCGTTAACGACATTCCCTGAAATGATCAATGTTCAAGAGCTTTGGGAAATGAGACGATGATGAGAAGAGGGAATTCCAAAGTGGAGCAATGTGAGGCAAGTAGCAGAGAGATGTGTTTTGACCTGCAGTGTGATGAGTGGGTGGGTGAGTGGGTGAGTGAGGGATTCATTGGGTGAGTGAGTGACTAAGTAGTTGAGCGAGTGAGTGTGCTGTTGTGGTGCTTGAACAATGTGGATGAGATGCAAAACACAGTCTGCTAGACAGTCCTCAACATGGGTTGAAAAATCAATGAGCAGCATTTACAGGAACAGTAACCATGGTAGTAGCGATAGAATAGTGATAAGGATGCGACTGACTGTGGAATTGGTCCAACGTGGATTGAAAATTGTGAAATGGAGTCGAGACTTTTTTTCATTTTAAAATTTTTTTACCTGGATAATCCCTTGAGATTGATCATCTCCCTTGCAAGTATATCAAGCGGCACATACATAGCAAAGGGGCCGTCCATAAATGACGTCACGCACCTAGGGGGGGGGGTCAGACATTTGTGACGATGTGTGACGAGGGGGGGGGTGAGAAATGTGACGTCACATCAAAATGCGCAACTTTTAATAAATATAGACAACACGTTTTACTTAATTAAAGAGACTTTTAAATAAATATTTTCTCCTACAACATCAGAGTGCAGCGCCTACATTAAATACGCACTACAATGACAATAGTTTAAAGCGATTTGAAGCATGTTTTGTTTTCAAAATGGAATTTCTTTTTTTTTGGGGGGGGGGGGGGGGCAGAGCTTTGTGACGTCATATTTGAGGGGGGGTCTGACTTTCTGTGACGCCGTGTGACGATGGGGGGGGGGGGGTGTGTAAAAAATCGTCCAAAATCACGTGATGTCATTTATGGACGGCCCCAAACACGTTGCGACACATTCAGTATACACACATTCTAATATCTACAATTATCCAATATGCATGAATACAAAGTGAAGACATTTAGACAGAGTCAAGAATAGGGACAAGACAGCCAAGGCAGTGCACACGTGTAATGTTACGTGTTCATGCTGAACTTCTTTCGCACGGTATGTAGCCAACCATGCTGATCGGAGGTGCGTAATGCCACCTCGCTGTTTACCACTTACCTACGATAATCACCCACGCTCGTGACGTCACTCAACATCGACCAGCCCCCCTCATTAATGATCATTATAAGATGACGTCCTCCAAATGGACCCCCCCCCCCGCCCCCATTCATAATAATTAGCGGCTAACGTCACTCCACATGGGGGGCAGAAACATAACATATGAAAAATAATGTATAAAAATATGTTTAATTTTTTTAATGATAGAATATAGTCTTGTCATCAGTATGACATAAGTATACCAAGTTTGCCGTCGATATCACATTGGGAAGTGGGTTAAAATTGAGTTACAAGATTTGAGGATACGACAACAACAACAGAGTGAGTTAAATAAAAGCGTTTAAAATGAAATAGGTCTGTGTCACCGCGCCCTTACAAATTGCACACACGCATTAATGCAATGAATGTCACGTCGCGGTCTGCTTTTCGCTTGCAAGTTTCATATTGACTGCAATACACCCGTCCTTGGACGGGCAAAATGCTAGTATATAAATAACGAGAGAGGACTCAGGCAACGTTGTACTTTTGAACCCAGATGGGTAAAATTATTTAATAAAGCAATACAATATACTATTCCACACTTTCTCGTGTGTCTACCTTCATTGTGACAACTTTACGTAGAGCTCTCATGAAACCCGGGCTAAACTATTGTTTAGTTTTACTGCTTTTCCACGACTTTTATCTGCCCTTCAATTCCCTCAGCTGTCTGTTCCCTATCCATTCTATGATCGGCGTTTTGTGCTCGGCTGGCATTGAATTGTAATAAAAACAATAACACACTGAACAACAACTGCCCTTCAGCTGCCTTGAAGGCCCTTCAACTCCCTTAACTGCTTAAATCCCCTAACTGCCCTTCAACTGCCTTTAACTGACAGCCTCTTGGCTCTCCACTAATCACACCACACATGGACACCCACGGGCTGGTATTCACATTAAGCACTACGATTCGGGCGTCCATCGCTGTAGTTCCCCGTTGTGGTGCCACATCCATACCATACAGCCCATCAATTTCCCTTATACATGGGGTAATGTCTTCGGAAAGAGTGTGTTCCGCTACACGTGAATTCGGCCATCTGCTCTCATCTGACCAACACAGACATGCATAAGCTCAGCCATCGACTCTGACACTGGGCAACATTCACTCCAACCCCAATGTGCTCCGGAGCACATCAGATGAAAGTCAGGGTGTCAGAAATAATTTGTGTTTACATCGCGACTAATTACTGAAGGGACTCAAAGTGCCGTACAGCCAGAGGTCAAAGGCGACATTGCAGTGACTCTGCTCAAAAGCCCAATTATGCAATAGCAAATGACATAAGCGATGGCTAAATAAAGTACATTGTGAAAGTGTCCAGTGAATGGTTTGCAAGTCTTTAGTAGACTTTACTATATCGGCACATTGGATTTGATCTGTACAAATGAGAATTAAGTGATGCGAAAATCTACTTTGGCGGTCATATGCCAGTGGTACAAATGTCCACATTGCCATGGTTGTTTTCGTTGTATTATTGCATTTGTTTATCCAGGAAAGCCTCACTCAGTCTCAAGACTTTTTCAGGAACTTCCTGCGAAGTTTTTCGCAGGAGCGGTCGATGATTGCTATGCTTCTCAATTGAGCAATTTGCTAGTCATTTTTCAAATTGGGCACATTTTTAGCATGACGGGGGGCACACATGGCCTCTTCTATTTTAAGTGACATCACGGGATGCACATCTTTTTTACGGTTAATACACCCACAGTCGCCATGTGCTCAGACTACACATCTCGGCTACAAGCGGCAAACGGGCTACCTCTGAGCGATCTCATCGCCCCAGTCTCCCCACTGTTAACTTTCCAAAAATCGATACTTATTTTTATTAACTTCAGATGTATGATGGGATGAGTTGACCCCCTGCAGGGATTTGATCTTGCAACTTTTCGATTGTGAGCAGCACATTGCCACCTGACCATTATTTTTGACTGACAGAAGAGCACCTATCGAGACGGAGAAGGTGGTGGTGGTGGCAGAGGAGAAAATGTGACAACTTGATGAGATCTTGATTTGAAGCTTTCGTGATTGCAGGAATCCATACTCTTTGGTTCTTTCGGTAGAAAAATAAAATTGTTTATTTTGATTTTTCCACCTACGTGACTTTACCGAAAGAACCAAAGAGTATAACTTGATGAGAGAGAACAAATGTGCAATGGCAAAAAAGGCAGAGACTGCAGAAGTTAATTCGCAATTGGAAACACGAAGGGCCTGGATTCGATTCCCGACTGGGGCACCTTTTTCGGTGTGGAATTTGCATGTTCTCCCTGTTCGGCATGGGTTTCCTCCGGATTCTCCAGTGTTCTCCCAGATTTAATGATAAAAAAACGTACAATTTAACTGGTATTTTCCAAAACACCACAACGCTCAATTGGGATTACACATGGCAACATCACCCCCCTACTGCAAGAACCTGGCAGGGTCCTCCTGGAAAGGACTCTCGAGATTCAGTTGAGGATTTTCTAGGAAACAAGCGGCATGATACATTTCACAATAATTGCTCAAAGGTGTGCTGACCAAGGATGTCCACTTGTATTACAAAGACTGGGGAGATGGTTTTCAGTGGATCGCACCTCCATAAATACAACCATGCGCATGAGATAACCACGTGCGGTGCAGCGTGAATTGCCTGTATATATAAAAGCAATACACCAAGTAGGTTTCAGGATTGACGATTATTCCCTCTTATGCATGGGTTTCCTCTAGCTACTCCAGGTTTCTTCCTCACTCGAAAAGCAATTTGTCAAACAAATCCCGGCGTTACCTCGCGAACAAAAATACATATTCTTGAGGCTGAGTGAAGATTTCCTGAGTTAAGTTGACATTAACATTTGATAATTAAATTTGGCACATAGCGCGAGACCATAGGGGACAACAACACGTGCGAGTGTGTTTTCTCGTTAATATGGCAATGCATAACACACGGACCAGGAGGCTGAAAAGTAATTACGTCTCTCAATAGTGTTTGGGATATTTGATCGGGTTGCACCGGAGCAGCCTGCTCAACTTACCCACGTGGATGCCTAACAACACATCATTCAGCTGGACTCAATTCAATTCAGGCTATAGTCTCTCTATGGCAAATAGAGTGCTACTTGAGAAGAAACCATCGATGGTCACTCCTGAAAATTAGACTCATCCTGGTGTCTTGAGTTCTCACCTGGTTATGCAAAATAAACTTACCTTGTGGAGATCCTGGCTCCCACCATAGAAATGAGGAATTTCCATCAGTGGTTCAGGAGCACGAATAGAGACGAGCACTGCTCAATGTTCATTTGAGCAGAAATTATATTGACAGGGCGATCTTACAAAAGTGCAGTCAAGTCCAATATCAAAATGGCCTGTAACCAACTACACGTGTGCATTTACGGAGGGGAATCGCAGCTTGGGACAGCAATCTAGATCCCCCCCCCCCCCAATATTGCAGCTGTGTATCCAAGACTCAATCTAGCATCACGGTAATACAGCAATACAAAGGAAGGATATTTGCAATGGGCTGGCTTTAAATCGGTAGGCTTTCCAGGGGCACAGTTAAACATACTGATTGTGAGCAACACATGTTACAGTGGCGCTGCTGTGATTTTTATTTTTTCTTATGCAGCAATGTAATATGGACGATATTACATTATTGGTTGCTATACACTTTAACAAGGAGTCGTTTGGCATAACATTTACTTTTTTGAGCAGTGTAGTCAAGTGTATCAGAAATATATTCCTCACATTCAACTTGCATCTGAGGTGAGGTAAATACTGTATATAATTCGCTTAAGTTCCCATGATTGTCGAATGCTAACGCAATAATCAATGGGAATTGCGGGAGTAAGCACTTCGGGGATGTTTGATGTGAAGGAAGAGACTAAAGGTGACCTACATGAGTAGCGTAGGATCATTGTGTTTTTAGCGATCAGTGGTGACGTGCAAGTGAATCCAGGTGACGTGGGAAATGACATTGCGGCCGTGTGTGTGCGATGAATATTCAGCATTTCATAAGGAATGGCCAATGGTACTAATTAAGATGCAGTCCTGTCAGCATTAGTAATAAAGATGTGTACCGACACTTTCGGATTCGTCTGAAAAATCAGAAAACGCAGCACTTGATGAGAAGTTTCGTTTGCTCACGAATAATTTGTTTTTTTTTTTGGGGGGGGGGGTTTGATCTGATGATGTGGCATCACAGCAAGTTATGTCACTTCCATGCCGTCACTTCCTTGTGTTTGCTTTATCCTGCTATGAGGGCCATCGTGCAATGGCACTTTTACGAAGCGTCACGTCCTCTCGTCTTCGAGCAAGACGATTTACAGCGAATGGTTGGGATTGATGCAATGCTTTGTTTGATCCACGGTTTCATGGTAGTAGTCTCGAACGACGATCTGCAATGCATGCCGCATGTTCTACAAAAACCAAGATCGATGCCGTTGGTGTGGTGCCACGGCCTCGAAGCAACTCTGCAAGCGCCGCGCCTCCCTCGTGGCCCCCACACTGAGCACGCACCCTGAGCACCCACACGCAGCGCACACACGTAGTGTCCTGGTGGAGGATTGCCTGGCACGACGGGTTTTAATCCGAAGGGCCCCGAAGAGGAAAGTCCCACGGTTTCCCGGTAACAGGAGATTGGCCGACCCTTGCAGGACAGGTCACATTGCGGTGCCCCTGAGTTGGCTTAAAATTGTATGGGCGCAAAAAGTTTCACTGGGCCGGCCGCAATGTTGCTAGCTGGCATCTTAGCGTTTTTGAGGGTTACAGAGATTTCAGATCTTGCTACGTCTGCAGCGATGTGACTCAAGCCCTTGAGAGCTACATCTACTCGAGCAATTATATCATTAACTGGTATGTGTCTAGGTGTGACTGCAAAGTTTAGTCCTTTAGCTAAAACGGATTTCAAACCTTCAGAAATAGGACTGTTACTGCGATTAATTACGACTTTGTTAACATCTAGCTTTTCAATGTGTGGGTCCGGTTTCTTGTTTGAGAGGCGGTTGAATTTGGAAATCAAGTTGTCCTTACATTTAGTCGACATAGCATCAGCAAAGATCATCAGCAAAGATGAGCGTTTTGAATTAGCTCAATTAAAAAAGAGGGATGACATTGTCATCCTCTCAGCCGACAAAGGCAATGCCACTGTCATCATGGACAAAATAGAATACAACAACAAAATTCAAGAACTACTCAACGATGGCAGCTATACAAAAATAAAAAGAGACCCCACCAACAGCCTTGTCTCCAAAACCAACAACATCATTTCTGCTTCAACCGCATTAATTGATCAGACCAAACAGTTCTCGTTGAAACCTTCTGCAGCCAGGCCACCAAGATTGTACGGCTTGCCAAAGATACATAAAGAAGATAAACCTCTTCGTCCCATTGTCTCTACTATCAACTCCCCCACTTACAAACTGGCTCGTTTTTTGTCCGAAATCCTACGGCCTTTCACTGGAAAAACCACCTCTGCAGTACTAAACTCTACTGACCTGGTATCGACAATCAAGGGGATTGCCCTGTCCCCAGACGACCTGCTTGTCAGTTTTGATGTGGTTTCCTTGTTCACCAAGGTGCCTGTGCCTGACACCATCGCAATCATTGAAGACTTGGTTCATCAAGGACTAAATGCTGGGGTACCCCCCCTGGTGAGACACTGCTTAACCAATACATACTTCACCTGGAATGGAACCTTCTACAAGCAAATTGAGGGCACCCCAATGGGCTCCCCCCTATCTCCGGTTGTAGCCAACATCTTCATGGAGAAATTTGAGACGGACGCCATCCAGACTGCCACTCTACGCCCGACCTTATGGAAGAGGTACGTAGACGACACTTTTGTCATCTGGCCACATGGCCGGCCTGCTCTAGACCAATTTCTCGGCCACATCAATTCCATACACCCAGCCATCAGATTCACCATGGAAGTCGAAAATGATGGCAAGCTACCCTTTTTGGATGTCCTAATCAAAAGGAGACCTGATGGTTCAATGAGCCACTCTGTCTACAGGAAAGCCACCCACACGGATGCTTATCTAAAACCGGATTCCCACCACCATCCATCCCAGAAGAATTCCCTCATCAAGACTCTATATCATAGAGCCCAATGCATCTCCGACCATGAACACATTTCCAGTGAACTCAAACACGTACGCCAAGCTCTTAAGGCTAATGGTTACTCCGACTACACAATCCGCAAAGCCATCACTCCAACCATCAAGAAAGATCCTGTTGAGGAGCCTTTCAAGACCATCACCTTACCCTACATTGCTGGGGTCACAAAAAAGATCTCCAAAATCCTGATTAAACACAAGATCCAGGTCCGATTCAACACAGTACATAAAATCCGTGATCTGGTACCGTCTGTAAAAGATGTGATTCCAGACATACAGTACCCTGGCGTCTACAAACTAAGTTGCCTCTGTGGTAGCAGTTACATTGGGGAAACCAAACGACACGTCTCAGACCGCATTCGTGAACATAAAGCTGATCTAAAACACGGTAGGACAAACACCTCAGCCGTGGCAGACCACTGTTACAACTCAGTGGGCTCACATGACATTGACTTCTCCAAGACGGAGGTTCTCTGCAAGCCATCTGGCTATCATGAGAGATTCGTTCATGAGGCGATCCACATATACAAACACAGAGACAATTTTAACCGAGAAGATGGATTCAGGCTTAGCAATCATTGGAAGGACTTAATAAACCATTTCGATACACATTAGGGTGAGTTGAATAATACATAGTGTTATATTAAAATGTATAAAGTATAGGGTGGTTTACAGCAATACAGTATATAATTTAATGTTGGGTTTATCTATGGCAGTATATAGTACTGTATATGCTAAGAGAATAAAGTTTAGATGGAAGTATATTATATACTTCTTACGACGTAGAATTGTAATTTATTATTTGTTGTTAGTAACTCAGCTTATTGTTGAGTATAGTAAGTATCAGTTTATATTTTAGTTTTTTATGTAGTTTTTACTTTGGTTTTCTACGTGGTTGTTTGGTAAATGCAGCTACATATCATTAACATTCCTTTCCTTTATTAACGCTGTTCCTTGCGCCCCCCCGTGGTGCTGTTGATCCTGCATAATGCATGGGCATAATGGGACTTTGAAACCCCTCCGCCCACCTCCTACTCATTGCCCATTGGTATGCTAAATTCCTCTTCATATGCACATTCTTTTGTTAAGGCGCTCCTCCTCGCTACACCTATATAAGCTCCTAGCTTGATAATGTTCTCATTCTTCGCCTGAGGACGGCTGCTTGCGTTGTGGCCGAAACGTCGTGAGAATTGTTTTATTATGTTTTATTTTTATTATTTTATTACTTCCCTTCTACGTGACTTTACCGAAAGAACCAAGAAGATAAAATTGTATGGGCGCAAAAAGTTTCACTGGGCCGGCCGCAATGAGTCATTCACGACATAGGGAGAGGCTGAGGGTTGAATATTAGGCAAGAAACGCAGACCAGGTCATAATTAATGAGCACTCCATGTAGAGGGTGCAAGTGGGCAACGACCACTATTGGCCGCGCGGTACGACGTCACCCCGAGCTTTGGAAGTTAAGGGAATAAAAAGTGGAGCCCCGGACCATTCAGGCTCTCTTGTCTTCAACCTCTGGGCCGCCAAGACCCACTCCCTACCGTCCTGCCTTCTCGAGCCGCTCGCAGCATCCGTGTGATGCCAGCGAGTGCTACTACGAGGCAGGGGTAGGTAACGTTTTCTCTCGTCCTCCTGCCTCAGACTCTCACAGCGTCCGTGCGACGCCGTGAGTACAGCCGCGAGGCACGTGATAGGGCGTGTGCGTATTTGGGGATTCATCTTCTTGGTTCTTTCGGTAAAGTCACGTAGAAGGGAAGTAATACAATAATAAAAATAAAACGTAATAAAATAATTTTCACGACATGTCGGCCACAACGCAAGGGCTGCATGTTTGCAAATGATAATTTTTTTGCGGACGGTTTGTGTCTCCAAGTTTTGGGCAACCCTTTGATCAATCTGTGCGGTTTGCAATAACACAAATCCCTCATAGCAAACAGAATGTTACGTTGAAACTGAATTCGCATTAGATGACGGTTGAGAGTTATCATCCATGGGCAATGGTGAGACAATGGAGCAGACTTAAGGCTCCCGTAGGCTTCAGTATTAATCACTGGTTCAGTATTAATCACTGAGGCTCGCAGAGCCAGTCTAAGGCACCCATCGGGTTTAGTGTAAATCACCGATACTCACAGAGCCAGACACAGGTTATCATCGGGTTCAGTGTTAATCTCTGAGGCTCAAATAGACAGACTAAGGCTCACATAGGGTGCAGTGTTGACTGCTGAGGCTCACTGAGCCAGGGTAAGTTTCCCGATGCGTTAACACTTTTAACCTTAGTTGGAAAGCGTGACAAATGAGGTCAACGTGACAAAGTGAAATGTCTCATTACAGACTGGCTAATGATTTTCTTTCTGGCCTGTCAGTGGAAAGATCAAAAACTATTTGTTAGCATGCAAAACCATAATTGTTCACGTATTTTTGTATAAGCCTCCCGGAAGCAGCATGAACATAATTACCAATCTGCACACAGTGAAGGGGAGTAATGCGTTATCAACAAAGGTCAAAGTGTTTTTTCCGCTCAATTGAGCAGAGATGCTCCCCCCGTTCCCTTTCACAGCCGTGAACCAGTGGCAAGACATCCTCATTCCTATGATAGGGGCGAGTCCTTCCATATGACGTCAGTTTGTTGGCTTATTTTTGGCCACAGAGGGTATTGGTATTCAAATTCACATCAAATGATCACGAATGCAATCTGACAATACAAAAAAAGTAAAAACACAGCAAGAAGCACGGAGGTCAACGTCTCATGAAGAGTTCCTCTTCAAACACGCAGCGACCTCATGGTCCACATCGCTCGGTCTGGGGAGACCACCAGGGGAAGACCCCCCCCCCTTCACCTCCCCCCCATCACCCCCCGTGGGAGGAGCAGCCAGACAGAAGCAGCAGGCACGCGGCAGTGGTGGAAAGTTGTTAACTACCTCGCCTGGTATGCAGGAGGTTCGTGGGTTCAATCCCGACCCTAGCGTCTGCTGTGTATTTGGAGTTTGCATGTTCTCCCCGTTTTCACTTGGATTTTTTTTCTCCGGTTTCTCCCCCCCCCCCTGCATTTAGAGACATATACTTAGAGTATTTGGCTGCTATAAATTTCCACATGATAAGCCACATCGTCGAGCTTCTGAAAAATAGCTAGATAGCTCAGTGAGCCTTACTTGGTAAAATAAAAAAAAGTTTCGTTTAGTTTTTTAAAGAAGAATAATCTGCTCTTCACCGAAGACGTAGTGCATGTTCAGGGCCTGGTCGAGATGGTCCCACTCCCTGCAGTTAGCTCTGCAGCGGCTTAGTGGGCCTTACCTGGTAAAATAAAACAAATTCTTTGGGTCTTTCGGTAAAATCACGTATATAGGTTCAAAGAAAATAACAATAATAACAAAACACTACGACGTTTCGATCGCAACGCAAGCGTTCGTCATCAGGAGGAAAAATAGTGGGGGAAAGCTGCTGAGGCAGACTGTTTCAAAGATTGAAAAATTAACCCGTAAAAACAAAGTTTTTCACTATAAATCCTTTATATGCGTGGCATCGGTTTGATTTTATTATTCATTTCTGTTTTTCTTGAGTAAGAGTTTCATTTTTATCACATTGGTATGTTAAATTAAATATGAAAAAAGAAAAATTCCTAAAAAGTGGAAAATTTGGGAAAAAAATTTTCACGAAAATAAATTGGCACGCACAACGAGTCTGTGTGCAAAATGTCAGCTCGATTGGATCACGGGAAGTGGGTTAAAAAACGACCGAAAGATTTGCACGGTCATAAGCGCGCAAGCAAGCAAGTGAACTTAATATAAAGGATTTAAAAATGGGTGTAGCCCATGGGTCATAAACGAAGTGGGCGGGGCCAGTGATGTTAATGTGAGAGATTAGCATGTTAATGTGAGAGATTAGCATGTTAATGGGAGATCGCAGAGCAGCAACGTCGAGCCTGGCGAGCGAGGTGGCTGTGTTAGTGTGGGAAATGTAACCTGTTGATGTAAAATCAGAGAGCCGAAAATAACAACTAACATCGGAAGGTGGCAGGATGGGAACATCACAGCCAGTTATGACTTAAACTGGTTGATAACGTCCTTCCAATGATTGTTCAGTTTATACCCATCTTCTAGGTTAAAGTTGTGTTTGTGTCTGTATATGTGGATGGCTTCATGAACGAATCTTTGTTGATAGCCCACTGCATTAAAACAATGATCAGCCACGGCCGAGGTATTGGTACTACCGTGTTTCAGATCTGTCTTGTGTTTACGAACACGGTCCGAGACATGTCGCTTAGTTTCCCAAATGTAACTACTGCCACAGACACAGCTTAGTTTGTAGACACCGGGGTATTGCATGTCAGGGATCACATCCCTCACAGATGGGATCAGATCACGAATTGTATGTACTGTGTTAAATCGAACCTGGATATTGTGTTTGCTCATGATTTTGTAGATCTTTTTGGTGATCCCTGCTATGTATGGCAAGGTGATGGTTTTGATTGGGTCCTCAGATGGTTCTTTCCCAACGGTTGGGGTGACAGCTTTACTGATTGTGTAGTCTGAATATCCATTCATCTTGAGAGCTTGGTGTACGTGTTCCAGTTCACTGGCTAGGTGATGATGATCGGAAAAACATCGAGCTCTATGGTGTAGAGTTTTGATGAAGGAATTCATCTGGAAAGGATGTTGGTGGGAGGCAGGTTTTAGATATGCATCCGTATGCCTGGCTTTCCTGTAGACAGTGTCCCATTGAGCCATCTGGTCTCTTTTCGATTAAAACATCCAATAAAGGTAGCTTGCCATCCTTTTCCACCTGCATGGTGAATTTGATGACTGAGTGTATGGAATGATGTGGTTGAGGAATTGGTTCAGAGCTTGTCGGCCATGTGGCCAGATGACAAACGCGTCATCTGCGTGCCTCTTCCACAAGGTAGGACGTAGAGTGGATGCTTGGATGGCATCTGTCTCAAATTTGTTTTGTTATTTTTGTTATTTTCTTTGAACCTATCTACGAAATTCCCAAAGCATATGAATTCCTGCAGTCACGAAAGCTTTAAGTCAAGATTTAAAATAAAACAAAGTTTAGTTGATTAGTGTATAAGTTAGCGTCCCCCCCCACTTTTCCACATCGGCACAGCAAGCTATCCTGGAGACCTCCCCCCCCCCCCCACAAAAGTGGCAGTTGGTCTGCTGAAGGGCTGAGTCAGTGAACCCCCAAATGAGATTTTAACTCGCAGCCTCCGATTTCGTGCCACATACTCTACTGCATCGCTGGCGAACAGACTACCAAAGGCAGGTGCTGGTATTAAAATAATGTGACTCAGTTTTTGAGGGTGTAAATACGTTTCGTGGCTTCTGAGCCAATACCCGTTAATTACTTTTTACGTTTACTTTCGTAAATAGAATACAGGGTAATTCCAATCGTTTGGCTTGGCTTAATGTGACGACAGAGGCACCCGAATCATACAAAGCATGGGTACGAAAGCTACAATCAACATTTCGTGCTGTGCTTTTTAAGGTATAATTACACCGACAATAAATGTTGTTATCTGCATAGAGGTGCAGCTCTAGAGAGCCCCTCAATGGTGCTTTGGCCTACTTCCATGCAGCATATCATAAATTAAAGGATGTGATAATAACATTTCCAGATTTCAATATGTAAATTATATTTTTATGCTTTTAAATCTTGAGTAATCAGTAACCTGAAACAAGTTTCCTTGAAAAAATAAGCCTCCTAACACTGCCTTGACATGACTAAAACGTTGAAGGTCACCATAATATTGTTGTGGGCATTCACGGGAACAGAGCTGCAGGGCACAGCCCATCCTCCGACCACGAGTCTAAACATCAGTTTAAAAATAATCCGAGTAGACTTATCCTCCAGGGAGTGTATTATTTAACGTTGATTTAGATTTCTGCAATCGTTTCAACTCGTCACGTGGACAGTTCTAAGTTTGTATTTGCTTCTTTGCTGTACTTTATTGTATTCGTTTTATTTTTCGTCATTTTGGTGACCCAGGTAATTTTTGATAACGAGACTCTACTCTGCTCCCTTGAGTTCTCAACCTGGTCGAACACAACCGGCGTGCTGAAGGAGTAAACAATTGGCACGTTTTGTTTACGCGACAAACCTTACTAATTGGCCGTGTCGGGTGGTGGTGGGTGAGTGACACATTTATGTTTACGCGATTGAACCCAACAAAAAAAACTTTATTATGAATAACATTGGTCGCCAGTGCCTTTCACCCACATGTTGTCTGAGACAAATCAGTGTCATCTCTAACCTAGCTCTGTGATATCATCTTCCAGGGGCCGTTCTCTCACACGGAGGTGAACCACCGCTTCCTGCACAAGTGTCCCGAATGCAAACCCTTATCATATCGTGACACGATGCCAATGAACAACAACTGGGATAATAAATGGGGAAAAGACAGGGAGTTCTGGCCACAGAAGTACAACAAATACAAGGGGTGGATAGGCTTTGAATGGTTTCCCTCAAGATATATCTTTCACACACTGACTGGGTGATGGCGAATGTCCTGAACTCCTGAGACCATGCCTTATCTTCATTGCTGGCTCTGGCTCATACCCAAACACAATTGGGTTGGGGGTCTTCTGTCCCCATGCCCAATTTTAATGGTGGAGTTCTGCCCATTTGTGAGAAAGAGAGGGACTCTGTTATGCACAAGTAAACATGTGAACAAGCAGAGCTCTAGTTCTGTTGACTGTGGTGGAAACTACGCCTATCTGCAGAATATTTTCCATAATATTGCAGATAACAGGAATAATTTATATCTGGACTTCTCTTTGTCAAAAATGGAATAACAACAGCGACAACGTTGATGATATTCCTTTTGTTGTCACGCAGTGCATGTGTGTGTTCTTCACATTATTATCGCTGAATTTCGGGACAATAGGCAGAGACTATCCGCGGATAAGGATTGAATCACAGATCGCCTCCTTTCTGCAGATACCAGGCGTTGTGGTCTATACGTATTGTATAAGTCTGTTGTCGTCGCCTGACATCATATCCTCTTTTATATGCTTTGGAATCATTTGCAAGTTTTCAACAATAAAGTAACAATAAAAAACAATAAACCTGTTCATGCCAGTCGATGGTAAGGTAACGCTCAACAAAGTCAACGCGATTTCCTGCATAAATGAACATTGCGGTGGTGCTCATATCCTGTTAGTGTTAAAAATGCAACATTAGTGTGGCAGAGCTGAGTTTATCCATAGGACAAGCACTGTTGTCTTCCCCACAAATTGCTACTCATTTTATCGACCCCATAGGAATGATGGGCTGAGTCCACCCCCCAACTAGGAATTTAACGAGCAAACTTTCTGGTTGCGAGTCGCTCACTCTACTGCTGAGCCACCTGGCCGGATCAGGCGAAGGCGCAGCCCTGCAATTGCTTGCTTAGACCAATGCTGCTGCTGGAATGGGCACCAGGAGAGACATGTCTGCAGAGCTCCTCGAGATGGCATTCCTCCACGCTGGGCAGATATTGCACCCGATTCAAGAGCCGGATGGCTCACAGGGCTATACCAAATAAATTAAAACTGAAACTGAAATAGTTTGGAGGCGGTTGGAGTGCCCACACACTCTACCGCACCACGTGTGCCCTTTCTTCCAACTTCCGCGCCAGAAGATCGAATAGGAACTGGTGTCCTCTGAAATGCCAGTCCAGTATGCTAACCATTACACCATGGCAGCCTCCATAAAAATGGTTGTCTATCAAATACATTGATGGACTGAATGCTAAATGCATTGCTCCGCATGTCTTGGCAGGGCACCTAAATCTCAATGGCAAAAGAAAGTCACCACTAACGGTTTGACGCGTGGAGCGGAAAGCATTTTAGATTTGTTGATAAAAAAAAATGTCCTATCCCATCAAGCAGCAGCCGACCAAGTTCACGCAATGTATTCAGAGATAGGAAAACAAAATAAACAGTATGGCCAATTGGTACCATGTAGAAGTATTGTCAATATGTGTTACCACAGGCCGCCAAGATGCCAAGAGTTCGTGAAGAATTGTAGAAAGGAATTAGGTGGTTCAATTACGCCATCGGAACATGAAGCCAAACCTTTTCAGGACCAATCAGGCTGCTTTTGCAGATGCAGACAAGTTCTACTATGTGGTTGTCAGCAGCAGAACGTTTACATTACAGCCAGTGATATAACACCGTTAGAGGATGTCTCTTCTGTGCGGCTTTTGGAAAGACATTGTCTGCATAATGATGTGGACAAAACAATCTCGCCCAAACATACTCACGCATCTAACCATAAATAACAAAACAACTTAACGCATTTGTCAATAACACTTTGGCCTTGAAAGGAAGAAAATATAATCGGACACATTTTGGGCAATGATCCTTATTCATAGCAGATAAAGTCATCTGTCAGCACATAATTTGATTCATCATTTACTTTTGGCTCAGATCATGTGAATAACATGTGTGTCGTACACCCTCTTCCACCCTGCACACAGTCAATTAATTTACGCGAGAACATGTGCCAATGTATTACCACTTCAGCACACTGGTGTGTCAGGGAGCGATGAAATTGGGTACGAGGTTTAAAATAATTTGTTTCATTAAGCAAGTAAGCAATGGCCAGACAGCGTGTATTTTTTTCAGTATTTAGCTATGAATAATGATGGGGCATTTTAGACAAACAATTGTGCTACATATCAATTTGTATAATCTACATGACATCAAAATTAACCCATTAATTGCCCTCTGTCAGATTGATGGAAAATGCAATCCAAAAAAACGTAGCTTCATCTTGTAGTAGCACCTTTGCCCTGCATCCCAATCTGTCTTGCATGAGTCTAAATCTTTCTCGATGATAATAACAAAAGATGCTTACAATTTACGATCATGTGCATAATTATGGGACTCGAGTGACATCACTTAGTCACATATTCACTTTAAGATGTTTTCTTGTTCATGTTTTTTGTTTGTTGCGGTTGCACCCGATTCAAGAGCCGAATGGCTCACAGGGCTATACCTAATGAATGAACTTGAACTTGATGTCACAGTAATACGATTAAATAGAAGATATATGCACAGACGTAGGGCCTTGACTGAGATTTTTAAGTGGATTTTCTTAGTGACAAATCTTCAAATTGTATTGCTTAAGCAGGTGTGAGACACCATTGAAACTTCCTTTGCCAGTAGCAAAATATGATCATTGGTTTTTTACCCTTTCATCTGGCAACAAAACTGACACCTTTTTTTACAAGAAGTCATGTTTGCATTGACCACAATACCTGCGGTCGGAATGCAAACAAAAAACACAACTCTGATAATGCATGCACTGTCCTTGAAATTGATTGGTCCACACCAGAGACAGCTTTTTTTTTTAAACTGTCTCTGAGTGAGTATTATTTCCAAGAGGGAGCTGGGCCACGAAAATGGCAGTTGCAAAATAGATAGAGTACACACAAAAAGCAATGGAAGGAAATGGAAAATCAGAACAAAGACGACCACGCTACGGGTAGAAATCGAAATTATCGACACAAACATGAATTATATTCAGTAAAATAGATTTCCGTAGGGTAAGTTGGCTCAGACAAATCATGTTAAACCGTTCATAATACAATTAAGTTAAAGAAACATTAATATTGAACTTCTTGCACAAACAGTCTGGGACACAAAGGCTCGGCACGCATCTACAAGATGAGAGTGATATTTGTATATTTGTGTATTTATATTGTTGTGCATTTATTGGATGGTTGAACAAGTCTCTATACAAATCTTCTTGGCCATGAACTCAATTCAACTTTGTCTCCCTTGCATTTCGAGTCACCAAGGGCTATGTGTTGTTGTTGTTGCATTAGGTTCTCTACAAAGTGTGAGTCAATCAATTCATGTTTATTGTATGTGCCAATATCACCCTCACTAAAGTAGGCATCAGTGCACATTACACCAGAACGGGAACTGTACTGCCCCGGTACAGGAATGAAAAACCGTCACAACATCAGTGGCTAACACAGACTGGGCAGTGCTGGCTTTGTGTATGTATGTTGAACTTCAGGGCTATACCTAATAAATTAACTTGAACGTAGCCAGCAGTGGCAATCGGAGGTGCGGGGGAAAGATAACCAGCTAAACACAAAAAGAAGTTCTAAAGAAATTAGTGTTCAATCTAGATGTAAAAGTGCACAGCTCCAGTGGCTTCCTAATATCGAAAGAAAGATCATTCCAGACGGCCGCAGAAGGGCATCTGAAAGTGTGCGATGCAGTGACCGTCTTTGTTCAATAGTTATCCAAAATCTGCTGGCCAGAGTTTGCGTGATGAAAATCAAGGTCGTAATCCCCCCCAATATTCAAATATGCAAAAAATGCCCCCCCCCCCAATATATTGATATAAAATAGATTTCTGTTTATATGATTGTGGTTATGGTTGTACTTTATTAATTCCTAATCTCTGCCATTACATACAATGAAACAAGAAAAGGTAAACAAGAAAAAACAGAGCAATGTAATACAATACACTATTAGACATTATTGTAAAAAAAGTCCATCCTGTGTGTTAGTGAATTTTTAGTATTTTAGGCAGGAAATTTGTTTTCAAATGTAGATTTTTTTTCTGGTGGGGGGGGGGGACCCCCAGACCCCCTGGAAGATTTGGTCCTCCCCAATGTTGACTCTATGGCTACGGCCTTGATGAAAATGATATGCAATTAACAGATCCTGTGCATAATAAGAATGCAAGCAGCCATTCTGGCCAATATCGCTGATTCCACTAGACTTCTTTCGCACCGTACATAGCCAACCGTGCTAATAGGTGTGGCAAGGACAACAAACTAAACGCACACACGCTCCCTTTTTTGATAGCTGCCTCAATCTTTTCACAGTCCAACACATGGCCTCCAAAGTTTCCGCTCTAACAGTATCCCACCATCTGGTTTTAGGTCTTCGGCTTGGTCACCAACCCCTGGGCGCCACCTCAATGTCTGTCTCGGTCAACCTGCCCCCCCCCCCCTTTCCTGCACACGTTTCCCACGAGTCACAACTGGCTCATCCGTGTTACGTCCACAATGCGGCTCACTTCGTCCAGCACGCGACATTTCGTTCAACAAAAGAGCATCTAAAAAAATCATTTTTACGTTATCTATTTTAAACAATGATCGTTTTTCTTGTCCAACTACCGTATTGATTCAATACACTGAAGCAGAGGCGTGTCCTTTGAATAAGCGCATTGACCGGGTGTCTCTTTGGGCAGCAGTTTGACACAAGCAGATCGCGACTAGGGGATTCTGGTTTATTTAGGAAAGTGGTCTCAAAACACACTTGGCTCATAATGTAACGGCGATTATGATTCAATAGACATTTGTGTAAAGCCACATGCGGCACACTTGCACTCTTTTTTCCTAACTTTGCATTGATTAGCTGTGGGTCGTGCCTTCCAGCTCCCCATGATAAGCCATGAGCTACTGCATTTGATCAATAGTCGAGATTTTTGCCACTTTGCAGCCAAGGCCACAGCCGTCATACACCCTTAAGTATACACACTTTATAGGTCTCCACTGGGGGGTAATTCTGCCTACTCTTCCACAACGGCCAGAGGTCTTGGAAGACGTTGGACTACTAACACTTGACCCCCATCCACGCGTGACCTTGCTGATCTTCTTGTGGTGACGCCATGTACTTTATACCGCTGGGTTGTCAGAGGCAGGGGGGGATGAGGGTTTGATACAACTTGCCCTTTGTATCAACTGCCGTCACGGGAGATCGAACACGTGACTCTTGGGATGCAAGTCCATTGTGCTCGATCTTTACCTAATGGCAGTAGTACCCTTAAAGGTACTGTAGATATGTGAATATCTGATAGGTATGTATATTTCTAGATTTTAAGTCACGTAGATGAAAAATAAAAATAATAATACAAATAATAAAATGAAAATAACTGAATTAAATCACGACGTTTCGGAGGCAACACAAGCTTCCGTCATCAGGTGGAACAGCCACAGCACGATCAATATTCAGTAATTTTGCTGTGATTGTTCCACCTGATGACGGACGCTTGTGTTGCCTCCGAAACGTCGTGATTTAATTTAGTTATTTTCATTTTATTATTTTTATTTTCATCAACGTGACTTTACCGAAAGAACCAAAGAGTAGGTATGTATATATATTATCGGTATATACATAGCTGATAGGTATGTATATCATAGTAATGTATGTATCTTTACAACCCTTTGACAATCCACTGCTGGATGAAGGCCTCGACAAGTTCACTTATCACTTGCCACTGACGTTAGGCATGGTTTGGAGTTAACGGCGCACAAGAGACGCTACCAGGTGTATGAATGAGACGTAAATCAATGTACATTTCGCAGTCGTGTTTTTATCCACCGATATTATGTTGGATTCGTATCTATCACCTGTTTGGCTGGTTTCCTACACGCCAATGCAGCGAATCGCTGTACTGAAGACAAATCCTGTATATAATATTAATTTTTAAAAATATAGTAAAATGCATTTAATGTTTGCTTTGGCACTGCAGTACAGACACACTGGTTTGTACAATGAATCGTATTTCCGTGCATAAAAAAAACAACTTTCAACCACCATCATTTAATGACCTATTTAAAGATTGCTTCTTGTGTGTGTTTTTTTTACAGCTGTGCACGTGTGTGTGCATGTATATATGTGGGGATCGGTCGTGTAACTCTATGAACCCGGCAACCCGAGTTCGATTCCCACTCATGGCCACCACCAGTGACGAGTATCTGAAACGGTCCTGGACCTCGCCTAGCATCAAATCAATACCTCGCCACGAGGGAGACAAAGGCGGCCGGGTGTGGTGTTGGTCACCCACCTCCTCGTGTACCGTTCCGGCCTTCATAGGTGCTCGGTAACAGCACTTGCCCCAACAGTCTGTTCGGGCTATACGGGGGATCTTTGTCGTTTTGTGCACGTGGGGAGCGGTAATGCAGTGGTTAGCGCACTATGCTTCAAACATGGATATCTGTGTTCCATTCCGACTCACGATCAATATTCAGTGATGAATATCTGAACTGGTGGTGGGCCTCCCCTCGCTCGACTCAGCCTTAAATGAGTATCTGGTGTGGCGTGAAAACATCATCACTCGGGAGACAAAGGCGGATGGGCGCAGTGCTGGCCAAGTCTATTAGATGCCACATGGGGGGTTTGTGTCTTTACGATTAGCACGGTTGGCTACATACCGTGCGAAAGAAGTTCAAGGTACAAAATACATGGGGAGTGCTTGTACAGTGGTTTGCAAGCTGTGCTAAAATTCCAGCCACGTGGCTTCAATATAATAATAATAATCACCACAACAATACACATCAGTGGTATGATCATTTGCCCTAGGAAGGGCTGTGACGTGGGCCTAGCAGTAGCATGTTCGCCGCTTATGGCAGAGGTTGGAATCCAGCGGCCGACTTGATTAATACTGCAGGTATGATAACCAAATTAACGCGCCATAGGCTTCAGAGTGGATGCTGAAGATCCCGTGACATTGTTCACAAGAGTAGGCTATTGTGTGGTGGTGCCACAGGGTCCATATGTTGTTCAGTGCCGGATGAAGCTAATGCGGGGCCTGTAGCATATGTTTTAAAGGGGCCTTAACATTTTTTTTAAACACGTAAATATTAAAACACAAATGTATCACTTGCATAGTAAAGTAATTGTGTTTTGTCATTTGCTATACGGCCAGATAATACGACAAATCGCTAACCTTAAACACCCAGTTGTTCATAAAAGTTGAAGGCAGTTTTGTACTATAGTAATAGAGCATGTGCAGAATCACTGAACCAGAATTGATAGCTTGAAAGCATTAGCGCAGGGTCCTTGAAAGTACGGAGCCCGTAGCTACATCATGTGTAGCTGCTACACATGATGTAGCTACATATGTAGCAAATTTTGCTACGAGGATCATCCGGCACTGATGTTGTCGTCATACTATTTTGCCCTTCCCCCGCACCTCCGATAAGCACTGTTAGCTGCGTACGACGCGAAAGAAGTTCAACATACACACATATATTCCCCAAATTCGAAAATTACACGCAAATTGCTCAAATCGAATTAAGCATAGCTTTCATCACATTCTACTGGCAGACTAATGCCCCCGGGTGACTCTTTGTAAATTAGACTTTGCTGGTCTCTAAGGTAGTCTGACTTTAATAAGCCCTCCCTGAAGTCAACGGAGCCATAAACGTGTGCTTCCACACATGCCTACCAATGTCGCGTGTTCCCAGTGCAGCTTGTTCACCGCATTGGGGAGACAAAGGTGGTCACGTGTGGTGTTCGCCAAGGCCATAATTATAATATTCAAATATGCTCAAAATGTCCCCCCCAATATATTGCTATAAAATATATTTATGTTTATATGATTGTGGTTATGGTTGTACTTTATTAATCCCCAATCTCTGCCATTACATACAATGAAACAAGAAAAGGTAAACAAGAAAAAACAGAGCAATGTAATACAATACACTATTAGACATTATTGAAAAAAAAAATAATCCACCCTATTTAAGGCCACCCCACAGAGACGATCACCCCTCTCTGTCACCTGTGTTGCTCTCGCTATGTATGTATCTTGTGATATCTGTCTGCTAATATGTCTGTCTATAGTTTTCTGGTTAGATATTATGTCGCTATTTCATTATACCTGATGATGATTGCGTGTTGCAATCGAAACGTCGTATTCTATTATTTAATTTAATTTATTATTTTATCTTTAGACGTGACTTAACCGAAAGAACCAAATAATAATTCCTGCAGTCACGAAAGTTCTAAAATTAAGATCCACCCTGTGTGTTAGTGAATTTTTTTTATTTTAGGCAGGAAATGGCAGGACATGAGTTTTCAAATTTAGATTTTTTTTTTCTGGGATGGGGGGACCCCCAGACCCCCTGGAAG
This sequence comes from Lampetra fluviatilis, assembly GCF_964198595.1. Taxonomy (NCBI): domain Eukaryota; kingdom Metazoa; phylum Chordata; class Hyperoartia; order Petromyzontiformes; family Petromyzontidae; genus Lampetra; species Lampetra fluviatilis. Next base: position 3,997,041 of record NC_136295.1, on the reverse strand, counting down.
ATTTGGTCCCCCCCAATGTTGACTCTATGGCTACGGCCTTGGTGTTCGCCATGCCTCGTGTGTCATGCCAGCCTTAGTCGGTGCTATACTCACTCGCAGCGCATCGTCATGGTGTCGTGGTTATTGCACGGCACTTAAAGCCGTGACATCCAGGGTTTGGCTCCTGACGCATTGATGTAAAACTTAACATTAATTGCCATTGCTATTTGAACTTAACCTGTCATCTCAGCCTAAAATAACTATCTGCTCCAAATGCGTGAACATCACTTATTGTATGGGAAGACAAATGCGGCTGAGCAGCACCTAAACCCCAATGTTGCTTTTCCATCCTTAATAGGTGCTCACTAACAGTTTTACTACGGCTCATTATGCCACTGCAGTTGATCATCGTTTGTGTACAGAGCGGTGTTGCAGTGGTTAGCACTCTGCGCTACAAAAACCTAAGCTTGATTCCGAGACGTGGAAGACATTAACGGCGAGGAATTTTCAACCAGATTCTCGCCTCCCCCTGTAGGTCAACTCTGTCTTGCATTACGAGCTGGTACACAGAGTGGTAAACAGTAGCACCGAGGAGACAAAGGTGGCCAGGCATGGTGCAAGCCACAACACTACCCTCGTGTGCATTCATGGGTGCTCACGAACGGCACGTGCCTCGACTCAACGGCCAGCATGGGCTGCACGGTGAATATTTGTCCGCGTGTGTAAATGTTATCAGGAAACTCACAGGGACAGCTGTGTTATTACACGCCTGGCTATTCTCCTGCATGTGTGTTCCACAACACGAGCACGCATGCGTGGTGTTGTGTCCACCTCTCGGGGACGGGGGGGTGCAGGATATCGCAGGTGCGCTCGGAATCCATAGCACGCGAACCTTGGCGATAGTAACCCAACACACAGACGCAACGAAAAAAGAAAACACAAAGACCGACCGGACGATGCAAACTCGCCTAATCCATTAAACGTAATGACGTGTGCGTTACAACCCACGTCCCTGCTGCAATCGATGGTCCGCGACGGTAAAACTCCCCTCGTTGCCATCAACTCTTGCGCGCTGACCTCACGCCGTAGCGAACATCGCTCACTCGCATCGCCCCGGTTCGCACCCACCGCGCAACCGGCGGGCTACCGACTAAGACCACCGTCGCTGACCCCCAGCTCCTCCGTGACCATCGCTCAACGGTGTCTACTTGCGCCGCCCTCTTCACGCGCTCGCTTTTCCACTTTCCACCCCCCCTCCCACCGTGCTCGCTCGACCCGACTTGCGCATCAGCCCTCCTCGCCGTGAGGTCGCACTCGTGGCGCACAAAGGCGCTCGTCACGTAATGAACCACGACAAAGGCACCTTAGGCAGATCTCTCGTCAAGGGAGCGTGCAACCGTCGCGCGAACTCCACTCGCCGTCGCAGCAGCAGCAGCAGTTTTTTGTCTCGGCCATCGAACAAAGGCGGCGGTCAGCGGATCGCGCGCGGAGCTCTCAGATGCGCTTCTGCGGCCGTCTGGAACGCTCTTCGTTCGGATGTTAGGAAGGCACTGGAGCTATGCACTTTTACATCTGGCTATAAAACTAATTTCTATGGAACTAAATTTGTGTTGAAAGTTTGTTGTCCTTCGCCCGCAGCTCCGATTAGCACGGTTGGCTAAGCACGGTTCAAAAGAAGTTCAACACAAGTATAGGTGGTGGCTCCTCCCAGAGATGCCAGTCTTCATATCGGTGCCGTCGTGTGCGCACTCCTATATGAATATTGAACTTCTTTCGCACCGTACGTAGCGAACCGTGCCCATCGAAGGTGCGTTAACACCCGCCTCCGTCTTGAGCCCTGCAAGCCAAACATCCCCTATGATAAGGTCATTTGCATATCCAGGGAGCGGAGATTCCCAACTCCTCTGCGGCTCTTCGACTCTTCAAACCGTGGGTCTCCTCCGTAGGATCTGACTCGCCAACATTTGGATGCTGGGAGTTTAACAAGAATGTTCACTGCTCCGGCCTTCACGCATCTCTCGCGCTTCAATTGCCTGCAGGACACCCTTGACCCCGCGTCCGCGGACCCGACCAAGCGCCGCACATCATTCCTGTGACCGCGTGCTCATATCCACACCATATTCGTCATCATCATCATCTCCAACATCATGACACCCCGCACCTCCGATTAGCACGGTTGGCTACGTACGGTGCGAAAGAAGTTCAACATACATAGATACACACCAATCACATCAGTCCTACAATTCAGTCACAGCATATTCATGCACGTGTGGCACCTAGCCCTGCAGTATAACACAAAATCCAAGTCTATGCAAACGATAGTGCTGCGATTCTACAACTATGCACAAAACGCAGAAGCATTCCGCTGTTTGGCCTACGTAGACTGCCAAGGTCACTTGCTCACCGTCAGCGGGCACCGAGTGTATTAAGGGCAGCATGGCAAGTCGACGTGTGTGTGGTGTGATTAACATCACGAGTCACAGCAGTGCTACTGTGGCCATGCAACCAAAACTGTGTACCGTTCACGTAAATCACTGCAGTCTGTGATCCGTCAATGGAAGAAGAGCAGAAACTACACGAATTCTCTCCTGAAGCCCTCTCGTGGCTAGCAGACCTCGACATTGGCATTTAGCTCCTGAACATATTGCTATCATACGCAAGAATAGACGAGAACGCCACGCTTGCCTGCCTTTCTCTGCTCTGTCATTGTTGTTGTTGTTGTCCATTGTGAAACGCACCACGATATTTTGGGTTGAACAAGCCAAAGGGGAAGCTCAAGCCAGATTCAGATACCAATGGCCACGTGTGTTTCCCTGCTTTCTGAGATTGCATTGCAGTGCGCTAACCACTGACTGCTGCATTGTTCCCCACATTGCAAATTGAGGTCAGAGCCCAGAGCTGGCACTGCTGAGGGCCTGGGTTCAAATCCACGTTTAGCCGCCCATGATTATAAACTGGCTGTCATGTATCGTGAGAAGATTGTCTCAGTCTTATTAGCAATGACTGCACAAAATAACGATCATTACACTTGGATTTGCACTTAATTTAGCTACATTCCAGCTCTGAGCATTAAATATATATTGCTTTGCTGTCATGTGACCAACATTACTCTCTAGAGTGCATAATATGTCACTGGAAGAGATTTCAGAAGCAGTTAACTGACGTTTCCTTCAATGGCCCTTCTATAATATGGGGGGTAATGCAATGCTCTGTGAGTTCCAAATGGATTCTTCATCTCATGTAATGACCCGTTAGCACATTCGGGACACAATTCCGACGTGTGACTGCTGTTGACAACCTGAAGGACGATATTTCTCAAGTTCGTCTGCTTAAACAAATGTTGCTGGAAATATATAGGTCCAGAAGGCCCAAAAGCAATTAGTCATAAAATATCTTAATTTATTTTTATGGGCCGAGACGGACTTCACATCTGTTCATTAAATTTCGTGACACGTTGCACGGGACGAGTTCGCTACAGGGGCTGGGAAGTTGGCAGCGGCTCAGGGAGGCCCTCATACAGCAGAGGGTTCACGATGTCAGATGATGATGATGATAATAATGTCCACAGGAGCCTGTAGTGCTGTGTTCTTCATCGCTCGGCCCCCTGGTGGCCTTTAGTGCGGGTACCCGACAATACACAAATGTGAAAACACTGCGGTGCCACGACCACGGAGCAACTCTGCAAGTGCCACGACTCGCCCCTGCCCCCCACCCTGAGCACACGCACGCACGCAGCACACACACACATGCAGCACACACACACGCACACACGCAGCACACACACACATGCAGCACACACACACGCACACACGCAGCACACACACACATGCAGCACACACACACGCACACACGCAGCACACGCATACACGCAGCACACACACACGCACACACGCAGCACACACACACATGCAGCACACACACACGCACACACGCAGCACACACACACACGCAGCACACACACACGCACACACACACACACATGCAGCACACGCACGTAGTGTCCCGGCGGGGGATCGCCTGGCACAACGGGTTTTCATCCGAAGGGCCCCTAAGAGGGAAGTCCCGCGGTTTCCCGGTGCCAGGAGATTGGCCGACCCTCACAAGACAAGTCACATTGCGGTGCCCCTAAATTGGCTTAAAATTGTATGGGCGCACAAAGGTTCGCTGGGCCAGCCGCAATGAGTCATGCACGACATCGGGCAGGGGGCTACGGTGAAATATTGAGTGAGCAGTGAAGACATTGAGGTCAGGGGATCCCAGCACTGCAGACCGAATGCGCACTGGCAGGGTGTGTATTCGCCAGCCGGACACCCTTCCAGATTAAACAGGCTGGGTCCGGAATTAATGAGTACAGGTGTATGAACAATAGGTCGAGAAATGTAGGGGAAGAAAAACTATTGAAAATCACAGGTGGGCAAACAATTGAAAATCACAGGTAGGAGCACGATTGGCTGCGCAGGATAACGTAACCCTGGATTTTTGAAGGGGCATAAAAGGAGGAGCTAAAAGCCGTTCAGTTGAGATCTGATCTTAAACCTCTGGGTCGCCAAGACCCCCCTCCCCCCTGCCGTCCTGCCTCCTGGAGCCGCTCGCAGCATCCGTGGGATGCCAGCGAATGCTGATACGAGGCAGTGATAGGCAAGGTTTTTCGTCATTCTCCCTCCGACTCTCACAGTGTCCGTGCGACGCCATGAGCACTGCTGCGAGGTACGTGATCGGGCGTGTGAGTGTTTGGGGACTTGGATAGCAGTCAGCTAGGCTCTGCTGGCAGAGCGTCGGTGCAGTGTCTGTGATTTGTTTGTGTGTGGACACGTGGTGAGAGTGAGGGCAGAGCCGCAGCACGAGTGCTCGTTGACATAATCGCCTGCAGGGGCGCGTGCGTGCTCGCCGCCGCCGTGTTAGCATTCGTGGTGGTGTGTACGCGTGTTAGAATAGAATCGCCCGCAGGAGCGCGCGCGTTCGCGCAGCCGCTTCAACGTTAACAGTGGTTCTAGAATTGAAGCTTTCGTGACTGCAAGAATTCATACTCTTAGGTTTTTTCGGTAAAGTCACGTAGGTAAAAAATAAAATTAAAATTAATAAAAGTAAAATAAAAATCACGAGGTTTCGGAGGCAACACAAGCTTCCGTCTTCAGGTGGAACCGTTACTTGATACAGCAATCGTGCTGTGACGGTTCCACCTGTAGACGGAAGCTTGTGTTGCCTCCGAAACGTCGTGATTTTTATTTTACTTTTATTAATTTTAATTTTATTTTTTACCTACGTGACTTTACCGAAAAAACCTAAGAGTATGTTAACAGTGGTGGTGTGTACGGGTGAGTGAGGGCTAACTCTGTACGGCGGTATGCCAGTAGCTCAGTCATGTCCCTCAGAGAGGGCACTAGCTTGGGGGGGGGGGGGGGCAATCACCCGGTCGGTGGGGGCCCGGCAGGAGCCGATCGACGCGGTGGAGGAGGGAGTGGAGGGGGCGGACGTCGCGCCCCACCTGCCCCGCGAGGGCGGTGGGGTGGGCGCCGTCCCCCAAAACACCCCATCGTCGTGCGGTCAAACCCAATGGTTTCAAATGTGTGGCGGCCCTCACACTGACGTCTTATCGGCAAAAGTGGCCCCCCTCTGAGAATTAGTGACGAACACTGCTGTAGTGTATGTAGGTAAGCACGTATAAACAATGATTCCCCATAGCGAGCTCCTATGAAGACCGGCACGACACACGAGGGGTGGGTGGCCAGCAACACGCACGACCACTTTTTCTCACTGGTGGCGATGTTTACACATCGCACCAGGTACTCATTTGAAGCTGAGTCGACTAGGGGAAGCCCAGGACCGGTTCAGATAATCGTCACTAGTGTTGGACCTGAGCAGGAATCGAACCCGGTTCGCCAGGTTCGTAGAGTAGCTCGCTAACCGCTACCTAAGCTGCTGCTCCCCACCTGTATAAACAAAAACACACACTGGCACTGTAAAATGTCATCTGCTACCAACGTAACATGTTGCTCGGTACACAGATGGTCTGCTGATGAAGGGTAGGTGTATAATGGAAGCCAGGGCAGTCTGTGGAGTTTGCAGTCACCACGCAAAGTAAATGAATATTGTCAACAATTCCTTGCGACGGAACACGTGGTTATTTTTTCTACGTGGCAGATGGCTTATAGATGCATGCGTCTTTGGCATTTCAGCACCTGTCATGTCCCATGAGAAAATCAGATGCGAGCCCATTAAGATTTGTTCCACAATGAACATTAAGTAATTGGCCAAACATACCAATACATAACCCTCATAAAAGAGTATTGTGAGGGTTTTTTTGCCCGTATTAATAATGAATTATGATCGTTTTCTGTTGTGGTTGGTCCATAAATCTGTCGATTTTCTTCTCCTAATGCTCTTCGTGAACATTGCGTGTACATGAATACGCGGCATAAAAAAAGGTCATAATTCTGGATATGTACGTTATAACATGGTTTTAGGAAAGGTTTGTTTTCTGTCATCGATCATGTAAAAAAGATGCAGCCCTGCAATTTCTTTTTTTATTGGATGCAATTGTGAACAATAGAAATATTAGACATTAGTTCATCTCATCGGCATCATTTTTGGTTGACTGCGGCTCAAAAACTCCGTCCCTACGAGGCGTGTGATGAAGTTGGGAGATGTCCATGTGCGCTCGCCATTTGAAGGCCTGAAGATCAGAATCGGTGATGCATTCAGGGAGCGCATTTCCATATCCAGACAGCAGAGTGACGAATGGAGCTTCTGTCCAGGCAGCAATGTTCTGGCAACCGGAGGGGGGCAAGGGCGTGGCTTGGCAGGGTTCTGCACCATTGGGTGGCACGGCGTCTTTCATGTGGAGGTGGAAGCGTGGCCTGAAGGCAGAGATCGCAAACGGGTTTTGATTCCTTACCCGTACCCGGCCGCACCAGGGTCGCAAACGGGTACCCGTACCCGGCCGTAAACGTACCCTACCCTTACCCGGCCGGGTACGGGTAGGGTACGGATATCGGGTACCTGATTGCGACCTCTGGGATGAAGCCATGTTGCAGGCGCGGGTGCGTTGATTCTAGGAACTTGAATTGTGAGAAGAGACAAGACGTTGGGAAATGAGTGACAAACAGTTACTCACCAGTGACTCACGGCCTACCCGTACCCGGCCGGGTACGGGTAGCCGGGTATCGGGTAGGGTACGGGTATCGGCTACCCGATTGCGACCTCTGCCTGAAGGTCTGTGGGGCAGTGGTTGGTGTGCATTTTGTACCGGGGACTGCGACAGCAGCAACCTGTGACAGCAGCTTGCTCGCGCTGCTGCCGGCCCGACGGGTTACCACGTGGGAGAGCTTCTCGAGAGGGTGTACTTTGGCCCACTATCCCACGCTAGTTCGACGTTTTGGAAGAAGGTGGAAGTACCCGCACACTTCGCCCTAACAAACAACACCTGCCGATCGATTGTACTGCTAGGTGGGCAGAAGTGGGTTGGATTTAGAAACTTGGTCGTTGTTTCAAATTAATAACCAAATTCAATTTTTAAAAAATAAAAACAATTAACACTAACAGGTGTTAAGATGTTCAAACACCAAATGGAAACATTTTGCGAGGAATCAAGTCTGTATTAACCACACGCACTTGTGGTGAACATGCAAATAAACGTGCTCTGATGACGTATGCATTGTCTTTGAAACTGATTGGCCTACACCGTCTTTAGTGCCTCGTCTCACCAGTGTCAGACCAGAGAACGCCAACAGGCGAACCTATTCTTATTTTTCATTCTCCGATACTGGCAAAAAAAGGTCCCATGATAGAACCCTAATTCTTTGTAGATTATGAAAGGGAATTTTACTCGATGAAAGTTGATGCAGTCTTCCAATAATTCACAAACAAATTATGAAACATGAACACGCATATTTATTAATAAATAAATCTAAATTAGTTTGCTAAGTTGAAACTGCTACTCGGAGATACATTTTAAGGACAGGAAAGTGTGAAAGATGAGATTACAGAAAGCAACAGGGCCAATTCTCTAATTGCTCACGCTGGAAAAACGCAATTATATTATTGTAATAACTCCGTCAGGCACTGCTGGTCTCCGCTTGTCTTTTATTCAGGTTCTTCTCCGCACCCCACTGGTCTCCTCCTCGGACCAGCGTCGTCTCGCGCGCGCCCCACGCACGCTCCCTCTCGCGTGCCACGCACGCTCCTCCGTTAGCTCCTCTACTCCCGATCTCCGCACACCGCTAGCCGACGGCGTGCTGAGGTCCTTCGGCCACGTGGCCGATGGCGCGGATCTCTCTCTCACCACCCAACGTGGCTCAGACTCTTAACTTCCCCGACTGCCCCGATCTCTTCCGGGCTCCCACTTATATACATTCCCCCCACGTGACCCTGACTCCTCCCCTTCCGGATCGTCAGATCCGGCCTTCCCATACTACCCCGATGGCTCCGCCCCCATTCACCTCACCTCCCATTGGAACCGAGGTGAACGGTGGCCCCTCCCACACGCCCCGCAGACCAGGCTCCGCCCCCCAATACCCCGGGCCGTGTGATTGGACCAGAGCCCAGCAACAACCCCATTTACGCTCGCATTACATTATGATGATTATCTGAAAAGTTTGACGCAGCACCTACGTGGGGGACTCACTAGTACAGGCAGGTTTCTTGGAAGATTTAGACACGAGGGGGTCAAACAGCTAACACACATATTTCTTGGGGTCTTTCGGTGAAGCCACGTAGATAGAAAACTTGTATCACGACGTTTCGATCGCAACACAAGTAATCGTCATCAGGTGAAAACATATAGCGGGAGAGCTGCTGAGGCAGGAAAATATTTTTCATGACGATTGCTTGTGTTGCGATCGAAACGTCGTGATATTGTTAATATTTTTTATTATTTTTTCTATCTACGTGGCTTTACCGGAAAAGCCCAAAGAATATGAATTCGTGCAGTCACGAAAAGTCAAGATTATAAACCAAATTTTTAAAAAGGTGAAAGAATACAACGCTACATTCTACGTATATGTGTTTTATAGATTGCCAAACAGCACTTGACTGTGTACAACACCCAAAGGCTATTGAACAAAGTAGAAGCTGGATATAAACACACTGTATACAAGCACAGTTCTGATATAAGCAGCACATCCTGACATTACACGTGTAGGGGCAAGCCCAGAATGCGAACTACAAATACAAGCACGCGACTTTGGACATGAGCACAACTCTGGACATGCCCCCAAGGAGTGTGATTATACACGGCGTCCACTGTCTTCTAACTGTGGTGAGTATCCAAGATCACGTGGTGGCGGCTTTTGAGAAAGTTATACAGGAATCCGTCAGCAGTCAGCTGTCAGAACGGCAACGAGGAGGCAGTGATTGATTGTATGACCTAGGCAGCCCACGGCGCGAGAATGGCTCTTGTCAAGTCCAACGGTGGAATTCCCATAGGTGGTCAAACAAAAAGCATAGTCATTATAGATAGGACGACAATACCATCCGGTTTGCAGGAAGTGCGTGTGCTATAAGAAGATGTGTTAGAAGCGGTAGTGTAGCGGTTAGCGCGCTGCGCTATAAACCTGGCAGAACCGGGTTCGATTCCTGCTCAGGGCCAACACCAGTGACGATGATCTGAACCGGTATTGGGCCTCTCCTAGGTCGACTCAGCCTTATCTGAGTACCTGGTACGGTGTGTAAACATCACCACTCGGGAGACAAAGGCGGCCGGGCGTGGTGCTAGTTACCCACCCCCTCCTGTGCCGTGCCGCCTGCTCCAACAGTCTGTTAAGGCTAAACGGGGGATCGTTGTACTTGTTAGAAAGAGTCAATACGGAGAGTGCAATGTGTCAATGCATCACAAGACGAATGGCAATGGCGTGGAGAGGCCTTCATACAGCAGTGGATAATAGATCGTGGCTGCCGATGTTGATGTTTGGTGTGAATCATCAGTAGATAGGTCTTGTGCATATGCAGAGAGATACACGGGTACGGATTTTATAACCAGATATTAACGACAGCCAAAGCATTTATCTGCTCGAAAAAACAAACATTGGGCGCTGCTAATCTCAGTCGGCAGCCCAGAGCATATTGTGGATATTCCATAGTGCTATGGCAATAGCCAATCTGTCCACAGGGTAACTACTAACTTGATTTGAAGCTTTCATGACTGCAGGAATTACTCTTTGGTTTTTTCGGTAAAGTCACGTAGAAAGGAAATAAATTAAATAATAGAATACGACGTTTCGATTGCAACACAAGCAACCGTCATCAGGTAAGAATGAATGAATGAGAAAAAAACCTAGTAAACTTAGAAATACAATGCAATACAACACAGAGAGTCGGCTAACACAAGAGTCAACACCCTATTTGGTTGATTACGTTCTTCCAACGATTGCTAAATTTAAGAGACAAAACACAGACACGGAGACACATAGACAGACACACAGACAGAGAGAGACACACAGAGACACACGGAGAGAGACACACACATAGACACAGATAAACAACGCTTCTGCGTCGAGGCCTTAAATAGAGAGGGGAGGGGGGTTGGGTGTGTCTCTCTCTGTGTCTCCGTGTCTGTGTTTTGTCTCTCAAATTTAGCAAAGACAGACACACACATCGACTTACACACATTGACCCACACACACAAACACATCGACTTACACACACACACATGGACTCACACACACATTGACCTACACACACATATGGACTTACACACACACATCGACTAAGACAAACACACATGGACTTACACACACACATAGACCCACACACACACATCGACTTACACACAAACATCGACTCACACACATACATAGACTCATACGCACAACGCCCTACACATACAAACATATGGACTGACACACACAGATATCGACTTTAGATACACACACATGGAGTTACACACACATAGACTCACACACACACATAGACTTACACACACACACACATTGGGGGGGACATGAAACGTTGAAGAATTTACCTCAGCGTTTATTTGCATTATGAAGGCGAAAGAGAAATCTCGCCCTCCACCCATGATGCACGTGCGTTGCCAGGGGCAACCCCCGGTCAACCGAGTGGTGTAATACATAAATAAATAAACGGAAACTGCACAAAATCGTCAATTAAAGTACTTTAAAGTTGACGGATGGGAAAAAGGAATAGCGCTTGCTCACCACGGGGCTTACGGCGTGGTACCTGGCTATTTTTTTACGTCAACCCCACCGTTTGAGAGCCAAATCTCTCGAAAGCCTGCGCACAAACACAGGCAGACAAAGAAAATCACATTTATAGGTAAGATGCATGATAGACAAATTATGGTTAGCACACTAAGCTTGCGATCCAGAAGTCACAGTGTTCGATCTGCCAGGATGGCAGTTGATACAATGGTGCAAGTTTCTTAAATGCCCCCTACCCCTCCACCTCTGTCTACCCAGCGGTATGCATGGGGACCCCCACAGTTAGTCTATCAGTAGGTCACACGCGGTGGGGTAAAGTGTAGGCACTGCCACCGTAATATAGTAGGCCGAAACACCCTCTGTATAAGTAGGCCAGAATGTCCCCCAGAGTGGCTCTCTAGAGCTCCCTCTCATGGAAGCTCATCCACCAGCATTGGCGTGAGCAAAGAGTTTCAGGGCTTTCGACTTTACCACAATTTTGACTCAAATGTTATACGGTTAAAGCGAATCTACTCATCATATGGGGCCCCTCGTCAATCCACAGCTGGATGAATGCCTTTCAGCAGGCATTGCCATCCTTTACGGACTCACAAAGCAACACTCCGTCTGGCTCCTGCACATTTACTACTATAATGAGCCAAGAATGTCTGAGTCCCACGCGTGACGTCACTCCACATGGACCTCATTAATACTCATGAACAGGTGACGTCCTCCACATGGACCCCCCCCCTCATTAATAATCATGAGCGGGTGACATCACTCCACATGTAGCACCCCCCCCCCTCATTAATAATCATGAGCAGGTGATGTCACTCCAAATCAAACAGCCCCCCACATTAATGATCATGAAGAGGTACCCTCTATTAATATTTATTAGCGGGTGACGTCACTCCACATGGGGGCGGGGCGAGGCACTTCCTCCCCCCTTCTCGGCGTCAACTTACAACCGTCACTACAAAGGCAGAACCCTCACGTCACGTGATCTCCGTAACGCTCTTGAGACATAGAAGTAAAAAGGACGTCATGATGAAGAAGGGATTATATAACCTTTAAATGAAATAAGTCTGTGTCACCGCGGCCTTACAAATTGCACACAAATTGATGCAATTAATATCACGTCGCAGTCTTCTTTTCGCTTGCAAGTTTCAGATTTATTGAAATACACCGGTCCTTGGACAGACAAAAGGCTAGTTAACTGATATTACCGCCCCATGTCCGCGGTAGCCATTCTCCTGGTTTGCCTGCCATTCTATTGCCAGTCTCATCCATCGACTGTCATCTTTTTGAGTGATGTGTCCTACCCAAACCCACTTACTTTTCTTACCAGACAATATAATGTCTCTAAATTAAAGTCTTCTCTCTACCATGTATTCGTGTTTCAGTCTCTCGGTGTAACTCCAAGCACGCCCCTATCCATGTTTCTTTGCACATTTTTCTACTTTTCTTCAACGTTATTTGCGCGTGGCCATCTTTTTGATCCAAATTATTATTGTGCTTGTTTATCCACGAAAGTCCCAATGAGTCGCATGGACTGGGCTTTAGGAGGGTGCTGCCATGTGTTGGCAAGGAGAGTTTCCCGCTCAAACCAATTCTTAAGGAAAGCATCGGCCCAGAAGGGCCACTCGACTGATGCATTTTTCAGAAACAATTTTTTTTTTCTTTACGTGCAAACATGAACTTATTGTAAAGTATTTTGTGACCCCCCCCCCCTCCTCCCCCTCGAACCTCTGTGAAAGTGCATAACGAGTGTGTTATCCACAGATGACTTTGCTCTTTCAAAAAGAGTTGCACAGTTGTAAAATGGGTACTTTAAGAGTCAATTATTCCAGAAGAACGAATCTACAATTCGGTCAGCAGTCTTTTCTTGGGCTTGGAAGAAACACGTCTGCAGTAAGGCCAAAAACATTGACATTTTTTTCACAAGATTAATTTACGGATTGTATTTCCAACTTAGTTTTTTACTTGTGCCCTTATCGTTAAGCGATTATAGACGTTACGGTATTAGGAGAGACCACAATAAATTATTTAGCCAATATTTCCCGTGAGTTTCTCTTAATGAGAATTTAAGCGCAAAACGTACATCTTTTTGCTCATTCAATTAGCATATTTTTATCGTGTTTGCACCACACACAATATAATGAGATGTATCTGTTTCCATAAAGGACATGGGACCAAATAGTTTAATCGAGCACGTAATAAGGCCAGCATGGTACATGTCTGGGTAGTGTAGCCTCCAACACTATGGTCAACTGCCAATGCTGACGTCCGCACACGGCATTAGCTCCTCGTTTGATGCCGAGTAAACCTAGGGGAAACCCAATATATAAGCGAGTGATGCTTTCCATGGCAAAGAATCAAAGGCAGTTATTTGGTGCCACCTTCCCTAGCTGCACTTAACACACAAAGACAAAGAACACCCCACATAGCCGTTTAAAAGGCTGTTCGGGAAAGTTCTGTTATCATGGACTTGTGAAGGTCGTCACATTTCACAAGTTGGTGGCCAGCCTTTGTCTCAGTGCTGATGTTTAAACCACCGCACCAAGTACTCATCTAATACCGAGTTGACCGAGTACAGACCGAGGACAGGTTCAGATATTCGCCACTGATTTTGGCCGTGAGTCGAAATCAAATACGGGCGGCTGGGTTCATCGCGTGGTGCACTAACCACTGCAATTATGATAAAATCAGGTTCTCAAGTGTAGCAATTTTGATGATTCCAGCACTGTCACGTACCACTGTCAACAGTCAACAGTGGTATGACATATTATGCAATTGACTGCAGATAACGTCTGCATTTAGACCTGTATTTTTAATTCATTTTAATGCACACATTTCTGTCAATCTCTACACTTTATATATTTTTTTAATATCGCCCGTCAGCCTATTATCTAATGAGACTCACAAATGTAGACACTTATCTCGAGTTTGCGTGTTTAAACCGATGCCGCTTCTGCGCACTGTTGATCTGGAAATGCCAGGACAGTCAACACTCGATTATCCAGGGTAAAGGAGGGGGGGGCGGGAAGGGGTGCCCCAGATAAAACAAAACCACAGACACTGTAAATTAGGCTATTTGTTATCTCTGTGATGCTTACATATGTAAGATGAACCACGGCCAATTTGGCGATGCCCGAACCGCATTCGTAAAGGTGTCCGTCGCTGCAGAGCGAACCGCAGGGAGTGAGGCCATCTCGACCAGGCCCTGAACATGAACTACGTCTTCGGTGAAGAGCAGATGACGCCTCTTTAACAAAAAACTGAAACTGTTTTTTTTTATTTTACCAGGTAAGGCCCACTGAGCTGTATAGTTCTTTTTCAGAAGCAACCTGGCCATAGATCATAGCCCAATGAAGTGGCTTATCAAGTGGAAATGTATAACAGACAAATACTATAAACGCATGTTTCTAAATGTGGGTGGGGGGGGGACTGAAAGACCCTGATAAAAATCCACACGACCATGGTGAGAACATGCAAACTCCAAATATATAGGCGTCAGGGTCAAGATTTAACCCATGACCTCCTGTATACCAGGCGAGCTAGTTAAAATCTCGTCACCATGGCGCCCAATATTTGCTCATCTCCTCTGAAGTCTGTTAGAGGATTCTAGATTTGAAGCTTTCGTGACTGCAAGGATTCTGCACAGCTGATGTATATCTGCACAGCTGATGTATGTATGTTGAACTTCTTTCGCACTGCTGCCAACCGCCCAAATCGAAGGTGGGGGGGAAAGGACAACAAACTAAACACAAAAACAACAGCTCTAAAGACATGCGTTTTCAATCTAGATTTAAACGTGCATAGCTCCAGTGGCTTCCTAATATCTGAAGTAAGAGCGTTCCAGACGGATTCAGAAGCGCATCTAAAAGCGCGCGATGCAGTGACCGTCTTTGTTCGGTGGCCAGCCAAAATCCGCTGCTGCGAGGATGACCGGAGTTTGCGTGATGGTTTAGGCTCCTTGACGAGATCAGCAGGGTATTGTGGTTCATTTGTGGCAATCACGTTGTGTGCAGTGAGTGTCTGTCGTCTTTTAGAGGAGTCACGCACAGCTTATGGTACTGATCGTGCAACGAGCCCGTGTCCACCACAAATGGTCGTCATTGATCTAAATGACGTCACGCACCTAGAGGGGGGGGGGGGGTCAGACATTTGTAACGATGTGTGACGAGGGGGGGGGGGTTGGGAAATATGACGTCACATCAAGATGCGCAACTTTGAATAAATATAGACAACACGTTCTACTTAATTAAATAGACTTTTTTATACATATTTTCTCCTACAACATCAGAGTGCAGCGCCACATTAAATACGCACTACAATGACAATAGTTTAAAGAGATTTGAAGCCTGTTTTATTTTTTTTGGGGGGGGGGCGGGGGCAGAGTTTTGTGACGTCATATTTGAGGGGGGGTCTGACTTTTTGTGACGCCGTGTGACGACGGGGGGGGGGGGTCAAAAATCGTCCAAAATCGCGTGACGTCATTTATGGACGGCCCCTAGTTGATATAGTTGATCTGACTTCCGGCTAAGGTGCTATAATGGACTGCATGAAGGAATGACGAATGTATAATGTGGCTGCAGTTGTACTGCACAATGTGTCCGTGTTGTTTACTCTCTGACGTGTGTCTGCGGTCAAGTGGGCACTGAGTCACTGACCTTCGACGAGTAGGAGCAGCTATTAATAGAATCAGCGTGCACGTAAAAAGACGTGAATGCGCACAGTTAATCCGCAACTTTCCCACGGACGATGGTGCGTTAAGTGTATCCCAATGTAATATAAGACGCGGGGTTTTTGTTGTAGAAGTATGTGCATTTTATGTGATTACTGATAATGCTCGACAGTAGCATTTAATGTGTTGTAAATTGCACATTATAAATACGATTGTGGCAAACTTTAGCTCCAAAGCAGAAAATGAGTATTCCTAATTATAATAAAGATAGTGATATACGTGTGTGATTAACAGTTAAAGAAGAGAATATCCTGCACCCTTTCCTTTTGTAACCAGTATTGACATGCCCCGCGTGGCTATTTTGTAAACAATCTTTCATCATTAAAATTTGTTGTGGAAGAATGTAAATTTTATCACATTTAAGATGCAGTGTTGGGCCCACCATTTTTTTTATTTTAGTTGCATGACGAGTTCATAAAAAAAAACTCAGAAAATCATGATGGATAAATCCGGCCTAATTAGAAGTAAAAATAACCACAGTTAAAACTGGGACAAATATGTATAGTTCCTGATTTTCTTTTACACATGTAATTCAGAAGCAATAAATAAGAACAAGTATAAATCACAATTCTGATTATGTAAGTGGGGTACTTTGTCTCTATTTTAATGTGTGCGTGTACTCGTGTTTGGAAATGTAAAGTCACATTGGACAAAAATCCTGACATTGCATAACTCAAATTTTCACAATGCCTTCAGTCCCATGCAGAGTGCATGTATTAAAATTACAAACGATTGTTCACAATTCTTACATAATATATATAGAAACCTCCATTCGATATCTATAAATAATAATTACTTAAAAGCATATGCATTTGTTTTACAAACAGCCTATTGTCATTCCTGACTTATTTTCACCATTTGCACAACACGCCTCACAAACGTGGCTATGCTGCTGATGAGATCCCAAATATAAAATCCAGTCCAGAGCTGTGCTTGTTGAAACAAACGCTGATCTTTAACATACATCTGGACATTCAGAGTCATCATTTTTGGAACTCGGCTGTTAAAAGTTCTACGCTATATAATTGGCAGCATATTGGAAAGTTTTGCCAGTGTGATCAGCCCTGAGCCAGTAGGTATGGGCCCAAGGGTTCGACTCCCACCACAGACATGTAATGTCTAGAGAAGATAATGTTGTCTGTTGTATAGTGGTCATTAAAGACACCACTGATTTTTGGAAAATACAGACATAGTATGCTGCCATGGTGTAATGGATAGCACGCTGGACATGTAATCTCGAGATCACCGATCAGATCTTCCAGCACGGAAGCTTAACAAATATGGCAGGTTTATCAAATCCCCCACCTCTGTCGAGCGGTATAAACGGGTAAACCGCAGTTAGCCGACGGCAGGTCACGTGTGGTGGGGTAAAATGTGAAAAAATCTAGATTGAAAGTGTGAAAACTTTTACCTTTTCCAAGATGTCTAACCAGCATGGAAGAATAAATCAAAATATCTTCAAGAGCTCCCTCTAGCAGTGGAGTGAGCAAGAAACAGCAGGGTGCACCTTGCCATGTGTACCTTTTAGGTATTGTGAAATAATATCATACTCCCCCCCCCCTCCACAAAAAAAATTTTGAAAATAAAAACTGTACCTTTGAAGTTGCATTTTACAGGGCGCTCGCATGGTTAAACAACGGACATAAAATAGACATTTGGTTTTGTTATGGAAAGTGTTGCCGCATCAGAAATCAAATGAAATTTAAGAGAAATGGGTCTCACCTTGCTGAGAAAATACAATATACCGTGAGGTTTTTTTTGGGGGGGGGGGGTGCTGGCTGACCTTCCACAGAGAACATGTACTATGCACACTCAATGCGTCACATTCCATCCCAAGGTTACATGGTTTAAACACATTTTACCTGCACATATCATCGAGCTGAAACGAGGCATGCAGGCTTCTATATTAAACATTATTTGCCTACGCCCTTACCCACGTGTTGATTTGTTTTACAACGGCTCACTCATTGACGCATCACAAATAATTAGAGCATGTGTCGTGAACGGTACCAGTGGTCGTAGATTCCAGTGCAAAGGCGATGAATGTTGGCCATTCACACGGAGCTGAATGACGTCTGTGTGAAAGACGCCTCTCTTCGTTAGCAACGTCCACTAGGAGGCAGTAGAGCAAGTAGGTTCCTGACGTGCATGTCCTCTCCATCCCCATGAAGCCGTGGTGGTTTCTCTGGGTGCTCTCTATATATAGTTTGTTTTTGACCCAGGAAAACCTCACAGTCTCAATATTCGTTTTCACTAGCCTCCTGTCAAGTTTCGCAACAGGAGGCGATGTTGCTTTGTGTAATCCCGGCGATTTTGCAGTACGCACTGGGATGTCTTTTTTCTTCCGATACCGGTTTCATTGTATGTTCTTTTTTAATATAGTAGTCGTCGTGGATAAACTGGCTCCCAACATAGGAATGTGGTATTTACACCATTTGTTTTAGACCATGAACAAATGCTCATTTGCACGAGCATTGTACTGTACTGTCACCTAAATTTAGTATTGAACATGCATTACAAACAACCATGGTCATTTAGATATTATCCACATATTCACTCAGCTTTTGGAATAAACTACAGATGCTGGTGTTTTGAGATAAAAAGTAGTTCGAATTCGATAGCAATGTAAAAACATGTTTTACAGTGTACCATGTTTAAAGCTCGGATAACAATTTACTGTACATCTTATTTTATCGTATAGATGCTTTTTATGTGCCATTCAGTAATAAAGGACAAATGTTTTTTGTTTACTTATCAAAGTTAATTTATTTATTTTCGAATTGCGACCGTGCTCGGTTTACAATTGGCATCTTATTCTATAATAAGTCCGCTTCATTCAAAAATGTGTTCTTAAAAGGCGTACGGATAAGCTATAAATTTAATAAGGACAAAGTACACCTAATCAAAAATATATCCCATTCTAGAGCAGGACACATTCATATTGTGTATGCCTTCGAATGCAGCGAACAATAATCTGATTTAATTGTGCACATTACTTTTGCTTCTCAAATTACTACAGAAGGTTGCCAGGAACGGCGGACCCCACGTAAGTGGGACAAACGCGTGGAAGAAGAAGAAGACGTCTTACAATTACTTACAGACGAAACAAATACTAATTAAATGATTACTAATCTATTATATGCACCTAATGGGTTCAGTGATGACGTCATGCTGCTGCTCTATTGAAGACCGGAAGCAGGTGGATGGCTTCACGATTCTGGCAAATCGCCCGATGATGCTGGTTCATGTAATTACCAGCGAAACGTCGTACTACTCAAATTGTAAATGTCGTGGATTTACTCTCCAACACACCGGTGGGCTGAAGGAGTAAACTGATTGGCGCGTTGTTTACGTGACAAACCTTCCTGGCTGTGTCGGGTGGTGGAGGGGGTAAGACACATTTATATTTACGCGATCTAACCCAAAAACATTTCGATTTATAGCTTTCGTGACTGCAGGGATTCATCTTCTTGGTTCTTTCGGTAAAGTCACGTAGAAGGGAAATAACAAAATAATAAAACAGGGCTGTCGGAAAGACAGCCCTGTTCTTCACCTGAGGACGGCTGCTTGCGTTGTGGCCGAAACGTCGTGAGAATTGTATTTTATTATGTTTTATTTTATTATTTTATTATTTCCCTTCTACGTGACTTTACCGAAAGAACCAAGAAGACCAAAAACCTTTATTATGAGCTTCATTCACGTTTAAACAAAATAAAACGTGGAAAATAGACTGGGTATTTTAAACGGAATTGTACGGTACCTTTTTTTTAATGGTCCCATACAAAACTACAGCCGAATATCCAATTATAATTGGCAACTCGCTGAATGCATTTTATTCGTGATTTGTTTTTTCTCTTCTCACTTACATTAGGCAGAGCAGCCAATCCCCCTGCCTTAATCCTTTCCTTACTCCCCCCCCTCTCTCTCTCTCAGCGCATGTCAACACTCACCCCCCCCAAAATCCCACCCACCCCGTTCAGAGCAGTCACTGCGGTGGGCAGCCCACAGTCACGGCCACCCCCAGCCCTGCCTCTTTCTGCCGAGCTCATAAATAAAATGCGCAGTCGCGGCAGAACATGAGCGGAAGCTCTCCCGCGTCCGAGGGTCTCAGGCGCACATGTTTAGCACAAAGGCAAAGTATTGCCATTGTACACGCATCTCTGCAGCCCTGCGCACTGCTCTGTCCATCATCAATGCCAGTCGAAGGTGTGAAGATTTCAGAAGAGCCGTGCGGAGAGAAGCCTTGAGGGAGATAAAGTTGCCTTCGCCTGCTGCTGCTGTGTATAGATGTGTTTATAACAAAAAAGGACACAAGGTGTGTTTTTTCTTGGAAGCAGGTAGCTATGTGGAGGAGCAAGTAGTTTCTGCACGGTGGTATTTGTATTTGAAGTGCGCGCGTGCTGTTTTGTAAAGGGGGGCTCCGTCCGATTGATTCCGTTGCTGCTGCAATAGCTCACGAGATTGTGGTGGGTCAGTGTCTGCTGCTACAGCATTGCTAACACGGGATCATTAATTGCGTTTGTACTGCAGCCGTCACGCTGTGTAGCTACGGATGATATTCGTGGCAATGTAATGTGCAACGTCATGTAATCTGCCTTTGAAACGTGTGCAACTTTACCGTTTAAGCGATCGAGAAATAGAATTGTCCTAAATTATGTTTGTCAATTGTGATACAGCACAAGTGTAGCGGGGCATAGCGCGTAGATATATGATCCAATAGTATAAGGCAAGCTTATGCTTTAATAGCCCGTGGCTTTGCGTATGATTCGACTATAAAGCGCTCATGATTGAAATGTTTCAGGAAAACGCGTGAGTCGTATTGTGCTTGCCACTGTGCAATAGTTACAGAAGAGTTTTCACATACTCGGGTTATATCTAATACGCGTGCATTTATTAACCAAACGTCTATGTCAGTACAATGTATGTGAACACTGTTATGAGCCTCGGGCAGTGGATAAAATCAGCCCACGAGCTCTAGGAGAGGTTGCTTACTTGCGAGCAGCACATAGCCGCACAGTGATCGCTGCCTGCTGTTTCGCACGGATATAGTCTTGCCTAGCCGCGAAGTCTATACACAGCTGGACAGATGTAGAGTATAATAGTCATCTGTTACATGCGTTGTTGGCTTATGTGTAAGCGTACTGGCTGTAAATTATTATTTCTGGCCCCTCGAGTAGGATTACTCCGCTGGGTTGTTTTATTGGAGTAATATACTGTCGATCAAACTTTAGCTATTGTAGTTCATATATTGTTAATAGGTCATAGATTCCGAACATATTGAGCAGAACGGACAGGCTACGTTGCACGTGCAACGCTACGTGACGCTGGACTGCCCAAAAATCCCGAGCAGCTAAAGAGGATAGGACTCATGATTGAGATTAGTGTACATCTGTGCGCACGCTATATACAGAAAAGTGCAATAGCGTAGCAGCCAAGCGGGTGAAATGTAGTGAAGAATTCTCAAACTCTTACAATCCATCAACCGATCACCATGGTGAAGATCGCGGCCATGGGGTGCCCCCCTGTCACCCGTGATGCCCGCACCGCGCAGGTGAGTTGAGATGCACTGTCACGGTTCTGTGTGTGTGTGGATGTGGACACCCTGGGGAGCGGTGGCATAGTGGTTTGCGTGCTGCGTTACGAAGTCTGCGATCCGAGTTCGATTCCCGCTCATGGCCACCACCAGTGACAAGTGTCTGAACCTGTCCTGGGCCTCCCATAGGTCGACTTGGCCACCTACCCACTTCATGTGCGGTGTCGGCCTTCATAGGTGCTCGCTAACAGTACTTGCCATAAAGGTATGTTAAGGGTAAAGGTGGGGGGGGATCTTTGTCTTTGTGTAAACGCTATTGCTGTGGTGGTGTTCTTTGGAGCATGCCCAACGAAAGCAAATGTTGAATTGGTCTCATTTTGCAATCGATTAAGCAATATCAAGTATGGTAGGTTAATTAAAAGTTGCATTGTGTACCTTTTTGAGCGACGTGAATTTAACTACTCTTCTCTATATCTCTTAAAGTGTCGTGGTTTCCCTTCCATGTAGCCCTGTCCATGATGTTTACTCAAGAGCTTTGCATTAGATACCCCTCCCGGTTGCATCCAATTGTTCAAATTGCTTCTGTACTTAACTCGGTGCCTTCCCCGGCTTCTTGTTCCTCTAATTTTCCCAGTCAAAGCATTGCATTCAGTCTCATTACATGTCGAAAAATCCTAATGTTTCTCTTGATATAATTGTTATTAATGTTCTTTTGTAGCTACTTTCCATAATACATTTACGTTCTCACCTTGTCTATCCGTGAATTATATATCAGCAGAGGTCAGTTAAATATCTCTCCACATGCAA
Source organism: Lampetra fluviatilis (assembly GCF_964198595.1). Classification (NCBI taxonomy): domain Eukaryota; kingdom Metazoa; phylum Chordata; class Hyperoartia; order Petromyzontiformes; family Petromyzontidae; genus Lampetra; species Lampetra fluviatilis. Next base: position 3,974,843 of record NC_136295.1, on the reverse strand, counting down.
ATAAAATTCGTTTGTATGTTGAACTTCTTTCACAACACGCGTAGCCAACAGTGCTAATCGGAGGTGCGGGGGAAGGACAACAAACTAAGAGTTCTAAACAAAATTAGTTTTCAATCTAGACTTAAAAGTGCATGGCTTCAGGGGCTTCCTAATATCGGGAGAAAGGAGCTTTCCAGACGGCCCCAGAAGCGCATCTGAAAGCATGCGATGGATGCAGTGACCGTCTTTGTTTAAAAGCCCAGTCAAAGGCGTGATTATATCAGTCCATCGGCCTATTGTCCTATCAGAACAATATCATCCAGCAGCATTTTTCTTAAGCGGGAAACTATGGAACGGTTTTGACATTCTGGGTCTCATCAGCAAGGCATAATGAAACTGTGTTGAGCATATCATGGGACCTTTTTGCCAGTATCAAAGTATAGGTTTTACCCTTTCTGGCGAAAAAATATCTTCAAACGCCACGTACCATCACTGTAGCCTGCATTGACCACACGTACCAGCACTGTGGTCTGCATTGGGCACACGTAATAGTACTGTGGTCGGCATTGGGCACACGTAATAGTACTGTGGTCTGCATTAAGCACACGTACTAGTGCGTACACCACGCGGTGTTTGAACATCTTAACACCTAAATTTCGATTTAAAGCTTTCGTGACTGCAGGGATTCATCTTCTTGGTTCTTTCGGTAAAGTCACGTAGAAGGGAAATAATAAAATAATAAAAATCAAACATAATAAAATAATTCTCACGACGTTTTAACACCTGTTTCATTGCCAGGAAGGGTGAAACCCATTCTTTTAACGTGCTGAGCGTGCATGCATTCAGGCTTTGGTATCCCCCCACCCCAGGGGCAGTTTCTTCATTAGGGCGATTGGGCGACGCACCACCAATGTCATTCAACCACAGAGTCACGCTAGCCGTCACTGTCAGCCTCTGGATATAGTCCAATCAGCGTCATGTCACGTTCTGTGGAGTACCGCCTCTTTTTGGGCGATTTCACTATGACTGAGAATCGCCCCGAGTGGCCCCATAGACTTACATTCAAAGATGTTTTTTTTCGAACGGGGGCGCTACAATGCATTCTCTATGGCTTCCGAGAGGGCATGCACTAACGTGCTTACGTCATCATACGTGCTAACGTCATCATACGTAAGCACGTTTCATCCAACAATATAATTTATCGCCACCTAGTGGAATCTTTAATAAAATGAACTTGAGTGGTTTGTTTTAATAGTGAGTATATAAACAAACAAGATGTATTGTAAGAGTCACTTTATTTTTCATTAATATTAAAGAAGTGAAGTTGCCTTTACATGCTTAAGCTGTTAATTTATTCATTGCATGGGTGGACCTTATCAATCATCCAGACATTTGCCCCCCCTGAGAGATTTTGCAGGAGCCGCCACTGCCCCACCCCCACCATTCCCACTCGTCCACCCACATTCCCACTTGTAACGGTCACGCAGCGGGCGTTAGAACTTCAGCGGCCGTGAGCGGAGGGCCGCCACTTGTCCCCCTGCTGAACACGTTCCGCTACTACGCCAATCTCGCGCCCAGCGGTGACGGATCGAACTCACGCACGATTAAATGCCCCCCCCCCCCAACCGCCACAACCACCACCACCATCACAACCACCAAAAAAAAGTGAACGCATCTCGTTCAATAACTGTACCTTTTTTTGTTTGTTAAAGGGAGATATATATATAGCAGGCGATGGTCCAATAATAGCGCGCATAAAGAAGGGTCGTTGACTGAAACGTCGCCTATTATATGTGTGTTCTTCCCTTTTTGACGTCACAGTTGTTATTGCTGTTGATGAATGTGTCGAGTTTGTTGTTGTTATTTGTGCTCGTGCATCACTGCGAGCGAACGCAGTGTCGCCATACAATGTGTGCTCACACGCAAATGTGACAGTTGTTTGTGATGCTATGCGATACAGTGCAATTTAACAGCATCGTATGTTACTGCATTTTGCCTATGTTTCACTCATTAATGAAATATACGTTGCAATTAAATTGTTTCGTGGGCGTATGCGTTTTACATACACGCACGCGCATACATTATGCACGTGAGTACACACCATGGTTGTTAAAATCGGTGCACGAAAAAAATAGCTAAACCGGTAACCCCGTGGAAGAAACGGTTACCGGTTTGCTATAGGTAGAGGAATGAGCACTTTTTGTTTTACTGAGAAACGAAGGGAGGCTGCTGCATACATGTCACGTTGCATGCATGCTGTATGTCCTACAGCACAAGTCAGTGTGCCTTACACACAACGTGTTTATATGTTCTGGCTTTAGTTTCAAGGGCAGTACAAGCATGCCATACTCTTTGTATACACGCCAGGCGCTGCCACAATGTTTTTTTTTTGTATTGAAACGCACTCAAATCAATCCTCTGCTTTAAGTTGAAGGCCTTCCTCCTACGGGGTTGTTTAAACCATACTTCACCACGCCGGTCTGTGCGGGTTGGTGAGGTGGCGCGTCCCTCGGACCTGTCCAGATGACCTTCACCACAGCCGTGGAATCAAACTCGTGTGTGTAACCGGGTTTACAGCGCAGCGTGCGCTAACCGCTGCGCCACCGCTCCTCCGCAATGTGGATTTTTTTTTTATAGCGTAATAGCATATGCTGACTGTGCTTGTACTCTTTATACCAAAAGAGACGGTGACACCAGGTCTAATGCTCGAGTAGTTTTCCACTATTGTGCCCGAATGGTGTCAGTGATAAGTGCATTGATGTTTGGAGTTAATGTGCTCAAAATGAATACGTGTGCATAGGCTATTGTGTTACATAGTACTCTCTGACTCTCAAACCAGCCGAGTGTATACATAATCGTGAAGTGTGTGTATATGTACACGTGCGCGCGAAGCGTACATCATATGACCGTGCACTGAAATAGGATATATTATGCACAGCGGTAAATATTTCATCGACGCGAACCTTACACGTGGCATGGAATGCACTCGTGAATGGTATCGGCCAAACCTTTCCAATGCAGGACCTTCCATACTGACAGTCTGCATAGTCGGCGAGGCTGTTATGAAGTGAACCTGGCCACCTGAGTTTGATTCCCCCCCCACCCTCCTCAGCTATATAAACTCTTGTCATAGTCATCTCTTCGGCATACCTCGGCAACTGTTTTCGGTGTGGTGGTCCCCACCTGATGAAGGACGCTTGTGTTGCGCCCGAAACGTCGTAATTTAATTTAGTTTTCATTTTTTTATTTTTTTTTATTTTATTATTATTTTCATCTACGTGACTTTACCGAAATAACCAAATAGGATGGATCCTTGCAGTCACGAAAACTTGAAATCTAGAAGAAAAAAACACCTAACTTAGATTCCCCACTCCACAACTCGCCGCCCCCCCCCAACCACCACCCCTTCACCAACTCACACTGACCGGCGTGGTGAAGTATGGTCAAACTGACAATCGTCACACGAATGACACATTGAAGGGACGTATTCACCCTGCAGTGGATTGACCAAGAGCTGAAAATGATACATTACACATCGCATTGCTATTATATATAAGTTAAACGTTAAATATGCAAATGACACATATACATCATTAGTAAGTATAAGCGTGCATTTATGATATCCGTTAAATGTCCGTGCTTTGATTTAATATGCCCGTTACACTATTAAGTATAATCTGAGTTATAAATAGCTTTAGTTTCTTCCCTCTATCCTGGTCTAATCACTGCCATTACCAAATACTGTGAAGTGCTGTGCCATGCAGCACCCATGTCAGCTTTTAACTGTGACCCATCAAAACATATCTACAACATTCGTAAAGGGCACTAAATAGAAAACACAGTATTATAGAGCCTGTGGATTGACGTTAAACCAATCCTCGATCGCTACAGCCATGGTTACTGTTTCTGCGAAATTCACGCATTGATTCCTCAAGCCAGACTGTGTTCAACCACCACCAGGTCACAACAACACATTCACTCACCCAACACCAATACCCACCATTCGCGGCGACGTCACAACGGCGCCCGTGCCAGGCCAGGTGCACTTTGAGGCCACGTGAAGTGTCGAAGGCTCGCTGACAGGAGGTCTCGGGACAGACCCAGGTGCCATGGGTCGGCTGGATGAGATCATTGGTAGATGCACCAGTTGTATCCCCTACTGTGCCAACTTGCTGTATTTTAGCCACCCGGTGCTCCGCTCGTTGTTGTGGGCGTCGCTACTCTTGCCCTCCGTTGTTGTTGGAGGGCGACTGCCTCCAACTGCCCAGTAGCGTCCTTCACGAGCCTCCTCCATAGAGGCCGATTTTGACACCGCTGGTACCAGTCGTCGGCAAGTCCACTCAGCTCCACGTCCTCCCGTACCGCATCAGTCCCGTGCCGCGCCCGTTTAGCCCCCTCTATGAGTCCAAACCAAAGATGCTTGGGGATGCGGTGGCTGGGCAAGTGGGCTACATGACCCAGCCAACGCAGTCTTGTCTGCCGGAGGAGCTCATTGATAGGAATGTGTCTAGATCTTTCAAGGATTTGTGAGCTCTTCAAACAATCCAGCCTGGTTAAACCCAGTCACCCACTCACTCTCATCCACTCACTCGCCCATCGACTCAGCCACTCACTCTCACACACTCATGCACTCTCACCCACTCACTCTCACCCACCCACTCTCACCCACTCACTACACTCCAGGACAAAACCGCTTCTCTTTCTTTCCCCTCTCACACTGCTCCACTTCGGCATTCCCTCTCATTGTCTCTTTTTCCAAAAGTGTATTACAAACTCGCTCAATTCAAGAGACATATTACCTCTTTTCTATTACAACTTCAATAGTGCTTCTAGATTTGAAGCTTTCGTGACTGCAAGGATTCATATTCTTGGGTTTTTTTCGGTAAAGTCACGAAGGTAAAAATTTTAAATTAAAATTAATAAAAGCACTTGATACAGCTATCGTGCTGTGACGGTTCCATCTGAAGACGGAAGCTTGTGTTGCCTCCGAAACGTCGTGATTTTTATTTTATTTTTATTTTACATTTATAAATTTTTCTTTAACATTTTTACCTACGTGACTTTACCGAAAAAACCCAATAATTTTAATAGTGCTGTTTGTTGCTGGCCACTTGGCACCTTTGGCCTTCAGGCCTTCGCTCTGCAACTGCGATAAAATAAAACTCCATGGAAAGGCAGAAGTATATTTTGTATTTATAACTCATTGAGCTATAACATATTTATCTGCCTGGTCTTGGTATCAAATGCCACCTAACAACAAATTCTAGCAATAAACAGGCGCAATGAGCTCTAAATGAACATTACAGTGAATTTAATTAAATTGCACGTAATGTACCATAGCCCAGGCGTCTGGACAATGTAGTAGTCGAGAGCCCTAGTTTGCAAAGAGCTGGAAGTTTTAATTTGACCACTGTGCAATCATTTCTCTGTGGGATTACCAGAGAAGACCATCTGCTGTTGAGTGGACGTTGAAGACTCGGTGGAATCGTTTAACGGAGTGGGGCTGTTGCATGCCGTTATCTTAGACTCCATCTCAAATTTGAAAAGTAACTCTATCTGCAATAATAAACAATTCGTATATAGGTGTATATCTATTTTGTACATGCTTACCAGCTCTCAATGCACCCTTACTTACTGTAAGAGTCAAATCAAGTTGTGGCTCAGTGGTCAAATAAGAATTGTGTGCGTCTCATTGTCATTGCAAAGCCCAAAGCCAGTGGAGGAAGTTACTGATTCCTGTGGTGAGGGTCATCCTTTCCACATGAAGACCCGTGGTCGTTTGTGTTCAATAACACTATTATAAAATACATTATAATATTCTCAGGTTTTTTCGGTAAAGTCACGTAGGTAAAAACATTAAAATTAATGAAAGTAAAATAAAACAAAACAAAAATAAAATTCACGACGTTTACATTATAATACTAGCTGCCCTTTATTTATCAAGCCAGCCTCATTGATTCGCCACGGGTAAATCAGAACTCCTTGCCTTTCAGGAGGGTCCAAAATTGGGATGTTGGGTCACGTCATCCGTATGCAGTGTGTTCACGTGGGAGCAAAGCACCCCAAGAAAGCCAACATACAGAGTGGACTGCACTCACAAACTACAAATTCCACGCAAACAAAAATCAATCGTGGCATGTCGAGTGGGTATGGGTACATTTGTGGCCGGTTAAATAAGCAGCCAAAAATCCCAATGACACGGGTCAAAATTATCATTCTTGATTTATTCATTCATCTGGATATTGCCATAGACCCTTTTATATTTTGATATTGCATTCGCAAAAATGTTATCTGCATGAGGCTCATTGAAAAATTAATGCAAGTTTCTCAAATATAAAAACCTGTTGCCTATGATTATTAAAATGCACTTACTGGAACAGCGGCATATGCAACAATCATCAGGTAAAGTGCAAAGAAAGCGTTAACAATCCATCGAGCATGTTATTTGTTTATGTCCGATTGTATTTCTTACCGAGGGCAGATTGCAGAGCCGGGTCAGCTGCCGCCATAACTTACTCAAGGCTTCGGAAGCAAAAGAGCAACGCCATATTCACAAAGATTAAACGGCTTAAACGAGATGTGAGAAATACAAACAAATATGCCTCACATGATAAGTCATCTTTTAGCATTTATTTGACGTGTAAATGGACTATGGTTATGTGGAAATGTCTTAGTATTTCAATCATGCAGTTTAATAGGATAGTGGTCAATGCTTTTTATAATATTAATAGTAATTAATTGTTTTTTCTTAATCAACTACTGGATGAAGGTGGAGCAGCCATTTCGTTCAATTAGCGCGGTTGGCTACGTACGGTGCGAAAGAAGTTCAACATACATGCATACGTTTGAGCATAATTGACCGCACGGGTCAGTGAGGGTTTATGAAAGCAGCACCCACAACTGGTTCAAATATCGTTTGCCACTGATGTTAGTCGTGGCATGGACTCTTAACTCCTGTTGCTTGCGCTACACAGCGCAGTGCGCTAACCATTGCATTGCGATGCCAATCAACTTAAATAATGACAAAAATTGTCATTTGAATACGATCTGGCCTTCAGAAAATGTAAGCAGCCCCAATGTAAAAAAAAAGTCGTCAGACTATTCACTCAGTCGGTGTCAAACAACGATTGTCACACTGATCGTCTATGTTGTGAATGTTTAGCCCAGAGGTGAAAATTACCCACTTGTATGGCATTTACCAGTAAATAGGATTATTAATGTTGATTTCCAAATTAATTTAACGTATTTTATGGACCCCCAACACGATGGTGGGCTGAATCTCACAATAATTGTTTTATTTGGAGAGACTGTCGCCTGTCATTGGAATGTGGAACTTCCACCATAGGCTCAGGGCCACCCATGGATGTGAGCGCTTACCAAACACTCATTTGCTTGGGCAGGGAGAGATACTTTGTGTTCAGCTTATGGACATTTTGGCAGCAACAGGAAATACTGCGAAAATGTTGGGAATTGCGTTTTTTCAATATATATATTTGGAACACTTAAACTTGGCTTTGTCAGCTGTTTGACATTTTTGCAAACGGGCGGTTGTGTAAAGAGAAAAAGGTAGCGGGCAAGGCCTGCTTGTCTGTTCGTGGCATTCTCTAAGTTCCCACCAATGTGGTTGCTGCTGCTGCTGTCTGCTTTGTCTCGACAACTGCCTGTTCCTGGAGGGACTGCCCATTGTTTTGCCTGAGATTCCTTTTCTCGTGACCCAAAATACACTATAAATGGCCATCGCCGCGGGGTAGGGGTGTGACGACCTGGCAGATTGCTCTGCAAAGAACAAACAAGATGTTGATGCTCAACCACACGAGGCCATTCGTGTCTTTGGCAGCTACGATAAATACGGATGCAGACGAGTAACTTAACGACATCGCATCGTGTTACTGAGATCTCAAACATGAGGAGATCTCAAACATGAGGATGGCCCGTACAGAAGTGTGCTCCATCGTGGCGAGGTCGCAGTGTCTCCACGTCAACTCGCGCGGGGCAGCATTTACCTCTATTGGAAGCTCTGAGCCAATGGTGGAATTTCTGTATTCTCTGTGGCAGAGGTCGCTACCTTTGTACGATACGTCTCAAAACGTGTATCATATTTTATGAATCCTAAAGTTTGAGATGGGAAAAATTGGGCAATTGACCCCTAGTGGAAATCGAAAGCACAATTACTGTTAGCTGTGGTCAAATTACCCACCATGTGTCTGATCATGTCAGATCTCAGAAACAAAGCAGGGATAGGGCCTGCATCGTGTTTGGGATGGACAACCAATCACACATTGTTGTAGTTTACACAGATGCAGAGCAGGTAAGCAAAATCCAGAATTATATTACACTTCTAAGGTCCTGCATCTATGCTCCTCCCCACCAACCTACACTGACCAATATGGTGAAGTATGGTCAAATAACCCTCCCCCCACTCATCCCAGCAGTGGATTTAATCAAGGTCTGTAGATGTACTTATTTATTATCATTATTATTATTGCACATGAGTGAAATCATAGAAGAGCATTTTTGCAGTCCACGGAAATGTACAGAACAACTTAACATTGCTATCCGGCTATTATTGTTTTGTCAGCATGTGGGATTTATGTTACATCTAGGTGAGTTGTGGCACACTTAATTTATCGTCTTAAAAAAAAGGAGTCTTTATAAGAACCCATTTGTAAAACGTCCTCAAATTGTGCCCTTGAATGTGATGTCAGCCTGAGTCTGGAACACCTGTACACACACAGACTACTGCTGTGTAAAGAATCGGGAAATGCCTTACACAGTTTTGACTTTCAGAACCGTATACCTTGCGACGTTGTAGTAACATTGTCATGAAAAACGCAGGACATGTTTTTGAAGCAGCTCTGTTGTTCTTTCCAAAGCGTTGCTATAGCAAATTCTCGTCTGAATGTACTTTTGCCTTCCCAGTGACAGGTAATTTGTAAACGTTTTTAAAAAAAAAAATCCTGTTTGTGTTCAGAAGCTTTGCAGTCGTTGTAACCAGATGAGAGCTCGCTAGGCAAAGTAAGCACCGTTGATATGTTGAGTGCTTACTTATACTGGTAGGAACCACCTGGTTCCACCAACCCACAGGGGATTATTGTGTCCGTCCGTCCGTTGTGAATCCAAAAATGGGAGGGGTGGGGCTGGGTGGAGAGGGGAGGGGCTGGGTGGGGAGGGGAGGGAGGGGCTTGGTGGGGAATGTAGGGAGGGGCTGGGTGGGGAGGTTGGGGCTGGGTGGGGGGTGGGAGGGGTGGGGCTGGGTGGGGAGGGGCTGGTCACCCCGTGGTGCCCTTATAAAACTGAACGTTTAACCTACTCACGCCGGCTTGTGCCCGCCCTCACAGTCGGGCATATTTGCGGAACACATCACGTCGCCGTTGCCCCTGGCCATTGACCGAGCAACCCAACGTTCCTACCAGCTCCCTCCGCAGGAATGTGTTAGATCTCAGGCCAGGTGGTCGAGTGAGCAGCTCGCAATCAGAAGTTGTGAGTTCAATCCCAGTCGGAGGGTTGACTCGGCCCATCATGCCTCCTGGGGTTGATAAAGCAGGTACCACTTTGTGGGTCCAGTATGAATCGTTTTGGGGTTTAGATCTGGTCAATATGTATCGTTAACCCACCACCGCCCGACACAGCCACAAAGTGGTGTTGTCCTATGGATAGACTAACCCCTGCCATATAAACATGGAATTTCCATAACTGGTTCAGGGCAGTAAATAGAAGATACGCACTGCCTCAATGCTCGTTTGAGCTGGAAGCCAGTGATTCATATATCGATTAATCTTGCTGAGTTCAAATCCAGGTCAGCAATCAAAATTTGTAGCTTATTATTGAGGAGTCCATGAAATGAGTACCATTTGGTCGTAAGTCATTGTGGATTGTGCTGTGGAAAGATTGGGCCTTCTCAGGTGAATGGCTTTCCACATCTACTGACTATGTACAGAATGTAGCCATTCCAGGTGCGTCTGTCAATCAGTCGGAAAGGGTAACAAAGCTCCTTTACTTTGATGTCACGAGTGTGGATCCTAGTTGAGGTCGACAGCTGAGGGGAACACTCACATTTATTTCGGTTTAACATGTCAACAACTTACTTCCTGTACTAAGTGATAGGGTATATAGGTGTGTGTTTCGCTACCAAAGAATTCAATAAAATAACACGTCCATTATCATTCGTAATTCATTTCTGCCAGAATTATGGCAACTGCCTAATGATGCCCGCTCTACTTATCAGTGAAACGTCAAACTACCCAATTGTTAAATATAGTGAAACAGTAATAAATTGGCACGTTTCTTCACCACGTGACAACATTTTTAAATGGCTGCTTTGGGTGGAGGCGGGTTTATGACACACATTTTACAGATGCAATATGACCCAAAAATCAATTACACTGGTCAACAAAAAAAAATTCTGCCCTGGACTTTTGCAGCTGTTCTAGACTAATTTCAGGGTGCTGATTCCAAATCTGATCTCAGATTTGTTCTATCATATCTCATTTTTATGCTATCGTCATACCCCATTTTCATTGATTTTACCCGAAATTAACTCTGTCACTTATGATTGCAAGTTGTTGCGAGTCAGTGACTGCTTTAGTGTTAAAATATGGTGCTGTATTTTTAGGATAGTGTGTTTATAATATCATTTTATGTAGATATCCTTATTTGTTTAATATTTTTCTTCTGCAGTTTTTATTGAAAATGCAATATTTGACATCTCAAAAACCTGAAGTGATCGACAAAAACTGATGCCAGATTTGGAATCAGCACCCCAATATTACCTTAAACCCGTTGGAATACCTTATGCTAGAAAAAGTGTGTTGACCAGTGTTATGGATCATAATATTGGTCACCAAAGTCTATGTGTTGAAGTCCATTATCCTTTGAACTTCCTGAGCAAATGTTTTCCTGCATCTTTTTAACCTTTTTACGACTTAAATTTCCAAACGAGGTCAGAGTTTGACTGCTTAAACAAATGAAGTTCAAGTTAATTTTGTTTAACCGGGTAAGAGATCAAGAGACCAGGATAGTCTCATTTGAAAGAGTGACCTGTGCCATTAGGTTGCCAGTAGGGAGAAAGTATTGTTACACATTATCCCATGTGAGTCATTTGTGCGTAATTTCAAATTTGACAAATTTGGACTCTGAAGTATGGTGCTGTGAAGTGTGGTTCAGAGGCACTCGGGTCTGATATATCTTAAGGGTTATTTTAGTTTTGGTGGTGTAACAGGCCATTGTCTCTTCGGTTATTCATGAGCTGTTACCCACAATGTCACCAGCACAGCAACAAATAAATTTGTAACATATTTGTTGTACAGCCTCCTGAAGGTCACGTGTAACTGGGAGTGGGTATAAATACTTCGAGGTAATGGTCTGAAGGTAAAATTTCTTCATCCAGCAGTGCACCGAGAACCACCAACAATTGATGATAACGATAGACCAACCCGTTTTTGCACTTTAATTACATTAACATAGCAATAGGGTGCAACTTACATTTCTGCGCTATAATTGGTTGGGAATTTTTTAATTAAACATTTAAAGCCAACAATAATGCGCTTGATTTTTCTGGGGCAATAATCTCTCTCCATGCACAGTTAAATATATACGCCCTTATTTTCGGTGCAATTAACTGAGATAATGCCCAAACATGGTAACCATCTTTGCCCACAATCTGCCCATTACACAAAAACCTCTCGAACCATTCTGGGAAGAAAAATAAATAACTCAAAAGAGTTCCCCCAAAGGTCATTAATTAGGAATTTAAATTGCATATCGACGGTCTTTTCAACCTTAATTATTTTCACGAAGTTTTGTAAGCAGAATTTCCCCTGCGAGCCCTATCACGTGTGTGGCTGTGCTAAGAACTCACCGAGCAACTTAATTGCCTTTGAAGGCGTGCGGCGGGCAAAGTGGGATGCAAGGCTCCCCCAAACACCGAGGGGCTTTTCAAATCGGAACTTACCGACAAAAAAAACAAAAAGAAGTGTTTATGCTACGCCGTGGCAGCTGTGTGTTGTCATCAGACTTGGGAATGAGAGAGCGTTGTGTTCCAAGTGGGAGTTATCAAATTCTCCGTGACAGGTGAACCCAAATGTGATTGAAAACTTCATTGCTTTTAACCTGTTCCTTCCCAACTTGCGCGACATGGGGAATTTTTGTTTACTTAATTATGGGGATTCGAACTCATAGTTGTAACTTTACAAAATCGTTCCAATGTTTATTTTTTAATTGGGTGAAAGCAAAATCGAAAGCAGAATTCTCTTCTATTTCGCCACGCAATTAATATTGTTTAGTCCATCATCCTATCGGATTTCCAGCCCGCAGTACTATCAAACGGCATTGGTTAAAGAAAAAACATTTCTGAACCGGCTTCAACTTTTATGGGTCTCATCAGCAGATCCAGACCCATTAGGACGCTGTCTTTCCGACAGCTCTGTTCTTCACCTGAGGACGGCTGCTTGTGTTGTGGCCGAAACGTCGTGAGAATGTTATTATGTTTTATTTTTATTATTTAATTGTTTCCCTTCTACGTGACTTTACCGAAAGATCCAAGAATATGAATCCCTGCAGTCACGAAAGCTTTAAATCGAAAAATAAAAGATCCAGGCTTGTTAAACAAATGGTGTTGAGTGCGTGTAATGTTTACTTTTGTTCCATTACGAAACGTTTCTCTTCTTGAGGGGGTGCAAGTGGGATATATATATAGCGCTGCTATATGCAACCATATCTCAAAAGACTGCACGAAATAGTTATAGGGTGTGCATCAGAGGGGAAAGGAAGCGTATATGAACTGTGTATACAGATGCGTGTGGGAGGTGAAGTAGTGTCTGGCATAGCTTGATGAGAGTAGAAAGATCTGGAGTCTGGACTTGAAGAAGGGCGAGGAGCTCTTTCAAAGGAAAAGAAACTCAATTTATAATCAAAGCCAAACATATAATGTCCAAATATTAACAGCCATGAGCGATCCACTGCTGTATGAAGGCCTCCGCAAAGCTTCCCCTGACGCCTGTATATTTGGAGTTGTCATGTTCTCCCCGTGGTCGCGTGGATTTTTTTTCTCCGGGTCCTCCGGTTTTTCCCGCCACAATTATAATCAACATGCGTTTCGAGTATTCGGCCGTTATAAATGTGTACGTGATAAGCCACTTCATTGATTTATCGCTTGTGGCCGGTTCGCTTCTGAAAAATAACTATATAGCTTAGTGGGACATACCTGGTCAAATAAACACAAAATCGTTTAGTTTTAAATTTATCCCAGGCAGCTTCCAATAAATCATTTACAGCCAATTTTCGCAGCTGGATTAAGGTCTCCTAATGCCATATAGGTCATGGGGCTTATTTGAGTATACTTCGCCATGCTGGCCAGTGCTGGCTGGAGATGAGGGAGCTCACAACTGGTTTTGATGTCACTCGTCACCACAGCCTGATGTTAGTTGAACTCGGGACACTGTTCATGGCACAGTTCACTTACATCGCCCTCACTTTCAGCGTGAAGCCCAAGACAATGTTCAGTTATTTCCTGACTTAAAGTTGTGACAGACATTTCATAATTTTGTTTACGTCAGGATTTTAATTTTACGCTTATAGCAAATAAAAATTGTCCTACCTGAACTAGATTTGACACACTAATGGTGTTGTTTTATCTTGCAAATAACCTTGTCCCACGAACGTAGGCAATGTTGAACCATAACCTACATATTCTTGGTTCTTTCGGTAAAGTCACGTAGAAGCGAAATAATCAAATAAGAAAAATATTTTAAAAAAATGTGTTTATATTTTTATGATTGTTTTATTATTTTATTATTTCCCTTCTACGTGACTTTACCAAAATAACCAAGAATATGAATCCCTGCAGTCACGAAAGATTTTAATCAAAACATAACCTACATTTCAACCTTTGACGACTGTTTGTGTCCTCTCCACTGAGGACACAGACACGTCTGGCAATGTGTGCTTTGTCCATAAGAATCAAGTTAGTACAAATTGTAATCTCTCGAATCTTCCTCTCATCTCTGCACCTCTTGGCTATATTTTCGTTAAAGTCTCTCATTCTGATGTTATTACTGTACGTGTTGTCCCTCAGAAGTCCATTACTTCATACATTTGGGTGCAATGCTAAATCTTCAGGGCTCATTGACTGAACACGTGTTTGAATTATCTTCAACTTGCCGTACTTCAAGAACCTTAACGTTACCTGGGCAACTCTATCTGAAGTGCTGTTGCTCATCTCATGGATAGACTGGTCCTGCCATATGAATGTGGATTTTTTTTTTACCACTGGCTAAGTGCTACCGATTATGGCCCATTCCTTATTTGGTTATTGTAGATTTTTTAAATGAAATAATTTCTTTCATAGTTATCGCTGTCCGGTCTGGATCCAAAAACACACCAGACTTGAGCACCTGGTATGGTCATGATTTCCCTTTAAAGGCAGAATTATTAACGAATGTGTTGATTCAGTTTTGTTTAATCGTTAATGGCTGCATGGCTTACAATGCAGGATCTCAGAAGTGCTGACTCAGTACTCTAACAGAGAGGCATTTGCTCACGGAGACAACTCATGTTCACTGTTATAAGTGTGGGCACACGTGCACCGACAGCATCGCTTCAGCAAACATCGCCATTGCCTCTTGATGATGCTCTGTGTAGCACGTTGGTGTATAGGGTGCTTCAAAAAAATGTTAACACTTCCGAAAATTTGTAAATGTGCCTCCGGGCTCTGGTGACGGGGTATTATCCGTCCTTTTCCACTAAAAACGAAAGTCCCATATAAGTGTCAAAACAAATGTTTAAGCTCCCTGTATTTTCCCATTAAACGGAGCAGAGATTCGATGACGCCAAGTGCATGCATATATAACATGGTAACATTGTATGTAAAAACCGAGATGCTTCAGAAGTGCCAAACACCACACCGCGTTGCATTAACGAGCACGCTCCAGGCGGGGCCAGTTTGTCCTGCCAGCCTCCGGAGTACAGGCGGATTAATATTATTTTATTTGACAGCAAGTTGCACAACTGAAGGACATTCTATACAATCAATGTGCTGCATGCGTTTTTGACAATGTTTTTAACATATATTTATTTATCCATTCCCTCCAAATGTATCCAAAATGTGTGATGTGCCATGGGCATTTTGCGCAGGTAGTGCACAGCAACTGGTCTATGTTGGACGAAGCACAACGCAATTTAACAGAGGAGGTGTTTGCGATGAGTAACATGAGCGTTCAATAATCGAATTCATGTATACAGACAAAAAATATATTAATTTATTCAGGAAAGCCTCGCTGAGTCTCAGGGCTATTTTTTTAACAGGGTCCTGCATTTGGGTGTTTGGCAGATCGCTTATTTAAATGAGTGGCTTGCTTGGGAAGAAAAAGCTGGACAAAATGTACGCGTTAAAATACCCCAAAAAAATCACTCAAAATCGACACCTCACAGGTCTACATTAAACTTGCTGTAGTGCCTTGTGGTCATCACACGGCCTCTGACGGCATTCGTGTGATTGTACCACACAATTGTACCGCAGAATCGTTTCTCGCTCGCCCCGTTTGGAATATACGCTTTTTCACTGCACTCGGCAACAGTCTGCGAACATCATCTTCATCACGAGAGGCTTTGTTCGTTCCTTTGTTACACAATGGGTGGCACAGCTCTGAAATGAGTGTTTGCACACACACACACACGGGTGTAAAAAATCATCATAATTTGCGCGCATGCTGCCTTGTTGTTCGTTTCAAACTGAGAAGGGAGACCCGCATGTGCGTCCTTGCCTCCTGCCGATGCCAGTGTTGTGAGGAGGTGAGTGGGAAGGTTGTTGTCAATATGCATCGTTTAAGTCGAACTGAGAAATCGCAACCGAAGCTTTGCTCTTTTGCTTACGAACTGCCCCATGGGCGAAATGGAAATGCCAGCTTCAAAAATCTATTTGGCATTTATTCTTATATAATATATTGCTGTTATACCTATGTAGTGACTTGGTCGGAGACACGAAGAGTAGGAAGCACTCTGTTTATTAACAGCCTTAACAGTTCACATAAAGTAACGACAGCTCCCAGTCAGGACAGCTGGCAGACCGCCTGACTGACGATGCCGAGATGGTGAAGACGGAGATGGCGGCAAAGACTCCAACAGCACGACGACGGGATCCCACTCCAGGCAACAGCCCCGAGCTCCTGCTTGGGGCCCCCTTTTATCCTCCCGGCGTGGCCTCGCTCCGCCCCGGCCACGCCCCCTTTCTAGAACCTACTAGCGGGTTCCCGGGCTTCACCCACGTGCCCCCTCTGTAACCTTTACCCTACATCCCTCTCTCTGGTCTATCACGTGACCTGCTGTTAGTCAGGGCTGCTGCAACTGCAGATCCCCTCCTCTGCCAGAAACAAGTGCTATGCTGCAAAGTGACTGATTCTATGTCACGACACAGATATGCCCTATTTCGCATTTGAATTCAAGCGTCGGCATTTTCCATTTGGGTAATTGTCTAGTGAACGCTGAAGTTTATTGCAAGCCGTTAAATTGGTTGTTCGTTTTGCTTTGTTAGTATCTACATGTTTATCTCATTCACAAAGTTTGAAAAGGAAACAGTCATCTGATTTGCCGAATTACATTTTCTTCTTTAATACATTCCACTCTGCTCAGGAGCTCGCATTAAACTCGCATTCATTTGCCCAATGGGCCAAGACAGTGCCAATCTAAAGTGCATTCAGTTGAACCAGTGATTAATGTGTTGGCAGTTTCGCACGCAGAGTTAATTTGTTCAATTAAGCACATGCAGCCTTGGCTTTCGATATGTCTGCTTTTATTTGTGTCAGTGGTAGGCAAACTTAAGAATAGCATGAATACAATATGATTCGTTTTATTTCTTACGTGGGAAACAACGCTATATATAAGCAGACCTCTATTCTGTGTCTCCACATATTTAAATATTGTTCAGCCTATTTGCCTCTTGGCTATCCAGGCAGATATTATTCAGAAACATTTATTTAATCACGAAAACAAACCTCTGGACTGGTTTTGATCTTCTGGATTTCATCAACAGTAAGGCTTGTTTAGTCCATCCATAGATGACGTGGTCTGCAAGAGCACTCCATGTCAACCGTCGCTCCAACACAAAAGTGAATATTGTACACAAACCCATTATGCATTTATGTGGAGCACTATGGGCAAGAACATGTACCTGTATAAGCAGAGTTCCATTCTATCTCACCATATTAAAATATGTTTCAGTCCATCCGCTTATTGGCTTTCTAGACCAAACTTATCCAGTAGCATTTGTTTAATCAAGCAAACAATGCAGTACATGCATTTAATAATGAATACAGAATGGCCTGCGAGGCACAACAAGTACGAACATGCAAGTATTGCTTAAAAAGGCTGCACTGTGTGTCCTTTGCTTCATTTATTAGCGATACCAAGTGACAGAAAACCTCCTTGGATGCTTCATAAAAATGAACAAAATAGCAAAATTGTGCTTAAATCCGCACATTGTTGGCGATGCTGTGACATAGAAGTGAGTGATCACTTTGCTCACGCGACGAGCCCCGAGGCAGCATGCCCTTGAACAGCAGCAGGTGCTGCTCAATGAATCGATGTCTGTGTGGCCATATTCTCACCAGGAGGTGTGCACTTCTTTCACACAGTACGTAGCCAACCGTGCTAATTGGAGGTGTCGGGGGGGGGAAGGAGGACAAGCTAAACACAAAAAAATGGAATTATATTTTAGATGCAAAGGGTGTAAAGGGAATGATATTTTATCACTTGGCTTGGGTGGCCATGAAGCCTGATAGAGCCAGACTGAACACTTTGTCTTATCCACACTTTCGACCACCAAAACTGCAGGTTAAAACACTACTCTGAAACTAAACAATTTTCTTATTCTACCAGGTAAGGCCCACGGAACTATATAGATATTTTTCAGAAGCGACATGGCCAGAAATGAGAGCTCAAAGGAGTGGCTTATCGTGTGGACATTTATAGCAGCCAAATACATTTAAACGAATGTTTCTAAATGTGGAGGGGAAACCGGAGGACCTGGAGGAAAACCCATGCGAACACGCAGAGAGCATGCAAGTTCCAAATATACAGGCGTCAGGGTCGCGATCGACATCGAACCCACGACCTCCTGCGTACCAGGCAAAGGAGTTAACATCTCGCCATTGCTGCTTTCCACACACTGCTCGGTTTTGGAATTTCCTCCTCTCGTCTCTATTCACAAGTTATCATAATATTATGGTATTGTTTGTTGCTGGCTGATTGAAGTTTTAGGTATCTGGGCCTGTGACCAGCAAAGGTGATTAATAAATAACAAAAAAGTCACCCTACTGGAAGTTGTTGTTAGTTAAATGGTTCAAGCGAGGGAGAGCACAGTGCCTATGTGCGTGTGCGTATGTGCGTGTGCGTATGTGCGTGTGCGTATGTGCGTGTGCGTATGTGCGTGTGCCTATGTGCGTGTGCCTATGTGCGTGTGCCTATGTGCGTGTGCCTATGTGCGTGTGCCTATGTGCGTGTGCCTATGTGCGTGTGCCTATGTGCGTGTGCCTATGTGCGTGTGCCTATGTGCGTGTGCCTATGTGCGTGTGCCTATGTGCGTGTGCCTATGTGCGTGTGCCTATGTGCGTGTGCCTATGTGCGTGTGCCTATGTGCGTGTGCCTATGTGCGTGTGCCTATGTGCGTGTGCCTATGTGCGTGTGCCTATGTGCGTGTGCCTATGTGCGTGTGCCTATGTGCGTATGTTCTTGTTTCAGTGTATGTGGGGAGTGATAGCGCAGTGGTTTGCACACTGCCCTACGCACCCAGGTAACCCGAGTTCGATTCCCGCTCACCACCAACATCTGTGACGAATATCTGAACCGGCCCTGGGACTCCCTTAAGTTGGCTGAGCCTTAATTGAGTACCTGGTGCAGTGTGTAAATAATAGAACTGGGGAGATGGCCAGGTGTGGTTCAGGCCACACCCTCCCCCCCCCTCGTACACTGTGCCGACCCTCATAGCTGCTCGCTACCAGCACTTGCCCCAACAGCCCGTCTCTGTGTGTGTTTGCACACCTTGTCAATGGTAACGTTCCAGGATGTGGATATCCTGTGTACGCACAGCACTTTCCTATGGCTTAGGCAGTCTGTGTGCTTTACCTGACCAAAACTCAGGTGGGGGTGCATTTATTTTTCTCTCACTCAAAGTGAACAATCTGAAAATGATTGCCCACGTTGATGTTTTTGCAATAATTTCTACCCTGGGTTAAACATAAAAAAAATAAACCCACTTGGAATAATATCTTACGAGCTTGGTTTACCAATGGCAAGCGATGCAGGAGGGGCGTCGAGTCAAGGGTATGACGTGTGGGAAAAAGAAAGAGGAACGGGAAAGGGGAAGAGAGAGTTAGAGAAAGAATGGGAAACATGAGGTCAAGGATGCAAAAGGAAGAGAGAAACTTGAGCCACGGGTCAGAAAAGATGAGGATATGGCGGAAGAGGCTGAATAAGGACCCTCGTGCATTGAGCGCTTTCACAGGGGCACAAAGAGAGGGGAGAGATTCAGAGTGGGGGTGGCCATACATAAGTCATATGATTTACAGAAGCCTTGAGCTGATTTATATAGATAGATAGATAATATAACAGCATATCTAATTACAGACAAAAACAACATCGGTCTGCACGAAGACAAAAACAACTCTAGTTCAGGTGGGAGAATTTCGACTGATTCCAAGCGACAGATTGAAATCGCTCGCGGAGAATTACGCCAATGTGGATGGCACCACGACGGTCATTACATTAGCCATGATTGCAATGGATGTTTCGCTGAAATTTGAGGAGGCCTGAAAACAGAAAACGGTGAGCAAGTTGTCTGAAACCGCAGCGAGGGTGACGTCGACGAGGAAGGAAATGGACAGCGATGAAAATGTCACATCTTCTTGGTTCTTTCGGTAAAGTCACGTAGAAGGGAAATAATAAAATAATAAAAATAAAACATAATAAAATAATTCTCACGACGTGGTCCTGGTCTTCACCTGAGGACGGCTGCTTGCGTTGTATCCGAAACGTCGTGAGAATTATTTTATTATGTTTAATTTTTATTATTTTATTATTTCCCTTCTACGTGACTTTACCGAAAGAACCAATAAGATGAATCCCTGCAGTCACGAAAGCTTTAAATCGAAAATGTCACACTCAAGGTGGAATGCAAAACAAACGATGAAAGTTTGTGAAGCCGTTTGGAAATTATTTTAATGAAAGTAAGAGAACACAAACGCGCAAAGGCGTTCCGACGATGGGCGATGGCAAATAGTGTGAGCAAGAAATTGGGTAAAAAAAACTAAAGACACGTTGAAATTGGATTGAGGAAATAAAGCACGGACATAAGTAGAGAGGACGTATTCACCATCTCTGATTTGTTAATGACAGTCATTTAATAACAACCGATGGAAATTAAATAAATCAAATGGTTGAAGGACTTAACAAAGAATCCTGCAAAGTTGGGCTCAATACAGTATAGGCAATTATCATGTATTTTGATTATAGTGTGCTGCTACTACTATGATTGTTATTTGTGATCTAACATAAAAATGGGAATTTTTTTTGCACATTTTTGTACGCAGCAAAAACAAATGGTGCTTTTTCTGGAAGATTTTATTGTTTTTGTAGGGGCTGTTTCAATTTGCGTACAGCAAATTTTAAATGAATCTTGTAATTGTATTGTTTGTTGCGGTTGCACCCGAATCAAGAGCCGAATGGCTCGCAGGGTTATTCCAAATAAATGATATAAAAATAAAAGGTCGGGCTAAATATAATCAAAACAAAAGTTATATAGCAAGCTCATTGATAAAAACAATTGTTGGAGGGATGCAGTTGGAAAACACAACACAACATAATATATTTATTGAGGAGACTTTTGAAGGTATACAATGAACCAATTTGATTAAACAACGAGGTGAGAAAAGCTTGATGAAGTGTTTTTGGAAGATTATTCTGATAAGCAGCGTACAGTACCGGTGTGCCTAAAGGGGGACGTTTTAATCAGTGCAGATTGCCTGCTATGACATATGGATCAGAAACATGGACACTGGCAAGACATGGATTAAAAAGGCAAAGGGTGTGCATCCTGAGAATTACCCTGAGAGACAAAACGTAGATCAGGGAATAAACACAATTTAGACACATCGTGTTGACTGACGCGGATGCCTGATGCACAAATGGAAGATTTTTTTTTTCAACTATCCAGTGTGCAACTGTGGTCATACCGAACAGACCGTGCATCGTATAACGACGCAATGCCCCGATTCACAATTACGATGGGGCCATAACTGCGATGCACTCCATTGCTCTTGATCACCTGAAGTTGTTGCTCTGCATCTACATAGAGCCAAGATGTTAACTGCCTCGCCCGATATACAGGAGGTCGTGAGTTCGATTCCTAACCTGACCCCTGTTTATTTGGAGTTTGTATGTTCTCCCCCGGGTCGTGTGGATTTTTCTCCAGGTCCTCCGGTTTTTATTACACGCTTTTATTACACGCTTTTACTTAACTCACTCTGTTGTATCCTCAACTCTGTCTGTTGTCGTATCCTCAAATCTTGTAACTCAATTTTAACCCACTTCCCAATGTCGTATCGACTGCAAACTTGGTATACTTATGTCATACTGATGACAATACTATATTCTATCATTAAAAATGAAAAAAACAATTAAGCAATATTTTTTATATCTTATATATTTGGGTCTAATTGTCCACGCTCAACTGACGTTGGCTGTAAATCACCACGGTCCCTTACGTTATGGCAAGCTTCGGGGCCACTTCCTGGAGTCGTGGAGTTCTGCCATTACTCGTACGGTACATTTCATTAAAGCGTGTTTTAAAAAAAGTATTTTTTTAATTACTTATTCCGTCCACATTTAGAAACATGCGCTATTTTTTGTGGCCAGGTTGCTTCTTTAAAAGAGCTCTATAGCTCAGTGGGCCTTACCTGGTAAAATAAAAAGATATATAGTTTAAAAAAAATGTATAAGAACATTCAAGTATTTAGCTAAACATATACTTGCAAACGCAACGTGTTGATGCTCCGTGAAGCTTTTCTCGGTAAAAGCATTATTAGTATTCGTAGTAATAATACATATGCGGCCATGCTCCCAGTTTAAATAGGCTATTTTGCTTATTTGTTGACACTACATTATAATTCTGTGATCTCTTTGAACCACGTGGCACTTGTAAAGTTGACTCTTTGCCTTCACGGGGCTGCCTCCACAATTATTTTTTGTTCTAATGTAGCAGAACATATAGATAAAATTCAAGCCGACTCATGCTGCAGGCTATAGCAAGCAACTAATAATTGGGAAATTGCAATTACCAATTTCCTGTCAGGAATTGACTGAGGGTTCGATACAATACGTTAAAAGTAAAGTTATTTATTGCTCAAATGAGCATTTAGGTGGTGCTCATCTCCTCTAAATAGCCCTGATCCAGCAGTGGAAATTGGACATTCTCATGGCAGAGGCGTGTTTCGATAAAACCAACTACTGTTGACTTCCTCACGTGGTGGTTCTCATCATATCAAAGCCAGAGGGAGTATCGGCTGAGCCAACCCCCCAATCAGGATTTGAACTCTCAACTTTCTGAGCGCGAGCCAATCGTTCTCCAGCTAAGCTACCTGGCCGGTTTTAAGAGCGCAGCTGTAGTTCTTGTTGACCCTTGGTTGTCCTTTCAAAGACCCTCGTCCCAGAGGTCGCTAACGGGTTTTGATTCCTTACCCGTACCCGGCCGCACCAGGGTCGCAAATGGGTACCCGTACCCGTACCCGGCCGGGTACGGGTACCCGTTCCCTACCCGTACCCGTACCCTACCCGAAATGAGTGACAAACGGTTACTCACCAGTGACCCACGGCCTACCCGTACTCGTACCCGGCCGCACCAGGGTCGCAAACGGGTACCCGTACCTGGC
The DNA here is from genome assembly GCF_964198595.1 of Lampetra fluviatilis. NCBI lineage: Eukaryota > Metazoa > Chordata > Hyperoartia > Petromyzontiformes > Petromyzontidae > Lampetra > Lampetra fluviatilis. Next base: position 3,951,951 of record NC_136295.1, on the reverse strand, counting down.
CGGGTACGGGTAGCCGGGTATCGGGTAGGGTACGGGTATCGGGTACCCGGTTGCGACCTCTGCCTCGTCCCCACTAAGGGAGTCTTTTTTAACGCTGGCTCGGGGCCTCCAACATCGATAAGCACCAGCAGCCAAGCTTGTGCAACCATAAAATGAGAAATGTTCACTTAAAATTGAAATTGTATAGCGGGGACTCAACAGTTGGCAGGCCGTTCTTTCGTTAACTTTGTGAATGCGTAATGTTATTCTCTTACAATGTGCCGTTTCATTAACGTCAAGCGATTACTCCGCAAAGCTTTTAGAATTTCAAATGCGATTTTAATATAGCACTGTATTTTTTTTTCCATTTGTTAAAGGAGGTTTGAAGTCATCTGTTGATGGCGAAGAAAAACAAGAACGAATCAGTATTTCCCAGCTCAAACAATATAGTTGCCATCCTGCACGTGGCATGTAATCCGGCACGGTAGGGATGGCGTGGGTGGGTGGATCGCTGCACAGATTCTGCAAAATTCCCTTCCTGCGGGCTTGCCAGGGTATGGTACCCTGGCTTGCCAGGGTATGGTGGAACAGCAAAAATGTGGACTCGAATCCCCACCTCTGCCATCTGTATGGGATAGAGGAGTGTTCTTCACACATTTTCAGAGGGGGGGGGGACACTTTCACCAATAAGACATCATCAGCGTGAGGGCTGCCACACCGCCTGCAAGGTCTGTTTTCACATTTGTGCATTGTCGGGGGGCCACACTCAAGGCCACCAGCGGCCGACAGTGGCCCACGGAGCCTTGCAGTGAAGAACAATGGGATAGAGCGTGGCCCCCTCGCACGCGTGGGGTTTTCTCCAGGCGCTCCAGTTTCCTCCCACATGTACAAGCACTCATTGATTGGCTGAAAACATTGTGACGTATTGAGGAACGCAGCAATCATTTGTAGTTGTCGGTAGTTATAGTAATAGGTTTTTACCCTTTCAACTGGTACAAAAACCGACACCTTTATACAAGGCATCATGTTTGCAATAACCACAACACAAGCAGTCAAAATGCTAACAAAAAGAAACAACTCTGATAATGATATGCACTGTCCTTGAAGGTGATTGGTCCACACCCGAGACAGCTTTTCTTAGAGCCTAGTCTCCATTGGTGTTGGACCAGATGACGCTAAAAGGCGGTAGTTGTTTACCTACGTAACTTTACCGAAAGAACCAAAGAGTATGGATTCCTGCAGTCACGAAAGCTTCAAATCAAGATTGAATGTAATATGTATATAAATATACATTAACCCCCCTCTGGTCTTCGCACCTGATCGGCTCACAGTGGTGACATCACCTTTACTCTATTTACAACCGAAACAGGAGGATTACTTCAAAATTATGACAAATCGCCTGATGAAGATGGTTGTAATCACCAGAGAAATGTCGTTCTCAAATTGTAACTCTTGTGGGTTTACGCTCCAACACACCATTGTGCTGAAGTAGTCACTGAGTCGCACTTTTTGTGAACGTGACACACCTTACTAATTGGCTGTGTTGGGTGGTGGTGGGTTAACGACCCATTCATATTGAGTCGATCCAACCCAAAATACATGTTTATTATGGATTATTAGAAAGCATTAACTTTGAACAAAAATGTATTACATCCTTGTTGCAGGAGCCGGTCGAAGCATAGGACAACCCACTCTTACATGAAGTTGTACTGATTCTTTCGACCTTGGATGGTAATCTAGTTAAGTTGATCCCTGGTCGGGATGTGAACTCCCTGCAATACTGACTGATATTCTAATTCCATAATTAGAAGCACCACCTGGCCCAATCGATAATGGTAGGTAGAGAACTTCTGTTTGTGTTTTGTTTGTTGTCCCCCCCCCACCTCCAATTAGCACGTTTGCTTAAGTGCGGCGTGAAAGAAGTTCAGCATGTGTAAACACAACATAACAATTCCACTGGCTCAGATGAGGTGCATTCATTATTTTGAGTCAATGCTTTATCGCAAGATCAATGAGGAACGCATTCCTCGCTGTGTCGGCATTTAAATACGTCCTGTGCGCTAATGTGTCCTTTCGCGTTTCATGCCGTGATTAGCTCATCGCGGGCACGTAAAAATAGCGTATATTTATTTATATCTTTTTATTTAGCGTGTCGGAATGAAACTTGGCAGCGCTCGTAATCTCTTGTGTCTGCCTTGAGGATTTGTGCGCGCACGATTTTGTGCTACCGCACACTGGAAATTTAAAGGCTGCGCCATTCACGTGTTGCAGTTCAAGCAGTGCTTGCTTTTGTTTTTGCAAAGCAGGAGCAGTGATGTTTGGGTCCCTGAGTCTGTCATCGCGTTCCCTCATTATATTGCAGCAGAGTTGCACCATATGGCCGTGTACGTACGTATATGTTGATCTTCTCTCGCACCGTACGTTAGCCAACCGTGCGAATCGGAGGAGCGGGGAAAGGACAACAAACGAAACACAAAAAGCTATTCTAAAGAAATGAGTGTTATACATATGCAGTGTCAACGATTCAGAGACAGAGTTTCTAGGAGGCACTTTCTTTATTAACAACTTTAACAGGTCTCGTCCGCACACTCTCCACAGTAGCTCAGCCTAGCCTGTACACAACACGAGCTGTCTAACACTGACGGTGCTGACTGAGATAGCCGACTGATATCCTTTGTAGCGCAACATCTAGTGGAGACATTAGCGACGACGGTGACGAGACGACAGCGACGATGAGACGAGTCCACTCCCAGAACCGGCAGCCTCGAGCTCCCGCTCTGGGCTCCTATTATGCTCCCAGCGCGGCCTGGCTCCGCCCTGACCGCGCCTCCCTTCTCGAACCCGCTAGCAGGTTCCAGGGGCCTCCAGATGGGGTCCTCCGTGACCCTTGCCCTAGTTCCTCCCCTTTGCCCACAGCCCGTGCACACCTACAACGGCGTGTCCACCTGCCAGCGCTATTACGCCACACATATAAGCACGGGCGGTGGTGGCTATGCACGCAGCCTGTAATCCGGCACTGTGGAGGCAGCGAGGGTCGGTGGATCGCGCTGGATTCCCACGGCAATCGATGTGCCATACCCTGGCTCGCCAGGAGAAGGCGGTGCACACATCATATATAGAGGACAGCAGAGCTTGGGCAATTGTTGGGGCCAAGTTAATTGCCCAGCTGCCTTCCAGTTCATCTATGGTTTCTAGGCAATTGTGGCAATTTGCATGAACGACGCAACAAAACCATAATAACGTTAATATTATAATCTGGCAAAGTTGTGCAGTGGTTTGAGTAACAAACCCCCTATCAGAAGGTTGTCAGGTCACGTTCTGTTGAACTTATTCTCAGACTACCATTCCTTCCTTTGTGGTCCGTAACATAAGTTTCCACTTTGTGAAGTCAGCCGTATTTGTCCAGCGAAGAAATTGGCCCCTTGATAACTCTGAATGGGAAATATCACCACTGCCTCACGGCCACCCAATGGAAAATAAACACATCCGCACACTTTGTTGCCTTTAAATGTGTACACAGGGAAATGTTAGGTACGGGACGAATTGTAGTTAACTCTCGATTATCCATGGCCGAAGTTATCTGTGCTGCGGATTAGCCGTACTCGTTCGCAACTGCTCCTGATACATGAAGGGCCCTTGACTCAGTGCCCATGCCAGTAAATTATGAATACGTATCGGCAGCCTTGTTTACATGCGTTGTTGTTGTTATCTGGGCCGCCACTGACCCCAGTGGCATCAAATTACCAAGAGGTGGCTGTAATAATAACAACGTTGATGATGATGGTGGTGGTGGTCTTTGTTTACGCGGGTGAGTCACTTGCATTGGGAACTTTGTGACCGATGCCATTCATGAGAGTCGGGGCGTGTGGGATGAAACTGGAGTGCCCAGACAAAAACGGACGCATGTGAGACAGTGACACGGTCAAATGTCCACTCAGGTATATTCAAGGGTCCATTGCCGCACTGCTGTCTCTGGTATTCCCTATGAATCTCCCATACAAGAACTAACCACGACCAACCCTGCTAGCTTTCCGCAATTGGAGGAGGGTGGGTACGTATCTGGGTTATTTGGTTTTCATGAAATTCTAACCCTGTACCTTGCAATGTACATAGAATGTCCTCGTTGTGTACATGTTGCTCCCCCCCCCCGCATTTAATTTAAAGGTAACTTATAACAAAATAAAACAAATATTAGTGGAAGGATACGAGTGGAACGTTCAACAGATCTGTGTTTATCGAGCGCAAATGTTGAGGCAAGCCTGGATCAAACCGAATAAATGAAAAGGTAAGCCAAAGCAGGTTGCAGTGCGTTTGAAAAACATTTTTTTTTATAAGAAAACAAACATATGAGTGTCACTAAAAAGGAGACGTTTCAACAACGTGCTTATGACCCACTGGATCGTAAACACGTCCACTGACAAAGGACATAGAGCAAAAACTGAAAACTACGGAAGCGTGAAGAGATGCATGCTGGGAATTACACCGAGAGACAAGGATCACGTGATGTTGGCTTGCGGAGGACGCGGGGACACACCCAGGAATCGGACCTCCATAGAGATGGAGCAATGAGATCAGCTCATGTACAAGAGCAAGATGGATCATGGGATCGTAGCACCGTGAGCGATGGCGCAACCGTGGGGGACCCTTCACCCAACAGTGGATTGATCAAGGCTGTTGATGATGACGTATTCCAACACAATCCACAGCATTAACATTGGGACATGAGTGTGAATTCATCCAGTAGTTTACCAGTGCAAAGATGTCCTTCATTTGAGCCCTATGTTACATGAGAGTGTTCTATTAATAACTGCAATAAATACCTGTCAATCTGCAACCAGTCGCGGTAATGTATTCCACACTCATTGGCCTACTTCGTAGCCTTTTGCCTTAAACAAATTGACTGGACATTCATTAATTTACCCTGAAGAAATGCAAAGTTTCACATTGACTGGGAAAAGTTAGCTCACGTTAAACTGTGCTCAATGCATAATCCAGCACTTATGGAAAATAAAAAAAGCTCTGGAAACACATTGCGCTGATGAATTTTCCAATAAAAATAGGGTACGTGATGTTATTGCATGTCTGCTTCGTGTATATTAATTTGGTTGATTGGCCGGAGTAAGTGTGGTGTTGCTTCAGTCATTTAACCAATCGCAGAATGAGGTAGCTTGTTTGTGCTGTCTTTTTTACAGTACGATGTGTGAATTGCATATTTCACCAATTACATAAATTCATATTCTGCTCGGCCGTCAAAGTTAGTTCTTGCTAAAATCAGCATTGGGGCACGGCTCGCCTCCTGTTTACAGCCCTGAACCAGTGGTGGGAATCCCACGATCTTGTGGCGGGAATAAGTATCTCTATAGGACAAACACTGTTTATTTTGCCACTGGGTTGTATTTATTTCATCGACCCCAGTGGGATGATCGGCTGATTCAACTTCACACCGTCATTTGAACTTGCAACATTCTGATTGCGAACCACTTGCTCAGGTGTGATTACGCTCCTGTTATGTTGACAGAGTGGCCTATTCTGGTTATCAGTGGAATGTGTAGTAACAATCTTTAAGTTAAGGTTTTGGCAGTCGGCCCTCTTGTTTTAGAGCAGAGAGGAAGAAGGCAAAACGTTTTGACACGTTCTAAAATAAACCTTTAGATATAAATGTTTGACAAAGGAATGCGTGAGTAGCAAGACATTGGTCAAATATATTTTAAGTGCTATGGAATGTGAAATGACTGTTAATTAAAACTGAAATAAATGATCCAGCCTAGGTCAGTATGTCCATGATCCATCATGCCTCTGGTGCTCTTCACTGTCAGTGGCCCACAGCTCCTGGTAGAATTTGCACATTTTGATGGCTCGATTTAATATCTCCATGAAATAAGTTTGGGTGACAACATGTTGACTTAAGGCTATTAAAGTGGTAATGCACTTATGGCGGCACGGAAGATCAATTCTATCATCGTACCGTTTTGAGGTGTGGTATGAGTGATATATTCCAAAGGCATTGGAAATCGTCCTGGGTTTGTTTACTTATTTCAGGGTAGTTCTCAATTTATTTTAATGAAAGAAATGCATTATTCACAATCTCACGCATACCGTGATAATCATCGTGTCCAGGTCAAAGTGTTACTCTGCTCCTCCCCTATACTTTGAATTCCGACTGCTGGTTGTGTTGTTTGTTTTTGTAACTTTCTGACCCGCCCCTACTGGATAGCTGTGAAAAGTGCTTCATAGCTCATCAGATTGCTCCAGGATTAATAGTGCTTTTGATTCTGAATATGCATTGGGCAGGGTTCTCTGCACTCCAGAGCGGCTGATGAATATCAGTCGCGTGAATTTTCAGTTTAAGTTGTGCCGCTGTACATCAGTGAAGATACTGTTAAATATATATCCTTGCCCAGACGACCATTTGAACGCACTCATCTCGCTTGATGGCACTGAGTCATTGGTAGAAATTCCACATGGCAAGGGACCACTATGTATGTCAATGACTGATGACTATCCAAAAAGTGATAATCATTTTAATTATCCCCACCCCCCCCTCCAGAGTGCTGCTGATAATGATTGGCTGAGTTCATCTACGCATTGATATTAAGAGTAATAATAATGTGTCCGAATGTTCAAAAAAATATTTTCTTTTAACATTTGGGATGTTTGAGCACATATGGAAAAAAAAAAATACAGAGCTGGCTGCATCCAAATGATCCGCGGGTTGGATCGGGTGGCTCGTGGGGTAAAGGGAAGGCCGGAAGTCGAGACAGATTATCGTGTTAGGGATAATCAAACCCTCAGCAACTCTTCACTCGGTTAACAGTCGTTAACGTCCCTAGCTAGCGTAGGGGTGGAGCGGCTGGCGCAGTAATTACCGCGCTGCGTTCTAATAAACCCCGGCCATGGCTAGCATCAGTGACACGTGACATATGAACCGTTCCTCGGTGATCCTACCCACAAATCCACACTCACCAACACAGTGGATGAGTACGGCCAAACAACCTCAGCGATTGAAACGGAAATCAAGTGGCCCTTCTCCCAGCAGTCGATTGACGAAGGACTGTGTCAAATGACAATGTTTGTAGGTGTAAGGTCACTAGCACTGGGAAATCTTGTGTTTTCAAACAAGTTTGTTATGCGTTGCATGTATACACTACAAATATGTGTAGACCATAAACACACGGTATTATATTCTTTTCATTTCACACGTGTGTGTGTCTGTGTGTGTTATACGGACTTTGGGGAATGGTGACGTAGCACTTAGCACCATCCGCTACGAGCCCGGGTACCCGAGTTCGATTCCCGTTCATGGCCAACACCATTGATAATTATCTGAACCAGTTCCTGGGCCTCCCCTAGGTCGACGCAGCCTCAAATGAGTACCCATATCGGTGTGTAGTGAACATCGTCGCCGGGGGAGATGAAGGCGGCGGGCGGTGTTAGCCACCCACACTCCTCGTGTGCTGCGCCTGCCTTCATAGGTGCTCGGTAACAGCACTTGCCCCAACAGTCTTTCAAGGCTATACGGGGGATCTTTGTCTTTGTTTTTGTGTGGACTGCACTACATTCCGGGTGCACACCTGAGCGATCAGTAGCGCAACCGAATTCGCTTTGTCCACATCTGAGCGAGCAGTTGCACGACGGAGAGATTGCACGGCACGCGCCTCGGGATCCCGACAGCCAATCGTAGATCGCAAACGTGCGGCGCGCGATGAAATACGTTGCTACAAATCACCGAGCAGACGAGAGACGTTTGAAAGGGGGAGTCTGTCTGTGCTGCGAGCAACCGGTTGAACAGCTGATTGCAGCTGGTTGCGGAAACGTCACAATCTGAGTGATCCATAATACAGGTTTTACAGGTTAGATCGTGTAAATATATAAATGTATCGTTTAACCCGCCACCACCCGAAACAGACGAATTTTAAGGTTTGTCACGTAAACAAAACGTGCCAATTTGTTACTAAAACAGCACACCGGTGTGTTGGAGAGCCAAGCCACAACAATTACAATCTGAGTACGGCGTTTCGCCAGTCATTACAACCAGCTTCATCAGGCGACAGTCAGATTTGTGAAGTCTTCCTGTTTCGTTCCTTCGAGGGGTAGATGTGATGACGTCACTTGTGCGAAAGCCTACGTGTTCATCTGAGTGATGTCCATAAAGTTTCGCAACTGGCCACTGAGGTGTGGACCCAGACTAAAGCCTGTAAATGTAGAAGGCTCTACACGAGTATAATGCATCGATGAGGGATAGTCATGATTTTGGTAAGCACTTGACTCACAATCTGACGGTTTTGAATCCACACTTCCATCAGAGGTAATTATTTATCCAGAGGTCAACAAAGCGAATACCGTTTTGTGGGAAGTCATCCATGCTCTGATCCCTTCTATGAGAATGTGGAATTTCTACCCTCATCCAATTACGACCAGTGGCAATTTATTTGATTTACTGAAGCTGAGATTTTCATTTCTTTTGCATATTTCACCACACTGTGTAAGATGCAATTCGTCCATCGGCAGGTCACGTGTGGTGGGGTAAAGTGTGGGTACTCACACCTATTTTAATATGTCTGGCCAGTGTGGAAGAGTAGGCCAAATAATGTTTAAAGATATTTTCTAGAGTTCCCCCTCGTTTAGGCCCTTCTGCCAGCAGTAGCATGAGCAATAAATTGCACATTCCCTTTGCAACGTACACTATATGGCCATATGGGTGTATGCGCTCTACTTAGATAGTGTTATTGAACTTTCAAGTGAAGGTGTCCACAAGCCCAACTCATCTCTGTTGCACTTCAAGGAGGTGCCATACCCTGACTTGCCAGGAGTAGGCGGTGCAGTAAATGTGGATTCCATCTGTTTGGGATAGTGTTGCCCCCTCGCACCCACGTGTTTCTCTGGGTGCTCCGATTTCCTCCCACATGTAAACACGTATTAATTGGCCACTAACACCTTAATATATAGAGGACCACAGAGCTTTGGGGGAATTTGGTGCCAGCTCCCGCTTGTCCATGGTCCCTCCTCGTGCCTCTTGACTCATTCTCTCCCGTCGAGGGCGAGCGAATGCTGTGTGTATCAAAAACTTGAAATTGTGTGTTGCAGAGCAAAGTAACGACGTCGCCATGGGTGAGTGAGCAGTGAGTGCTGTGCCACCTCTGTTGGCGATTCTGAGCCAGTGGGATGGAATTCCACATTGTTCTAGTGGAGCGGGGGGGGTACAATCTGTGGTGGCGTTTGCCTAAGAAAACTCGGCAAAGGCTGAGGGCCCCGTGTAACTCAACGGGGTTGTGGCTCCATGAAAATAATATGGGTGCACCAAATATCAGCTCGATGTCAGATCCTAAGATAAAAACAAACATTACATTTCGTCATTCTAGTCGGTAAAGGCAGAGCCCATCTGCACTGGCCACACGTCTTGGAAGGGGTCGGAGTCCCCACACTTTACCCCACCACACTCGACCAGCTGATCGAAAAACAGTCACTGTCATCATTCTAATGATACTATTATTCAAATAATTTTAATTGAAAGTCGCCTATTCACCTAATTACTTTGCTGCAACTGCGATACAGTCCAGTCGTGTATCTTTCTCATGATGTCACGTCTCTACTTTGGTCACGTGACGCACCCAACAATAATTCCTGCTTAAGGCCCTCCCAAATGGCCCAGCACAGGGGTCGGTAACCAAAATAACAAGAAGTGACATTTCAGTCCGAATTCTGTGTAAAAAAAGAAAACTCTATTTCAAGAACCGCCAATGCACCGTGGTGAATACGCGACGGTGGTGGTCACTTAGTAAATAAAGTCGCGAAGCAGCGGTCCTTAAAGAACCGCGCGTGGTTCCTGAGTCGGCGGATTTGCCAACCCTTGGGCTAGCAACCAACCACCGCTGCCTTCACTCGGCTGCAATGTTTTTAGTTTTGAGCCGGATCTGGATGATGAAATACAACGAGATACCCGCAGCCCACTGGGTTATTAATCGCTTCCAATGCGATTCACAATAAATCATTTGACCCGCGCCTGCCAGCGTATCTCCACGAGCTCGGCACCGACTACATAATGAATTCGTCCACGGCGGCGCGCATGTGGAATGCAACTTATTTGTTTGCTACGCGCTGAACAATCTACAAGTGAACATTTAGGATTAAATTTCCGCCCCCACGTGCAAACAATGTTCTCTGCTTCCCTCCCCGCCCCTCCATTTCCCCCACCCCCCTGTTGTGTTACGTGATGGGAGGGGAGACACGAGGCATGGCGGTGTTGTTTTGACCTGCCCTCCGATGAATATTGTATGCGTTTGTAAGGGTACTTACTGTGCAGGTGTTACACGATTATCATCAACACGGTGTGTTGTTGCCAGTCATAAAACCCATTCAGATGCAATGTCTCAGAGCTATATGTTGTACACTTAACACTTATAGTGGTAAACGTGTGTTGGGTCGAGGGCACATTCGGGGTTTTTTTTTCATGTTTATTGTTTGTTTGGAAATCATTTGTTACTCAAAGTCTATTTCTAGCGTCTCCGTGTGTTGAAATGAGCATTTGTGGCCAGCGATCATTTCCATTTATGGCCATCTGTGATTTTCTTTTGCACATCTCCGTGACAGGGAGAAATATATCCAGATAATGCTATTCATGTACTATTGTAAATGTTATAAATTTACCGTTTAAATTAAAATCGTATTTTCTTAATTACAAAAAAATATTTCAATTTAAGTTTAACTTTACCAAGATTGCGCTGCAATAGCAATTGTATGATCGGCACCTATTTTTGAGAAGATAACCATTACAGTAATTGGATTACTATCAGCCAATACTGACTGGTAATCTCAATATTAGTAATTTTGCTGAGTGATAAAATGTTCCCTTTACTCCGCATAATTCCGGTTGACCACAATGTTTTAACTTTCAATATTCACTTTCAAAAATTACAATAATTACCCCCGAAAACAATGAGGATTGGGCACGTTCGCAGCTTGGGTGACTGCATTATTTTCGAGCGTAAGTCTCACTCACCGAAACATTACGGTAACTACGTTTGTCTAATGATCCGTATTTGTTTTGGGATGGGGCCACGTGGTGGTAGTTTTATCGCAAAGTTATTTCCATTAACCCTCCACCACCTGACAGGATTGTCACGTCATACTCCAATTGAAATGTTTTGGCTTGGCTCTCCATTACACCGGTGTGCTGTACTAGTGACGAATCAGCATGTTCTGTTTACGTGACAACCCTTACTTGTTGGCTGTGACGGGTGGTGGTGGGTTTTAACGACACATTTTACGCGATCTAAACCCAAAAAACCTCTACGGATGATTGTCACGATCACAGTTATACTATTTATACGTGGCCAACGTGTTTAATAAATTGTGGCCAACAAAACTCCTCGTCGTCGATGGTTTAAGACTTATTTCTGTTGTCTTGAAGAATATGAAGGACAACACACTTGGGAAATAGATTAATTTGGCCTAATAAGAGCTCATCAACAAGCCATGCCCGCCTATGGGCTGCTATATTAACGCTCTGAGCGTTAGAGGTTCGGAGAACCACAACTGAGCCATGGCGCTTTTGTAAATTTCAGCGGCAGAATTGCGATTGGATTATGTTAATGGTTTATTAGACATTTGCATAACACGTGTTACCTTAATACGTTGAGCGTCACTGGCGTGATGGTCTAATGATTGCGAAAGGACTGCAATGGGGCATTTAGTGCACCGTCGCCGATGTGGCGTTCCAACTTGCAGGAGTGGTGCTTATGTTGGGGAGAGAAGAGTTGGCAGTGCAGGTCCAATGCGAGTTTCTTTTGCATTGCGTATACCTATAGACCTATTGCTGACGTGAAAATAAAACTGCTTAGTCGAGTGGGAAAAGAGTTCTCTTCTTTTTTTAAACCAACTCGAGCTTTTGGCATGTTGCCGGCTGTGTTGAACAGATTATACACTCAGCTAATGGTAAGACAATAAAGCTAAACTGATGGGCGCCTGGATAAATTGAGGTACATTTAAGGTAATTATCATTCGCGAGCGTTGTCTGTTGTCTTGGCCAAGGCTACCCACTACCGTCCAATATTACTGCAACATTCCTTGTCTGATTAAGGAAGCGGGCTCTACACGTGTAATTTCCCCATATACTCCAGGACTGCCATTGTACATAAGCAGGGCCCAGTGTTAAATTGACCAACCGACCAGATCGGAAGGTTGCGAGTTCAAATAATTGTTGTAGATTGACAGCCCCCATCATCCCTCAGGGGGTCGTGAAAATGGATTCCACTTTTCTAAGGACGTCAACAGTGGCTTGACCCATCCCTGCAACAGGAATGTGGAATTGCAACCAATGGCTCAGGACAGTAAACGGAAGAAGAATCACCACCTTCAATGCTCATCTGAGCGAGAAACAAATTTAACTTTTGAATGCCCATTGAAGCAGGAGGCTGCTTAGCCTTGGCAACAGCAGGCACGGCATGCTCAACACGCCACCGATTTCCATAGCCCCGAGCCATAAAATATGACTCTGCACTCTCGCTAAACCCTAATCGAGGGGCCAACGTAGCAATCGATCCTGACTGAATCCGTGCCATGGCTCCCTGTGACTCGCCCCCATTCATTTGGTTATATATAGACCCTTTCGTAATCAAAAGGGTGTGTGCATCAGATTTAGCTCTGGCAAATCCCCACAAAACCAATGGCCGTTTCGGATAGAATACCTCAAGCAAATGCGCTCACCTACACCTATGAGAAATGGAGAGAGAGAGAGACCAAAATAACGCAGTTGTTTAATTTCGTTCATCTTTCCCCGTATAATGTGAATGAGATCTGCTCATATGCCGGCAGTGAGAACGGATTGAAGCTTTTCAGGACCACGAAGGATAATGCCGGTGTGGGGAGGCCTTCATTCAGCAGTTGAGAGAGTATGGCCAAATGATTATTGTGATGGATTGACCGTGATGCTTGGCGCACCTACGGTTAGCACGGTTGGCTAGGTGCGGTGCGAAAGAAGTCCGACGAACATACATGCGTCAAGCACTGCACCCACACTTTCTTCGACCAAGCCAGGCAAAGCCCATCTTAACCGGGAGGAATATAGGCGAGGTCAAAGATCGTGGGGCCTCACCAGAGGTTGCCCTGTGATGCTTCCATGGGAACACATTCCTGCTGCGGAGGGAGCTGGTAGGAACGTTGGGTGGCTCTGTCAATGGGCAGGGTCAACGGCGGCGTGGTGTATTCCGCAAATATGGGCGACTGTGAGGGCGGGCACAAGCCGGCGTGAGTAGGTTAAACGTTGAGTTTTATAAGGGCACCAGCCCCTTCCCACCCAGCCCCACCCCTCCCACCCCCCACCCAGCCCCTCCCCACCCACCCAGCCCCTCCCAGAGGTCGCAATCGGGTACCCGATACCCGTACCCTACCCGATACCCGTTTGCGACCCTGGTGCGGCCGTAACGGGTAAGGAATCAAACCCCGTTTGCGACCTCTGGCCCCTCCCCACCCTCCCCTCCCCACCCAGCCCCTCCCTTTCCACCCAGCCCCTCCACACCTTCTCCACCCAGCCCCACCCACCCCTCCCATATTTGGAATGCACGACGGACACAAGAATCCCCTGTGGGCTGGTGTAACCAGGAGGTTCCAACCAGTATATTCCACCTCTGGCTCAGAGGCTTTATCGGAGACGAACACCGCACCAAACCCGCCACAGCTCCAGACGTAACGGGAAATGCATGATAGCAAGCAGCGAGTGATTTAATTTCATATAGCGGCTATTCATGGCAACAGAATTCCACAACGCTGTAAATTAATAATATACAATGACCAAATCCCATGTGCGCTGTTGGATACGCACACACACCCACACAAAGCAAGCAAATGAAAACCCTACTTACCAAAGCGAAATCATAAAAAATGATGACGAGTTGTAGCGTGAGTCCACCCAAACGGGTATCTCACTTGTTAAATCCAGCGGTGGATTGATAATGGGCTGTGCATGTACACACCTGAGGACGGCTGCTTGCGTTGTGGCCGAAACGTCGTGAGAATTGTATTTTATTATGTTAATTTTTTTTCCCTTCTACGTGACTTTACCGAAAGAACCAAGAAGATGAATCCCTGCAGTCACGAAAGCTTTAAATCAAAATTTAACATGTACATATCGTTTACACCCTATGAGAATCTTGATTTGAAGCTTTCGTGACTGCAGGAATCCATATTCTTTGTTTCTTTCGGTAAAGTCACGTGGGTAGAAATAAAATAGAATGAATCACGACGTTTCGATCACAACACAAGCGACCGTCATCAGGCGGAACCGATACAGCAGGACAACTGCTGATTAAGATCTTTCTCCTAAATCAGCAGTTGTCCTGCTGTATCGGCTCCGCCTGATGACGGTCGTTTGTGTTACCCTAAAAGAAGCTGATTTATTAATGCGGCGATAAATCCGCTGACCACCGGAGAAAACTCTAATTGTAAACAGTGTGGGTTCACTCTCCAACACACTGGTGCGCGTTTTGCTTACGTGACGAACCTTACTAATTGGCTGTGTCGAGTGGTGGCGGGTTTAACGACACATTTATATATTTACGCGATCTGACAAAAAAAACCTCTTATGTATAATACTGGTCGCGAAAGCCTAAACACCCTCCACTGCCCATTACTACCACGTGTTAAACACCCCCCACTCCCCATTACTACCACGTGTTAAACACCCTCTACTACCCCATTACTACCACGTGTTAAACACCCTCCACTGCCCATTACTACCACGTGTTAAACACCCTCTACTCCCCATTACTACCACGTGTTAAACACCCTCCACTCCCCATTACTACCACGTGTTAAACACCCTCTACTCCCCATTACTACCACGTGTTAAACACCCTCCACTCCCCATTACTACCACGTGTTAAACACCCTCCACTCCCCATTACTACCACGTGTTAAACACCCTCTACTACCCCATTACTACCACGTGTTAAACACCCTCTACTCCCCATTACTACCACGTGTTAAACACCCTCTACTACCCATTACTACCACGTGTTAAACACCCTCCACTCCCCATTACTACCACGTGTTAAACACCCTCCACTCCCCATTACTACCACGTGTTAAACACCCTCCACTCCTCATTACTACCACGTGTTAAACACCCTCCACTCCCCATTACTACCACGTGTTAAACACCCTCTACTCCCCATTACTACCACGTGTTAAACACCCTCTACTACCCCATTACTACCACGTGTTAAACACCCTCCACTCCCCATTACTACCACGTGTTAAACACCCTCCACTCCCCATTACTACCACGTGTTAAACACCCTCCACTCCCCATTACTACCACGTGTTAAACACCCTCCACTCCCCATTACTACCACGTGTTAAACACCCTCTACTCCCCATTACTACCACGTGTTAAACACCCTCCACTCCCCATTACTACCACGTGTTAAACACCCTCTACTCCCCATTACTACCACGTGTTAAACACCCTCCACTCCCCATTACTACCACGTGTTAAACACCCTCCACTCCCCATTACTACCACGTGTTAAACACCCTCTACTACCCCATTACTACCACGTGTTAAACACCCTCTACTCCCCATTACTACCACGTGTTAAACACCCTCTACTACCCATTACTACCACGTGTTAAACACCCTCCACTCCCCATTACTACCACGTGTTAAACACCCTCCACTCCCCATTACTACCACGTGTTAAACACCCTCCACTCCTCATTACTACCACGTGTTAAACACCCTCCACTCCCCATTACTACCACGTGTTAAACACCCTCCACTCCCCATTACTACCACGTGTTAAACACCCTCCACTCCCCATTACTACCACGTGTTAAACACCCTCCACTCCCCATTACTACCACGTGTTAAACACCCTCCACTCCCCATTACTACCACGTGTTAAACACCCTCCACTCCCCATTACTACCACGTGTTAAACACCCTCCACTCCCCATTACTACCACGTGTTAAACACCCTCCACTCCCCATTACTACCACGTGTTAAACACCCTCTACTCCCCCATTGCCCCATTGTACAATTTCACCCAACACAAGTCGGGCCCAGGGCCAGATTAACGCAGCAGGGGCTATAGGGGCTTGACCCTTGAGCCCCCACCCCCCCCCCCAAGCACCAACATATATACAGCACTGCTTTATAATGGTTGGAAGGCAATGCAGTAGCACTAATTCCACAGTAAAATTCGGTCGTTAAAGCAGCAGCATCACTATGCGTACCGCTGCCGGTCATGTTCCGACATGAAATTAGTTTTGTTCATTTTAATGTTGATCACGCTTTGCAATGCGTACATAACATAAAAAAACAGTGCTGAAGCAACCAAAACACTTAATCACATTCGTCTTAAAATGTAAAACGTAACAGTAGGTGACGTTTCAAACGATTCCTCTTCTTAATATCCAATTTGACACGGTATCATTTTATGGGGTTTTTTTGTTGTTGTTTGCGCTTGTGAAATCGCTGCCAACTCAGTCACCAAATCATTCGTGAGGTAACCACGGCAAAATAACAATGGGGCATTTGGCATGGGTGGCGGTAAACTCCGAGTGGCTCGCAAACGGAAGGTTGCGAGTTCAAATCCTGGTTGGAGTTTGGCTTAGCCCATCATCCCTCCCTGAGTTGATACAATAACTGCGACTTTGTGGGGAAGTAAATTCACCACACCGTACCAAGTGCCATCATAACCAGGAGCTGAGCGCCGCCTCAGTGTTCATTGTACAAATTGGAGCCCCCAAAATTCTAATTTCCCTCCTCTAAGTAAATTTGACCCGAACCTCAGAACCGGTTAAGAGACTACGTGCTACTGATGTGAGCCCCTTTCAGATGCGCTTCTGCGGCCGTCTGGAACGCTTCCTTCAGATATCAGGAAGTCACTAGAGTTATGCACTTTTAAATAATCTAGGTTGAAAACGTATTTCTTTAGAATTGCTATTCGTGTTTAGTTTGTCCTTCCCGCCACACCGCCGATTAGCACGGCTGGCTATGTAAGGTTCGAAAGAGGTTCAACACACGTACAGGTCTTAGCTGCTCCCAGAGATGCCAGTCTTCATATCGATGCCGCCGTGTGCGCACTCCTGTATGAATGTTGCACTTCTTTCGCACCGTACATAGCCAACCGTGCCCATCGAAGGTGCGTTAACACCCGCCTCCGTCTTGAGCCCTGCCAGCCAAACATCCCCTATGATACTGGTAGGAACCTCCTGGTTACACCAGCCCACAGGGGATTATTGTGGGGTTGGTTGGAGAGGGGAGGGTGGGGAGGGGCTGGGTGGGGAGGGTGGGGAGGGGCTGGGTGGGGAGGGTGGGGAGGGTGGGGCTGGGTGGGGGGGTGGGAGGGGTGGGGCTGGGTGGAGATGGGCTGGTCACCCCGTGGTGCCCTTATAAAACTCAACGTTTAACCTACTCACGCCGGCTTGTGCCCGCCCTCACAGTCGGCCATATTTGCGGAATACACCACGCCGCCGTTGACCCTGGCCATTGACCGAGCAACCCAACGTTCCTACCAGCTCCCTCCGCAGGAATGTGTTAAGACCATTGGCATATCCAGGGAGTGGCAATTCCCAACGCCTCTGCTCTTTGAATTTAGATTGTTGTCCTTCCCCCGCACCCCCGATTATCACGCTTTGCTACGTACGGTGCGAAAGAAGTTCAACACACATGGTCAAGTGAACCCAGCTGACGCAACCTGTTTCCTGGGCGGCTAGATGCTGTTCGTGCTTCTGCTGGTCGCCTCGAGCACGGTGTGCTCAGAACGCCTGCTGTGCGACGGAGAGGAGCAAGCCAACTTCACAGGTGAGGGCCCAGCGAACAACACACACCTGATTCTAGATTTGAAGCTTTCGTGACTGCAAGGATTCATACTCTTAGTTCTTTCGGTAAAGTCACGTAGGTAAAAAATGAAATTAAAATTAATAAAAAATAAAAAAAAATTATAATAATCACGACGTTTCGGAGGCAACACACCTGATGACGGAGACCTGTGTTGCCTCCGAAACGTCGTGGTTTTTTATTTTTATTTTTTTATTGTTTTATTTTTATTAATTTTAATTTCATTTTTTACCTACGTGACTTTACCGAAAGAACTAAGAGTATGAACACACACCTGCGTCTTCCGCCGCCGCCGCTGCTCCTGCCCTATAAACTTTCCGTTTAGTGTTAAACGTACATGGCTCGCTGGACAAAACAAATGTTTCTAACACAGCTGCTGAGCGCAGGCCCAAAGCATCAAACGGTCAAGGCAACAAATAGCACCGTCACAGTTGTTTGTCGTAGATGAGAGAGTGTAACACGCCCCCTGCATTGGTGCAAGGTTATGAGAGCCTGGGAAAAGAGAAGACGGTTGGGGGAATTCCAAATTTGTTGGAGGAAAACTGTTGGGAAGAAAACAAAGGGAACAATGTGCGGATAACTATGGCGTTTGACGAAGGCGTATCTTGCGCTCATTGATTTGGCTATTGCTACAGTATTGTATGAATGTTGAACTTCTTTCGCACCGTACGCAGCCAAACCGTGCTCATCGGAGGTATTATCTCCCTAAGCCATCCAACCGCCTCGCACAGCATTGCAGTATGGTACTCTGCGTTCTATTGTTAGTTCTCTTTTACTTCGCTATGCCTTCCTGGGTAAATTGACGTTTGGCGGAGTCAGTGTGCATCAGAACGGCTTGTCTTGGTAAGTCGTTCCGATGCATTGACGCAATGTGCTCTCCCATTGTTGGTCTGTCAGGCTTTATACAAGGGGGATGTGCACACCGCAAGGGTAGCCGTGTAGCGCAATTGTCATTGCATTTGCCGCTGTGCCAACTCGTTCCAGCAAACATGGTTTAATTCGAGCTACCGCTGGCGGATAATATATTGTGTGTGTGTGTGAAAACTACTGAAAGCATTTCTGTGTATTCTAATTTCGATGCTCAACAATCTCGAACATCATTTGCAAGTGGAGGCTATTGTACGATCGTGACATTGTGAATCTGATAGTCTGAGCCAGGTCACCTATCGCCGCACAAAAACAAATCTGTTTTTCAACTTAATTCGATCAAGCCAAGGCCACGTGGATTAATTTGACAGATGTCAAAGTCAAAAGTGTCCCCCTGCTCAAATGAATATCCAGACGGTACATGCTTCTCATTCGGGCCCTAATCAATGTATCGACATTCCCAATTCCTGATGCCAGAGCTGGGCCATCCAAAATATAACCATTGTCATCGTAAAGTCACGTAGACGGGAAATAATAAAATAATAAAAATATAAAACATAATAAAAATTCTCACGACGTTTCGACTGCAACACAAGCAATCATCATCAGGTGTGAAATCCACAGCAAGAAAGTTTGAAAAAAGGAAAAACCGCCACTTTTTTCAAATTTTCTTGCTGTGGCTTTCACTCTTGATGATGATTGCTTGTGTTGCAGTCGAAACGTCGTGAGAATTTTATTGTTTTATATTTATATTATTTTATTATTTCCCTTCTACGTTACTTTACCGAAAGAACCAAGAAGATGCATCCCTGCAGTCACGAAAGCTTTAAATCGAAATTGAATTGTCATCGTAGTTTGTCCGTTGTGAATAGGAGTTCACTTCGAGCGCTGCATACAATGCAATGTCCATGCTATGGATTGACTCAGGGCTGGCATGTGAATTTGGAATTTGCAGCACTGCCTCAGGGTGGGTTAGCAAAGAGGTTGGCATAATCCCAAACACATCTGAGCAGAAATCCACTTTGACTTTCATCTAGCTTCTGTCATTGAATATGTTGTATGGCTGTGTATTTAGAATCAAAATCCTATGTTATACTTATTTAAATTACTGCTCCAGCTGCCAATGCAATGTTGATCTGCATACAACGTTTTCCTTGTTGATGTTGGCTTGTTATCCATGCTTCAACAATACATGTTTTAGATAAACCAAGTTTTGGTCCGTTGAATATTAAAACACAGCTGCCAATTATGTGAACGCTTAATGCCGTAACAACGAATTAAAGCTTGCCATGCTCTGCTCATCGTTCTGCGTGCGTAATTTCAGCACGCAGAGAACTTGCTAAGTAGAAAATCTGTACCCGTGTGTATCCAAATTAAGCTGTGCACAGCACATTAAATAAGGTCACTTGTGTATTTTTGAGGGAACATTACTTATTGATTTCTGGCACTTAAATATTGGCCCCAATGCGAACGTACTGCGGCCTATTCCTTCTCAATGTCAAATGGACTCGAACATCGATGCGCAAATGGCGTCTGTTCAGATGGAAATGCGCGTAAAATATTGCATTGCCTTTATTCCTCCAATTTCCTTTCAAACATTAGACGCAATTCATCACGTTTACTTTGCGGCATCGATAAAACGAACTTTCCATTATTTAGTCGCCAAAGGATGACGTTATACAGCGTTGCATCCTGCAGAGCCGATGCATCGGGAGTTCGTTTTTTGCTGCGTGCCCTTCCATGCGAGCGGAGCTGACGAGACGACACTGTGTGTTGTTCGAGCTCTTTACTCGCGAGTGAAAGGTTGCAATTGCAAATCCTCGTTTAGGGTTGACTCGACAAATCGTCTTTCACATACTCAGCAGCGTGAGCGTCACACCTTAGAGGAAATGAACGGTGGTCGTCACCTGGAGAGACTTTCCCCTGCCGCAGAAATGTGGAAGTCCCATCGCTCACGCAAGGCTGTAAACAGGAGCTGAGCCCTGCCTCAATGGTGCTTTGAGCAAGAAATCACTTTGACGTTTGAGCAGAATATTAATTTACGTCATGATAAAAAAAAGTGTTTTCTAAAAAGAATGCTTTAAAAAGGGAAATATGCAATTCACACGTCGTACAATCATCATCCCCGCCACAGGAATGTGGAATTGCAACCAATGGCTCAGGACGATAAACAAGAGATGAGCACTTCCGACAATGCTCATTTGAGCAAAACACACTTTGACGTTTGAGCAGAAAAGCAATTCCTGTAACCATTGATCACAAAAAAAAATACCGCTTCATGGGAAGGTCAAAACTGCTTGACCTGTAGAAAAACTGTCCCCTGCCAAAGTGAATGTGGAATTTCTACCAAAGTTTCGATTTAAAGCTTTCGTGACTGCAGGGATTCATCTTCTTGGTTCTTTCGGTAAAGTCACGTAGAATGGAAATAATAAAATAATAAACATAAAACATATTAACGTCGTGAGAATTATTTTATTATGTTTTATTTTATTATTTTATTATTTCCATTCTACGTGATTCTACCAAAGTCTCAAGGCCACCGGGAGCCACACGCAGGGCCCCCCCTGCTCCCGCCCAGAGGCTCGCTTGAGCGTGGAGGCACTTCGACCTCTTGAGCTGCTTTCATTAACGTCGATTTGTGCAATTAAGCGGTAATTGAGCGCCCATCGCGTAACGAGTACGTCTCGTCGGCGTCCAATCGGGAGAAAAAAACGGCGAGTGACCGGCGCGCGCTGATGGTGCAGCCTGAGCGATGGCGACGGGCGGGGGGGGAGACCCGGGAGCTCAGTTTCCCAGGGTGAGTCACTCTCCGGGCCCGCTTTGGGAACGGTGAGGATGATAAATCTCGGGTACGGGAGCTCTGCTCACCCGGTATCACCACCCCCCCCTTCCCCCCGGCGGGGAGCGTTGGCAGTGACACACGCGCAGGCCTTGATTCCCGAAAGGTCGTATGCGCGCCTCCCGCGAGGGTGCCATCGAGCAGCCGATACGCGATGGCGCAAGGCACCGTTCCCATTTTGGTGGGGTTTTAAAGGCAACTTCGCAAATCTTTTGCTTCCACTCACAACAGTGTTTCCAACCACAAAATGTCAACCAGGTCAGTTCTTGGCTGTAATTTGTACGGCGCTAAGGAATTAGAAGTATCAGTCGGTAAAGGAAAACGGTAGAGTTGCAGCCCTGCAATTTCTTACTCGTGCCACTGCTAGCGAAAGGGCTTCCACGAGAGAAAGCTCTCGAGAGGTGCGCATATTTATATTTTGGTCGACACTTTCATTCCAGCCAGACGTTTTGGAAGAAATCAGAGTGCCCACACTATACTCCACCATACGCGACCTTGCTGAGGTCGCATTATCAGTGTTCCCATGTACACCGCTAAGCGGACAGAGGCGGGGGGGGGAGATAGGACATTGCCCAATGTTTCAACTGTTACAAATCAAACCAGGGACCTCAGGATTGCAAGTCCAGTGTGCTAACATTTACATCAGGCCGGCACCCCTGCAGTATCAAGAGCAGTGGTTGTGTTCGTGGCGACACTGGTTCCAGCTGCATGTCAGGTCCATGCCAAATAGTCTCTGTTTAACAAGCATGGTGCAGTGTTTCTCTTCATTGGCAGTCCTGGAAAATCCACTTTCCCATTGTGGGAACCATCAAAGTAATTCGAGTGCGTGACTCGCATTTGGAAGGTCTCAAATCCAAACTCATTAGCTGTCAAAAGATTGTAAAAAATAAGCATCACATTTTGGGAATATATTTCGCAATACACAAAGGTGTTCATTTCATGCAGAAAAGCTCATTGCCCTGTGCGTTATAAAATACCATCAGTTCGGAAGAACTGCATTGTGGTCATGTTTCTGTTTTTGATGGGTTTTCCCATCATTATCAGACTTTAACTCTTTGGGAAGTTGACAGGTGTATTCCTAATATGAGATTGGCTCCAGTCATATGAATGTAGAGCTGTCACCACTGGCCCAGGTCCACGAACAGATGTATACTACGTCATGCTCAATTCAATAGTGAATGCTTACATCTTTTACCTTCTTTAAATACTTCCTTATCTTATTCCCTATTGCATTCCAATTTGGCTCTCTTCGTCATGTCACGAGACAAATAGTCACCTCGGAATTTCCACAGAGCATTGAATCACTCCGCATTCGAGAATGATCCGCAGAAGATGAAATCACAGAACTACCCTGAGATTCCTTCAAGTGACAGGTTATCCACTGCAGGTGCGCTACGCTCTCCTGCAGGCCCTGCGATAGAGAGAGAGGTTTGTCACGTGTCAATCAAACTCATTTTACTTTCAAATCGAGCGGGATTTTCAGCAAATTAAGTGAAATAATAAATGCAATGAGATGAGCTATTAGCAACTGGATGTAGAATATTGCCTTGCTACACTGGAGAGCCCAGTTTGATCACAGATTACTGAAGCCCAGAGTTGATTCCAGGATATCAGCAGTACCGGATCAGTGCCTAACCCCCTAAGCCACCTCGTCTGTCGTTTTTTTTTTACCTTCTTAAAATTATACACTTGGACCAGAGGCTTCCAGTGCATGCTATCTGCTGTCCATTTAACACCCAGAAGTCACGCCTCAGCAAGAGCGTGTTGTCGCCCTTAGCATTTTCCGGGTTAAATAAGGGCACAAGCCGCCACTAGCTACAACATCCAGTGCCACGCGGTATGGAATCTGCGTGATTTTCGAGCATATCCCCATCTGTTGTTTGCACGAGCCATAACGTTTAGAGCCGCCGCATGCATATAGATTCTGCTCGTTCATTTCATTACGCTGAATGTACAGCTCACTTTGCGCATGCGGTGGCAAAACGGTCCGTCTTGTGTTTTGCATTGAAGCGCAATGATAATTACTTGACCGTGGCATAATAAACAAGGGAGAAAATTATGCACATGCATGGATTCCGTCATAGAACCACGTCCACCAACACCACCAACACTACCTCCACCACCACCTCCACCACCACCACCTCTACCAGCACCACCTCCACCACCACCACCACCAACACCACCACCTCCACCACCTCTACCGCCACCACCACCACCTCTACCACCACCAACACCTCTACCACCACCAACACCACCACCACTACCTCTACCACGTCCACCAACACCACCACCTCCACCACCACCTCCACCACCACCACTACCTCTACCAGCACCACCTCCACCAGCACCACCTCCACCACTACCACCACCAACACCACCTCCACCACTACCTCTACCGCCACCACCACCACCTCTACCACCACCAACACCACCACCTCTACCACTACCTCCACCACCACCTCTACCAGCACCACCTCCACCACCACCACCACCACCACCACCACCACCTCCACCACCTCCACCAGCACCACCTCCACCACTACCACCACCAACACCACCACCACCACTTCTACCACCACCACCACAAACACCACCACCACCTCTACTACCACCACAAACACCACCAATACCTCTACCACCTCCACCACGGTATACGAATACATATAACATGCCATGACGCACGGACCGGAAACACGGACATCCAACAAAGAAAATGAAAAGACGTGCAAAATATGTTTCAAAGAATCTTGCAGAAGGGTGTGCTTAGAATTACGTTGAGATACAGAATGAGGAGCACGTGGATCAGGGGGGGGAGCAGGGCAGGTCGCTAGATGTGGGACGATGGGGAAAATTGCGGCAACAGTCAACTCCTTCGGCTGGCTGCCCTAAGCCATTGATGGGAATTCCACATTATTTTGATTGATGATCCATTGACCCTGGCAGCAGTCTCATTATCGTCATCACGATCCGTGGGCAGATGGGCCGTAGGTGTCCACTGCACATTACGTCATTTGTTTCAACTTTCTTCTGTTTTGTACCAATATGCTCAAGTGGTGGCCACATCTTCCTGGCACCAATCCCTTTCTATACCCTTTGGTTCTTTCGGCAAAGTCACGTAGGTATAAAATAAAATAAATCACGACATTTCGGGCGCAACACAAGCATCCGTCATCAGGTGGGAAAGCATGGTCTGCTGCTGAGGCAGACTGTTTCAAAAGGTTTGAAATGGGTGTAGCCCAAGGGTCATAAAGAAGTGGCCGGGGCTAGTGATGTTAATGTGAGAAATTAGCATGTAACTGTAGAAAACAAGGAGAAGATCGGCCTCCTCCACGAGGGAGTGCAACCCAACGGGTGTAATCCGAACATCACGCTAATCTCTCACATTAACATAGCCACTTCCATGCCCTCTAGTTTCTCACATTAACATGGTGCTAATCCCTCACATTGACATAGCCACTTCCGTGCCCTCTAGTTTCTCACATTAACATCATGCTAATCTCTCACATTAACATCACTAGCCCCGGTCACTTCTTTATGACCCTTGGGCTACACCCATTTCAAACCTTTTAAAACAGTTTGCCTCAACAGCAGACCATGCTGTCCCACCTGATGATGGACGCTTGTGTTGCCCCCGAAACGTCGTGATTTATCTTATTTTATACCTACGTGACTTTACCGAAAAAAACCAAAGACTATGGATTCCTGCAGTGACGAAAGCTTCAAATCAATCTCTTTCTGTCGTCGTCGTTGTCAAGCCATTCTCTGAGCTCTTCCTCTCTTTCCGGTTCCTTCCATTTTTCCGAACAGCACACTTTTTGATTTTCCTGTTGTTGTCCATCCTACATACGTGTCCAAATATAGTGCCAGTTTCCTTCTCGCCACTGCCTGCATCATCAGGTCGTCGTCTTCTTCTGTGTGCAACCTTTTTCTTAACTCTACGTTGGTCACTCTTTGGGTGCAACAGTCTCTCTATTAGATCATATTTCCAATGACCCTACGTTTGAGCAGCAATTTGTGTATGTTTGCAAATGATGTCCATGAATCTCCATGCGTGTGCCCTTCTATAATCAATAAACCAGATTGCATTTGGAGTGCAATAAAAAAAGTTATAAAAGTCTTCTTAATGGGATATGTTTGTTAATATGTATGTGAATGTGTGCGTGTAATGTTAGCGTTTTGGCCAACGATGTGTTAGGGAATTTGGTGTGATTGCAGATAAAAGTCAGTGGGCGGTTGGTTTATGAATCGGTCTTGGGCTTCGTATGGATCTGCTTAGCAGAAAATATGCGTGCAGTGTAGTGCGTTAACCTTAGCTCCTTAGAGACAAAGCTGCCAAGCAATTGGTGTTACTATCTGGCCTCATGATGTACGGATGGTGCTGGCCTTAATAGATACTTGATAAAGTCATTTTCCCAGTCTCTATGGGTAAATGGAAGCCTCCACTTTTGTTTACGTGCGTGCATGTAGGTTCATAAATTGCCTCCTGTTGTGTCTCTCCTCTCCCAGCTGAAACCTACATTTTGAGAATCACAATACAGTATAATCTTACATTGTAAGTAGCATATGGGCAAAATCATTAATAATACTACAAAATGGGCGCATGTTTAATCTGGGAAATATGTAAACGTGTTTTTATGGGAATGTAACATACGTATTTCTTACAAAATAAACAAATATCACTCTGCAGGCCCACTGTTTACCGTTAACATGCTTGTCACTAAGAATAACTACGTGATATTTTCTATCTGATATTTTATTACGAAATTAATATCACTAAAATATCGTATTTTATGTTGTATTTACATTAAACATTGTGCTTTTGTAACAAACAAACAAAAAACTCACTCTAGAACGAATATAATGTAATATTATATGCTTAAAGAGCTGAAAAGTATAGTTCATGTATAATATGACGCAGGTAATCCATCTTTCAAGGACTGTCATGGGGAACATTGCAATGTTGGCCTTTGACATCCGCACCTTAGAAGGCAATCGCTGCCTAAATCATGCCGCTCGAATTTCCTATCGGTTTTCATCAAAGACTTTGAAAGATATCACGAGCGCGAACGGATGCAGGGTGCGTGAGGTGTGGGGAGGGGGGGGGGTAGCGGCTCGTCCTTGACCTTTAATCCTGTAAATCAATCTCTGGGGAGGCGACTTGGTCGTGAGCTGCCCTTGTAAATGTCATAAAACGTTAGACACCATTGCCCGCTCGCAAGGGGATGCCATTAGGACTCGGAGTGGATGCACACGGAGTGATGGGACGCTCACCCATGTCTTCGCACAGATGAGATCCGACACTCAATATCGGAGATTAGACATGTTAAGCTGCGATGTTCAAGTCAACGTGTCACATAAAACGTCGGTTTTCGGAGGCAATACAATGATCCATATTTGGGGGGGGGGGGGTGTGTGGAGGGTTGAGGAGGAGTAGGCTTAGAAAATATGGTTCCACGTGGCTCCATCCTCAAAGGAGCGCTGTACAGTAGTCATCTACTCTGCTGGACCTGGAGCCGGTGATGGGAATTCCGCATTTAATGTGCTGGAAGTCAGTCCCTCCACAAGGCCACCGCTGTTGACTTGCCACAAAGCTGCGTGCTTATTTTATTGGCCTTCAGAAGGATGATGAGCTGAGTGAAGCACCCCCCCCCCCCCAGCCAACATAGAGGTTTTAAATTTATATTTAAAGCTTTCGTGACTGGAGGGATTCATTTACTTGGTTCTTTCGGTAAAGTCACGTAGAAGGGAAATAATAAAAATAAAACATAATAAAATACAATTCTCACAACGTTTCGGCCACAACACAAGCAGCCGTCCTCAGGTTAAGAACAGGTCTGTCGGAAAGACAGCGTCTGAATAAACACCACCAAGCTTCATTCTAGATTTGAAGCTTTTGTGACTGCAAGGATTCATACTCTTAGTTCTTTCGGTAAAGTCACGTAGGTAAAAAATGAAATAAAAATTAATAAAAATAAAACAATAAAATGACGACGTTTCGGAGGCAACACAAGTCTCCGTCATCAGGTGGGACCGTCAATCTGGCTGTGACGGTCCCACCTGATGACGGAGACTTGTGTTGCCTCCGAAACGTCGTGATTTTATTTTTTATTTTTATTAATTTTTATTTCATTTTTTACCTACGTGACTTTACCGAAATAACTAAGAGTAGCACCAAGCTTGGAAGCGTATATTTAAGCTGGGTTAGAGGAGGAGGGCGCCTAGACAAAAGAATTTGCAAAAAACATAGACGTGTTTTTGGTTAGATCGCGTAAATATATAAATGTGTCGTTAAACCCACCAACACCCGACACAGCCAATTAGTAAGGTTTGTCAGGTAAACAGAACATGCCAATTCGCTACGAGTACAGCACGCCGGTGTGTTGGAGAGTAAAGCCACAATATTTACAATCTGAGGACGACATTTACCGCCCCTCCCGCCCCTACTGATGAGGGCCTTCTGGTAGTGAACCGAGCGATCCTCCACTGTTCAACTCAGCAGGACACGTGTGCTCATGCGTGTAAAATAAGACTGGGTGGAGAGTGCACATATGTAACGTTACATTTGCTAACTTTAATCTAAATTGTCCTATGGTTGTTATTGTTTGACTTGCATCACACTGGGAGTTTTGTGCAGCGTTGTAATACGGTGGGTTTATTTTTTAATATTTGCTGGTTTATTCCAGGATGTTTCTGTTGCGTTTCGTCGCTTTAAGATGTTCTCTGTTCATATTTTGTTTGTTGCGGTTGCACCCGACTCAAGAGCCTCATGGCTCAAAGGGCTATACCTAATAAATGAAACTTGAAATATCCACTGAATTCGAAAAAAATTAACCCGTAAAAACAAAGTTTTTCACTATAAATACTTTATATGCGTGGCGTCTAGAGTCCTCTCGTCCTCTGGCTTGAGATGGCTGCTACCTATGGGTCAGATGATTGCCTGCCACCATTAAGCAATTGGTAATTAAATATTTTAAAAAAATTCCTAAACAGTGTAAAATTTTGGGAAAAAAATTTCACGAAAATACATTGTCACGCACAACGAGTCTGTGTGCAAAATGTCAGCTCGATTGGATCACGGGAAGTGGGTTAAAAAACGACCGAAAGATTTGCACGGTCGTAAGCAAGCACGCAAGCAAGCGAACTTAATATAAAGGATTTAATAAAGGATTTAAAAAAGGTAAAGGCGCAGCCCTGCAAACTGTTTGCTCACCACACTGCTGCCGGAAAGGCCTGCGCCTATGTACGTTGAACTTTTTTCGCACCGTACGTAGCCACCCATGCGAATCGGAGGCGCGGGAAGGTACAACAAAGGGAGGGAGCTCTGGGGAAGCCCTCTATAGGGTATTGTATATATGTATGCAATCATAACGGCATTGTTATATTAACGTGGCCTAGACCTACTCGAGGTCAACTCAGCCTCAAAAAAGTGAATGGCACAGTATGGTCAACATCTGTTCTGGGTTCCATGCACACATGGATCTCTTTGCGACCCACTAACCCCACCGCCGTAGTACGGGAGTGGTGACGCACGTCACAACCGCAGGCTAGTTTGAATTCGTCATCACTTGGGGACTAATTAATGCCGTGTGCTCGTACAAAAATATAGAGCAATAACGAATACACCTGTTTCGAGAGCCACATCTGGGTCCTACTGACAGATTCCACACTCGGGATCCAGAGACGCCGATGAACACATCTGCGTGAAATATCGGCACACAACGTGCGAACCGGACGCGCTTTGATCTTGACATTAACTGCGGTGGCAAGGATCGCTTGGGAGCTATCATTTCTAGTTTAACAAGGGGGGGAGGAGAGGGATAAGCTCCTGACAGGTGTAGTCATTCAGGTGCTTTCAGCTCCCTTTCTCCCACGGGGATAACACCGAGTTAAAACGAGTGTCTAATCTTTTTGTTGTTGTTTTATATGCTCCGATTATGTTCTGACTGCGTTTCAAGTCACGTACAAATAAAAGTCCGTGATATCGTTGTTCAAATGAGCATCGAGGCGGTGCTCGTCGCCTGTTCACAGCCCCTGGATAATCAGTGGTGGAAATTCTAGATTTGAAGCTTTCGTGACTGCAAGGATTCATACTCTTAGTTTTTTCGGTAAAGTCACGTAGATAAAAAATGAAATTAAAATTAATAAAAAATAAAATAATAATAAAAATCACGACGTTTCCCACCTGATGACGGAGACTTGTGTTGCCTCCGAAACGTCGTGATTTTTATTATTTTATTTTTATTAATTTAATTTAATTTTTAACCTACGTGACTTTACCGAAAAAACAAAGAGTATATAGTGGTGGAAATGTCTCATTCCTGTGGCAGGGGCGAGGCTTTTCATTGGACAACCACTACTGGCTTCCCCACAAAGTGGTCATTGTTTTATTGACCCCCATAGGGATGACGGGCTGAGTCGACCCACAACCAGAATCTGAACTTGCAGCCTTCCGACTGTGAGCCCCTCGCTGTACTACTGAGCCACCAGGCCGAGCCATGAGACTAAGAAGTTTACGTAAAAATTTCTTTCGGTGAGCAGCGTAGAACTGTGGATCAGAGAATGGGCCCCAGAAGATGACATCAAATAACTTCTTGAGAGGTCACTTCATTCGGCTTTTATTGAGACTACATGGCACATATTTTATATACTTCAACATTTTTTTTTTATCTAAATGCTCAGTTACAAATGCTTATCCAAATCAAAATGCAACCTTTTCAGAGCTAGAATATGCCCACTTTATATATGATGACGGATGGGGTAGTGTGGATTTTGTGCCATCGGTTGCAACTTTGTTGTTTCCATCAACGCGAAGAACCTGGTCTCGAGCATGCAAATTTTGCAGTACAACGCAATTGCCTGTTGTGGAATATTAGTCCCTGTGTACCACTTAAACAAATATAGCTGCGAGATTGATAGCGCTGTCTCAGCCCAGTCACCAGTGCTGTACACACACAACATTTAATGTTGCACTTCATGTAATCAATCCCCAACAGGGAGCATTAATTTAGTAGTTAAGCACCGAGTGAAAACTCAAATCATCCATTCTGCTGTGTAGAGAATAATCTAGTTGCCATGCGATAATGACCCTCTTTATGAATGTGAAACTACAGCCCATGCACTTTAATGTCATAACCGGGGTGTTCCGCGAATTGTCGTCATAGGGGAGCCTGTATTGTAAAACAAATATTTACACTGCCTTGTAGACGCTGTCACAATTGCGCTCAACTTCATTGCAGGTAGCACTTGTTAAACATTCATCATCAGCCATGGTTGATCCACTTCTGGATGAAAGCCTCCCGTGATGAGCGATGCAATGTACACGGTGACGTACCGATTTTTACAAATATTTTCCTACTCTCTTAAAATGGTGTCAGTGCATTCGTTCAAGGTTTCGAAAGGGTTTTTATTACATCTAAACATGCATGATTATTATTATTTAGATATTTGCACAGTTTACACAGGCTATTGGAACTCCACTAATCTATTCTAGAATTTGAGTGATCGATGTGGTCGATAGTTAGAGAAACCTTCCCTAAATCTTGCCTGCTCACTTGGTTGGTCCATCTTAAATTTTCATAACTGTTATCGATGATCCTCGTGAATAATCGATAGACGCGCAACAAGATGTAGTTCTTCTCATCAGTGTTATTACCATGTTTTTTTTTTAACAATTAATTGAGTCATCATTGCCTGATTGAGGTATTTGGATATCATGCATTTTAGTCGTAATATCCATTTAAAATCTAATATATAATCTACAGGGTAGACTGGTGGCGAAATCGTTAGCGCACTGTGCTATTAACCTGGCGAGTTCTGTTCCCACCCACAGCGAATGGTCAGCACCGAGTGATTTCAGAACCAGTCCCTATCCTCCCCTAGGTTAGCACAAGCTTTAAAAAAGTACCTGGTGAAGATTAGCAGTGGGGAGATAAAAGCATGTGCGTATGTCGAAAGTTGCATTCTCTTGCCTGTGTTTGTGTGTGTGCCCGTGCATTGGGGAAGCGGTAGTGTAGCGGTCAGCACGCTGCGCTACAAACCCGGCCACCCGAGTTCGATCCCCGCTCACGGTAAACACCAGGGACGATAATTATCTGACCCGGTCATGGGCCTCCCAAATGTCGACTCAGCATCAAATGAATATCTGATGCGGCGTAACAAAACATCGCCCCTGGCGCTGTACTAACATGGCTTACCATAGAGGTGCTCGCTAACAGCACTTGCCCCCAACCGTCTGTTAAGGCTACACGGGGGACCTTTGTCTTTGTGTGTGCGCGCGCGTGCGTACAGGCCCATTGTGCAACGCGACGCGCGACGAGATCGGCACGTGCTGGCCAGAGAGCGAGGCTGGTCGCACCGTGGCAACTCCCTGTCCCGAGCGCTTCAACGGCGTGCGCTACGACTCCTCCAGTAAGTGGCAGCACGGCGCCCGCTGAACAGGAGTTCACGGCGTTATCTCAGTCAGAAGGAGTTTCTGTTTCATCACCTGCAAAAGGGTTTTTTTCTGATTCTGTTGCAAATTTATTCTGCTTATTTTTTTTCGTTTTTCTCACGTTTATCTTGAAGCCATCTTTTCGGGGCTTCCTTGTTGGGTTTTTTGTTTGTTATCATTTAGTCATCGTTTAGTCTAGTTCACTCCCGTTGCGTATTTTAACTGCTACATCGTCAATAAATCTAAGATGATTAATGTTGTCTCCATTTAGATTTCTACTTTTCTTTGACAATCGACTTTCAGTGAACAGAAAAACTCAACACACCCATCAGTAACACTGTGTGAGTTTCACATAGAAAAATATGCATAATCTGTGACATTTCAATAAAAACAAATCTTTTTGAAAGTACAACAAATATTTTGTTTCATTGTGCTTTTGCACTAATGTCAACACAGAATTGCCAAATTATTTGTTCAAATTTCTATGAACATATTCTGCTATCGCTCTGAATAACCTTGGAGAAATGCTATCACATGGCCTGACTCCCCTGCTAATATCTATTTTGGGACTTTCTTCATGCCATATCAATGGAGCTGTCCCATTGTTTTATCGTTTTTATTTCATAAATGTTTTTTTTTCCATGCCTCGGTTTGCGAGAACTTGAATGAATGCATCAATTTTCACTGAGTCCAATGCCTTTTCAGAGTCCCCAAAGGCCAGGTGATGCACAGCTGGCTGTGAGCATTCCGATGGGACATTTCTTCATCTCGTGGCAGGCCGCCGATTGCACAATTCGAATATAATTGGGATAAAAATAAGGAAAAGAAAAACTTCACGATTCTGTTTAATCCTCTCCGCAAGCCGCGTTAATGGGGAAATGAAGACTCAGCTATCACTCTACCATTAAGGTAGAATGAATATTATGAAGTAATCAGCGCAGCTCTTCATATACTAATATATATCACATGTTACCTTCCTTTTCCTCTTGAGGCCGAGTGTAACTGACCTAGGTAAAGTGCACTTTGCCAGGCATGAGTCTGGGTAAGGTTGATAGTGAGCGTGGTTAGTTGGTAAGAAAAGCAAACAACATTTTCAGGCACCCACGAGCTCTCTGTTAGCTTGTGTCTTATTTGAAAAGGGAAACGTGTGGAAAATACAGGGAGATCTACTCGGGCAAGGGTACAAAATGTGAATTTGCACAAAACTATTAAAAACAGCAAGCAAGCAATATATTCTATTATATATTTAAAACGTAGACATGTTTTAAATAAATGTCACGATGCAAATATACTTTTTTCTCTCTTAATAAATGCGTTTAGTTAATAATGATGATTTGCATCCCTTAATAACAATTCTTAATCCACTTCCAGACAAAGGTCTCTCAACTCCATATTAGTAGCAGGGTTTTTTATTATCATCCTGCACACACAAGGCCAGTGCAGGTTGGTGAAGGTGAAGAGCATAGACGTGGGAGAATCCAAGTACAGTGCAACAGTGTGTGTTTTTCGATTTAAAGCTTTCGTGACTGCAGGGATTCATCTTCTTGGTTCTTTCGCTAAAGTCAGGTAGAAGGAAAATAATAAAATAATAAAAAATAAAACATAATAAAATAATTATCACGACGTTTCGGCCACAACGCAAGCAGCTGTCTTCAGGTGGAGAACAGGTCTGTCGAGAAGGCAGAGTCTGAATTCAGACTCTGCCTTCTCGACAGACCTTCCCGACAGACCTGTTCTCCACCTGAAGACGGCTGCTTGCGTTGTGGCCGAAACGTCGTGAGAATTATTTTATTATGTTTTATTTTTATTATTTTTATTCTACGTGACTTTACCGAAAGAACCAAGAAGATGAGTGTATGTTTTAATGATTGTTCATAATGTAGGCCACACAACCTATGACACGTGTAGTAGGTTGTAATAGGGGTGCCGTGGTGACGAGATATTAACTAACTAGCCGAGTATACATGAGGTCATGGGTTCAATCCCGACCCTGATTTGGAGTTTGCATGTTCTCCCCGTGGTCACGTGCATATTTATCCGGATCCTCCGGTTTTTCCCTCCACATTTAGAAACATTCTTTGAAAGTATTTGGCTGCTATAAATGTCCACACGATAAGCCACTCCGTTGAGCTTTCATTTGTGGCCAGGTCGCTACTGAAAAAGAACTATATAGCTCAGTGGGCCTTACCTGCTCAAATAATAAGAATCGTTTAGTTTATAGTTTTGCAAGTGCTGTTAGCAATCACCTATGATAGACACACGAGCACACACACAAGTACCCAAACACACGCAGCGTAAGCAAGTATGACACTTTAAATAGAAATGTAACAAGTGCAATGTAAACATTTAAGAGAATGTGATATTTGAGCCCAAATATACACTGCGACATGGAAAGACAAATGGCACGAGAATCACAAACAGAACAGAGCGACCTAATGGGAAGTGACAATGGAAAAACAAATAATAATAATAGAAAAGCACCTGTCATTGGAATGAGGATTAGGAACCCATTCCCATCACAAATTTGAAACTGCAGAGCAGTGTCTGATTTGCTGTGAAAACCTCTATGTTTGTGAATCATTCGAAGTGTCTTTATTTTGAGGTCAGCTCACAATACAATTTAGTTTCATGAACCAGGGCAGGGATGGCACATGCCTGGAATTCAGCACTGCCTAGGCGAGGGTTGGTGGTGTACACAGATGTTGTGAAACTCCCTTCCCATCGGCGTCAATGTGCCATTCCCGAGCTTGTCAGGAGGATACCGTGGAGAAAACGTGGACCCCCACCTGTTCCATCATCTGTATAGGTTTTCTCTGGATAAACCGTGACAGGCGTGGCTATGCTCAGGGTGCCCTGGTTTCCTCCCAAATGCAAAATCACTCATTAATTAGCTGAGAAAAAATATATTCATATGTAGAGAACTGTAGAGCTTGGGCAATTGTTGGTGACAGTTCACTTCCTGGCTACCTTTCACCTTGTCTGTAGTTTCTCAGATATTGTGAGATACAATTTGAATGGCCGCCAATGCTATATACAATTTTAAATTATAAGTATTATTATTATATCCTGGGTGGTAGTGCCATGGTTAAAGCACATGGCTCACAGTCCTGTTTGAAGTTAAAATCCTGGTGAGGGATCGACTCAGCCCATCATCCATCGGGTTATTGTAAAATAAGTTTTTAAAAAGTTGTATTACATAGAGAGATTAAACAATTATGGGTTTGTGGTATTTAAACCCGACTGAGATGAGCACCACTCCTGAGGCAACATCCGCCGAAGAGAGATGGAGCGATGAATTGAGTGATGATGTCAGCGCGTGTGCAGGCGCTAAGGTGGATTATTAAATTTAGGATTGCGAAAAGATGGTGGGAGTTTGGGGAGGCCTTCATCCAGCAGAAAACTGACCATGGCTGATGAGGATAATGATGTGAGCTCCATGCCATTTGCTTGTTCGATCAGAGAAACACTTTTTCTCTGCTGTTGTCATAACTATACAGCTACCGGGGCTTAATCAATCTAACTAATGATTGTTCCCACCCGGATAAAATGGACATTGCTTTCTAAGCGTTACCCATCACCTCTCTTCCAATTACCATTACAATGGCCTCCTTCAGCGCTGACATCTTACTGCAGGCTGTACATTGTGGGGAGGGGGGCACCTTGGTCTCACCACTGCTCGTGTAGGAAGGGCACTGTACACATGAGCGCCCTTGTTGCTCTATTGCGCATGCGTGTAAGTGGATAACTGCATACTTGTCAACCCATATGGTTTACCCCGTATTCTTGTGCAGGTAAATTGAGTTTTTAGGTCCATACGGTATACAGCCGTTTCAATATGGGCGACACTTTGTAGGATGAACGTTGAGATTGATAAGGGGCAAGGGGTGATCAATAAGGTCTGAATTGGTCTGTAATAAGGTAGGGCACCGATAAGGGGTTGACAGGAATGTAACTGTGTCACAACGCCAGAATGAACCTTCACCAGGAGCAAGGGAGATATTAGAAGGCTGTAGAACATTTTCGTGGGCTGCCCGTGGTTCAATAGAGTCATCGTTGGTCACAAATCCAGACATTTGAATATTTGTTTTATATTTGTGAACACAATTGATGAACAAAAAACGGAGCACATTGTTCAATTGAGAACTCTGAGCTGAAAAAATTAGGGTGTTAAATTAAGGGCATTACATGCTTTTGAGCTGCTATAAAGCCATAGAATATGACTATTATACATCCAAGGATCAAGTGGATTTGATATATAATCAAGGCTATACTCTTTGGTTATTTCGGTCAAGTCACAGGAATGGCTCATTTCCACCAATTGGCTCGGAGCTCATAAGAGAGGTTTTTGAGTTGATCACGTAAATATGCGTCGTTAAACCTGCCACCACCCGACACAACTCGAATTATAAATGTTGTGTGCTTACTCTCCAACACACCGGTGTGCTGTACTCATAGCGAATTACCACGTTTTGTTTACGTGACAAACCTTACTAATTGGATGTGTCCGGTGGTGGCTGGCTGAACGACGCATTCATATTTACGCGATCTCACCCAAAAACCTCTTGTGAATATTGGTCGCGAAAGCCTACTTCGTGTTAAACTGGCTCAGGGCTGTCAGTGCAGACGAATGCCACCATTTGCTCATTGGAACAAGGAGATGATTGAACCGCATCTGATCCACGACCAGGATTTGAATTCATGACCCTTCTAATTGTGAACTTGGCAACGTGCCTCAGCACCACCCGGCTTGTTAGGCTCCCAGAGAAAGTGTAAAAAGCGTAATTAACAAATAAACAACCGAACGTGCTGTACGCAGCTGCCAGCAGAATTTGCCCACCGCAGATCGAGCGCATTCCCGTAGTTTTTTTTTTATAGCAATCCATAATGTCCCAGCGATTAAAGTCATTACGTTCCCACGCAATCACGTGCAGGGAAGGTGCCTTCAAGCAACACTGGTGGCAACAATTTTACCAAGTTTAGAAACAAACTGAAATTATTCTAAATGCTCTTTGGCAGTTGCTTCTGAGACTGGTAATGCAAGTTGCGCAAGTGCATTCTGTAATTGTGTGTAACATTACATTAGTCTCCCACGAATGACAAACCGGAATGCTGTTGGGGCTTCTATTGCACTTTCACCCTTTTACAAGTCATTTTCGGCTAAATGTCTGGTGGGTGGAACCTTGGGGGAAGTTTATGGGCAGGTTCATGCCAGGGCACGTACATCTTGCAATTCAACGTAATTGCCAATTAAAGTTCACTTTTTCAAGGCCACACGGGCGTAACGTAGACTTGCTTTGTTGAACTTTAGAACGTATTAAGTGAATGTTACATGATCTGGCAGCCAATCAGGGACAGGGCGAAGCATCTGTGTGATGATGATGATGGTGATAACAATACTTACGGAAATTATTTATTTTGGATACAGCCTTTATGCCGGGGCGCCTCGGAGTGCTTTACACGTGATCTCAACATATTTGAAAGGGCACCCCTGGTGGCAACTGCCCCTGCGGGCACAACGTGACTCAGCGCCTAAACTGCCGTCAGCGATTATCCATAATACTGTTAGTACCATTAAACCCGCCGATACCCGAAACAGCCAATTAGTGAGGTGTGTCACGTAAACAGAACGTTCCAATTCGTCACTAGTACAGCACACCGGTGTGTTAGAGAGCCAATCCACAACATTTACAATCTGAGTACGACGTTTCACCAGTTATTACAACTAGCTTCATCAGGAGACAGCCAGATTCGTGGAGAAGTTCTCCTGTTTCGTCTCTTAAATAGAGGCGTAGATGTGGTGACATCACTTGTGTCCTCTTCTTGTGACAAGTGGAGGGGGGGGGGGATTAATGAAGGCATATTAATGACTATGGGTATCCATTGCCGTTTAGGTTATTTATATTGTGATCACCGTATATTATGCATGCACTTCTTGTCGATTGTGTGTACTTAAATAGCCCTACCAACGGTAATCCCTATTGAATTATATTGAAGTATAGTGACCTGTATAGGCATGCGTTAGTTGATGATTCGCTTCTAAGCCTGTAGTAATCTGAACGGTTACAATTATTTTTATTAGTCTTGGCCAGTAGTAACTAGTTTTGCACAAAACTTCAACATTATCAAAATCAATTGAATGTCCTTGTTGGCACGCGTGTTCTGCTGCTGTTGACAGTTCTATTTGGGAATATTTTATATTTCTCTGATGTTCTTTTATTTTCGTGCTGACCATTCGTTCTCTTTGCCCAAAATAGCATTTGCCACAAGTGAAATTAATCCGGTACACACCTTCTGTTGATAGCTTTGGTAATGCATCTTTTGGAGCAGATATTAATTTCTGTTTATGTACCGTGCCAAATCTGACTCGGATGTTTTTTTTCCAAACATCTGGCTAGTTTATTAATTACTAACGCAATGTACGGTATTCATAGTTTTAATTACTTGGTCAGTTTCAATGCTCGTGTTATTTGATTTTGTTTTGGCATCCAATGCCCTGTTGATTTGTGCATCATTGTAAACGATCAATTGCACCGCTGCTTTAAAATGTTTTATTTAACTACTCAGACTATCACCATCTGACACTTGTTTTAGCCTGATGTATGAGCGTCTTGATGATAGCGGATTTCTGTGCAGGGTGATGGTGTGACTCTGCATTCAGATAGGCGTCAGTATGCGTTTTCTTTCGGTAAACGCCGTGTTATTTTACCTTTTCGACCGTGTCCGAGCAGAATATCCAGAAATGGTAGAGTTCTGTCAGCTTCCACTTCCATGGTGAACTGGATGGGTGGGTTTTACGAGTTGAGATGATTTAGAAATTAATTAAGTGTATCGTTGCCATGTGGCCAGACCACCAATGTGTGATCCACACATCTAAACCAAGCAGAGGGTTTCAGTGTTGTGCTTTAAGCAATTTGCTTTTGTTTAAGACAGCTTCCATGTACAAATTCGCTATCACATGAGACAAAGGAGAACCCATTGCTGCTTCTTCCTTTTGTTTTGTTTTTTCAAGAAGTATTCTTTCCACAAGAAATGGGCGTTCGGATAGCTACAGACTGAGTGCTGCTTGGAAGCAACACAATCGATAGGAGGGTACAAGAACAACGGACTTGCATAATGCATAATGTACGTTGATTACCATATAAATAACCCAAACAGCAATGGATAGCCATAGTTATTGATATGCATTCATTAACCCCCCCCCTACCGCACTTCGCGCAAGGAGAGTGCACAATTGTTGTCGCCTGATGAAGCTAGTTGTAATTACTGGCGAAACGTCGTACTCAGATTGTAAATGTTGTGGCTTGGATCTCCCAACACACCGGTGTGCAGTACTAGTAACGAATTGGCATGTTCTGTTTATGTGACAAACCTTACTAATTGGCTGTGCTGTGTCGGGTGGTGGCTGGTTTCACCACACATTTATATATTTACGCGATCTAACCCAAAAAACCTGTATTATGGATGATATTGGTCGCGAAAACCTACGACGGGAAGGCCATGGTGATATTCACCATGGCCTTCCCATCTTTAGAGCATGTAATGTTTATGAAAAAACCCTCTGACCTATTTCGTTCCATGAACAAACATGAAGCAAAACAAATTGTCCATGCCAGCATCCAGACAAATATATAATGGCTTTGTGTTTTATGAAAGGGCTTTTATTTTTGTTTTGCTAGTACATGCACCCTCATGGCCTATTTTTCCACTACAGCTGAAATCTATATTTATTTAACCATTTAATGATGCCAAAATTGCGCGATTTTTAGTTTGACACGTAACTACACAAGCAAACGTTCAACTTCTGTCATTATTAATAACGATCCTTGTAAGCTGTGCTAAAAAAATGCCTAAAAATGTTCTGCTAGCCGCAAATGCAAGCCGTGCCGCTGTTGCGGAACCGTCACACAAACTCCACACAGAGGCTCCCCTTAATGTATTCCGAACGCACCGCTGGTTTAGACCAACCTACGGCTGTGCTGTGCGATTCCCAACCTTTCTACGCTAAGAGGGTTTCCAGTAGATGGCAGTACGGCAAGTAGGTTCGCTGATCATTCCATATGGACTTTTGAGCATTGTCTCTTCGTTTACAGGAGTTCTTTTCCAGAAATCCATCTGTCCCCCATATCCACGTGCAAGGATACTCGCTAAGGATTCCGCATTGCTCTGCTGAAGCCCCCAAGGGAAAATAACCATTGAGCTTTAAAGAGGTTTAATCAACTTCAGTTTAAGCAAAGCCTGCCTCTATAGTCTTAGGTTTTTTCGGTAAAGTCACGTAGGTAAAACATTAAAATTAATAAAAGTAAAATAAAATAAAAATCACGACGTTTCGGAGGCAACACAAGCTTCCGTCTTCAGGTGGAACCGTCACAGCCACGACAGCTGTATCAAGTAAATGAGAGATTCCGTATATATATACGGAGTGGTAGCTCTTGCAATCTCTCATTTACTTGATACAGCTGTCGTGGCTGTGACGGTTCCACCTGAAGACGGAAGCTTGTGTTGCCTCCGAAACGTCGTGATTTGTATTTTTTATTTTATTTTACTTTTATTAATTTTAATGTTTTACCTACGTGACTTTACCGAAAAAACCTAAGAATATGAATCCTTGCAGTCACGAAAGCTTCAAATCTAGAATTAAAGCCTGCCTCTAGTTGTGGAGTGGGAATACGTGTTATGACACCACAGATGCTTTTTTTTGTAGTTCCACGAAGCAAACATTGCAGATGTCAACATGTTTTCTAAAACATCCTCAAGAAGACTAGCTTACATTTTTTTCTCTACCACATTTGCACAATGCCAAAGAGCTGCACCCATTACAAAGCTGAAATGTTCCCGAGTGTACGAGTCTCTTTCATGACATTGGCAGCATCATTTGCATTCCGACTGAGCCTTAATGATCACCTCCATCATCATCATCATCATCATAAATCCATCGCCATCTCTCAGGATCCTGCAATGTAATAATCCATTTCACGGCTGCACACAAACTGGCTCCTCTCCCTGACGGGTGTCCTGTCAAATGCATTCCAATCCTTGGCTACCATTCCATCACTATTCATGACCATAGGCCACCGTCTCTTCAAGCAATATGTCCTGAGTACAGCCACTTATAGTTCCGAACAGTTTGAACAATGTGATTAACCTGCGTTTGTTGTGTGTCTCAAAGTAAGCATCTCTCTATGCTTATTTGTGCCCATTTCAGTTTAATTTTTCTGATACTGCTTTATACATTTTGGCCCTTCAAAACGTGACCAATATTCATGAAATTTTAACTTGATCTACGGTGGAATTGTTAGACTTTATTTTGCTGTTCTTTTGTAATCAACTGATAAACTTAGTACTGCCATTTAGAAAGCACATAAATATCTAGTATTTACTTTACAAGAGATGGATTTAAATGAATGGGATATGGATGGAAACAATGGTATATCTGATATTGTAACAAATCAGAAACCCAGGCAGGGCCATGTTAGATTCTGGGTACTTAATCTAATAATTCCTCTGTCATGGGAAACATTACAAACCCAGCAGCTTGAGTGTGATTCCTTGCT
Organism: Lampetra fluviatilis; assembly: GCF_964198595.1. Lineage (NCBI taxonomy): Eukaryota > Metazoa > Chordata > Hyperoartia > Petromyzontiformes > Petromyzontidae > Lampetra > Lampetra fluviatilis. Next base: position 3,910,446 of record NC_136295.1, on the reverse strand, counting down.
ACAGCTAATATCAGCCATGAGTGATATCTGAATCAGTCCTGGGCTCCCCTTCACCAATATGCACTGACTAGCATGGTGAAGTATGGTCACTCTTATCTACTTCTGCCCCCTGCATCACAAAGCTTCAGTTTCAACTCCAGGTTACCACTCAGCCCACACCCCACCCCCACACTCACCATGGCCTCTCCCCCTCCCGCCTTCCCCCGCAACTATATAATTCCTCTTCACAGCCATCTCTTAGACACACTTAAGCGGTTGTGCTTTCGCTACGTTGTCCCCACCTGAAAAAGGACGCTTGTGTTGTGCCCGAAACGTCGTGATTTTATTTAGTTGTTTTCATTTTTAATTTATTTTATTTTTTACCTACGTGACTTCACCGAAAAAACAAAAGAGTATGGTCAATCTACCTCCATTGCCAACATGGTATAGAGAGGCTTTTGTACAGTGGATTGACAAAAGGCTGTTAAATGAAAAAAACATATTTTATTCAGTCTGGATTAACGGTCGTAAAAAAAAGCCTTGCGAGTCGGCCTAAATTTATGGGAAAAGTAGCCTTTGTCAAAATGTAACATGGAATCGCCAGTCAAGATATGGCCAATCATTTTTAAAAGTTTGATTTTCAATACCTGATACGGTCATATCAAGGATTTTAAAAGCGTGTGTTTAGGTATGTTTTCAACTCCGTATCTATGTTCAATTTATTTCGCACCATATGTAGCCAACCGTGCTAATCAGAGGTGCGATTAGCACCTGTTTAATTACATAGTTAATGTTGACATTTCGTGCACAGTACGTTATAAATGAAGACTATGTTGAAGGACAAGAGTACGTATTGAAAATGTCCAACAAGTTTCAATAACGAACACCAAATCGGTGACAGCCACTTAATATTCAGCTCATTTTATTACTGTCTTACTATATTTGTCACATTAAAACACACAAACCACCAGTGGCAGAATACTTAATTCATATGACAAAGGTCAGTCTCTCCGTAGAAAGAAAAGCAACACTGTTGGTATAGCACAACAGCATTTTGAAGTAGATAGCATATTCTATGATTTTAACGTATAACCTTATATTTCTAGTCGAAAGCTCAATCACAGCACCATGCAGACACCGCATTGCGACCACACGTGTCAATGCCTACCTATCTCTTACATTGCCTCTCGGTCTGCATTCGCTACTGAAAAGGAAAATCAGCCCCGAATATGCCTACGACTGACTACTGGAATTCACCATGAATGGGCCCAATTCCACCAGATCTCAGATGCTAAGCGGGTTTGTGCCTGGTTAGCACTCGGATGGGAGACTGCCTGGGAATGCTCGATGCTGTGACCTTGACCTGTGATGTGGCCAGAAGGCAGCAGGGCGATATATTCTTGAATCGATCTGTGCGGAGATTTGTGTGTTACACGCTTAAATGCAGAGATGTTTGGGGCATCACGGTGGCGAGATGTTAACTACCTCGCCTGGTATGCAGGAGGTTGTGCGGTCGATCCCAAAGCCTGACGCCTGCTGTATATTCGGAGTTTGCATGTCTCCCTCCCCGTGGTCGTGTGATATTATTATTTGTGGTCAGGTCGCTTTTGAAAAAGAGCTAAATCGCTCAGTGGGCCTTACCGGGTAAATAAAAAAAAATAGTCTAATAGCGTTTAATCGTATGCACAGTGGATATTATTCTTTTTCTCAGATTTTTTTCCCCCACATTGAGTTAAACTATCCGTAACGGAATTGACTAAAACATCCTCAATTAAGGACCATTCTTTAAAAAGAGTCTTGACAACTCAATGAGACTTTCCTGGGTAAATGAAGGCAATTTATCAATTGTTCTTTTGCTAATTTCTGCAGCCGAGGTTTGTTGGTGTGATGCTTTGTATTAATTTTTACAGTTGCATAATGAAGCCTCAGAAGTGTTTGTGTTTTAAACGTGCCTCCGGTCGGCATGATTAGACCGCACAGCGTGTGCTTATCTTCATGGAGTGTTGCTTCGCCAAATATAATGCCACGGTGACACCGTTCTTTTGTTCCATAATATATGCCACATTGTTAATTTGGAGTGGCAGGGTAGTGCAGCGCTAACACTCGTGCCTCTCACAGCAGCTTAGATTCGATTCCCTATTTGTGTTCTCTCCCTGTTCCGCATGGGTTTCTGCCGGGTTCTCTAATGTCCTCCCAAGGCTTTGAAAATGCATACAATGTAATTGGCATTGGCCAAACATCCCAACGATGCTGAAAATGTACCTGCAAATTACTCAATTTGGATTTCACCCAGCATAATTGCCCCCTCCTCCGAAAACGTGGCAGGACCCTCGTGAAAAAATAGTCTTGAGACTTACTCTTTGGTTCTTTCGGTAAAGTCACGATTGCCATCGCGATTTTCACCTGAAGACGACCGCTTGTGTTGCGTTCGAAACGTCGTGATATATTTTATTTTATTTTTCTACCTACGTGACTTTACCGAAAGAACCAAAGAGCATGGATTCCTGCAGTCACGAAAGCTTCAAATCAGTCTTGAGACTTGGTGAATGTTTCCAGGGTAAACGATGTGTGGACTGATTAATTATATTCATTTCAGCAAATGTGCTGCGTAGTATAAAACACAACGATGTAAACGAGGATTCCCAATGTTCGACCCAAGCATTGGATGTTACTCATGTGTATCTGGGCTTCTGAGCCATGACATGCGAAAAAATTATATTTTCCAATGGCAGGTGGCAAATAACTGCAACCACTGTTCCCCTAAAAATAGGGAGGGGAATAACAACGTAGCATCGTGCTTTAAACTTGCAGACGTACATATATTTCGAAATCATTTGACGTAAAATAAACTTTGCTTGTGCTGCACAAAGCAAAAATTTGTAATACCGTTGGTAAACGCTTTCATGATTTAATATATTAAAAAACTGGCAAATGTCACAAGACAAGACACACTGGGTCAGAGTACATACCTCTATTGATGTTAACAAAATAATTTGCACACTTATTTTCAAATGTGTCCTAACAATTACTTAACCGACGTGAAGTAACATGTTATGATCGTGTTGACGTTCGAAGGGTCTGAACACAGACTGTTCAGGAATATGCCATATGTGTATTTACAGTATGTGTGTTGAACTTCTTTCGCACCGTACGTAGCCAACCGTGCTAGTCGGAGGTGCAGGGACAGACAACAAACTAAACACAAATATTGTCCCAATCGTAGATACAACCAGGCAGTGTTGTGGCAAGTACTAAATGGATGGTCAACTAAGCCCATCATCACTCTCCAGGGTCGATAAAATCCATGCCACTTTTGTGGGGACGTCAAGAGCACTCATATGGCGAGTGCTGCAGAGACACAGAGTTTGTACTCTTGACTCAGGGGCAACCTTTTGCCAGTGGGAAACTTTTCAATTGACTGGATAAGAAGTGAACATCAGAAAAAAAAACATTAATTGGCTGAAAACATCTTCAGAGCTTGGGCAATTGTTAAAACTCGCTCAATGCCTGGCTGCCTCCAAGCTTGTGTGCGGCTTCTCAGCGAAGATGAAATGCTATTTTTCAGGAATGCCTAAGCTATGTAAATAACTAAACATCGGTATTACTTATTAGGTATAGCCCTTTGTCATTCCACTACCGGGTGAAGGTTTCCTCTCCATGCTGTGTCGGTCATTGGGGCTGTTTTACCATACTTCACGCTGCCTAGTTGGGATCAAAATATCAGGTTTGGTTCCGATATCACTCACCAGCGATGTTATCATCGGTTGGGAATCGAACTCAGGTTATCGGGTTCTTGCACAGCACGTAACATAAACCGCGGCACCACAATTTCTCCATAAACGTGCAACACCAACAAAAAACGGTTCATTATTATTAGTTTCAGCACATTACCAAAGTTATTACACCGCATTGACGAAATGAAACATTTTACGAGAAGAAACACTAAATACTTGCGTCCAATCCAAAAAGCACAACTTTCACCATAGTCGGAATCATTCCATTTGTGAATGCTCACATTGCGGTGGCGGTGGGGTGGCTTCCCAGGTTAATGCGCCATGTCCTGAAGCGTGCTGAGACAGCAACTCTTAAATCCTGCTTTTTCGAGCCCCGAGGCAAACGAGAAGAAAAATCCGCGAACATTGTCTTCTCGGTTTATGAAACTAAACAAAAGCTTCTCGGCACAGCGATTTTTATGGCGTGAGCACCCGCGACGAAATTCGCCGCGTGGAATGGACAACGCGAGTTGAAGCAAAATTAAATTTCGCACTTTCTTTTAGGCCGCACTCGGCGACTGGGAGTTACTATTGCATCGAAAGAAACCAATATTTGACAATTGATTAGCAAAATTAAGCGTGCGACCAAATTGAATGTGAGAGCGGTGGTGTTTTGTGTGTGTGCAGTCATTGACGACTGGGGTGTAACATTTTCCTCATTGCACCCGATAACGCAGATTAATCACCGGCGGTTGTCCGGATTTGAACCCAGGATATCCCAGCAGTGCCAGCTCAGCGCTCTGACCTCGGAGCCACCCAGCCACCTCAACAAAATCTGAATACTCTACTACTTCGAGGATTTCATTGTTTTTTGAAATTCTCGCATGAATCAAACGCCTGCTGACATCGTCATTCTTGCATTTTCATTTGCGTTATTATCCTTCAGAATAGTTTTAAGAGGCAATAATAGTAAAATGTTATGGCCTGGTAACTGCAGAGAACAAAACTGTGATTTGATATCGTGGACTTTTCTGCATTTATTGGTGACCAGTCTCGTTCTGAGGCCATTAACTCAGTATTCCTCGGAATCCAATTTGATCACGTATGACGATATCAGTGGTGCCAACTGAATGCTTTGACACGGCGATTATGAGCCCCCCCCCCCCCAAGACAAACATACATTTGTATCTGAGCATGCTGGATGTAATTTCAAGTCAAACGTCGTACCCATGTGCATGTTGTGAGATTCCTCTCCAACAACAACACAAACACTGATGTTGGTGGTGGTGGTGCAGCTGAAGCAGTAGCATATTTGGCCACATTTGATTCCCGTGACACTTGTATTAATTGTCTGCGCTAGGTGGAGGAGGGCTTACGGCACATTTTCACGCGACCAAAACCCAAAAGAAACCCAGTAACAATCGGATACATTTGTACTCATTATCCTTGCTGGCTCACGAAACCCACAACGCAATGCTCCTGTCGGATGTGTTCCGTCTCTCCCTCTGCACAGAGAGTGTGATCCGCGAGTGCCTGGCAAATGGCACGTGGGCACAGCGCTCCAACTACTCCCTGTGCAAGCCAATCATCGACACCAAGGTCAGTGTGTGCTCTGTCCCTCATTACACACTTTTCCAGCAATACTTTGTTTTTTTTTTCATTAAACAATAACAACAACGATATATACGGAGGGAAACCAGGGTCCGAGTACACAAAGCAGGATGTTAATTCTAGATTTGAAGCTTTCGTGACTGCAAGGATTCATATTCTTAGGTTTTTTCGGTAAAGTCACGTAGGTAATTTTTAATTTTTTACCTACGTGACTTTACCGAAAAAAACTAAGAATATGAAACAGCAGGATGGCTGGGATACACGTGTACATCGAAATGCGATCCTTATTCATTATTAATTAGCATCGTCGCCCATGGAAAGTATACCACCAGCCTGACACATTGAATTGGGTGCAAAGAGAGAGACGGTGTATGGTGGGGGGGGAGGAATAGCACGAGAGAGAGGAGAAAGGGGGAAAAATGGAAAAGGGTGATGTGCAGTGAATGTATGGTGGGGTGAACTAACGTATAGGCCTTGAGGCTGAGCGGATCTGTGCACGATTCTGTGAAAGCAGTGCTGGGGTACTTCTGAAACGGTGTTAATTTTGAAGTTTCCGGCTGACTGCCAAATCGCTTTCACGGACACGTGCAACCAACACGACAGTCCGATCCAACGAGGATATATGAAAAACTGAAATAGTTGAAAACTGAACGTCGACAATGCTGTGTGGCCTTTAAAGGAAAACGATACACAAGTCGACGTTTCAGACAATGGTCGTTCTATCGTTGCGGCATGTTGTTATTTGTGCACCACCGCCAATGCAGAATCACCAAATAAGTTATTAAATAGTCGAGTCTAGCAGGCTGTATCCGTGCATTGATTAACGTCAGCCCTTGCACTCATGATATATACACATCGGATGAGGTCTTTAACAATGAATGTTTGCCATTTATACATAAAATGAGATGCCGCCAAATCACCACACTTGTTTTTAAATGAATCTATTCTTGAACGGAACTCATCGCCCTGAATCATAACACATCATCACATTGGTGGGGGGCTGCGTGGAGGATGAATCGTTGTGTTTAGGCTGAAATTTAATTTAAATAAAATAAAAAGTCCAATCGCTTCACTTGATTACCACCTTTCACATGCATAGGTGCGTTGACATCGAGTGCAATTCAAGTCATTGAGTGTCATCTGTAGATATAATACGCAGGAGGTCTCTTCTCTTTCATAGACACCGCTTGGAACAATCACTGGCCGCCTTTGATGGGAATCCATCACTTCGATCACATTTCACTTTCATTACAGCTGCCTGTTAAAGTGATCGCCATTTACTTTAAATAGAGTTAATTAAATTGAACCCCACATTCGCGGTCATTCAAATCTCTTTACAGCGACCTATCGCTCACTGGCAAAGATAATTGTTTCATGGAATAGCCCCACCAATAATGAGTACGGCATATTCTCAGATTAACACGATCCATTGTAACTTACATTACTACGTTATCCCCGCACCTAATCGTCCCACAGTGATGACATCACCTTTACTCCCTCTATTTAAGACCGAAACAGGAGGCATTCTTCACAGTTCTGGCTATCGCCTGATGAAGCTGGTTGTAATCGCCAGCAAAACGTCGTTCTCGAATTGTAAACGTCGTGGATTCACTCTCCAACACGAGGGTGTGCTCAACTAGTAACTAATTGGCACGTACTGTGTACGTGACGAACCTGACTAATTGGCTGTGTCGAGTGTGGTGGGTTTAACGACACATTTTTATTTACGTGATCTAACCCAAACAACCTTTATTATAGACTAGCTGTACTACCCGGCTTCGCCCGTGACTTGGATCCACCACGCCCGGCAGCCTTTGTCTCCCCAGTGGCGATGTTCACACACCACACTAGTTACTCGTTTGAGGCTGAGTCGACCTAGGGGAGGCCCAGGAACGGTTGAAATAATCGTTACCGGTGGTGGCCGTGAGCGGGAATCGAACTCGGGTCGCCGGGTTCATAGCGCAGCGCGCTACACTACACGACAACGCGTGACGCTACCACATGCGTGGGTCACGTGACAGATTTGACGTCACAGCTCACTTGCCGTGCAAAAAATGTTTGCATTATTGAGCTCTCCCCCCCCCCCCCCAAAAAAAATAGTTTATTTTTATAATTTTTGCATGGTGTACAGTCTGGAAAGTACCCACATGGCAAATTTCCAGTTTGTTGCATGTCGAGAAGTACGCTAAACATTTTGAACAGACATACATATTCACAACTTTGCCTTGTATACATATATGGAGATATAGTTTTAAAGTTACCTCGCAGATGGAGATTGCACAGACACTGATTTACTTTCATCGAGTGCTATTCGAGCTTCTCCAATAGGTATTGCACATCTCCTATCTGAGGTCCACATGTATTTTTGACCAAAGTCAAAGTTCAATTTGACCATCAAATATAATGTGGGGCCATGCACACACACACACATATTATCATTATTCCATAAAATAATTTTATCTGACCCCTACCTTTGGGTGTTCGAGGGAAGCCGGTTGGGTTAGATGATTTTATGTGGAAAATAAAGGGGAGAACGTTCGTAAAATTCTGGCGTATATGCTAATTAAAACATACTCTTTGGTTCTGTCGGTAAAGTCACGTAGTTATCAAATAAAATAAATCACGACATTTCGGGCGCAACACAAGCGTCCGTCATCAGGTGGGATAGCATGGTCTGCTGCTGAGGCCACGGACGCTTCTGTTGCGCCCGAAACGTCGTGATTTATTTTATTTTATTTGATACCTACGTGACTTTACCGAAAGAACCAAAGAGTATGGATTCCTGCAGTCACGAAAGCTTCAAATCAATAGTTAAAACATGTTTTGGTTTAACGAAATTCAAAGTTTTCCCCTTCTTTTAATAACAGTGTCAGCTTTGCAAAGCAAAAAAAGATTTCAAAGTCATCTTCATGCCCATTACTTGTTAATGCCGTGGAATGTGAGCTGAGTGTCTTTGAAATGATACGTGAATTAATTCCACCCGTCTCTTTCAATTTAGCCGAACAGCCAACACTACAAAATTGCACTCATCGTCAATTACCTAGGACACTGCATCTCGTTGGCAGCCCTCATCACCGCATTTGGATTCTTCTGGTGGCTCCGGTAAGGCTGTGCACAACATACGAGCTAGGAACTACTGTATATTGATAAAAATGCCTTCTGTGACCTTGCAATAGCATGGTCGGATATGCGACGCTGTGCTTCAACTCTGTGTGCGGCAATGCTCTGTCTGCAATCGGAAGGTCGTGACTTCAAAGCACAGTTGGATGTTGACTCGCCACTATCATATTCTTTGGTTCTTTCGGTAAAGTCACGTAGATAGAAAATAAAAAAATTAAAAAAACTCACGATGTTTCGATCGCAACACAAGCGGTCGTCATCATCACTCGGGATGATTAAATAAGTATCTCCTTGGTTTTCGGGAAAGTCAACAGTGATCATCGTCTGCAGAGACTCACCCCCTACGTGGGCATGTGCAATTGTTTCCATTGGCTCAGGGCTGTCAATGGAGATGAGCACCATTCTATGGTCACTTGATCACGGGGACGCTTTTACTCGATTGATGACTGGGCTGAGAGGATTACCTCCGTTGTTCTTAATAACGTCGGTTGATCACGGTTGACCGCCCGGATTTAAAAACAGGGCCTCGGCACGATCATCCCTGGTGTAAGCCCCTCCGATCTACCCAGTCACCTCTACTTGTGACACATTTACCACACAGTTTGGCCCAACAAGATTGATTGAAGCGAGGGCTTTTTTTCGTGGTAGACTTTTATTGGGACTCGCGGCGAAAGAACCATTAATTACTCCGCCTCGCGACACAAAAAGGTGCCCCCTCAAGGACGGCAGTTGGAAGCTGACGCTGCGTAAATTACTCCGGCATCACTTGCTCGTTAGCCTCGAAATATATTACATCCTGAAAGCACTCAAGGCATTATTTGGCTGTATAGGACATGCTAAAATATTCATCGAACATCATTGCTCACTGCTGTCGGGGGGGGGGGGGGGGGGGTGTTGGGGGCATCCCTTTTGATGCACGGCCGTGAACTCAAAAGCCTGTTTTGGTGTCTCGCTCTTTGCGAAGTCGCCCGTGCTGGCCATCGTTGGTTGACTCTTTGGAGGACGATGTTAATGGCTCACGCGGATATGCACCCCCAATGAGCATGGTTGGCGACGCATGGTGCAAAATAAGTTTAACATCCATACGTACGTACATATTTCTACGTGCTTGATTCTCCAAACCTTCCGGGGCTGTGGGATGGCCAGTCGATGGAAATGAAAGGAGCGGTCGCCGGCCCACCCCGTTACCGATTGTTGATTGTTATTCCCATGTCACGCGTGGGGTTTCCCTACACACTCTCTTTCCCCCTCGTGGAATTGTCCAAACTCCCAAATTCATGGCCCTTTTGTAAAAGTGTTCAGACTCAGTGAGACTTTCATGACTAATACAATGATTATTATTACTGTCATCATATCATGCCAAAATGTGTATAGAAATTGGGCATATAATGAACCACCAAAATAGAGATGAAAATTGAGTCTCATGTCCATGAGACACCATTGAATCGCGCGTGCAAACAAGACGGACAAACGAGACAAAAACAAATCTACTACTCAATCAGATTGTGAGCACAACTTGTGAACGGAACATTTCCAAGGCAGGGCGGCGAATCATTGCCTGATGAATAGATACCACAGATTTAAATAACGCAATCATCGGTTGTGGGAAGTCCGCAGTGGTTTTCGAATTGAGATACTGACCCGTGCCATAAGAATGCGGAATATCCACCACCAGCTCAGCAGGGCTTTCAGTGGTGATGCGTACCACCCAATGTTAATTTAAGAATCAGATATATCTCCACTCTTTCGATGACTCTCGTGTGTGGGTTGTAACTCAGAGCTTAATTTCAGCCGTCAGAGTCTGGCATGTTGTTCCGGGCATCATTTGGCACGAGTGTATGTACATTGAACTTCTTTCGCATCCAACCGTGCTAATCGGAGGCAGACTACATCCATCTCTCCTTATCTTGCCCTCATAAGATCATAGTTTCGGGTATAATAATGGCATTGCTCTCCAGTGGCCGTGCCTCATGCCGATCAAAGTCCTTCTCCCTCCAAGCCAGCCGAGCAGTGTTGCAGAAAATGTCGAGTGAGAGATACTGATCTCCCGTCTCACCGCAGCAGGTCGTACCGGCCACACATGGAAGAGAATCTAACAAATGCTACAGCTTACTTAGCCCAGCATCTTCCCAACTTTTCTGGATCCGTGCAACCCGCTATCAACATTCAGAACAATCACCATGCAAGTGAACACAAAAAAAAGAAACCCTGGCATTTTGTGAACACAAACCGTGTCTGCAAGAAGTTATGCGGACCAATCCCACGGCCTTACGGGTCAATCAGTGGTCAGTGAACCACAGCACTGGAACCCGCTGCTTTGGTCCGCGCCCAGCTGCTGACAGCTTCACTGGGGCCACGATTGCCGAGGGTGTGCGGAGAGCGCGAGCTTCGTGCTGTAGCTGCGGGCGATGGCTTACTTGTCCCGTTTTGTGCGCGACCGTTCGTGGCGTTTCGAGCAGGAGCATCCGCTGTCTCCGTAATGCCATCCACTGGCACCTGGTGACAACGTTCATCCTGAGAAACGCCGCCTGGTTGCTCCTGCAGATCATCGACTTGAGCACGCAGGAGCGCAACGAGGTACGATAAAAGGCCCCGGCTGGCAATGCCCTCTCCCCTCCGCCCTCCGTACCCCCAGTCTCCCACAACGAACCAAGGGCACGGCCGACCAAATCGGGTTTTTTTTTTCGCACGCCTATCACACGGTTGTCCAAACTGATTGTGTTAGTGTAACTCTTACTGATCATTTGGAAGGAGACTATTACCGTGCTCAGCCACATTTCTCTAAAGGTATGAATACTGGTTGTATGAGACTGAGAGAAATACGCGGGTTGTAAAGCATCTCATTAATGTAGAATACATTTAGGTCGATCAATAAACAATCCTTCTGGACAGATATTTTGGTCTAGGTTCCAGGCAACCCAGCAGAAAATTTTTCTGAACAGGCCACACTCTGCTGTTGAAATTTTGAAAGGTGAAACCTGACCAGGATGCATATTTAAACGAATTACAAAAGGAAAACATGAGCCTTTTGACTAATGTGGTTTAAACGTGCAGCATTACGGTAATTATTTTGCTACTTGCTGCGGCGGCTCACAGCTCAAATCCAGCGGCCGTCTCGGATGTTAGCTCGAGTGAGTTCACCAGGGGAAATGTGCGCACCGTCGGCTTCGCAAGTGGATCTTACACATCCTGTGCGCATAGTTCCCAAGAGTAGGTCATGTCGCGTGCCAGCGTCATGGAAACACATACGCTGGATTTTAAAAAGAAATCGCTCGCAAATTGCATGAATTCGAATCTGAATAGCAACCGTCGCCCCAGGCCGCACATTTGGCAGGAGCCCTTAAAAAGTTAGACACTCGGTGAGGCTGTCCCCGGGTAAACGAGCGCAATCATAAAATAATAATGTTTGGCTTTTTTAATGTTTAAACACACCAGTGTTTGAGAATAAGTTTTCCCCTTTTTTCTGGCAACAAAACAGGTGTTAAGATGTTAAAACACCAAACTGAAACCTTGTATCAGGAATCATGTCTGCATTAACCACAATATTTATGGTCAGAATGCAAACAAAAAAACATACTCTGATAATATATGCATTAATCTTGATTTGAAGCTTTCGTGACTGCAGGAATCCATACTCTTTGGTTCTTTCGGTAAAGTCTGCCGTGTTTGTTTCACACCTGATGACGGTTGCGTGTGTTGCGATCGAAACGTCGTGATCTATTATTTTTTCTACCTACGTGACATTACCGAAAGAAGCAAAGAGTAATATATGCATTGTCTTTGAAACTGATTGGTCCACTCCAGAGACAGCTTTCAGTTTGGTGTTTTAACATCTAACACCTGTTTTGTTGCCAGAAAAAAGGGGAAAACCTATTATCATATTTTGGTACTGGCAAAGGAGGTCCCATGATGAAACCAGTGTTTGTATATGTATTATTATTCTAGCTCAGTGCATCTGTTTGTATTTAATCAGCAGAGGCCTATGCGATATGATTGTTTTTTAGAGGCCTGAGCATTTTCAACTTAAATGCAATGACGAAAAATAATCAAATGGCATCTTCAGATGCCTGCACCTACATTCGCACATTGCCAAACCTGGTCTGTTCAGGTCGTGTGCTAACGAACTCGGGTCTTTGAAATTGCTGTCGGCATCCAGCCAAGGTGAAACATTCCTGTTTCCTTTCTGGCACTCTTCAACAGCGCAGCAGCAATGTTCCGCGCTTTGGAATGACCTCGACGTAACGTCGCAGTCCACACCCTGACATCAATCAAGCAGCTTATCTTATCACAGCGGTGCAGATACGCGTGCCATTTGCTCCGTGTGCCTACTCCGCGACGAATAACTCCTCGGAGCTGCGCTACGTTGCCAAATTAAGCACGTGGGCCAATTTATTTAATGGTTTTCTTATGCGCGTCCTTGGTGGCTGGCCTGCGACTATTAACAATCGCTTCATTTGAGAAGCTGAAACGATCTCGGCAAGCTGTCACACTGGTCTGAAACCATATTTGCCAAATATCTCAAATTGAATTGGTGTGGTCATTGGAGGTCAAGCTGTGTGGCTGGAAGGTGGGGGGGGTGTTTGCCCCCCTCACTTGACAGTCTGGAAGGTGACAGTAATACATCTTAACGCAACAGCATCACCTTTAACAGCAATGCAGACTACTTAAAGGTTTCCATTCCTCACGTTATCTCAATTATTTGATCAATAATAATAATAATATCCAGCCCCCCCCCCCAAGTAAATTCACTGCGAAATAAAGGCCACCCCATTCTTGTTGGTCATGGAGGTTGTTTGACCATACTTCACCATTCTGGTCATGTGGATTGGTGGGGGCATCCGTGACTGGTACATATGCCACTCGTCACTGATGCAAACTGTGGCCGGGAATCGAACTCGTGCTCACGGGATTCATAAGACGCAGTGCACTAACCACTACACAGTATTCCCCCTGTATTTACGACCTTGCTATCCGCAAATCGAATCTGGAACTCTACATTACTGCATCGAGAGAGAGAAAGAAAGTGACGAGAGATAAAGTGATGTTATAAAGAGATGAGAGCAATAGAGAGATAACCTCTCGCAGCTTAATAAGCATCTGCAGACGTTGCTCATACGATATTTGTAAGCCAATATCATTACCCGTGAAATGTTCTATTCACGATCATCTCCAGAACGTATCCCTCGCGAACAACGAGGGAACGCTGTACCACCGCTCCCTCCCACATCCAACGACAATACGCTGTCGAAAGCAAACCGACGAGTGAATGAATGAGAGCCCCGTTGAGATGGGCCGTCATCCCTAACCTCTCGCTAACGCCTTCCGTCCCCACGCAGCCATGGTGCCGTGTGGTCATCACGGTGTTCAACTACTTCCAAGTGACCAACTTCTTCTGGATGTTCGTCGAGGGCTGCTACCTGCACACGGCCATCGTCATGACGTACTCGACGGACAAGCTGCGCAAGTCCATCTTCGTGTGCATCGGCTGGTGTGAGTGTTACGCACCGCATACCCACCCTCCCTCCCTCGCTCCCTCAGCTCCGCTCACAGTCGCACGAGGGGCCGGCGGTCGGGCGGTGGTGGTGGCGGCTATGCGCGTGGCCTATAAATTTGTATTTTTTTTAGGTAATTGACATCGACCAGGGAACTCGGTGGAAAACTCGCGCAGAACAGGCGACGAAAATTCAAATGCCACGCAAAGAAGCGTTCGGGTCGGGGAATCAAACCCGGTCGTTTCTTGCTGTATTGTTTAACTTCTTTCGCACCGTACATAGTCAACCGTGCTGATCAGAGGTGCGGGGGAGGGACGACAAAGTAAAAAAACAAAAAGCAGTTCTAAAGAAATTAGTTTCAAATTTTGATGTAAAAGTGCATAGCTCCAATGGCTTCCAGTGGCTTCCCTGATATCGGAAGGAAAAGCATTCGGAGACGGCCACAGAAGCGCATGTGAAAGCAGCTCGCATCAGTGGCACGTAATCTCTTAACCGTTGCTGAGCCCCACCTTCAACAACCTGCACCCACCAGCGTGGTGATGTACGCTCATGCTCCATGAATCACACGGTGTGGGGAGGCCTTCATCCAGCAGTGGATTGACAAATCCATCAACGTAGTCTACACAGGCCATGTGACACTCTGATTAGAACACCCGACTCAGTTGGAGGTTTGCGAATGTAATATCTGGTCAAACATCCACTCCGCCAATCACTCCTCCGTATGCAATAACAAGTATAACCCGTAAAAACAAAGTTTTTCACTATAAATCCTTTATATGCGTGGCGGCTAGAGTCCTCTCGTCCTCTGGCTTGAGATGGCTGCCACCTATGGGTCAGATGATTGCATTGCACCATTAAGCAATTGGTAATTAAATATAATATTTTTGTCCTAAAAAGTGTAAAATTTTGGAAAAAAAATTTCACGAACATTAATTGTCACGCACAACGAGTCTGTGTGGAAAATGTCAGCTCGATTGGATCACGGGAAGTGGGTTGAAAAACGACCTAAAGATTTGCACGGTCCTAAGCAAGCAAGCAAGTGAACTTAATATAAAGGATTTAAAAATGAGCCCCACTTTGTGGAAAATCGATAGTGGAGAGATTGGTCCTTGCCCTGGGCATGTCGAATTTCCACCACTGGCTCAAGACGAGTGCTGCCCCATGTCATCGTAAGCAGGGAGACATCTTGATGAATGGTTACAAAATGTGAAATGAAAATGGTAACTTTAATTTTTCTCAAACTTCTCATTTGTCTAACTCCAGGCATCCCTGCGCCCATCATCACAGTCTGGGCTATGGTGAAGCTATTTTACGAAGATGAAAAGTGAGTACAATCCGACATAAAACGTAATTATCCTTAAGCCATGCATGCATGACGTAATTGTAATGGCTCATTGGGATATAACATCCAGGCATTAGCGTAGCAGAGCGCTTGAATAAAACTCAGAATGTCATAAGTTCGTATCTTCGTTTAAGTTTATTCAGCCGTTTATCCCCTTTTGGGTCAACAAGATGATTGCCACTTTGTGGGCGATACAAAATCCATGCAGAGACCGGCTGCTGCCATATAAATGTGCAATTTGCGATTGACATCCCTGGCTCATTCAAATACAGAAACCTGATGACGCTTCACTTTTTGTAAAACTAATCAGTATTTGTCGACAATGCATACGACTATAAATATATAAAACACATATGAGCCGCATTTTGTTTGAGTAAGTAGATTGGATTTACATCTGGCCACCAGCATTTCAAAACTGGTCCCCAGTGTTGAGACGTTATAAAGTCCCCTTGGATAAATAAATTATGTCATTATTACGATTCGTAGAAGACGTGATAAAGCCACAGCCACAACTGTTGCCGTGGTGTGTGTTTACATTGCCCTGCAGATGCTGGTTTGGGAAAACGGAAGGGAAATACATCGACTACATTTATCAAGGACCCATTATACTTGTTCTGCTGGTAATGAATTCTGTGCGTGTGTCAGTTGCGCTACCTTCCCGATTGTGTTGCATGTTTGGGGTTTTTTCCGCAGCACAGAGATCAGTGCTGAAAGTGGGTTACTTTTGAGACGAAATCAGTCTCTGATTGCTAGTCATTTCAGATGTAACAATGCTCCCCTGTATTTTGTTTTTGTTGTAACGAGCCTTAATCCGAGAACTTGACAGTGGTGGTTACAATCGCACAGGCAATAATTTCATCAGGTACAAACTAATCATATAATCACTTCCAAAACGTCTATTGTAAAAACACAGACTCAAACAACACAAAGACAGAGATTCAGCCCGGCAACCTTATAACCCGTTGTGGAAAGTGCTGTTTGTAAGCGTTTGTTATTTTGCCAGGATCATTCCTGCGCATATTTGTCCCCACCAACACGTGATATTTTAGCTACAGACCAGATACTTGATCTGAAAGAACACAGGCTGAGAAAACCGTTGCCACGAATGGCTGGGAATCAAACTCAGGTCACCGTGATCGTAGCATAATGTATAATAGCTACTCCGCATATTCCTGGGTCTTTCAGTAAAGCCACGTAGATAGATTAAATCATAAAAAATAACAATATTTTAATTATTTTTACCAAGGACCCGTTATACTTGTTCTGCACTGTTTTCCCGATTGTGTTGTATCTTTGTGTTTTTTCCGCAGCACAGAGATCAGTGCTGAAAGTGGGTTACTTTTATAAACAAAATCAGTCTCTGATTGCTCGTCAAATCAGATGTAACAAATGCTCCCCTGGTTTTTTGTGGGTTTTTTTGGGAACGAGCTTTAATCCGAGAACTTGACAGTGGTGGTTATGCTCTGCTGATACATACATACGTACAAATGCACATGGAAAGACAAAAATAAGACAAATATCTCGCTGTAGCCTCAAGAGGCTGTTGAGCATGGAGACTGGAATGGCTCGGATTGCGTTCGTTCCCCCACCTTTGTCTCCCCAGCGCTGATGTTTACACACTGCACCAGGTACTCATGTAAGGGTGTCGACCTGGAGAGGAGGCCTGTTATCATTTCAGATATTCATCACTGATGCTGGCCCTAAGTTTGAATCGAACATGGGTCACTGATTCCCGGCGCATAGCACTCAGCACTGTACTACTGCTCCCCATAACACTTGTACACACACACACATATGCACACTCGGGTATTGTTGAAACTAGATCTCTGTGAGTTTGAAAACCATAATTAATTTATAAGCACATGAATTGTAAATCCTGTTGCCTTATTTATTTTAGACATATGACCTTGCGATGTAAAATGTCTCATGGTTGTTAATTTACGTGTCATTTGTTTGACTAAATTAATTGCTGTATTTTTATGAATAAACTTAAAAAAACACATCCACACATTCACTTACAAACAACTCACACATACACATATATGCTAACATGACGAAGATTTCCCCCCCTCCCCCCATGTAGCCTTAATAGACTGTTAGCATTTCGATTTAAAGCTTTCGTGACTGCAGGGATTCATATTCTTGGTTCTTTCGGTAAAGTCAGGTAGAAGGGAAATAATAAAATAATAAAAATAAAACAATACAATTATCACGACGTTTTGATTGCAACACAAGCAATCATCTTCAGGTGTGAAAACCACAGCAAGAATTTTTTTT
This sequence comes from Lampetra fluviatilis, assembly GCF_964198595.1. Taxonomy (NCBI): domain Eukaryota; kingdom Metazoa; phylum Chordata; class Hyperoartia; order Petromyzontiformes; family Petromyzontidae; genus Lampetra; species Lampetra fluviatilis. Next base: position 3,892,912 of record NC_136295.1, on the reverse strand, counting down.
AAAAAAAATTTATTGCTTGGGTTTTTACACCTGATGATGATTGCTTGTGTTGCAATCGAAACGTCGTGAGAATTGTATTGTTTTATTTTTATTAATTTCCCTTCTATGTGACTTTACCGAAAGAACCAAGAAGACTGTTAGCAAGCACCTATGAAGGCCGGCACAGCACACGAAGGGGGTGGGTGGGTGGCCAGCAACGTGCTGATGTTTACACATTGCACCAGGTAGTCATTTGAGCCCGAGTCGACCTAGAGGAGGCCCGGGACCAGTTCAGATTATTTTCACTGGTGTTGGCCATGAGCGGGAATTGAACTCTGGTCACTGGGCTTGTAGCAGAGTGCACGAACCGCTGCACCACCGCTTCCCACAATTATTAACATAGAAGTCAGTATCAGAATCTTAATTTTTACTTGGAAGAATCCGATGAGCTGTGAAGCTCTTTTTCACAGATGTCCAGTATTTTGCAGGTGTGTATGTAAGTACACACCTGTAAATACATACACATATATCCAGCCACACAAATTGGCACACCACACGTGCACACGCATGCACACCCTTAACATGCCTTTGTACCATCCTCTCTACAGGTCAATTTCATTTTTCTTTTCAACATCGTGCGTATTTTGATGACCAAGCTTAGAGCCTCCACAACTTCTGAAACCATCCAGTACAGGTATGCATACACAAAAGGTGTTTTGGGAGGGGAAATCGATGGATAATCAGTATTTTGCAGCAGCACCAGTAGTGCACATTGCCATCATAATCATTTAAATGTATCGTTAAAATCATCCACTTTTAACATCAAGATCATCATCATTAAACCTCCTTTGCCAGTACCAAAATATAATAATAAGGTTTTTTCACTTTTTTTTGGCAACAAAACTGAAACCATTTTTTTACAAGGAATCATGTGTGCATTAATCACAATACTTGTGGTCAAAATGCAAACGAAAAACACACTCTGATAATATATGCTTTGTCCTTGAAACTGATTGGTCCACACCATCAAGATCATCTTTAACGCAACACGTGACAACAGCCATTATTAGGATTCATAATTGAGTTTTGGGTGAGGCCGCCGCGTCATTATGTGGCCAAATCTAAGGGCTTAAACGAGAATAATTGGCTCGTTAAATGTTTGTGCAGTCCACGGGACGATTGCATGTGTATGGCCGCGTCGGTTGGTGGAGGGTTCCTCATGATAAAAGATTTGGTCAGATCATTATGTGGCCCATTCAAAAAATAAATTATGAATGTCATCTTTATTTAGCATCAAAATCGCCGTCATCTTTTTTCATATCATCCTCACCGTCATGAAAAAAGTTCAACGTACATCATAATTGACGGTCACTGCATCGCGTGCTTTCAGATGCACTTCTGCGGCCGTCTGGAACGCTCTTCACTCTGATATTAGGAAGCCACTGGAGCTACGCAATTTTCAATCTAGATTGAAAACTCATTTCTTTTTTGTGTTCCGTTTGTTGTTCTTCTCCACACGTGCGATTAGCACGGTTTGCTATGTACAGTGCGAAAGAACTTCAACATACATGCATTGCTTTTAAGTCACGCTCAACCGCCTCTTCCTTCTTGCTTCAATTCCTCAACTTGGGGCAGAGAACAAGTAACTATTGCTGCTGCTGGCATTGTGGCGAGATGTTAACTACCTCGTCTGGTATACAGGAGGACCTGGGTTCTGTCCCAACCCTGACACCTGCTGTATATTTGGAGTTTGCATGCCTCTCTTCCTGTGGTTGCGTGGATTTTTCTTCCGGTCCTACCGTTTTTTCCTCCACATTTTATAAACGTGAGTTTAGAGTATTCGGCTGCTATAAATTTCCACTTGATAAGCCACTTTGTTGAGCTATCATTTGTGGCCAGTTCGCTTCTGAAAATGAGCAATATAGCCCAGTGGGCCTTACCTGGTAAATAAAAAAACTGTGTAATAGTTTTTAATCGTATGCATAGTGGATATTATCCCGTTTCTTTGATTTCCTCCCACATTCAGTTAAACTCTCCGTAACGAAATTGGCCAAACATCCTCAATTCAGGACCATCCTAAAAAGGAGTCTTGACAACTCAATGAGACTTTGCGGGGTAAATGAAGGCAATTACCGCATGTTATTTTTGCTCGTTTCTGCACTGCATCCGAGGTACGTTGGTATGATGCTTTGCATGATGGTATGACACCTCTGAAAAAATCTGCATAGCTCAGTGGGTAGAATAAAACTTTAAAAAGTTTTAATTTAGTTTAGTGCTGCCGTTGTGGCCCCCCTAAAGGTTTCCCCGCCCGTGTTGCTTGGAGCAGGAAGGCGGTGAAGGCCACGCTGGTGCTGCTGCCGCTGCTGGGAATCACCTACATGCTGTTCTTCGTGAACCCCGGGGAAGACCCCGTCTCCCAGGTCATCTTCATCTACGTCAACTCCTTCCTCATGTCCTTCCAGGTAAAAAGAGCGACCCTATCCATAATATAGTTTTTTTTTGGGGGGGGGGGGGGATGGGGGGGGGGGTTAGATCGCGTAAATTTAGATATGTCGCTAAACCCGCCGTCACCACCCGACACAGATAATTAGTAAAGTCTTGGTCACAGAAACAATTTGTGCCAATTAGTTACTACTTAGGCACACACCGGTGTGTTGGAGAGTGAACCCATAACATTTACAATTCGAGTAATGATTGCAACCAGCTTCATCAGGCGATAGCCAGATTTGTGAAGAAGTCCTCCTGTTTCGGTCTGAAATAAGGGAGTAAATGTGATGTCATCACTCTGTGAGCCTATCAGGTTGAAGACCAGAGGGGGGATTAATGTAATCATATAAGTTACAATGCATCATATTAATCTGAGAATATGCAGTGCCTATTATTAGTTGGGTTATTCAGAGTTCATCAACCCTAGCTGAGCCCTCTGCGAGTACACCTCTTACCCACCCAGGCCACCCTCACCTCTTTGTTTTTGTCGTATTTGTACGACGACGCCGTGGTTGTAGAGCTTGACTCGTAATCATCAGGCTGGTAAACATCCCGGTTGAAACCCAGTCGGTGAGTTGAGATTATTTCGGAGCTAGAAATGTCCAAATGACGGGCCACTTTGTTGAGCTATCATTTGTGGCCAGGTCGCTTCTGAAGAATAAGTGAACACCGCAGTCAGTAGGCTTTTCCTAGTAGAATGGGGGTGGTTTATTTTAATTTGTATGTGTTTGGGTGATTTGTTTACCTTTCTTGTACTTTGCACTGAGAGAATGTCTTTGTACTCTTTGTTGTAACATTGTTACCCCCTCCCCCCCGACTGGACATCTGTGAAAAAGAGCTTTATAGTTTCATCGGATTTCTACAGTCAAAATAAATCGTCTGATTCTGGAGGATGATACAACAAGTGCACATTATCAGAGTAATGAGTTATAACTCTGATAGTGTACATTATCAGAGTTATGAGTTATAACTCTGATAGTGCACATTATCAGAGTTATGAGTTATAACTCTGATAGTGCACATTATCAGAGTTATGAGTTATAACTCTGATAGTGCACATTATCAGAGTAATGAGTTATAACTCTGATAGTGCACATTATCAGAGTTATGAGTTATAACTCTGATAGTGTACATTATCAGAGTTATGAGTTATAACTCTGATAGTGTACATTATCAGAGTTATGTTTTTTGTTTTCATTATGACTGCAGGTATTGTGGTCTATGCAAACATGACTCCTTCTAAAAAAGGTGTCAGTTTAGTTGCCAGATAAAAAGGTAAAAAAACAATTATCATATTTTTTACTGGCAAATGAGGTACCAATGGTGTAAGTGCAATACAGTGCTGCATATCCGACCGGTCGCATAACCGCCTTCACCCATTGTGCATGGCGTGAATTATTTTTGATGATAAACTTTAATAGCGTTATGATGATTCTCTGCTCAAGGATAAAATGGTAGGTACTCTATTTACTATTTATATTATCTTTTACAAGTAAAAAAAAAGTCTGGTAGTTTCCCATACATCACGTCACGTATCTAACTGTCTCATATCCTCACCGCCCAATGAACCACCCCACACTCAGTGCAGTGTTTTTACACGTGGTGGTGTAGCCGTCGATAGATGTTCACGTATTCGACCCTTTTCACATCACTGCCCAAATCTACGTGCCCAGCGAGTCGCAGCTTACACGCTGTTCTACTGCACCGCTTCGTGGTAAGCCAGCAGTGGGCTCGTCGATGGACTGCATAAACAGCTCTCTTTATTCACTACACTCATTTTGCTGTGGCGGTTCCACCTGAAGACGGAGGCTTGTGTTGCTTCCGAAACGTGATTTAATTTAGTTGTTCTCATTTTTTATTTTATTTTATTAAATTTGTGATTTAATTTAGTTGTTTTCATTTTTATTATTTTTTACCTACGTGACTTTACCGAAAAAAACAAAGAGTATGGATCCTTGCAATCACGAAAACTTCAAATCTAGAATGCATAAACCACTTTGGATGAGGAATCATGAAGACCGGATTACGATGGGCAGGCACATGTGCAGGTTGGAAGTTGGTGCATCATCAAGGGTGGTGGCACAGTTGTAAAGACTCGTGCCTCACAGCAAGAGGAGGGGCGCCTGGGTTCCATTCCCGACTCGGGTGCCTCTCTGTGTGGAGTTTGTATGTGTGGGTTTCCTCCGGATTTCCTCCGAATTCTCCCAGTTTCTTTCCATATCTGTGAAAACTCGGCAGGCGCCCTTCTGACAAGGAGTCACCAGCAGGGCTGTCGGCAACCAAAATAACAAGATACATTTTTTGCGAATTCGGTACAAAACTCAATCATTCAAGAGCCGCCAATGCATGTGAATACGTACGTGCACACATACATTACGTGGCGAAGCAGTTCCTTCAAGAACTACCGACCCCCTGGTCATGAGACTCGGCGAGGCTTTGCTGGTTAAGAAAAGCGCAGAAGTAACAATAATAAGACAGCCATTGGCAGTGGAAGACGCAGGTCAGTGACCATGAACCTGTAACAGCAAACGTTATTTCTTATGACCCAGAAAAAGACTCACTTAGCCTCGTGTCTATTTCTCAGGATGATCCTGCCAACTGTTCTCAGTGAGGGGGGGGGGGGGGCGATGATTTATCTGTGTCGATTGTAATTGAGTACTTGGAGGCCAGGTGTCCACCTGTGTACCAGTTGGAGGATCAGATAGGAAGGAAGAGAAGGCCAAGTGTGTGTGGCATTATTCCAGTAAACATGGAATAGACGTTTTTTTTGGTTAGATCGCGTAAATATAAATGTGTCGTTAAACCCACCACCACCCGACACAGAGTTATGCGATCTAATCCAGAAAACCTCTTGTGGATAATATTGGTCGCGAAAGCCTACTACTACATGTTAAATGGAACGTTGAGTCAACGTTGGCCCAAAGTTGGCGTGTTTACTGACTGTGATAACCTCGAAATGTCCGTTCATAGTTAATGGCGTTTTGCAAAATAAAATAACAAAAAAGACACCATTTAAAAATTACAGGTAAAAAAACACATTAACACGATGTTGTATTTCATGCTTTTCAGGGATTCTTTGTGTCAGTATTCTACTGTTTCCTGAATGGGGAGGTAAGCGAATACTGAGCCACAAACGTGCAAACACAGTACAACAATGCAACAAATGCTTTTCATGAAAATGTGTTGTACGCGTATACATTGTCTACATCTAAACTAAATCATAAGTTAATGTAAGGATACAGTAATATATGTAAATGCTGTACAGCATCTCAAATAACTTCATAAGCAATTGTGCATATCAGATTTGTACATATATGTGCTCCAGATTATAAAGCAATGTCTGTTTGCCGTCAATGCAACCATATCTTTCACCAACAAATCTATGAACCCATCTCAACCCACACACATGCACCCACACATATATACATACATGCACACGCACACTAAAACATACGCATACACGAACACACACTCACAAAAACACATGCACACACACTAATGGCTGCACACACATTGACACGCTCAAAACACACACTAACATTTGCACACGCAAACACGCAAATATACGCATGCATACATACACACGCACACAAACGCACACATGCACACACGAACAATTTCACTCACATACATACATACATACGCACCCGCGCGTACACACACGCACGCACACGCACGCACACACGCACACACATGCACACACGCATGCACACACACACGCATGCACGCACACACACACGCACACACACGCACGCACACACACACGCATGCACACACACACGCATGCACGCACACACACACGCACACACACGCACGCACACACACACGCATGCACACACACACACACGCACGCACACACGCACACACACGCACACACGCATGCACACACACACGCATGCACGCACACACACACGCACACACACGCACGCACACACACACGCATGCACACACACACACACGCGCACACACGCATGCACACACACACGCATGCACACACACACACGCACACACACACGCATGCACACACACACACACGCACACACACGCACACACACACGCACGCACTCCACGCACACGCACACACACGCACACACGCACACACACGCACGCACTCCACGCACACGCACACACGCACACACACACGCACACGCGCACACACACACGCGCACACACGCATGCACACACACACGCATGCACACGCACACACACGCACGCACACACACGCATGCACACACACACACACGCGCACACACACACGCATGCACGCACACACACGCGCACACACGCATGCACACACACACGCACACACGCACACACGAACACACACACGCACACGCACACATGCACACACACACACGCACACACACGCACGCACGCTCACACACACGCTCACACACACACACGCAGGTGCGCTCTGCCCTGCGCAAGCGCTGGAACCGCTGGATGGACAACCACCGGCTGCAGGCGCGTGTCACGAGGGCCATGTCCATCCCCACGTCGCCCACGCGCATCAGCTTCCACAGCTTCAAGCGCACGACGTCCGTCTGACGGCGGGAGCGCTCCGGAGAATGACGAATCACCGAGGGGGCGGTGGACAGCGACGACGATGACGACGACGATGATGACCCAGCGTCTGCGCACGCCGCTCTCGGATTCCACCACCGCCGGCGCTCACCTGACGCTCCCGCGCAGGGTCAATAGGTCGCAGATTTACGTCCCAAAAACTCCAAACCCGCTGTCCGTACGTATTACCCCGAATGGATTCCTGGCGTCAAGGTGGTTTTTTTTTTATTACTTAGCGGGGTGGGGCGCTCTATTTATTTATTTATTATCGTCGTTGCTATTCGACGAAAATATCGTTCCATCTGAAAGCGGAAGCAAGGGGTGACTCGAGCGGTTTGTCTTGAACTTTTTTCTTTCCCCAAAAAATATATCGATTCAAGCAGTGAGTAGGGCCGCGACGACTTGTGTTGCAGAAGGAGGACTTTCAAAGAGTGCACTGAGCCTCAGCCGGGGTGGGGAGCAGGGGGGGGGGTGCGAAGCTGATTTACAAATTGGTAAAGCGGTGGTTATTAAGCAAAATAAAAAATCCGCCAGTTTAAACTTTGCTCGCTAGCAGGCATGCGTGGAATCTGTGGCGTCCCACGTAGCTGTAAGAGGATCTCTTCAAACACGTGCGTGCACTTTATTAAAAACACGCTCAAGTCAGGCGTTCGTCAAGGCAAGCGTTCGTCGTCAGACAACCTTGGCGGCAGTGCCCGTCTCTGTCGTCGTGGGTGACGCTGGGCGCGCGGTGGCAAGCCCCACATTGCAGTAGCAGGGGCCAGTCTCTCCATCAGATGACCATTGCGAACTTCCAGCCCCGTTGTGTGCTCGTTTTGTCAACCCTGGAAGGACAATGAGAAATGTTTCACCGATGACCCTTGTAGAGTCCAACGGTGCAGCATTGCCAATAGTGTCACCCGGCCAGAAGTGGAAACCACAATTCAAGTTTCGAACACGGAAGGGAGCAGAGCAATGAGAAGCAGTCGACAAATGTCTTCAATATCAAGAGTCCATCGCAGCCAGTGTTGGTGATGCCACCACACCTTACCATCGCGTCCTTCCACTTGACCCCCTCGGCACCTGACTGCCAAGGCTTTCCCCAACCTGTCCCTTTCATCATCAGCCATGGTCTATCCACTGCTGGACGAAGGCCGAACGAAAGACGTCGCCATCACCTGTGGTCCCCACGATGTGACAATCCATCTGGCACCCGCGAACGAGCTGACTTCATCGCTCCGCCTCCGCCGTGGACGTCCTCCCGGGCCGTGTCGCTGCCGCTCCGTTCTTAGTCTCGGCCGCCGGCCATTTTCCCCTTTCAGCTCCGTGATCTCAGAGCCACGGTCATTTATGTGCGGGAAATACTGTTCACTTCATACATTGCGTTCTTTTTTTTATCATCAGTTGCATTCCCTGCCCACACCCGCTTATTTTACCTAAAGGTAAATTTTATGTCTATAGCTTAAGTATTTTTCCGTGAGTTCCTCTTTCAATCTAAGAGTGTGATTCCCAGCATGCACCTCTCCATGCTTATTTGTACACTTTTCAGGTTTGGTCTCAGTGTCTTTGTTAATGTCCATGTTTCATTTGTCGTAGCACGTAATAATCACCGATTAAAATACATTTTTAGGCTCATTGCTGTTCTTGCTTCTCATTGTGAAGTTAAATTCCCGCAAATCACACCTTCTGCCTCTTTATTTCATCACTTTGGTCCCGTTTCACCTTTAATAACTTCCCTGGGTATAAATAATCAAATACATTTTCCCAGGTGTGACATCCCAACAGGTATCTCCAGTTGGCTATCAAAGTTGTGCATGACGTTTCTTCTGCTCAGATTTACCTTGAACCCCACCTAACAGCGTTTTTTTTATTAAGCTCGGCCACAACTCCATGTAGTTTGTTTCCACTGGTTATAACGACTCTGTTATTATCAGTATATATCAGCCAGATCCGGAAGAATGCTGTTTAACAGTGGAACAACGTGGACGTCCTGAATATGCAGCTCATTCGAGACCCATTTCCTGGCTTTGACATTCCCTCGACGACACTGGTGGTGGAACCATGAATCACATGTGCACATCGACAGGCCGATGTGCACATTCCCATCATGAATGAAAGATTTATGGCAGGCCACGGTCGTGCGATTTTGGCAATGCAACCCAAACGATTTCCCATAAATGTAAACATTGTAGTCTGCGCTCCTTCAACAAAGCAGCTGGATCTACAGACTTCCATTGTAGATTACTGGCCATGGGCAAGCAGGCATTGGAATCAAAAGTCGTGCAAGAGAGAAACAACGGAAATGTGGATTCACTGGATTTACCACCCCTCCACCCCCCATATAGGGTTTGCGATAAGTGTACATCTTTGGCAGTGCAACGATAAGTAGGTGATTTAATTTTAAATTGTAGCCGTGAAACGTGTATTATTTAATTAGCCATCCTCCAGCATGCTAGCGAGAGAAAACGGGACGCATTCACGATTGCTGACATTTCTCCAACAACAAATGAAATAAAATAACAACATTTCGTATGACGGCGGTGAATGGGACTTGGACATAAAATGGCATTTTGTCTGGAGAACGTTTTCAACATACTTTAATTGTGAGGTTCATCAAAAAATTAATTGTTGATCGCTTCTAGAACACACACACACACGCGTGCGCGCGCACGGTGTGATTGTGCACATTTCCCAAACAAAAGCCTCGGACTTGCACAGACTTTGTCGACTCCGTTTTGCCCTGGAACAGAACGAGTCTGGCTGTTCGGAGACTTGCAGCGTGGTTCAGTTTTACCCATAACGAAGGTTTACTATCTGTCCACTGTGGCAGTATATCCCCAGTGCAATCATTTATCACAATGCTCGGAAGATCTGCCGTGCGTCATAATTGGGAGGTTTGTCCGTTGTGGACTTGTTACGATGTAAGTGGAACACGCAACGTGAGAGAAGACACAATACAACGACAAACAGCTTTTGTAGCTTACACACCTAGGCTCAATGAACAAGGCTCTCTAACATGAGTTTTGAAACCTTCTTGTTGAGAAAAAGACTTTAAATGGACATTCAGGAACACAGCTTATTTTGGCAGCGCCAGCGTGTCAGATAGCACTTAAGAAAGCTTATTGCACAGCCTAAGTGTGTAGCTAACGAAACGAAGAGTTTTTGTTTTGTCACGTGTTTGTTTAATATCTGCAGCAGAAAGAATTGCATTTGCATGTTTTATTTCATTTAATGGAATTTACTGTTGTTGTGCTTGAAACTGTACACTGTTGGCTTAAATGTTTCACATAAGGTACTGCTTATGGCACAAGCCCCGTGCATATCTTTGTATATATACTTACGTATAAAGTCATACACTATGGCTGGGCAATACTTTTATATTTCAATGTTAACAGTTTCGTGAATGATTACATTTTTTTTTAAACGGAGGAGCAATACGAAACTTGGCACAAGGCAGCAGAGGCTTCAGTGTCAGTGATCAATCGATGTCAGAATTAACAAAAATCACTTCGGTGCAGAATTAAATGACCATTTAAACTTGTCAAATCTTTATCGATGCAAACGAGGCTATTGTGCACCGAGTTTCCAATATGCATCTCATTGTATCAGTTTTATACGGTCGGTCAATAACTATGCCATGGTGGCATACAAGTATGTGTGAGTGTAATCTAGCCACTGTGGGAGTATATACAGATTAAATGTGTGCGCGTATATATATCTGTGTATGTGGTTAGCACATAGTGCGACAACTCCAGCAACAGGGGTTCAATTCGCAGTCATGGAATATGAACTTGTTCTGGACCTCCTGTGCCTCCTCGAAGTCAACTCAGTATTAAATGAGTGCCTGAGAGTGGCATTCCGTGACTCCAGTTCAGGTGGTCAGTGAGCTCCGTGCCGGGTTTTGCAATTGCAGGTGACATGAGCAGGTGATCAATGGATTAAGAATGCAATTTGAAGCGGTGGCGATGCCTAATGAACCAGGTTGCTGCCTCCCAGGAGGCCACGGAGATTTATTCACGAGAAAACCTGAAACGGAACCCATTACTCACCTGACCTGAACCCACAGTCCCCAATGGTGCCTGTTGGAATGACAGATATCTGCACTGGAGAGACAAAGGTGGCCGAGCACAGTACTATAGCCGTACAACCGCCTCAACGTGTCATGCCCCCCCCCCTAATAGATGCTCACTAACAGCGCTTGTCACTGTCATTTACGTGGCTGCATCGGCAACCCTTATCTGCGTGTGCGTAGAGTGCAGTGTACAATGCAGAGAATTAGCATAGTAGTTCATGTGCTTCACGTATCTCTGGTCACCTGGGTTCACCCTTTGCCAAGCAAAATACCAGTAGCAATTGGTATCTGTATCTATCACAGGCCTCTCCTAGGTGGACTAGGCCTGAGATGATTAAAACAAAGAAATTGCACCTTTACTCCAATAAGGGTTTGGCTGCGTTTATCTCCCTTGGCGGCACTCAGCCAGCAGTGGAAATTCCTCGTCCCCATGCCGGGAGCCACTCTTCTTCGTTAAAATGACCACTGTTGACTTCCCACAAAGTGGTACCCTTCTTACGACTGTGCACCGTTGTGATATGCAGCTCTCCAATGTGTTTTCAGATTGTGGCCGCTATCTGCTGTTAAGTGTGATGGGAGAAAATAAATGAATACTGACTCAGTTCCCGAAGAAGCTCCCGGCACGTGGAGCAAAATGGCAGACTTCACCGAAATTAATTTTCCTGAAGAAGCTCCTAGCACTTTGAGCGAAACGTCGGACATCATGCCGAACGACATGTTGTACAAGTGGAAGAATACATTGGAGAACTGCGGTCCTCGTAGTATCGACCTTGAGGGGATGATGGACTGAATCGACTGCTCATGCTCTTTGATTGTGACTCATGGTCTCTGACCACAGCACCCACCAAGGCTAAGCAGAGCAGCTGATGTGGGATTATTTCGATCAACAACCGCGCATTTTCTGGCCCCAACATCCCCTCGTATCCCACGTCGGTCTTAACAGCACTTCTTCGAACAGTGCATGAAGAAATTCAAATTATTTGTCTCTTGTATATTTGTATAGTAAATTAAATTATTCTGCTATCATATACAAGTTGAATGTAACGTTATTTTTAAGTGATTTTCTTTTTTTCTGCCTGGCAAGGAAACGTTTAATGTTGAGCTCAAGCTGGTCTTTATATATTTAGGATATACATTATTTTTACCGAGTTTGTTTTCTTTTTCTATATCGGTGAGAAAAATAACTAATTTTATTGTCCTTTAACCCTATACACTTATTTAATTTGACTGTGTATATGTTTATAAATGCATTGTGTTTTGTGTTACGTGTGTATACTACGTGTCATTTTCATATACTGAATGTGTGAATGTGTGTGTGTATATGTATGGGAATTACACGCGACACGCACATGTGTGCACAAATGAAAAATAAAACCCAAGTGAAATCTGTTGGCATTGATGTACGATCTCAGACTGATGAAATCTCACCGCTGACGTCATTAACAGTGCTCAGGCTGATAGCACGAACACGGCTCCCCGTGGGGGCTCAACAGTGGACGTCCTTTTCCAAGAGCGCCCTCATCATTCAGGACGCAGCTCCGCAAATCGCCTGCTCACGCCTCCTGCTTGGAAGACGTGGGGGTTACCCAAGACTTTAAACCCGTTGCACACGGTCCTTGCCCATCGACGGACCCGTCGTGTACCCGTTTATTCCGCTGCGGCGCACAGAGGCGTGACAGGAGAGCGAATCGAACCGGCGAACTGTCGATTGCAAATCCGGCGTGCGCTCACCGCTACGCCGCGGAAATGTGGAATCCCGCCGTTGGCTCGGAGAGGGCTTCCAGTGTAAACAAATGAACACCATCCGATGCTCAATTTAGCAGGAGAACGATTTGCATGTTTGCCTTCATGAAATAAACATATATTGTATATATATATGATGGGCAAACACTTTAGACACCGACGCATTCAAAGTAAAGAATCAACATTGCCTGAAAACGTCGGCCTCCTATATTTTTTTCTCTCACTATAATTGTCTCATCATAGGAATAATCATCATCATCGTCGGCCATGTTCAATACATTGCTAGCTGCGGGCTTTCCCAAGTCACTGCCATCGCTTGCGATCCTGCGTTGTAACCCTCCATCTGGACTATGCACGTGAGCTGATTCATTGCTCCATACAATGATGATGGCGGTTACCTATTTTCTCTACGAAAATGTTTGTTTTTTGCATATGCACTAAACACGAGTCAAGTCTAGGCATTTCCAGCACGAAATGTGAGGCAGTGCTCATATCTATTGGCAGCTCTGATCCAGTGGTGGGAATTCTGCCTTCTTCTTATGGCAGACGCCATTCTCTCCATGGGACAACGATTTGTTGACCTTCAACACAAAGTGGTACTTATTTTATCAACCACACAGAGTTCACAGGCTGAGCGAACTCACACCCGGGATTTGAACTTGCAGGGCATATTGAATTGTTTAACATTTATTTATGGGGGGGGATTTGAAATGTTGGGTGGCACGCAATGCCTTGCTCTTGTTAACAACATCACAGGGTCTTTAATATCCCCTCTCCCGCCTCAGCAGGCAAAGGGGGCATTTGGTGGATCACATGATCGCACTGCTGCAGTCAGTGGATCCCACTTGTCACACTCACTGGCTCAGTGCCCTTCGTCTGCAGCTAAGATTTACAAACTGAAGTCATTACGAACGGTTTGCAAAATGATTTTATTATCCTTAATTGGGGACGCACGGCTCGCGCGCTCATTCGCATTAAATATCCATTATTTCATTCGCATTTGCATTGAAAATAATTTCTTAAAGTTTGGCTTCAATTACAGCTAACATGTTTAGTGAGAGCAGAGCATATGCTCCAATTTTAGATCTGCAAACGGTTAACAATTGATCTGAAGGGGCTGTAACAAATTAAATTAAAACTGTGTTATGCAAACACAGCTTTAATTACTCGCAATTACAATGCAATGTTCTCAGATGAAAAGTTAATTGGTGAAATGTGTAATTAACCTGAGCGTACTGCACCAAGCTGTGATCCCCAAAGAAACGCAAAGCAATTTAACAATCAGTCTTGTTACAAAGATGTATTTGTCACGACAGCGAAACATGCCAATATGGGCTGTGACCTTTACTCTACCACTCTCTCCCTTCCTCAGTTTAAATTCCTATTTTATATATGCCATTGAGGAATAATGTTCTATCGCGTGTTAATTACCAATTCCGGACGGGTGGTGCTTGTGGAGCAGTGCTTTATCAGCGGGCGGAAGATTGAGAGCACAATTCCCAGTTGGGGGGGTGACTTAGGCCATACTTTTTCTGCTTTCAGTACAACTGGGACCACTTTGTGGGTCAACCCAATGAAAGACGGGACCAAACCATACGAATGTGGATTGTCCACCACCGGTTTCAGGACTCCACTGAGATGAACACTGCAAGTGTGTGAAATATACTTTAATGCAGTTGCAGCGAGGCACAATTAAGACAGGCAATTGGGGTTTTTTGTCGATCGGCTAGCGTGCTGTACAAGAGGTGGTGGACAGCCGATTGTTGAATACTCCACTGAAAAATCCCACCACTCATCATTACGTTTCATTTTGAAATGTGTTATGATTTATATCTCTGGTATTCACGATTGCATCCTTATTGGGCTGGCTTGTGCTTTGGCTAGAGGGCTTGACTTGCATTTGAAAAGTTGAAAGTCAAAATCCTGGTCAAAGAACCAACTTTCATCCTAATCGTCTATTCGTAGTCGAGATCTGAGCTCGTGCCTGTTAACCTGAGAATGTTGGAGATAATCTCCATTGATACGTCATACCCACGTAAATGTTGTGAGATTCCTCTCCAGCAACAACACCGGTGGTGATGCTGCTGAAGCTGTAATACGTTTGGCACGTTTGATTCATGTGAGACTTTTATTAATAGACTGTGCAGGGTGGAGGAAGGCTCACAAAAAGCTTGTTTACACGATGATCAAATCCAAAATACAACACTTACAGAGTGTATATCTTTGCAACCACGAACCGCCCATGAATGAAACTCTTACCACTTGAAAGGGCGTGGCATCGAGTTTCAAATGATTACCGCTAGATGTCTGTCCCAGTGCACAAACAGCCCCTAGCCTCAGCCATTCGCAAGACACGCTGCCTCAACGTTGGATAGGTAGCACGGGACCCCAAGACTTGGCGCTACACTCTTGGCCCCCAAGATCCCCAGACATCATCGCACCCTGCGGCCTTTTCTTGTGGGGATACGTCAAAGACCGTGTTTTTGTGCCACCGTTAGCGACTAATCTGGATGAACTCAAAAACAGAATCACGGCAGCGGTGACTTCAGTGGAAGAAGACACTTTGAGAGGCGTTTGGGACGAATTCAACTATTGTCTCGATGTTGTCCCTACAGCAGGTGGAGGGCACATAGAGCACTTGTAAAATGGTTAGTAAAACTGGAGAACTCATTAAACCGTTTGTAACTTGGTGTGTAATTGTAACATGTTGCCATCGTGAAATATACTGCTTTGAATTTGGGTCCATTTATTTAAAACCCCCTGTATTTTTCATAATATTGGTCGTGAAAGCCTGCGTATGAAATGAAATCGTAACCACTTTGTGGCAAGTCAAAAGTGGTAATTCCGCAGAGAGATTGGCCACAAGACATGGGAATGTGGCCTGGCAGCAGAAGTAAGCACTAAACAATTGTTTGATTGAGCTGGTGCGCATTAACAATACATTATTTTACGTACATTTACCCTCTCGTGACAGTATCGCACTTACAGATACCATCGTATGTTAGAACCGGCTCGTAAAACTGAATTCCAATAGCCTTGCCCGCACACCCATATTCCACTCTGCTCCTCCACGACAACCCCACCACCCTGTTGCAAGCTTGCCTAACAATCAACGACCCCTTTTAGAACGGCCACATCGCGAGCCAGGGGAAATGGATATGTCCATTCAGAGATCATTTTGGACGCGCAATTACAACGACCTAAATGCCTGGTGGCACTTCGAGTGTCGCCCCCCCCCCCCCACACAAATTGCTCTGGTAATTGCCCCGTTGCACTTTCCCACGTGGGTAGCCAAGCCTCGGGCGTAGCGCGCGAGACGCAAGCGCTGCCAAGCGTGCGGGCGTTCGGTTTGTCGGCGATCGAGCGGCACGAGAGAGGCGATGGCTGCACCCAGAGCCGGCCCAGCCACTAAGCGACCCTTGCAATTGCAAAGGGCCCCGTGGCCAGCAGAGGGTCCCCTAGAGTCACTGCTAGCGAGTGGGTGAAAAAATGCATACATCAAAGGGGCCTCCAACCAAATTTTGCTTAGGGCCCCCAAAGGTCTAGGGCCGGTTCTGGCTGCAGCTTCCTTCCGCTGGCCTTGCGAGCGCCGCTCGTTGTGATCGCTCGCCGGGTTATCGACGACGTGAGGTTTCGGAAGCAAAGGAACTTTTACATCAATATGTGGCATTTTGAGTTGAGCGTAAATTCAATCAGGTGCATTGAACAATTACGATGGTGATTATGGTGGTGGCAGAACAAGGAGCGATGGGGGGGGGAATGAAGGCGCTTAATTAAGGGAACCCAGCACGTGACTTGGCAACCATGTTCCAAAATTCGGGAGAGAAGCTTCACCCCTTCAACTCGTGGGCCGAACGCGGCCCGCTACTTAATTTTATACGGCCCATGGCCACATGATCAAGCCTTCCACTTTTAAATAACCTGTAAATTATATATTTCCATCACTTTGTTACTGCAAGGGCATCTTGCAGTCACATAAGCAACTGAAGTGTGTATTTTTCTTATTGTTTGGCATGCCAAATGTATTTGAGAGTGCTGTATGGTCCTCTCTAAGGAATATATTTCCCACTTCCAGTGGTAATTCATCATTCCTATGGCGCTGATTCATCTTTACATGGAATGGTGAATTGGCTGAGCAAACCTCTCAACGAGATTTGAACTTCTAACCTTCTGATTTGTGAGTTTTATAACCACAGCGCCACCCATGCAGTCCTCGCCATCGCAATATGAACATATAACCAAGGGCTCAATACCACCAATGTTCATGTGCATAGTCGAATGTTTGCATGACATTTTTTTTTTATAATAAAAAAAATTTGAATGATTAAAAATACAAAACAGTAATCCAGGCACTGGGACATTTGGCCAAAGACCAAGTATGCGGGGCATATATCCACAAATGCTCTGTATTTAGACCATTGAACGAACGTGGAACTTTAAATTTATTATGAATCACGAGAGATCAGGGCAGTCAGGTAAACGGGCGTTCCTTCGGGCACGTGCACAATCTGTAACACTCCACCGGAAATAGATTTTCCAACAGCCCCCCTTTCCCATGGTGCCTTCTGTTAAAAAAAATCCTGCAAATGCTTCTTAATTCTCCAGCGCCGGAGCCACAAGATTGGATTCCCCGCACAGCCGTGCGACGCGAAGTCGGTGCATAGGCATTGCCAGGAGTGATGATTAAACATCATGGTGAGCTGCTTCTGATTGAAAGAAAAAATAGACAGACAGAAAGCAATAAGGGCGCTCCTGTGGACACTGTGTGACCTTCCGAGATTATTAAACGTTTGCTTTTCACATTCTAGACACTAGTAAATTACTTTAAAAGCTTTTGAAAAAATGTAATAAGACCCTCGTAGGTACAAAGGTTCCGCGGCGAGCACTGCAATTAGATTTGCGTGGGGTGAGGCATTGCATACCATGGATTCACCTAGAAGAAGAAAAAAACATCCCCCAAGGAGTGATTGGTCATGAGAGTTTGCTCCGCCTGCCCTACGATTGTTGGTTTTCACCTGTCACGGGCTGCATATTTTAATAATTGACTGCTGATCTCCCAATGCTGGCAAGTGCTGATAAATGAATTATTCTGTGAGGTGGCCTCCTGACTCAAGGGGTTGAGACTTTTTTTTCTCTCTCTCTCTCTTCAGAATCAGAATGTTTATTCATACTGGAGGAATACGATGAGCCATAAATCTATTTTTCACTGATGTCCAATGGGAGCTAGTCAGATCGTTACTACAACAAACAATACAAAACATGATAGCAGTGCAAAGTGTAGGAAATGTAAACAAATCACATTCAAATGTAGACAAATAAAACGAAATTATTATTATTTTTACCAGGTGAAGCCTCCTGAGCCATAGAGCTTATTGTTCAGAAGCAACGAAGTGGCTTATCATGTGGAAATGTATAGCAGCAAAATTATCGAAATTACCTAAAAGCATGTTTTTTTGAATGATAACACAATACAGAACCCACAGTGATGAGGTCCTGTGCCTGGATTTTATCCAAACCCGTGATTAACACTGTACTCTCAAATTAATTCCCGGTGTCCATCTGGTTACATATGACTGCACAAAATAAAGAAATCGTCGAATTTTACTTTGTTTGCGAGTTCATTTCACTGATTGCAAATCTGAGGATTAAAAACTTCATTTTAATTGTTGTAGATTTTTTTTGTTCATGCTTTTTTTTTCTCCCCTATCATTACCCAGTGGCTCATCTTGGTGTGTGTATCTATGGGGACCTATTTGCCGGTATCAACAATTATTTTAAAATATATATAAGAAAAGGTTTTATACCCATTCTGGTATTCAAACAGGAGATGTTGAGATGTCTAATCACCAAATAGATGCCTTTTGCAAGGCATCAAGTCTGCATTAGCCACACGTACTAGTGGCAAAACATACCAACAAACATGCCGCCGTCGATGCATTGGTGTAGGCCCATCTGTTTCAAAGACAATTAATATATTATCAAAGAATGTTTGTATGTATGTATGTTTTAGTACGCGTGGATAATGCAGACTTGATGCCTTGCAAAATAAATCTATTTGCTGTTTGGACATCTCAACACCTCCTGTTTGATTGCCAGAAAGGGTATAAAACCTCTTCTTATGTTCCCATAATTGTGGTGTGTGTGTGTGGGTCGTACGGTGCTTTGAGATGCAATCACATTTAACAATTTCCATCCAAGTGTATAGAATGATATACAAATACGTGTAAATTAATAAAATCATCATTATAGTTCAGGTACAGTTAGTCGACGGCAGGTGACGTGGGGATATTCCCCCACCTTTGCCCAAGCTGTCTCGCCAGAATGGTATAGAGTATACCAAGATAGACACAGGGATGTAAATTATCATTGTTTAATGATTCTCTTGTGAGAGAAGACAAAGTTGATCGTTGAACAGAGCCAAGCCACCTCAGTGATAGCACACGCATTGCCCTGTATATACAGATACTGATATCTAATACAGGTAGGAACAACAGTTCCACACTGCCCACCAGGGATTATTTGTCTGTCTGTCTGTCGTGCATAGCCCCTCCCAAACACGTACGCTCTCGGATTGGTTGAAGTGCGTCACGTGACCGCGAGCCAGCAGCCAACCAGAGATGCGCCCCTCCAAAAACATGTACGCTCCCGGATTGGTTGAACCAAGTTACTACCTGCCCACTCCGAAGGAACGTGTTCCGCATCAGTTAGAATGTATACAGTGTAAACAATGTTACAGACGTGTATGACCAAGTACTGCGTTGTACAGTTGTGCTCTAACGTATACACACGTGCATTAACCACGTGACATTCCTCGAAGAATTGGAATTTTGCCTCACTTGATACAGTAAATCTAGCTGTGACGGTCCCACCTGATGACGGGGACTTGTGTTGCCTCCGAAACGCCGTGATTTCTAATTTTATTTCTATTATTATTTCTATTATTTTTATTTTATTTTTTATTTTTACTTACGTGGCTTTACCGAAAAAACCTAAGAGTATGAATCCTTGCAGTCACGAAAGCTTCAAATCTAGAATTCCTCGAAGACAGCAACATAACCATCAACGGCATCAAAACACCAACAGGCCGATGAGCACATCTCGTGATGAATGAAAAATTTAAGACGAGCCCACAGTGCGACTATGGCCATGAAACCCAAGCTACGGACGGAATAGTTAACCAGTTGTAGTCTTCTTCTTGGTTCTTTCGGTAAAGTCACGTAGAAGAGAAATAATTTTAAAAAAATACAACGTAATACAAAACAATTCTCACGACGTTTCGGCCACAACGCAAGCCGCGTAATACAATACAATTCAGGTGAAGAACAGGTCTGTCGGAAAGACAGCGTCTGAATGAACACCACCAAGCTTGGCAACGTATATTTCAGCTGGGTTAGAGGAGAAAGGGCGCCTTGACAAAGTAATTTGCATATCAACAGAGGAATTTAGCATATTTATGGCAAATGCAGATATGGGATTAGTCACTACAGTTGTAGTCTGCGCTCCTTCAATGGATGAGAAGTAACAAAAGTGCACAAAGTCTCTCCTGAAGCCTTCTGTAGCTAGCAACACCTCGACATTGGCATTGAGTGCCTAAACATATTGCTAAGTGAAAGAAAACAAATTATGATTATATACAGCTATTTGTGAATACATTTCTTGATGAAGGCCTCACCACACCTTGTCAATCATAGACTAGGCCCAGGACCGGCTGAAATATCTTTCACCAACATTGTTAGTTTTGGCCTGAGAAATCGAACTCGGGTCAATGGGCTCATTGCTGCACAGTGGGGGGAACAGCTCAGTCACTGCTGTTAATCATTGGTTGTCAAAGTGTTTTGGTAGCATTTGTAAAAGCCAAAGCAATCTATTGATAGCATTAATGTATCACCCTGCATGGGCCAATAAATTAGGTATTCATCCGGATGGTGATGTGGTTAGGAGTTCATCTCACAGTCCGTCTAAAGCTCAAATGCCACGAAGAAAATGACTCAACTCACCATCCCTTTCGAGCCAATGAAGCGGTAATCACAATTGGTTGTCTTTTGGGCCCTGGAATTGTAGAATATCCAATCCTTGCACCAGAAACATTATCCAAGGCTTGTTAATACGTGAGAACAGTTTGGAACGTCATGTAATAGGATGGCATTAACACGTGATGATGATGATGAAAAATAAAATATCCTTTAGTTGGTGTGAATTTCCAAACTGTTAAATCTCCCATTTTCAATATTTTTGACTAACTTTTGCATATCTGTATACACACAATGTATCATTCTGGCCGTCTCCAGCAGCATAGACAATTATTGTGTGGCTATAATGGGCCATTGGCTTCATTTATTTAAACTGCCTGAACAATATACCTTATCCATTATTATTGTCCTTGTTCTCCTACCAAATCCTCATTGAGTCGCATGACGCGATTTCAAGAGAATCCTGCCAAGTTGTTATCAGTTTTTGCAGGAAGCAATGTGTCATCCCACTTGAGTTATTGCCGGCCATATTTCAGCGTTGGGATATTTACGTTTCGATTTAAATATTTCGTGACTGCAGGGATTCATCTTCTTGGTTCTTTCGGTAAAGTCACGTAGAAGGGAAATAATAAAATAATAAAAATAAAACATAATAAAATACAATTCTCACGACGTTTCGGCCACAACGCAAGCAGCCATCCTCATGCGAAAAACAGGGCTGTCGAAAGAACCAAGAAGACCGGTTACGTTGTACGTTGTTTGAGCTATGGGAGGAAATTGGACAACCCAGAGGAAACCCATGCAGAACAGTGGAAAAAACAGAAAGGAAACCAAGTAAAGAATCAAACCTTGGCACTTCCTGCTGTGAGGAACAAGTGTATCCAATGCACCACAATGCTGCCTTAAATACAGCAAGTTCAAGTTTCAGGTTTATTTTACTTGACCAGTTGAGAACTGAGCAGACCGGAAAGAGTCTCGTTTACAAGTGACCTGGGTCACCCAAAATGAAAAAAGCAAAACAAATAAAACATTCTAACAAAAGCAACTGCAGTATTGCAAATATAATTCCCTGCAGTGCAAATCGCCTCTCTTGAAATGTTTGAAATGTGTATCTCTATTAATTTATTGAAAAATAAATAATTATGGTGTGGGGCTTTTTTATGTGATATTAAACTGATGTGTCAATGTACATTCCGTTCTCTTAATGTGACACTGTATACCCTTGCAGGAATGATAACACTGTGTAGCAATTCTTTTTTGTTCCTGGGTAGTAAGTGTTATTTCCTGTTCTTGGGTCTTTCGGTAAAGCCATGTAGATAGATAAAATAATAAAAAATAATAACGATATCACGACGTTTCGATCGCAACACAAGCAATCGTCATCAGGTGAGACATATCGCGGGAGAACTGCTGAGAATATATGGGAACAGCGCTGCTAAGGTAAGGAGTTATAAAGGTGTGGGGTGGGTGTAGCCCAAGGGTCAGTGGGAGGGGCTAGAGATGAAATTTGCATGTCAATGTAAGATCGGGTAAATCTTGGCAAACTAAGCTGTGGGGGTGGCCATTGTATTGTGAGAGATTAGCGTGTCAATGTAAGACATTTTCTCGTAAATGTAAGCTCGGAGAGAGCTCAGAAAAAGCCATCGCCGCATGGAGGTGGAGCAGGATTGCCAGCCGCCATTTACAAACGAAGCTGTGGGGGTGGCCATTGTATTGTGAGAGATTAGCGTGTCAATGTAAGAAATGTGCTTGTAAATGTAAGCTCGGAGAGAACTCGGCAAGAGCATCGCCACGTGGAGGTGGACAAGGATGGCAGGCCGCCATGTATTTATACAGCTAACGGTGGCTGTGTTAGTGAATGTAACTGCTAACATAGATATGTAGGAAGGGAACATCACAGCCAGTTATGACCTAAACTGGTTAATAATGTGCTTCCAATGATTGCTCAGTTTGTACCCATCTTCTCGGCTGAAATTGTCTGTGTTTATATATCTGGATGGCTTCATGAACAAATCTTTGCTGATAGCCAGTGGGCTTGCAGAGTACCCTCGTCTTGGCAAAATCAATTTCGTGTGTGCCCCCAATTTGTGTGAGGCCTACAAGGCATATTTCGGCATGCCTGTTGGGGATCAAGACAAACCCTGGGCACCTCATTTCACCGATGAACAATGCTAAAAAAAAACTCTGGAAGGTAAGATGTACACTTGTTGCTCGGTATTTTATGTTATCAAATTTGTTGAATTTTTTTTATTGTAAAAGTGTATCATTTTAAAATGTTTTACAATTTTAAATGTTATTGAAAACATATATGTGAAAAATGTTGCGAGAATCTGTTACACATTAGTCATGGGTGAAATAAATGTATTTTTGTAAGATGGTGCAGAGGGGAAAAGAGAGCCATGAAGTTCGCTATCCCAAGAATTTGGCGGGAATCCACTGACCACTCAAGCAACTGCTGCTTCTGCCTGGTG
The DNA here is from genome assembly GCF_964198595.1 of Lampetra fluviatilis. Lineage (NCBI taxonomy): Eukaryota > Metazoa > Chordata > Hyperoartia > Petromyzontiformes > Petromyzontidae > Lampetra > Lampetra fluviatilis. The sequence goes on along the minus strand of NC_136295.1, from coordinate 3,869,648 downwards.
GACCCTTCCAAACGTCGGACTGGCAAGAATGCACCTGCTATCACGTATCCGGACCTTCCTTCATCCATCGCCCCGGTGCCACACTGCCATGAGCTCCCTGTAACCCCTCCTCCGGAGAGAGAGCAGCCGTCTTTAAGAAGAGAGCAGCAAATCAGAGAGCGAGGAAGCTGTCGTAGATCCAGATGATAATTTTAGAGGTGGAGCTGAGGAGAGAAACCCATACTACCCCAACCAAAAGACCTCAACGACTTGATTAGAGATTTTCGTCTCACCAAGTCCAATGCCGAGCTTTTGACGTCTAGGCTGTCCCTGGTATATCGTGCACGTCAGAGAAATGGACTTCAACAAAAACACGTGTTACAAACTTGACGGGGAGGATAGGCTAAACAACTTGTGGAGGTTAAGAAAGCACGGCAGACGTAATCAGGAAGAGGTTGTGATGGGTGGGGCAGGTGTGCAGGATGGAAGAGAGGCAGGTTTACCGAGACGGGGGCATTGACACCCAGAGGTCAGCCACCACGGGGAAAGACCTCAAGCCGGGTGGCGCAGATGATACTGTGAGCCGGAGCGGACCTTGCGGTTGAGTCGCCGGCGTCAGCAGTTTGCGCGATTTGGCAAAAGTAAGCGATCGCGAGGGTGTGGTGGCATCGGCGACGTTGGATACGACGACCTCTTTCGCCTGACTTGGACGCACACACAAAGACAAAGATCCCCCGCATAGCCTTAGCAGACTGTTGGGGCAAGTGCTGTTAGCGAGGACCTATCAACGGTACACGAGGGGGTGGGTGGCCAGCACCACGCCCGACCGCCTTTGTCTCGCCAGCAGCGATGTTTTTACACACCGCACTGGGGGCTCATTTGAGGCTGAGTAGACCTGGGGGAGGACGAGGACTGGTTCAGATAATCATGAGTGGGAATCGAAATCGGATCACCAGGTTCGTAGCGCAGCTACCTCGTCTACACCACCACTTCCCAGGAATACAAACACACACACTCATGCATATTGTATACAAACGTGTAAACGGCTACCTGCAATAAATATATGAATGCAACTAAAATGATCTTTGGAGAGGAATGCACTTTGAACTGTGACCTATTTAGCCTGGCACTCAGAACAAAAAAAGAGTGGTCATCATGGCCCCTTGCGAGAAAAGTAAATTAACTTTGGAAGAAATCCATTAATGAATGCAGACGGATGGCAGTTCAATGCTCTCAAACACAGATGGGGGCAAAGTTGAATTGATCTTCTGAAATTATGATTATCCTAATTATGTTTAACAATTCATTCTGATTCAGACATTGGCATATCCTCAGTAATGAGCGCTACATTCAAAGGAAACTCGGCATGTTTAAACGTGCAAAATTCAGTGTCTTTCTGTACAAACAACAAATGAATGTTGTTCATCGTCATTGACGACTCTGAGCCAGTGGTAAACATTCCACATTCCTGTGCCAGTGGCCAGTCTTTTGAACAATGATGCTTGATTTCCAACAAAGCACAGTTAAACTCCTTCTGTGCGCGACGCTGTTGTGCGTTAATTACGTAGTCAACCGTGCTATTCAGAGGTGCGGGAAGACAACAAACTAAACACAAGCATGTTACCTGTATTCCCTCTAATCGTAAGTGCTATAGGATCTGTGAAAACTGCTAATTGCCATGCCTCTATTATTTATATTAGCCTCAGTTTCTTCAGAGTAAATTTACAAGAGGCATTCTATTGAAATGCGCCTATTCGACACATTTAAAGGATGGTGGTGCTGAGTTTTCTACCGCCCTTACCAACCAAATGTATCTTGATCATTATTTTTAAAGTCATGTCTTTGTTGATATGAAAACCCGTCTGCTGAAACTCTTTCGGTCACCATAGCATTACATGGGCTCTGGAAACATTGGCCAAAGCTCAAACGAGACGCTCGCTTGCGCAACATTAGCATGTGCTCATTGATGCGCTGTAAGAACTGGTAAGAATTGTGCGTGTCAATCAGCCAATGTGCTGAATGCAGTGTTCCTCAAAAGTTTTTGACCACTCAGCCGATATTCTTGGTTTTTTCGATAAAGTCACGTAGGAGGGAAATAATAAAATAATATAAATTCAACAATAAAATTCTCACGACGTTTGGATTGCAACACAAGCAATCGTCATCAGGCGTGAAAACCACAGCAAAAAATGAAAAAAATTAACCCGTAAAAACCAAGTTTTTCACTATAAATCCTTTATATGCGTGTTCAATGGGCCACAACCCAGCCCACATTGGTCTTTGAAACGGGCGGCTAGAGTCCTCTCGTCCTCTGGCTTGAGATGGCTGCCACCTATGGGTCAGATGATTGCCTGCCACCATTAAGCAATTGGTAATTAAATATATAAAAAAAATTACCTAAAAAGTGTAAAATTTGGGGAAAAAAAATTCACGAAAATAAATTGTCACGCACAACGAGTCTGTGTGCAAAATGTCAGCTCGATTGGATCACGGGAAGTGGGTTAAAAAACGAACGAAAGCTTTGCACGGTCGTAAGCGCGCAAGCAAGTGAACTTAATATAAATGATTTAAAAAGTGGCGTTTTTTTCTTAACGTCAGCACCACGGACAGCAACTGGTGGTTGTTCAGAAGGACGAGTCAATGTATGCTCGGAACGGAGGAGGGGGGAGAAAAGGAGAATGGAATGCGGTCTGAAAGTCACCGTAAGCGTGAACACAATCAATGAAGACCCGACATGGTTTATCACATCCATCCAATGATTGCTAAGCCAGAATCCATCTTCTCGGTTGAAATTGTCTCTGTGTTTGTATATGTGGATAGCCTCATGAACGAATCTCTCATGGTAGCCGGATGTCTTGCAGAGAACCTCTGTCGATGCAAACATTTCCGCGGACCATCGTTTAATCAGGATAATTTGCCTAACTTCATTTTTTTTTTATTAAATATCATGAGTAAAATATTAATTAACGTCTAAAACAAAAGGATTAAACGTTGTTTTTATTGTCCGGATCAACCTGCATTTGCGGCACAGCCCAGCGGACCACCTCGAGGACCGTCACGGACCACCGATGGGATCGGGACCACGCTTTGAGAACCACTGACTTCATGCACTTGTATGTATGTATATTGAACTTCTCTCGCACCGTTCTCATTATTAAACCGTTCTCATTATTAAATTACTTAAACTGTGATCCTCAAAGCCGGCATAGGTAAAATAGTGACAACTCCCATTTGCATGTGATAATAACGGACAGTTATTGGTGATCGGGCCATCAACCTTCCTTGAGTAAGTAAAATAGACTTTTAAAAATCTCAAATATACATGCTAGAAATGTTAGATTTTTTGATTAATCCAAGTATCTGAAAAAGCTGGCCCCGATACGAAAATGTGGATCATCCAAAGAAAATTTTGATTTGGATGGATCCAAAAAGGATGACAACCGAGAGATTTGAACCCAAGCGTCAGCAATGCCAGGTCGGTGTTCTGTGACAAACATTACCCCCCTTAAGGCACCTGGGTCACTTGAAACTACATTGCACACCTATGATGGGGCTGGATGTTCTCATGGCTTTCGGCTAACTTCACTGTGGGTAACTCAGAGGGTAACTGGAATAATAACAACAACGATCGTGGGTAAACAAAGCCCGGGCATGAGGTTTAATAAACAAACCCCTGGAGCCTGCAAGCTCTTTCCTAAATCATCCCCAGGGAGCTGTCAAGACCAGGCTCAGCGTTCGCATGCCGTAGTTGAGATGACACCCTCAGCTCCTCGTATCCGTTCACATCTCACGCACACCACGCTCTAATTAGTGCAATAAAAGCCGTTCTCGTCATGTCCTTGCCGCGCCAAGTCAAACCCAACGCGTCTCCCTCCTCAAGCGAGTGTAGTTAGGTGGTTATCGTCTCTCTCTCTCTCCCCCCCTTCTAAATCCTGAGCCAGTCGTGAAATGTTCCACATTTCTATGGAAGGTGCCAAGGCTGTCCTACACTTTGCACTCCCATCGTGTTTTCGTATTGTTTGTTGTTGTTAACTTTCTGACCCACCCCTACCGGACGTCTGTTAAAAACGAGCTTTATAGCTCATCGGATTCCACAAATATGAATAAAAAGTCTTCCTCTGACTGGTGATTTTCCCATAAATTTTACTTGTTTTATTTATCCCAGAGAAATTATGAGATGAGTGTATCCTTTGGTGCCATTTGTAGCTGCAGCCTATCGCTTGTGGATTGACCATTTTAAATACAGCCCCAGCTGTCTGGACTGATTGCCCTATTGGAATGCTTTAATCCTACGCTTTAATCAGTTTCAAAAGTGTCAGACGTATCTTGTGGTGCCTTTGTAGCGCGCTCAACTGACAGTCAGTCATTAACTAAAATCCCCAGCAGGGTCGACTCAGTTCATCATACGTCTGAGGATGATGACATTATTTTATTTCCCTTGTGGGAAATCAACAATATCTCAAGGCCACCAATAACAAAAGACACCACCACCACGTACTTGACTGAAAGTTGTTTTTATTAGAACCTTCTGATATGTCAGTCCACTCAACAATATCCATAGATCATAGTTAGAGGCAATTTGACCATGACTTTTTGAGCAGACATTTAATTAGCCTTGCTAGTTATTCATACAATGTTATATTTGACTATTCTAACAGTACATGACTGCCTAATCTTTCAAATTGTATCATAGGCTGCCCAAGTCACTTTACAGCATGGGCAATTCTCAACCGCTGAATGTCCATTCTGTCATTCTGCCACACGTACAAAACGAATGCCTGTGAGCTTCAGAGTGACATTTAGTGAGAGAACACACGATTTAACTGGTAGCACACCGGCTAAAACATTGGGTGGATGGGATGGGAGGTGGAAATCAGAGTTGGTTTGGACTTTAGGAAACCATGACTGGATTGGTAATGGAATGTCGCATTTGGGAAGTGAACGCTTGCTGCGATTGGATATAGTAAACAAAGCTACAGTGAAGACACGTGGGGCGCAGCACAATGCTGCTGCGTGCGTACAGGAAGAGAAGGGTGAGAGAGGCGGAATTGGGCTTCTGAATTCCTCCACCCCCACCCCATCGAAACTGATGCTGTCCTCTGCCCATTCCATTCCCCCCATCGTTTCTGACAGACATAAGAGGTGGGGAGCGAACGTGATTAACAATGGCTAGAGACACAGGAAGTTGGTGTTCGGAGAGGACTCGAAAAATGCCTTTGTCGGCTTGACCTGGTTGCCTGTGACCTCAAGCTATCCATGTGCGTATGTGGCCCTGTCAGTTCACTCTCCCAACCCCCCGCTCCAATCTTAGCCTCCCTCAGGACCTTTCCACATTGAATTCATAAAGGAAATAGTAATTGACTGATGGCACTTTGCCAACTGTGGACGTGGTTATTGATGGCCAGTGAAAACACGTTTCGAGTATGCGGAGTTTAAAGGATGTGAAGATCAACTGAACGTGTCTCGATGCATTGTGGAGTGGAGCTCACACAAAGAGAAGCATTGAGCCGGTAACGTATTTCCACATTTTTAATGGGGGTTAGTGACTCCAGAAATCATTGTATATTGTACGACCTTGAATATTTAATCAAAATTGTGCCTCCCAATGTCAGCGCAGCGATTGTACGATTCAGTGTCATGATAAACTATATTCTTGTCAAATGGGCAATTAGTGCTTGTTGCAGAGGTTCACGGTTCGAATCCCACAACCGCCCTGATCAATACTGCGGGTGCATTAACCGTAAAAATTACACTCGGTCTGCTTGAGAGTGGACGTTAAAAATCGCATGATGTAATTCGTAAGAGTAGGTCATCGTGTGTCGGCGTCATGGTCCAAACTTGACTAGTTTTAAAAATTACCCGCAAATTATTCAACTGGAATCTACACGACTGTAAAAACTTGACACGACCCTCTTGAAAACGAGTCTTGGGGAAAATTAACAGAATAATACATTAATATAACTGGAACTGAACCAGTGGTGGAAACTCCACGTTGCTATGATAGATGCCATTCTCTCAATAGGATAATCACCACTGATGTCCCCCAAAGTGGTAACCACTTTATCGACCATGTAAAGATGATGGGCTGCGTAGACCCCTGACTGACTACCAGTGGTGTACTGTCCATGTAAGGCTTGTATTACATCTTAAAAATGCAATGTATATTTAAAAGTATATTGAAATTGAATTAGAAATGTACATTAAGGCTGGGAAATCGTTACGTATGCTTTAAATAAGTGCAAATGGAATTGCACTGCAATACATATAACTGTAAAACACGTCCTCTGTTGTACAATGTTTTTTGTTAAGTATTCCCGATGCAAATTGTTTTTGCTCAAGCCTCAAGTTTAAATACATTGCAGCCTCCTTTAGAGCCCAAATAAGTCAGGCGGCAGGCAGGCTTTGCAGTTACCGTGTGTTGCTAATCCACGGACCACCATAAATGGCATCGTGTATCCAAACGCGACCGTTCGTCTCTCGTTGTGAATGACCACAGCCCACTCCGTTCACAGCTACATATTAATTAGCACCGTCATCACCAGCTCTTTGGTATGCTACATTATTAATCTCCATGCACTCATAAAATAATATTTCCTACGTATTATTGCAGAATAGATATTTGTGCGATTGTGTATTTTTGATGTGGATTTAACGTGATTTGCTGCACAGTGGCATTAATACAGTGCGGTCATTATTGCAACTGCAAAAGGGGCTTTCTTTCTCCCAATTACATTCTCATTGTGCCCTATCACGAGATCAAAGCGCTGTCATTCGGGACTGCTTATATCAGCCGGTGTGAGCTCACCTGCGATTAATCACAAGTACAATTGTGCATTCTGTAGAATATGGAAACCATTTTGCATAGCCAGGTGCGTTTATTTGTTTGTATTATTATAAGTGAATGTTATGGCGATCAGAGATTGGGACCCCTGTGCCACCACGTGCACAATAGAGAACAAGGAATTTGGGGTTAACTTCTGGACCGGTAAGCTGCCGGTCTACATTAGCTCCGATAATAGATCGCATAAATTGTTCTCATTTGAATGTCCATCGACGGACGGGAACCCCCGTGATGTCAATTGACCGTCGATTGAGTTATCGGTGGCAATGAAAATATGCACAGTTGAGACTTTGCTATTCAAGTTGATTTCAATGTGCATCGATTGCTCGTCTAAAGTATTAAGGGGCCGTCCATAAATGACGTCACGCGATTTTGGACGATTTTTGACCCCCCTCCCCTCGTCACACGGCGTCACAAAAAGTCAGACCCCTCCACCGTCAAATATGACGTCACAAAGCTCTGCCCCCCCCCCAACCAAATTTCCATTTTGAAAATAAAACATGCTTCAAATCGCTTTAAACTATTGTCATTGTAGTGCGTATTTAATGTGGCGCTGCACTCTGATGTTGTAGGAGAAAACATTTATTAAAACGTCTATTTAATTAAGTAGAACGTGTTGTCTATATTTATTTAAAGTTGCGCATTTTGATGTGACATTACATGTTTAGAGCGGATGTTTGATGTTGGATGTTAAATTGTTTCTCGTTCAATGTTTGTTCAATAATGTATGTGAAATGTTGTTCAATATAATAAGCGGCTGTTATCATAATAGAGCTTTGGGCTATCTCTTGGACCGAGGAATTCATCTGCGGTGTTGTGATGTAGATGGGTCACTCTAATCGCTATTGCAGACACACAAATGCGCCCTTCTGAAGAGGACTCTTGATTCATAATCAACGTTTTTGGGTTTAGATCGCGTTATTTATAAATGTGTCGTAACACTCCACCACCCGACACGGCCAATCAGTAAAAAAAGTGTCACGTTGACAAAAGACAAATAGTTCACTGCTTTAGCCCACCGGTGTGTTGAAGCGTGAAACCACAACATTTACAAAAAAAATTATTGATCTCAAGTTTTTCCCGCTTCACAAACCCCTGGTGTTCAGCTGTTGTCAAGTCGCCCCCTTCTCCAAAGGACAGAACACAACGCAGAGTCTGCTCATCCTCTCCGAACTTATTTGTTATTGTTGTCTATTTAGCAGACCTGATCCCCCACTCCCTCGAAAGGATTCGCGACGGGAAGAGAGGGGACAGGGCGGGGCCGGCTACAAGCGCACTAATCTACGTCACACAGACTCCTCTGGAAGTTGTTATCATAGAACTACTTCTCAAGTCACTTCAATTGAGCTCTTTAAATATCACAGGGGGCACATATTGTAATGCCTTGCAAAAAAAAAAAAGAAATCATTCATTCGCAGTCAAATAATTGAGCTGAAAAATATCCAAATTAAGTCATAAACTATTGAATTATACGCTTCCTCGACCTTCAACAGTCTGGCTTCACGAGTGTAGTGTGGAGGGTCATCACGACAGCTTCCCGCCTCTCCACCCTCTCGCTGACCCCGCTTAGCATCTCGTTGAGGACCCGAAGGAGGGCAGTGATTCTCTCCCATCTGTCAAGCTAATTGCTCGATCTTTTCCTCCCGGAGGAGGCTCTGGTCTTATCTTGACTGTGGAAGCCAGTGGGGCCGAAGCTGACGATTTTTTTCCCTTGGCTCTGTCCGCCATTAAGCACGAGGTGGGGAGGGGGGGTCTCCCTAATCTAGCAACAGGAACAGACCCAAGCTATCTACAGAAGGCTTCAGAGGGTATGTAAATTGTCCAAAGACACGGACACTATGAAACAAACAAACAAACAAACCCTCTGGGATCCTAAAGTTAAAAAGGAAATAAATACATCGTCTATAAAAAAAAAAAATCTAGTGTAGCCAATGTACAAGGTTGTTTTCTAAAGTAGGGGTAGGGGCGGTCTGTTCAGCGCTGCTCACTCAGCCATTACATCAGCAAAAGTCTATCGTCAAAAACAATATTAAGTGATGGGTTTGTTTAAATATATACGTGCAATCATTTGTGACTAAACTTTGAAAATGAACTCGCTACATATGAGAACTGGGATTCGGAGGCATTATCTCAGTGGTGCCAGTTGAGTCTCCTGACCCATGAGCCACTGGGCCTCCACATGGAGTTGTTTTTTTTTTATCATGGCAAATTAATCAACTGTTTTGGTATGGCGGTGTTGCTGTGTGTGCTTATGGGCCTACAATAAATAATATGTGTGTAGTGGTGATACGCGCTGGCAGTAGGGATCGTGGGGTAGCGCGTGGTGATTGGCTGTGTGTTGGTGACGCGCGCTGACGGTGAGGGATCGTAGGTCAGCGCGGGGTCATGGGTTATGTGATGGTGATTGGCTGTGTGTTGGTGACGCGCGCTGACAGTGATGGATCGTGTGGCAGCGCGTGATGATTGGTCGACTAGGGTGGGTGCTCACATCGCGGTCCGCATAGACTCCGTCTCCTTGGAGCGGAGGGCTATATAAGGCGGTGCGCGCGGGCGCTCGGGGAGTTGTTGGTGACCAGTGAAGACGGAAGACGGAGGAGGAAGAGATAGGGCCCTGAGACACCTAGTCCCGCTGTCCTTGTAGGGACCGGGGCCCTGTGTGGCTCAGAGGCGGGACCTTGGGACCCGGGGGCCGGACGTCCGTGTGAGGACCGGGCCGCGGGACCCAGTGGTCGTGATCCATACCCAAGCTGGGGTGGGTCTAGAGGTTCCCCCGGATGCTACAGGGCTGGAATGCCTGTGTGTGTGTAGCCGGGTGGAACGTGTAGCATGAGCTGTATTAACCACACGTGTCGGGTGGAACGTGTAGCGTGAGCTGTAGTGACCACACGTGTTATTGTGGAAACCCAAGTGTTAATAAAGTGTGCTACCCGTCAAGTGGTCTCCCGCCGTAGTTTACTATACTACATGTGCACTATACTCTTTGGTTCTTTCGGTAAAGTCACGTAGGTATACCTACGTGAATTTACCGAAAGAACCAAAGAGTATGGATTCCTGCAGTCACGAAAGCCTCAAATCAATATGTGCACTCCATATTCAGAGGCAGCTCGGGAGACACTCAAGCTAAAGAGCCATCGTAGCCGGTGGTGGAGTGGAAAATGGCCGCCTTCGCGTGGCCCGCTCTGTTCAGTGAGGAATCACGACAAATGCTATCAACGCGGCGACTGAACATCGATCGTCGATCTCCCGGTCTCCAGAGCAACAACAACACAAGCCACGGCAACGGCCCTCTTCAGGATCAAACAACACGCCAGATGGGCCCTGTGACAAAGATCCTCCAATTGAATATTGAGGGATTCTCCCGGCTGAAGTATCTGGCATGACCACCTGAATGTGAAATTGTAGTTGTTGTTCTGCATCTACATCAGCCATACGAAAGAAGAATACGACGGACAATGCTGTTGATATCACCACTTCTCACCATCACTTGTGCAGTCCACACCTCGTGACCCCCCATCGATCTATTGCTTATATCGAGGGTGTGAATGTGGTTGCTGCCCACACCTCCCAACCACCCACGATGTTTTAACCCTGGTGGTGTCTCCCCATTGGGATCCTGAAAGCAATGCCAAAAAGAACGTGTTACTGTGAAGGACATGGTACGCAACTGCTGACCAGGGTTTGAACTGGCAACCTTTCACTTGCGAATCAGTCGCTCTGCCGCAGCACCATCCAGCCGGATATTGCACGATCTGCTCGCAGATGTGGGTCTTTATAAATGTCACCAGTAGATGAGGTAGAGTTAAGAGCTCATGATTGAAAGGCTATACGTTCAAATCCCTGTCAAGATCAGCACAGGCTCCTATCATTATAAATAGCATCCCTTTGAACACTGGTCTCCTCCCACAGACAAAAAGGATAATACAATAATGACTCGAACAAACATACTCATTTTTTTATAATTACGCTTGTTAACCCAGGAAAGCCTCAATGAGCAGTGTGATTCTTTTTCAGGAGCAATCTGCCAAGTTTTCGAAGAATGAATGATGATTGCTACGTGCAATCCCAATTGAGTAATGTACGAGTAATTTTTTTCCATTCGGCAAATTTGGATGACACCGGCACACAATGGCGAATGACATCGAGTGACATTTAACGCCCACTGTGAAACTGACGGCATTTGTATTCATGGTTAATACACCTTCAGTAATAACCAGGATGGTCTCTGGAATAGAACCGTGAACCTCTGCACGACTATTCTAAAAGAGGGTCTTGAGGCTCAAGTTATGCTTTAATGAGTAAATAATACATCCTTTTTATATGATTTTTCACTTTTTAAAAACTCTATATATTTTATATACTATCTGGCCAAGAAGTTAGAGTGCATAAACCACATTTATAAGGTTGTGAGTTCAGATCCTGCCTGGGGCTTGATGCATCTCATCGGGACTAACACGGTGAGTAACCCTCCAGCACCAATACGATTAGTACCGTGTTGTGTAAAGTCAACAGTGGTTCTTCTTAGGAACGCCTTTTCCTTGCAATAATAACGTGGAATTTCCATCGCTGGTTCGAGGCAGCTAATGGAGATGATAATGATATAATATGAGCAGAGAAACACTTGGTTTTTTTTATTCCTTATTAAAATTAGAATATCCTGAAGGTTGAGGCCAATAGGCATGTTGGTGTCGCCAATGAAATACGTGGACTATTCTGGGGAACGTTTTGGCATTGACTTTGTCAGCCCGAGATTTAAGTCTGTTAATATCGTGTGACCTTAGCCTCAAGCTAAAGAAAATGCCACGGGGAAGGTAGGCGATAGACTTGGGTACACACAGATGGGGAGGGAGCAAGCAAACAGACACACATACCGGGGTCCTTTAGCCTTGGGAAGAATAAACAATGGTGTGGAACTGCTGACATCAAATATATAAATCAGTAAAAAGGACCTCTAAACACTGGCGGTTATTTGAATTTATGTTTGATAAACACGAGTCAGGCCAGCACGATTGTAAAACGCACCTTTAAAATAAGATTTAAATGCACAAGCCGCGCGTTGTGAGGCTCCTTGCAACCGTTTCATCGACTCAACTGCAAACCCTTGACACGAGTGTACGCGTGGATCGGTGTGCAAATGGGGAACAGCGGTTGCGGTGATTAACGCACTGCGCTACAAACCCTCGGTTACGGCTAATGGTAAAGTAGATAAATAATGAAGGGGTTGGGGTTGGCGGGGGGGTGAAGAGGCCCTGCAGCAATCGCTGCTTTCCACTGTGAACCCATCACCTGAGTTTGATTCAACGTGAGGCGCATCGTCAGTGGCGCTTGGTATCAGTGTCAAATGTTATATACGGTACCCTATACACTACGTAAACAACTTGAAGCAATGGAAGTCCTGCACGTGTATACATATTTCATGACGAATAACTAAAGTAATAAAAATAGAAAATAGTGTAATTCGGAATTTGACGGAGCACCGGTCTGAAGGCTGCATCAGTCCGACGATTGTCAAACACAAGTTGTTGAAACAAGAGTGTAATACTATGTACATCACCCCACGCAGAGTATTTTAGATTGTAGTGGTAAGTACGGTGCAGTAAATACAGTATCTTTTAACGTTTTTTGTCTATTTTGTATGTTTATTTATGCCAATTTCATATAGTAAATATTGAAAACACCAAAAGTCACATACACAACACTTAAACACAATGTCATACAAGAATGTGCAAAAATAAGATATTTTAAATAATGATTAAGTGATTATCCAGTGTTTTTTTTTTAATCCGGCGCCCCTGAAGCTGCCGGAAAATTATCGGTGATCTAGCGTGATTAAACTCAGGAATAATAGGAATCACCTATTTCCCCAGAGAAACTTCGTTGAAACGCAAGGCTTTTTTTCGCATGAACAGTAGTTGTCCTGTTCTTACTTTTGCCCACCCTAGGAATGTGGAATTTCCATCACTACCTCAGCATCGCCAGTAGAGATGACGTTAACCCAATGCTCGTTTGAGTAGTGGAAACACTTTGACTGATTTTGTTAAGTATTTCCCTACTCGAAATAACAGCGATGGCTCTTAGCTATTGATGGAAACTGCATGCTCATATGGCAGCATCAGTCTGGCCACACAACAACCACTTTTGACATCCCATATTGTGATGTGATTTATTTTAAAGACCTTAGGGGGACTATGGGCAGTCAACTCTGCCGTATGAAAGGGAGTATGCGGCTTAAACAAAATTAACTTCCGCTTTAGGGATGTATTCAGCGGATTTAATTAACTCCAAAGATTTTCTCATGAATACCCTAACGTCTTCCAAATGTCTTACACTATGTACATGAAATATCCAGACTCGATTTAATGTGTTCAATGTAATCTTATTCTTTTTTTAAACGTTATTAAGTTATTATAAGTGGGCATGCGAGTGGAAATTCCTGCAACATTAATTTTGTACCTTTGATTTGCAATCAGTGAAATCTGTTTTGACATTCGGAAAAATATCCCCGTTGGTGGCTCAGGCTTTTAATCATTTCCCAAGATCAATTAATTTCCTCTCTTGCCTGAAGACTCGTGTATTTTAAGGCATTTGCCGTGATCACAGAAATGCTATTTCACCCCACGTTAACCTGCGTGCGAAATCTCTTTTTTATTTTCCTTTTGCTCATTTCATGTGCTTGTGTTTATCGTTCTTGATAAGAGCATGATTTAATATGAACCTGTTTCGCATTTTATATATGCTTTGTATATATCTCATTTGTTTGGCATTGTTTCAAATGTTACGTGTGTTTTTTTTTTCTACAATTAAATAACATTCGTGTTGTGTTCACTAAAATTTCACAACTCTAGGTCTCGCGGATAATTAAGTTGACAATTTTTGCGCAGCACACATCTCCATTAATTAGTGTGAAACGAAATGCCTTTAGACACACAGCCAAGAAAACATCCAACAACTCCCGCACTTTAATTCGACACAACAACAATAGCTGCCATTTGATGCAACGTATGTATGTTGAACTTCTTTTGCGCTGTACTTAGACAACCATTGCTAAACGAAGGTGCGCGGAGAAGGAGCACAACGACTAAACACGAAAAAAAGTTTCAAAGTAATTTGATTTTAAAAAGTGCATAACTCCAGTGACTTCCTAATAATGGAAGGAAGAGCGTTCCAGACGGCCACAGAAGCGCACCTGAAGACACGTGATGCGGTGAGCACCGTCTTTGTCGAGTGACGGTGACCTCTCTCCACGCCGCTTGTTTCGTAGCTGCCACCCAGCGGCGATTACACTGGTCAACACACTTTTTCTGGCATAAGGTATTCCAACGGTTTTAAGGTAATTCGGGGTGCTGATTCCAAATCTGGCATCAGTTTTTGTCTATCACATCAGGTTTTTGAGATATCAAATATTGCATTTTCAATAAAAACTGCAGAAGAAAAATATTAAATAAATGTGGATATCTACATAAAATTATATTCTAAACACACTATCCTAAAAATACAGCACCATATTTAACACTAAAGCAGTCACTGACTCGCAACAACTTGCAATCATAAGTGACAGAGTTAATTTCGGGTAAAATCAATGAAAATGAAGTATGCCGATAGCATAAAAATTAGATGTGATAGAGCAAATCTGAGATCGGATTTGGAATCAGCACCCTGAAATTAAACAGCTGCAAAAGTCCAGGCCAGAAAAAAATGTTTTTTTTTGTTGACCAGTGTTATTGTTGAAGTCATTCTAAATCCACAGCCGATCAATCCCGGGACAGCGAACAACCTTCTCCATTTTCCCCGCTTGCACGAACGTTCGTCTAACGGTTCCAGCCACGTGCCAACGTAGGCCCAACGTTGGATGCTTACTGGGTATATACAAACCTACGTCTACATTTGTATTACTCTCCCTTGATTGAAAATGACTCGAGGTTTTAGTGTTAAGTTTCATCAAACACATTCCTGCGGAGGGAGCTGGTAGGAACGTTGGGTTGCTCGGTCAATGGACAGGGTCAACGGCGGCGTGGTGTATTCCGCAAATATGGCCGACTGTGAGAGCGGGCACAAGCCGGCGTGAGTAGGTTAAACGTTGAGTTTTATAAGGGCACCAAGGGGTGACCAGCCCCTCCCCACCCAGCCCCAACCCTCCCCACCCAGCCCCTCCCCACCCTCTCCACCCAGCCCCTCCCCACCCTCCCCTCCCCACCCAGCCCCACCCTCCCCACCCAGCCCCTCCCCACCCTCCCCTCCCCACCCAGTCCCTCCCTCCCCACCCAGCCCCTCCCTGCACGACGGACACAATAATCCCCTGTGGGCTGGTGTAACCAGGAGGTTCCTACCAGTAAAAGTTTAGTACTACTACACTATGTATACTTTGTCGCATAAGATATATTCATTATCTCGCTGCTGTCCTCGCATTGACCCAAAATGTTAACACCATCATTCCCCCTTTCTATGATTATTCTATAATTAGTTTTAATATATAAAGTGAACGTATGGTACCATAAACCCGAAGGGTAATAAGCCAGTGTGTGTCAAGTCAGAGTAATCCAATCACACGCTGAAAAGGGTAATGATAGGCTGTTACAATTACTGGCATTTGGTAGTGTGGTGATTGTAATGCATTACTTTCGAACGGTGTCTTTAACGCTCTCACATTGAGGTTGAAAGCGTTTTGGGCATTAACTGTTCGTGTGTCTGCGTAACTGGGAGGGGGTCACGATAACTCTCATAGATAACATACAATATGAACACTACTTGAGTTGCTTTTAGGGAGATAGAATATTGAAAGCTGGCCAAATTGATCAAAGGGTTTCCTTTAACTTGGAGGACATAAACCAGCACTAAAGTGACCGCCGCCACTGCATGCCCAGCACCTGTGGTCAAGGCGCTCACTCCATCACCGGCAGAAGCGCTATCAAAGCCTCGTTTGTCTCATCCATGGCATAAGGACGTGACAAATTCCTGATACGGGGCACTGACGTTGTTATCGCCAATTTAAGACGAGCTGCAAAGCAATTGTGGCCATGCCACCAAAACTCTGGATCATATATCAAACCACTGTTGTCTGCGCTCCTTCAACGGAGGAGGAACAGCAAAACCACACGAATTCTCTCTCTCTCTCTGCTGAAGCCCTCTCGTCGTGTCAAGCGGATCTCGACATTGGAATTTAGCTTCTAAATTGATTGCCAAACAAAGGATTAGAATGAAGTATTCACGAATGAGGACGATTCAACGGACAAACTCATCATGGAAAATGTTACAGAATACATTCACGGACGTAGTTATTTCTTGTTCATGCATTATGTTAAATGACAAAGACACGCTGTGGAATGTGCTTTGTACAAAAAAACAACCAGAAATATAAATACAAACCGACATTTCCAATTCAAACATTTCTTTGAATTTACGTTTGCACAATAAAATACATCTCTTCCATAACGCCTAAATACTGTAGCCCTTAATTCCATAGGCATGTGGAATTTTTCACCAGCGGAATGCGTCAGCATTGGAGATGAGTAATGGAAAATATTTGAGCATTGAGAAATAATAACAGAAAATATTTAAAAAAAAAAATTCAGC
This sequence comes from Lampetra fluviatilis, assembly GCF_964198595.1. Taxonomy (NCBI): domain Eukaryota; kingdom Metazoa; phylum Chordata; class Hyperoartia; order Petromyzontiformes; family Petromyzontidae; genus Lampetra; species Lampetra fluviatilis. The sequence continues at coordinate 3,853,261 of NC_136295.1, read as the reverse complement.
TTTGAGAAATTATGACTTTTTTCATTCAACATTTCCAATATTTTTCCTGCATAGCTGCGCTTAAAAATGTGTCAATTGTGTCGTCTGTGTGCATTCGTTTTTCGCCTGAAATCTGTCTGAAAAGAAGGCATTAACTCGTCATTTTAGCAGACTAAATATAAAAAGATTGATTTGAAGCTTTCGTGACTGCAGGAATCCATACTCTTTGGTTCTTTGGGTAAAGTCACGTGGGTATATATTTCTTTTATTTTATACCTACGTGACTTTACCGAAAAAAACAAAAAGTATTAAAAAAAAGATGATTTCCCAACGCAAATATATGCACAGATTTTGACGACACACAGCGGTATCTCGCTTGCGAAAATACAGAAGAGACAATGCTAATCCGTACGTCTCGCTCCAAACAACATATTGCGTATCAGTGAGTACGCATCGTTTCCAGTAAATGGTAAACCACTGTGGTGTTTCATTTATTTTGCCAGGCCTAGTGACGCACGCATGTAATCCGGTGCTTGAAAAGCTGGGTTCATGGATCACGTGGAGATCATTGTTTGCGTAGCACTAAACAGTAGCCAAGTATAAATGGAGTACAGCAAGTGGGATGATGACCTACATGGATTTTAGAGTATTCTCTGGGGTCAACCAGGTTCCTCCCACAAGCAAACTACTAAATCAGGAACTGGTCATCGCAATAACTGGACTGAGCCCTCTAAAGTTGGCGGTCGTGTGTCGCAAAAGGTAGTTCTGTAACTCTGACCTATTGTCGATGGACGCTACAAAAGTGCAGACTTGCAACTTGTCACAACACGTCCCATGCAGCCTGGAATTGGTAGCGGTGAGGCCTTGCGAGCAACGATAGCAGACGTGGATGCACACAAGTGAAAATACGGTTACTGCACACCTGATGACATGTGGCATGAATATTTCATATGGCCGGTCCTTTCAGAATAACAATACCTTTTGAAGATGTTTTCAGTGGATTTTTGTTGTTTTGGATCTACATTCAAGTTGTTTTTTTAAAGAGCTATGCTGTCGTGGAGTTGCGTTCAGGTAAGTGAAGAAGTGCACACACGTAACCCCTAGCGACACGGCACGAGGCAGAGAATGCCATTTGATATTCATCGTTTGAACGGATGTGATTGTTATTGAAAAGAGATGCTGAAAAAAAACAAATCTTGCCAATGTCTGGCTGGGTAGTAATGGAGTCAGAATCCTCGGATTACAGATTGAAACTCGAGGGTTCAATTCTCAACGCATCTGTGGTCAGTGGTCAATGATATGTATACTTGTTATTTTCTTTTTACCGCCTCCAGAGTTTATTTCTGAGCTCATCTCCCAGGCTACGTCACCGTTAATACAAAACGGAAAGGGGGGTGGGGGCACTGGGGGAGGGGGGGGCACTGGGGGGGGGCACGGGGGGGGGGGGCACGGGGCGAGGGGAATCTACGATGACAAAAAGGGGGGGGGAGGATATGTGTACAACTTAATCAACAGCTTTGTGACCCATGGTCTATACTGGTCTCTATTATACGAATGAGGGATTTCCACCACTGGCTCAGGGTCTGACCATACTGCTAAACCTAAACCCGTGGTATGTCGCTGCTATTTCTGATGTTAAATCATCCAAATGTATATAGAGCTTACATTTCATCTAGAGCTGTCCGGGGCTTAACTCCAGAAAATATCTCTCCCCACCTCACGCTGCCTAATAACCAGATGGCCGCAGAAGCGCATCCGAAAGCGCGCGATGCAGTGTCCGTCTTTGTTTCATGGCCAGCCAAAAAAACCCCGCTGCGAGGATGACCGGAGTTCACGCGATGGTGTATGCCCCTTGACGAGATCAGCATTTGTGGCAAGCACTTTGTGTGTAATGGGTACGACCTTACAATGTGTTCGTTCAGCAACCGGAAGCCAATGGTCGCATCTTGCAGCAACCGATTACAGTGAAACGCAAGTCCTTGCTAAACAAAAGGACTCGCACACACACACACAAATTCAAGTGTACAGGAAAGAGGTTTGGCTATGACAGCGAGCGTTTAAAATGTTCAGCGTCTCTCTGCTCAAGCGAGCGTGGAGTGGTACTTTATATCTGGTTGGTGGCCTCAGGCCAGGAGTGGAAAACAATTTAGTTTCACATGCCAAGTTATTATAATTTTTAATCGTGATTTTAAGTGACTTTTATCTTGCATATCACTTGGGCGTTGTGCTATTTGCACTCAAATTGTTTCTATTGTTGTTTCCGTTGGTTGACTTTTTACATTTGTGTTTTTGGAACGGTTCTTTTCTGCATTCAAAAGTTGATTAGTGCCGCGTTTCTTTTCTCTTCCCTTGCGTTTGTCTCCAAGGGGTCCCACCTGGCCATGAATAAAGCACTTGGAATGATTGGCAATATGACGGTGAGGGGCAATTGACTCCCCAAAGAGTGCTACTCTGTGGCATTTTCACTTTCGACCTCATCACCATCACTAGCGGGATGGCACAGTAACACTTGTAGTATCACAGCGAAAAGGCTCTGGGTTCGATTCACAACTCGGGCACGATTTCCACTGTTCTGCATCGGTTACATCTGAGTTCTCCGATTTCCTCCCGTGGAGAGAAAACAACCCATAATTGTAACCAGTATTAACTCAACATCGCAATGGTGCAGAAATATTACCTGCCAACTGCTGCATTGGGATTACATTCAGCAGCAACATCGCCCCCCAGCTACGAAAACCTGGCAGGACCCTCCTCAAAACAATCGTCCGACTCGGTGAAGCTTTCCTGGGTAAACAAGCAGAGTAACAAACACATTCCTGCGGAGGGAGCTGGTAGGAACGTTGGGTTGCTCGGTCAATGGCCAGGGTCAACGGCGACGTGGTGTATTCCGCAAATATGCCCGACTGTGAGGGCGGGCACAAGCCGGCGTGAGTAGGTTAAACGTTGAGTTTTATAAGGGCACCACGGGGTGACCAGTTTCCACCCACCCAGCCCCACCCCTCCCACCCCCCACCCAGCCCCACCCTTCCCACCCAGCCCCTTCCCACCCTCCTCACCCAGCCCCTCCCCACCCCACCCTCCCCTCCCAGCCCCACCCTCCCCACCCAGCCCCTTCCTCCCCACCCAGCCCCTCCCTGCACGACGGACACAATAATCCCCTGTGGGCTGGTGTAACCAGGAGGTTCCTACGAGTATAATATATTTATACTCTTTGGTTCTTTCGGTAAAGTCACGCAGGAGAACTGCTGCTGCGTCAGCAGTTCTCCTGCTGCTGCTTGTCTCACCTGATGCAGGTTGCTTGTGTTGCGATCGAAACGTCGTGATCTATTCATTTTCTACCGACGTGACTTTACCGAAAGAAGCAAAGAGTACGGATTCCTGCAGCCACGAAAGCTTCAAATCAATCATATCTTTGTTGACCTGGGTTGCGAGTGAGGCTTTCACAAGAACAACACCACCAAGTCCAATTAGCTCATCACGCGAGAGGTGCCAATGAAGCGGGGGCTATTTAAGCGCATTCTCGATTCGGCACGCGCCGTGCCTACGTGCGCCGGGACACGCTTGGGCCTCGTGAGCGATCGCCCCTTTTCCGATGTCGTGGAAAAAGCGTTCAGTTGCCAGGTTTGTGCTCAGGCCATCAGGAGGCAACGCACGGACGGGGAGGTGCGGGGAGGGGGCACACGAGGGCGACGCTTTCGTGGTGGCTGACGCGCGTGTCGCCATCGGACACGGTCACCAATGGCGAGATGTTAACTACCTCGCCTGGTGTGCAGGAGGTCGTGGTTTTGATCTCAACCCTGACGCCTGCTGCTGTATATTTGAAGTTTGCGTGTCTTTCTCTCTCTCTCCACCCGTGATGGTCGCGTGGATTTATCTCCGGGTCTTGCGGTTTATCCCTCCACATTTAGAAAAGAGCATTTAGAGTATTTGGCTGCGATCAATTTCTAGGTGATAAGCCACTTCGTTGAGCTGTCATTTGTGGCCAGGTCGCTTCTGAAGAAGGCCTACATAGCTCAGTGAGTTTTACCTGGCGAAATAAAAAAAATAGTTTATAGTTTAGTCAATCCACTTTCTGGTTGAAAGCCTCCCTCAGAATGCTGCGACGTAATAACACGCATCAGCACCTCCCGTTAAAAAAAAAAAATCTCGAGCACAAGATCGTGCGCTGCAACCAGTGCTGTGGTTTTTTTTTCGTGAGGTTGTAGATTTTTTTTTATCTAGAAAAGCACTCATGCTTCCGACTCTCACGAAATGCCACAGACGTTCATGTTTTTTCTATACAGTACATGTTTTAATTTTGTATTTTTTTCACGAAAAAATGTACTCATCCTAAGAGACCAACTACAATGTTGACCTACAAGTATTACAGTTTTTGCGATGAAAACAACTGATTTGCTCAAAATGTTTGTATACAAAAAAGTAACCTCCTTTGTCAATCCACTGCTGGATGAAGGCCTCCACAAACAGACATGGGGTTCTAGATTTGAAGTTTTCGTGACTGCAAGGATCCATACTCTTTGTTTTTTTCGGTAAAGTCACGTACTGTAGCTAAACATATATATAATAAACGTAAATGAAAACAAATAAATTCAATCACAATTAAATCACAATTTATTTGTTTTCATTTTTTTATTATATTTTTTTTTTCCTACGTGACTTCACCGAAAAAAACAAAGAGTATAGGCATGGGGTTATTTAACCATACTTCACCACACTGGTCGGTGTGCGTTTGTGAGGAAGTGGGGCCCAAAACCATTTGAAATCTTCTTGGTTCTTTCGGTAAAGTCACGTAGAAGGGAAATAATAAAATAATAAAAATAAAACATAATTAAATAATATTAAATTTTTATATAATAAAATAATATAATAAACTAATTCTCCCATTTGAAATATCCCTCGGTGTAAATCTTAGCCATTGCCATGAATCAATCTCGGGTAACTGGGTGCATCACACAGTGAGCTAACCATTGTGCCACTGCTCCCCTTTGATATACTGATACACCTCACGTGATTTCAATATGGCATCTACTTCCCCATTGAATTATGGATAATACATAAATAAATTCGGATGAATATACAAGTCCAATTGTTTTCCAATGTTAGGCTATATTAAATTCATACAAAAAGGTCATCGTTGGATTATGAGAATCCTCTTATCGTGTCTTTTTTATTTGTCGAAAACTTACAAATGGCAGTATTCATCAACCATATGGTAGAAATATCTCTTACTTTCCACCCGTTTACAAACAGTGTAGTTGCTGCTTCTGCTGCTGCTGCAGTGTGATTTCTTTGCGCGCTGGACTTGTGGTGCAGAGGTCGTCAGTTTGATCTCCCGGTGTGACAGTGGAAACAATGGTGCATGAATCTTAACCCCCCCTCCCCCTCCCCACACTGCCTTTGCCCACCCAGCAGCATAATTGGAAACGTCGCAGTCGATCGCCAGGTCGCGTGTAGTGGGGCAATGTATGGTGGTTACTCCCACCTCTTAAAATGTGTCTGGCCGGCGTACAAACGCAGGCCAACGTCACCCTGTCGAGGGGCTCTGGAGAACTCCCTTTAGCGGAGGCCCTGTTACCATCAGTGGTGGTGAGCACCTGAATAGGACATTTGCTCTGAATATTTTCAACGAACAAAATGTCCTTTAATGACACGAGTAAATGTACTTTTAATAAAAAATTATGGAACATCGTGCTTTATCTTACCTTTTTTACACATTCATTAAAAAGTTGCAATGTCTCCCAACTCCACCGAGCATGGGGGTGGTGATCTTCTTTGTCCATGATCCATGTGCAAAAATTCCACATTCCCATGGCAGAAGACAATTTCTGCAACCACTCCTGTAAAACGGCACTCATTTTTATCAATCACAGACAGATGATGAAAGCTGAGACGATCCAAAATGTACATTGGACTCTCAACCCTCTTGATTGCGAGTATTCGACCAATCATGCCACTGACAAGGCCACATTTGTCAGTCACACTCCCGTTCAATCAGGATGCAACACATTTATTGCTTCATAAACGTCCTTAGTTTATCATGTTTGATCCGTATTTGTTTTTTGGGTTCGGCCAAATCGGTAGTTGTACCGTCGTTAACCCTCAAGCACCAAACAAGATTATGCACGGGCAACGGAAATACTATTATCATTATTTGTATGTGTCAATGCATTGATCAAATGTTGACCAAATAAATCTCCTCCGCGGTGGTGGCTTCAGACTTTTCACGACTGAATGCGGCATCAACATTCTCATGAAGTTGCACCACTTTAAAGAAGTCACAACGACACTGCGAAAGGCGCAAACAATAAATATCGCCGTAGGTGGGCAAGTGTTCATTAGAACGGAGTTCGTCATATCTCTGCCTTCGTAATATGAGGCTGGTAATGTAACATCGTGAAAGTTATTAACTCGATCAACGCGTACCAGATGTCTAATAAATCACTAGCGTCGCGTGAGCGGTGGGCCGTTAAAATGACTCGTGCAAATTCACCGCCGACACATTATCTAAACAAACAATTCGCTCGTAAAGCAAAATTAACGGGCACTCTCTTCTCTGAAAATAAGCAAACAGGCAAATGCATAAATACATAAATAACGAACGCAGCTTTCCCAGATCATAAAAAAAAAACTATCCGTGTATTCTTTCTCCAATCTACCCCATTTAATGGCACGTTCTCTGCCAACTGCAGAACGGTTGTGTTTATCCACATTCCCTAACGCCCTTGATGTACATTTAGTCTGGGTGGGTTTATTTTAGTTTACCAAGGGGATAAAGGCTGGGAATTCTAACTAACTTTGTTAAAGGGCCACCTCTATGATGAATATATTTCCACATTCTGTTAGCAGCGGCCGTATAATAGCATTAATTTCACCCATAGGGATGATGGGCTTGGCTAAGCCCATCAAAGAGCCCATTTAGAATTGTTATCTCTATTTTGACTTAAAACTTTAGTGACTGCAGGAATTCATATTCTTTGGTTCTTTCGGTAAAGTCACGCAGATAGAAAAAAATAAAGAAAAAATAAAATAAAGTGAATAAAAATATCACGACGTTTCGATTGCAACACAAGCGGTCGTCATCAGGATAAAGAGTTAGCCTCTAAAGGAAAACTGTTTTTAAAGGTTTGGAGATGGGCGTAGCCCAAGTGTATCAGCAGCACCAGCAGTATGGGCGGGCAGCAATGCCAATGCAGCAACAATGCCAATGCAGCAGCAATGTCAATGCAGCAGCAATGTCAATGCAGCAGCAATGCCAATGCAGCAACAATGCCAATGCAGCAAAGGGCCACCATAAAATCCCTGCACCCCACTCCACACACCACGCTGCTGACGGTGGAGGTTGATTGACAAGAAAACACAAGTCAAGTCATGACCCAAAGTGGTTGATGACATCTTAACAATGATTGCTGAGTCTACAACCTTCCTCTCGCTTGAAATTGTGTCTGTGTCTGTATATATGGATGGCTTGCAAAGTACCATCGTCTTAGAGAAATCAATTTCGTGTGAGCCAGCCGCATTAAAATAATGATCAGCCACGGCAGAAGTATTGGTCCTACCCTGTTTCAGATCTGCCTTATGCTCACGAACAGGGTCCGAGACATGTCGTTAAGTTTCCCCAATGTAACTGCTGCTGTAGATACAGCTTAGTTTGTAGACTTCGGGATATTGCATGTCAGGAATCTTGTCCTTCACAGATGAGATAAGATCACAAATTGTATGTACTGTGTTCAATCTGACCTGGATCTTGTGTTTGTTCATGATTTGGGAAATATTTTTGGTTACCCGTGCTATGTATGGCAGGGTGATGGTTTTGATTGGATCCTCAGATGGCTCCTTCCTCACGGTTCGGGTGATGGCTTTGTGGATTGTGTAGTCAGAATATCCATTCGCCTTGAGAGCTTGGTGTATGTGTTTGAGTTCGCTGGTTAGGTGTTGATGGTCGGAGTTACATTGAGCTCTATGGTGCAGCGTTTTGATGAGGGCATTCTTCTGGGATGGATGGTGGTGGGAATCAGGTTTTAGGTATGCGTCAGTATGGGTTACTTTCCTTTAGACAGAATGGCTCATTGAGCCATCTGGTCTTTTTTTGATTAGGACATCCAAGAAAGGTAGCATGCCATCATTTTCTACCTCCATGGTGAATGTGATGGCTGGGTGTATAGAATTGATGTGGTTGAGGAATTGGTTTAGAGCCAGTCGGCCATGTGACCAGATGACGAACGTGTCATCTAGAATGTTCCATTCCAGGTGAAGTATGTATTGGTGAGGCAGTGTCTCACCAGGGCCGGTACATCAGCATTCAATCCTTGTTGAACAAAATCTTCAATGATTGCAATGATATCGGGCACAGAAACTTTGGTGAACAAAGAAACTACACCTGGGGACGATACCAGGTGAGCTGAGTTAAGTACAGAAGAGATGGTCTTACCAGTGAATGGCTGCAAGGTTTCAGACAGATATCAGGCCACTTTTTAGGTGGGTGAGCCAATAGTGGAGACGATGGGACGAAGAGGTGTGCCTTCTTTATGGGTTTTTGGTAAGCCATTTAATCTGGGTTGTCTAGCAGCAGAAGATTTTAAGGAAAACCGTTTGGTCTGTTCAATTAATGAAGCTGAATCAGTGATGATACTGTTAGTTTTGTAATGGGTGGCTCACGCGAAATTGATTTCTCTAAGACGATGGTACTTTGCAAGCCTACTGGCTATCAACAAAGATTCGTTCATGAAGCCATCCATATATACAGATACAGACACAATTTCAACCGAGAGGAAGGTTATAGACTCAGCAATCATTGGAAAGATGTCATCAACCACTTTGGGTCATGACTTGACTTGTGTTTTCTTGTCAATCAACCTCCACCATCAGCAGTGTGGTGTGTGGAGCGGGGTGCAGTGATTTTATGGTGGCCCTTTGCTGCATTGGCATTGCTGCTGCATTGGCATTGCTGCTGCATTGGCATTGCTTCCCCGCCCATACTGCTGGTGCTGCTGATACACTTGGGCTACGCCCATCTCCAAACCTTTAAAAACAGTTTTCCTTTAGAGGGTAACCCCTTGTCTTGATGACGACCGCTTGTGTTGCGATCGAAACGTCATGATATTTTGATTTACTTTATTTTAATTATTATTTTTTCTATCTACGTGACTTTACCGAAAGAACCAAATAATATGTTGTCTCTATGTCCAGGGAGTTGTAAATGACATCATATGGTCCTTGATGTGCCCATCTTTAAAACAGGCAGCTCATTTGGTAACTCTAAAGATATTACCAGACTCTTTATGAAGAGTACTGTAGTTTGAGGAGGTGGCCGGGTGGCTCAGATATTAGATCGCTGAGCTGGTACTGCTGAGACACTGCGTTTAAATTCAGGTTTCAGCTGCCTGCAGCTTAAACCGGGTTCCTAGGTGTAGTGAGTTGTATGTATGTATGTTGAGCTTCTTTCACACTATACATAGCCAACCGTGTTAATCGGAGGTGCGCGAGTTAATGGTCTCAGCTCAGTCACCAATACCAATGAATTCACACGTAAACAAAAACAACCATGACATCCAATGTAGCTCTACACTTATTTTGGTAAAAATTCCAATTATTAGAATGAAATATCGGTTTAAGCGTCACGCATCGAATAATCACACGACCGAGGGTTGAGAGACACGCAGACTCCAAATAGACGGCAATCTTCAGGTTCGGGATCGAACCCACGGCCCCTGTATACCAGGCGAGGGAGTTAACATCTCGCCACTGTGACACCCAGGTGGCTCAGAGGGTGCGAATCCCGGCAGCCTCTCGTGATTAATTGGAGCCCATGCTCTCAGCCAAGTCACCAATGAATGCACAACAACAAATCATCACATTCAAGTTACTGTTGCGCATACTTTGGCTATATTCCAGATCCGAGAAATTAAAATAGCAAACATTTCAACACATTTATTAATAATAACGTGGCCTTAAAGTAGATATATAATAGGCAAAAATGGTGTGCAATGGTCGTTGTTCATAACACATGTCACATGCTATATATGTTCCACTTAAAGCCAATGTTATTAATTAATGTGTAGAGGAGTTTTTGTTTGTTAATTGTGCTCGTGCATCATTTCCAACGGCGGCAAACGGCGGCATCACCAAATAATGACAATGTCACTATGGCTGACACTCAACGGTCAAATTGAGAAGCAAAGTGCATGGGAAAAGTACAACTCTAAAGGGGAGGGGAGGGGGGAAGGGGGGGAGGGGGGGGAGGGTGCAACAAAAAGAAAGGCCAATTGAAAAATTTGTTTGGGAGAAGTTTCTGTGAAAAAAATCTATAGTGGAACCAATCTCACACACAGGGGGCACACTGCTCTGTGGGACTTCCAAATGGCAGGACGCCGATAGGACAATTGAAATCAATTGTGGGAAAAGATGAAAAAAAAAGAATTAGGATTGCTCTTTAATACACTTAGGTTTTTTCGGTAAAGTCACGTAGGTAAAAAATAATAATAAAATAAAATAATACTAAATCACGACGTTTTGGAGGCAACACAAGCCTCCGTCTTCAGGTGGGACCGTCACAGCTAAATTTACTGTATCAAGTGAAAAGAAATCCAAAAGACATTTAAGATCTTGTCTTTTGGATTTCTCCAAACGACAAGATCTTAACTAGTATTTAAGATCTTGTCTTTTGGATTTCTTTTCACTTGATACAGTAAATCTAGCTGTGACGGTCCCACCTGAAGATGGAGGCTTGTGTTGCCTCCGAAACGTCGTGATTTATTATTATTTTATTTTATTATTATTTTTTACCTACGTGACTTTATCGAAAAAAACATAAGAGTATGAATCCTTGCAGAGTCACGAAAGCTTCAAATCTAGAATTTGCTTCTCGATGTCAGAAATAGTGCTGCGACTGGCTCGTAAAAATTCCCACGATCCTCTACCTGTCCCTCTGGCTTTCGACGCTGCGAAGAAGGGCCATTACCCCAAAACGTCTGGTTGCTCTGTATTTCTTAAATTCTACGGCGCGGCGTTTGTGAGCGATGAGGGCGGGTAAAAGTATTTCCAGCCAGAGGCAACAAGCCCTTTCAATACCGGCGTTCTTCAGCGTGAGACCTGCGTGCTAGATTTTAGGAACAGATTCCTGCTTGCCGCAAATGATGTGACACAATGTGCAATTTACCACCACCTACATTTAAAAACAGATGCAATGCTTTTTCTCATTCCGTACCATGCGACAAAAAATATTAAAACGGAAATAAATGAATGCTGCTTTGCACATCAATGGCAGTCCACACATAGATATCGACACATGCTCGTGTACATGCGTTTCAAGATCAAGATCCCCTTATAACCTGCATAGACTGTCAGGGGAGGTGCTGTTTAGCCAATTCCTATAAATGCCAGGATGGTAGATAAGAGGGCAGAATGGTCAGCACCACGCTAGGCCGCCTTCGTCTCCCCAGTGGTGGTGTATGCACACCGCATCAGGTACAAGGCATTGAAGGCTAAATCGACCAAAGGGAGACCCAGAACCGGTTGACATGTTCGCCACTGATATTGGCAGTGCGTTAAATAACAAACACGTCCCAGTGAAGGGCAGTTGCTCGTAATTAAGAGCGACATTTCGTAATTTTGTCAGTTCAATAAACTTGTATTCATATGTGTATATGGAGAGGCAGGTTTTCATCATAGGAATATGGAATTTCCAGTCTGCTCTGGACCATCAATAGAGAAGATCAATGCTTAGTGAATGGTGGAGTAATAACTTGACTTTATTGATCATATATATTAACTTCACTTTATTGATGCATATGTTTTGCGAATTAATGAGAAGTGGATGGCATCGTGGGTAAAATGACCATAATCCCATGCAGTGTGAATACCTGGGAAATGAGGGGTTGGCGAAGGCAGGGAGCATAGACGTGGGACCATAGAAATACAGAACAACATTGGATTTTTCTGGACTGCCCACAATATATCCCCACAGATGCCGCCGCCTCTAACACCTTCCTTTTTCGTGGTGGTCACCCATTCAAGCACTGCCAAGGCTCAATTCTGCTTAGCGTCCGATATCTGAAGAGATCAAGGAGCATTGTTGGTAATTTGGTCATAGGTGCCATGACAACGTGAACTCCCAGTCAACCTACTCTTAGGTTTTTTCGGTAAAGTCACGCAGGTAAAAAAATAATAATAATAATAAAAAAATAATAGAAATAAAATAATAAATCACGACGTTTCGGAGGCAACACAAGTCTCCGTCTTCAGGTGGGACCGTCAAAGCTAATTTACTGATACAGTAAATTTACTGATACAGTCAACCACCCGTGATCTATTTGGCTTCCCTAAATACGGACGTTGTGACATTTGTAATAGAAGTCGCAATAGGTAAACTACTGAGGAAAAGTAAAATCAAAAATGTACAACTTTTTCCCGTGATCTGCATGTTTTCTCTAACCCTGTAGCTTTATCTCCACAAGCTACAAAGTAATAACTTGTAACGTCACCAAAAATCCCACTGAGACTCCTAAAACAAGTTTTGAGACTTGGTTAAACATTTATGGAGAACACATCTAAATAAATACGAATAATTTACAACCCCACCCCCTGTCAATCCATTGCTGAACGGAAGTCTCTTCATGATGTGTCATTAGGTGGGGGTTGTTGCAGCAGTGGCCCCGGATAAAACGTAGGGCACCGGGTTTATGGCACAGTGCGCGACCCACTGCAACCACTGTTACACCGCTATACATACAGAGCATAAATTAAACTTTTTTTATTTTACCGGGTAAGGCCCACTGAGCTATATAGTTCTTTTTCAGAAGCGACCTGGCTTATCACGTGGAATGTATAGCAAGAAAAGACACTAAACGCGTGCTGATTTTAAATGTGGAGGGAAAAACCAGAGAACCCAGAGAAAAATTCACGCGACTACAGGGAGAACATGCAAACTCCAAATATACAGGGCTTCAGGGTCGGGATCGAACCCACGGCCTCCTGCGTACGAGGAGAGAGAGAGAGTGAACATTTCACCACCGCGAGTATAGTTTAACATTTTGAAGTACACAATATTCCTTAATATATTTAGTCCACTTGTTTGCCGTCAGAAGCAATAATCGTCCCCTCCACCGCACAACCACAGTGCTTAATTAACACGATACTTACAACCGCGAGCCTGGCTCGCCCACGTAATAAAACTTGACACTTTGCACGACTTTAATCACTTTAAATTCGTAGCCATGCGCTAAAACAGAGCGGTAGTGATTTCTGGTAGCCTGAAGCGTGCGTAAAAAAAAACGCCTTGCCAAATCGCGATAATAAAATTTGTCCCCGCGATTTATGGGGCATTGCGGTGTTTCATCACAAGCTGTGAGTGAGTTAGTGTTCGGGCATATTAAGGAGCCAGCGCCACACTTGGTTGCGGGAAAAGTGGAGGCTTTGTCTACTGTGGGCACCGCTCAGATCTGCTTGCATTGACACAAAGTACAAATTGTCCCCGTGTTCACGGAGCAGCACTTATCTCCATTAGGGGGGCCCGGAGCCGGTAATTCGATTGAAATTCACTTGAACAGAGCAACCACCGTTCATTTCCCACAAATTAGTACCAATTTTATCTGACATCAAGATATAACGTTCAGTTCACCCCCTTCCCCGTTCTACTCCTGCTCCTCTCCGCCAAACAGTTTTTTGTTGAACTTGTGACCTGATTGTGCGTGACCTTCAAGATGGCCTTGAGTCATGAATTAATTTAATGTCGCCTGGCTAAATTAATGAATAAAGTTATTTGTGCACTCAGCTACAAAACTGGTGGAATTCGATTCCTGGCCAAGAATCGTAGCAGTGGTGAGTGGTATTTGAACCAATGCGGGACGCTGTCTTCACCAACTTGGTGAAGTATGGCCATACAACCCTGATAGCGAACGCAGCATCGGGGAACCTTTCACCCATGATTGGATTGACAAAAGGCCGTGAATTATTATCACCTTACCCACTGTCATTCTGGTTCCAGCCAGACCACATTTGTCAATTTGGGATCATTACTGTGAGCGCTGACTATGGGTAAATCACTTGGAATGTGCCCCAAGCTCGTCACATCTCATAAGCTAAACAGAGGTGAACCTGAAAACGCAAAAATGACATTGCAAGAAGCAAAATATCGCATTCCTATGTGTAAAACATCTCTTTAGACCGCTGCACTCGCTAAAAAGTAATCGCTTGCTCGCCGCACTGCTGACAGAAGGGCCTCCACTCGAGGGAGCTCGAGAAAGCCCCTCTAGAGAGTTGTTGTCCTACTTTTACAGACCAACACACACAGCAAGCCTGCCGATCAACTCACCACCATGTGTCCACGCGTAAGCACTCGGACCGAGCCAGGCGGCGTAAGAATGGCATTGTCAATTACGACATGTTTTCACGCCCGTCAAAACAACTGCGGATTATTACGAAGTTCCCATTCTTCATTGACAAAAAAAAAACAGTCACCGTTCGTGAGAACAAGAGACACGCTGACACCTTCCTAAAATACGCCACCCTCCTCACGCTGCACCATTGTCTCGGGGATTGCGCGCATGGCGAGCTCTTCCTCCGTCGATTGTCGTCGTCGTCGTGTTCTTTCCTGCCAGAGAAATGCGCGTGCCCGCAGTGGGACCTCTCGTCTCATCCCATCCGTTGCTCTCAATTTTCGCAAAACAATTCTCAACGTGTCGGGCTGAATCTAACCAGCATTTGCGCCGGTGTTCATCTCGGTTGGCAGCATGCTGCTCATTGCCGTGGGAAGCTCCCACAGTGCGGCGCATACTGGGCTTGCAAACCCGGAGGTCGCCGCCTCGATTTTTATCTCCCGGCGTGGCAGTTGAAACGGCGGTGCAAGGCTCTTAATTCCACCTTGGTCGACCGGCATGTTTGCGTTGCGGTGGGGTAAAGTGTGCGTCCCCTCGCCTCTTCTAAGTCTGACCAGTCTGGAAGAGCGGGCTGCCTTACCCTCTAGATGGACTTTCTAAAAGCCGGCAGTGGCGCGAGTAAGAATTTGCAGGGCTGCATCTTTGCCCGTCTCTGTTGAAGGGCTCTGTGCCAGTGGTGAACACGTCACATTCCAGCATCAGAAGCCGTTCACTCCAGCCAATCATCACTTACTTCCACAAATAAGTACAGTACTCACTGTATTGGCCCCGAAAGATAATGAGCTGGGTTGACCCCTGATCTGGATTTGAACTCTCAAACCTTCTGATTGGTCAAAGGGTCAAAGGGCAACCTAGTTAAAAGTAGAATTGGAAAGCTTATAGTGAAAATATTTGTTTACATTCTTAGTGACATTGTTTACATTTTTAAATAAGCTCCATCACCTCAATATGTTTTGAGATTCTTCAATGAGATAATCGCCAATTTAGATGGAATAATGGTTTGGTGGTTAGCGCTTTGCACTAAGAACCCATTGGCGAATGATATCTAAGCCTGCCCTGGTTACCCCTTCACCAAACCATACAGACTAGCGTGCTGAATCTATGATCAAACAATTCCCACTACCAAAAAGGCATGGAAAGGCCTTCATCCAGCAGTGGATTGACAAAGGATTCTAATTCTTCTTTAATATTTCGGATACACCTGAAGCCTTGCAGGGTGGTGCACGCTTGTCATGCAGCGCTTTGCAATGCCAGGTTGGCAGATCACAAAGAGGCCATCAGGTGCTGTAAGGCTACCAAAGGAACTGGGATGCAGAATGGCCAGGGTATGGCAATACAGCAACTGGGCTCATAATGTCTCCACAAACCTTTGGGCGGTGTTTCTTCCCAGACACCCTCGGTTTCCCCCACATGCAAAACCACGGCTCCGACATTAAATTGTCAAGCGCTTAATGAGCAAATTGTTTTCCTTTAAGTTCAACTGTGAGTTGAAGAACAATCCTCACAACCAAGTTTAGCTAATTCAATAGGTTTGTGAGAATTGTCCTTTAAACATTTCAAGTGGGCTGAAATTACGATTACTTGGCGTGTCGTTAAACACTTGTACACCACGTGACGATTTAATTTGTTTGGCTGAGTCAGGGGTGGAGGGCCTTAACAGCACACATTTTTCTAGACTATTACCAAAAACTCAATTATAAATCGTAAAATATTGTCTGCGAAAATGTACATGTTAACTACTTAAATGGTATTGAGCCAAACAGTCAAATGCAGGACTCTCCTGAAAGAGTTTTGAGTTTCAGTGAGGCTCACCTGGACAATAAAGAGCATACATTATTATTATTATGCTTATACAATAGTGGCACCACCATCGTTTCTCTCACATGCATGCAGGCATACATGCGTAGCGTAATAGCACCGGCTGGTGGACAGCAGCAGCAACTGTGGTGGACAGACAGTACACACGCCTATGAAGGTGTGCACGGTGTGTGGGCAGAGAGGAGGAACTGCGGCAAGGGTCACGGAAGACCCCGTCTGGAGGCCCCTGGAACCTGCTAGCGGGTTCTAGAAGAGAGGCGCGGTCAGGGCGGAGCCAGGCCGCGCTGGGAGCATAAAAGGAGCTGAGAACGGGAGCTCGAGGCTGCCGGTTCTGGGAGTGGTCTCGTCGTCGCTGTCGTCTCGTCGCCATTGTCGCTAACATCTCCGCTAGATGTTGCGCTACGAAGGAGAGTATTTGGCTATCTCAGTCAGCGCCGTCAGCGTTAGACGGCTAGTGTTGTGTGCAGGCTAGGCTGAGCTACTGTGGAGAGTGTGTGAACGAGAACATTCATACGCTGCCATCAGACACATGTGGCCATACAAGGCCACTTGAGCACGGAATCTCCTGCCGCTGCCAACACGTTAATTTGAACTGGGAACCTCTGTGCTTTGTGCTGCCAGCATACAGAAACATGCCATCTGCTTATCCCATCGCTTGTGGTCACGTTAGAAAGGTCTTGCTTGAAATACCGAATGCCCTGCCGCCGGTTACGTGGGTAATCACACGGACCCTGTGCCAATCACAAGACCCTGACCTAAAGTGTATTATTAACATTATTATCATTCCGATTATTATTTCTACATTAAATCCTGCTTGATGTTTTATTTTGTTTTGCGTAAAAAAAAAAGTGTAAATGAGCATTTGGCGGCAGATATCTCTGTTGGCGGCTCTGAACAAGTGGTCGAAACATTTCCACGACACTGACCCGGTTTCACCATGGAATTAGCAGCGTTGGCTTCCCACAAAATGGTACTTGTTTTTATTGGCTCTGGAAGGATGATGGCCTCCGTTTACCCTCTGCCAAGATTTGAACTCACAAACCTTCCCATTTACGAGTCAAGGGGCTCTCATTCGCATTGCCTCCCAGTCAGATTATATATTTTTTAATGCCCAACCATTGTAATAGAAAAAGTGTATAATAACCGTAACATTATATTTAAATATAATCACCCACATCGTCCTCGTAAAGGAGAGCGAGAATGTCAAGTGGGCTCCCACCTGGTTAAATGAAGGACACTGACTCGAATTAACATACTGCTGAAGCGCATTTCTCAGCCAAAGAATAATGACTGAGTGAATAATAAATTGTGGAAGTTTTAATGATTTTGTGTTGAGCTGGAAATTCGCTCAGAAGTCACAACCTCCACAATTCACTTTGCCGCCTGCCTGCCCGAGCGTACAGCTCACCTGCAGCTTACAAAAGGGACAGCATAACCCGATGAAATACAAAGTGCACCCATGCTAACTCGTGCAGCCACGAGCCAAGGGGGTTGATCAATGCCACCTGGGTGGACAAATGCTACCAGTGTTTAGCAGCCACGACGGGCAGTATGCACGATGAACCAAACGATCTGCGTATATACTGCTTGTATTATTGACACACTTACGATTCATAATATTCCATAGATGTTTCATCTCAATATTTGTTTTCGTCTCAAACACAACACAGGGTCCCTTTTGGTGAGATGTGTCTCACAAACAGCTACCACTGTGAACTTGCTATAATAAAGATCTGTGATATAGAGATCAAATTATTCCAGAAAATAATTCTTAGAATGTGCCACCCTAGGTTGTACCAATAAGTATTTTCGGGCCAGTGAGCTTAATGACCAATAAGCACGCATTTAGTGCCTATTCATGATCCATGAACTGGATTTCGTAATTCGTATAGAGCACACATCACTATAGGTCCTGGCCAAATGCAATAATAAGCATTGCCCGAAACTTATTTTTTCTCGAATAGCGGTATTGTTGACGAACGTGTTGAGTTGGGTTTTTATTTTCTTTTAAAATCAATGATGACCTGCCACCAGCAATTACGTAGGGGAGCACCTTCATTTGAAAAGGGTCACTACAGGCAATGGCATTACCATTGTGTGGGTCAAAGCAGGTCATAGGCAAGCATTCATTTGCTTTACGTGTCTTGGGGCTCGCTTTGGCATGTGTCTGCCCTTCGACATTCCCCAAATTAAAAAAATAAATTTACACGGTTGATTTGGAGCCAATGGGTTCCGGCTCTTAACCCAGCAGCTGTAATGAATTGTGTTTACGGGACAAATGACAAAGATCCCTCATATAGCCTACAGACTGTCGGGGCAAGTGCAGTTAACGAGTAGCACCCATGAAGGCGGCAACGGCACGCGAGAGGTTGGGTGGCCATCAGCACTGCAGGGGATACAAAGACAAAGATCCCCCATATAGCCTTAACAGACTGTAGGGGCAAGTGCTGTTAGCGAGCACCTATGAAGGCCGGCACGGCACACGAGGGAGTGGGTGGCCAACACCACGCCCGTCCGCCTTTGTCTCCCCAGTGGCGATGTTTACACATCGCACCAGGTGTTCATTTGAGGTTGAGTCGACCTAGGGGAGGCCCAGGACCGGTTCAAATAATCGTCACCAATGTTGGCCGTGAGCGGGAATCGAACCCGGGTCGCCAGGTTTGTAGCGCAGCGCGCTAACCGCTGCACTACCGCTCCCCATTGTGTGCTATGCTCGTCGGTCGATGTTTTACGTGCTGTGTTCATCGTGCACAACTAGGCAATGTTGAAGGTTCAAAGTTTGATTCCTGAAAAAAAACGTCCACTAAACAAGGCGGTTAAAATAGGTACCACTTTGTTGGAATTGGACAATGTTTATTCTCTCGAGAGACTGACCTGCCACGGAAATGTGAACATATTACCTCTGGCTCAAAGCTGCCAGCTACTCATATGCTACTTTAACCGGGTGCACTATATACAAGAGGAATGATAGTTGATTGGCATTCGGGGTGGCTGAAAGTATTCCTTGATGAGGTAGGTTTAATGAATAACAATGTTTTTTGTTTCCATTTTTTTTAAAGAAAATCAAAGTTCAAAACAAGGGAGCGCAAGCACATCCGTCGTGCCGTGAACACATCCACGAGTTCGCTGATCGCGTCAGTCCACCGCGCGCTCTGCCCATGGTCACCATGCCCTCCCTCATCATGTTCAGCTTCTGGTGGTGTTTTGTCTGGTGGCACAGTGGTAACACTAAATGTCTAACAGCAAGAAGGGCCTGGGGTTTAATTCCTGACTCGGGTGGCATTCTCTGTGACCGTTTCTGTTCTCTCCCACTGGTCTGCATGGGTTTCCTCTGGATTCTCCGGTTTTTAGAAACATGCGTTTTGACCGTTTAGATGATTTTGCTGCTATAAATTTCTACATGATAAGCCACTTCGTTGAGGTATCATTTGCGGCCGGGTCGCTTCTGAAAAATAAGCTAATAGCTTGGTGGACTTTACCTGAGAAGATAACAAAAAATATTTTAGTTTTATTTGTATATTCTTTTTAAAGCGATTTGTTTCCCTTTCCTGTACTGTGCCCTCCTATCGTGTTGTTGTCTTGTTTGTTGTTGTAACGTTCTGACCAGCCCCCACTAGACATCTGTGAAAAAGATCTTAACAGCTCGTCGGATTCCTCCAGTATAAATAGATATTCTGAGTCTGTTTCTTCCCATAGCTGAACATTTAGCATTGGTCAAACATCCCAATGCTGAAAAAAATCCTGCACATTACCATTTGGGAATACACAAAGCAGCAGCAGCAGCAAGGGCATTGCCTCCTACTGCAAAAACTTGGCAGGACCCTCCTGAAAAGATATTAAGACTCCGTGAGGCTTTTCTGAGTAAACAAGTAAAATAACTATAGTTGTATCGGCTGTATGTATGTTGAACAACTTTCGCACCGTACATCACCAACCGTGCAAATCAGAGGGACTGTTTCTAAATGCAATCTAGTAAATAGGTTTTGAGAGGCCTCAGCTACATTTAATCAGTAAGTTATAACTAAGAATGGTGGTGCATGCCTGTTAACTAGTGACTCGGACTGAGGGTTGATGGATCATGTTGAGATTGGGTGTGCGAGACACCAGCCTGTACAAAAACAGCGAGGTGCCTGTCAGAGGCGGTTCGTCAAAGGAGGTTCCTGATTCTAGATTTGAAGCTTTCGTGACTGCAAGGATTCATATTCTTAGGTTTTTTCGGTAAAGTCACGTAGGTAAAAAATTAAAATTAATAAAAGTAAAATAAAATAAAAATCACGACGTTTCGGAGGCAACACAAGCTTCCGTCTTCAGGTGGAACCGTCACAGCCCGACAGCTGTATCAAAAAGTGGGCAATTCCTGCCCCCCCCCCCCTCAACCATTATATATACGGAGTGATATCTCCTGTAATCTCTCATTTACTTGATACAGCTGTCGGGCTGTGACGGTTCCACCTGAAGACGGAAGCTTGTGTTGCCTCCGAAACGTCGTGATTTTTATTTTATTTTACTTTTATTAATTTTAATTTTTTACCTACGTGACTTTACCGAAAAAACCTAAGAATAGGTTCCTGATTACCGACACGACTGTAGTCTTAGTCACATGTATTCCTAAAATAACACACAGCTTGAAATGGTAGCTTACGAAACACAAGAAAGTGTTGTGTAAATTTCAATAAGCACCAGTGAAAAACATGGCGTAACGCACGGAGCAGCGTGTCCGTAGTAAAAACGCGATGCCCGAGGCTGCCGTATTGCAAATGTGTTTACGTAATTCAAAACTCTTGTCATTTCACGCTATGCGTGTATTATTTTAGGGAAAATAAACGTGAAGAATACTCGATTGTGTGTGTTTTTTTTTTCTTCATCTGAAGACCCCGTGGTGTGGGATTGGGGTGTTTTCCCCCTCACCTTCATGCAGGCACTTCAAATTCTTCCCACACACACAAGGCACAGAGCAGAACCCGCTTGAATAATCAGAATCAGACTATTTATTTACACTTGAAAGAATCCGATGAGCTATGAAGCTCTTTGTTTCACAGATGTCCAGGAGTTCCACAGACGTCCAGATGTTCAGTCGAATAAATATATCAAGACTCAGCAGACTGGCTTGCAAGGACTATTGATGATTGAAAATGAAATTTGTGGCTTCTCTCTCCTCGAATGCCTCATTGAGTCTCAAGACTCTTTCAGGAGAGGGATGTTTGGCTGATGGGTCATTGTGTGTTGAGTGGACCAAGGAAATGCAAATTTCAGTAATTGTAAAATAGTTTGAAGGCAAATTCTAGAAATAAAAAACCTAAAATCTAGATTTGAAGTTTTCGTGACTGCAGGAATCCATACTCTTTGGTTCTTTCGGTAAAGTCACGTAGGTATAAAAATAAATAATACATATGAAAAACTAAAATGCTAAATATCTTGGTTTGCAGTCAAATAAGCTAGGGGACCGTTTGTTATTAAACGGCCGGTTATTACACAAATTAATTGGCTATCAAAATGATATATGCGCAAGTAATGCGTGATAAAAAATATAAATGTGGCATTCACAAAGTAGGCATGGTGTCATATATACGGGTGTGAAAGAAACACGCTTTTCACCAGTCAGGAAAATTAAAAAATGATTGAAAAATAAAAATAAAATAAAGGCACTGAGTAACACCTTTGAATATTTTACAGTTATATAATAACGTATTAAAAAATAACACTTCTGGAGAAAATTAGATATTTTTGTTTACTCTCCGTGTCACCAAACGAGCTCAGGACGACTGGTGGATAATTGCGATTTTATCGGTGTGTTTTTTGCCACACGTTTATTTTGTAAAACACAAGGAACAGGGACCCAGAGTGTGACGTGGCGTGCTGTTGGAGACATGTGCAGACGAAACCTTCTAGAGATGTGATTTGTGGCATTGCACAAAGAAACTCCGCTGGACGGAGAGCGACGAATAATCGAATGAGAAGAATCCATCGCGGAATAAGGAGGACCGACATCGAATTGGAAGAATCCAGAAATCTTCTTGGTTCTTTCGGTAAAGTCACGTAGAAGGAAAATAATAAAATAATAAAAATAAACATAATAAAATATTTCGTCTTTTTATTATTTTATTATTTTCCTTCTACGTGACTTTACCGAAAGAATCAAGAAGATGAATCCCTGCAGTCACGAAAGCTTTACATCGAAATAGAATCCAGAAAGGCAAGCGGTACTGCTTGGGCACGATTCTCAGAGGTGAAAGGTCGCCGCAGAGCGTTCTGGAGTGAAGGATGCTGGGAGAAAAATAAAAACAAATCTTGCTTGACAACTTGAAGGCAGAGGTGGGGGGGTCGGGAGCAGAAGGTGAAATGAAGAAGAAAGCAGCTCGAGATTGTATCTCACCGAGATGTATACAGAGCCTTCGCCAGGGCGATTTGCAACAATTATAAAATTGTACACATAGGATGATAATGATTTTTGAATAAAGAATCGGGTTGATTTTAAATGATGGTGGTGTTGCTTCGATGGCAGTAAAACAAGAGGGATTGATGGGGGAAGGGTTGGGATAGGCCTGGTCGTAGCTTGGGGGCAGCTGAAAATGAATGAGACGTCATTGCATTGAGAAGACAAAGGGGGTTGGCGAAGTGCGGGAGCCAGGAGGGGGGAGGTGGCCAGAGCCAAGTAGCCCCCCCGCACTGACGCCGACGACGTCCGCACAGCAGAGGTCGCAACCGGGTACCCGATACCCGTACCCTGCCCGATACCCGGCTACCCGTACCCGGCCGGGTACCGGTAGGCCGTGAGTCACTGGTGAGTAACCGTTTGTCACTCATTTCCCAACGTCTTGTCTCTTCTCACAATTCAAGTTCCTAGAATCAACACACCCGCGCCTGCAACATGGCTTCATCCCAGAGGTCGCAATCAGGTACCCGATACCCATACCCTACCCGTACCCGGCTGGGTACGGGTAGGGTACGGGTACGGCTGGGTACGGGTACCCGTTTGCGACCCTGGTGCGGCCGGGTACGGGTAAGGAATCAAAACCCGTTTGCGACCTCTGCCGCACAGCGCAGCGGCGGAGTGCCGCCTGCCTGGGCCCTCGACGAGGGAAGAGAGCAGCGCTGAGCGGCCTGGCCGGCTCGCTCGCCACGGAGGGGAGTGTTCGAGGCAAAGGCCCGGACCATATGGCAGAAAGATTTAAGAGACGAGGGCCGAGAAGACCACGTTGTCGGAAAGTCATTAAAAGTGAGCCACTTTATGTAAAAATGCAGTACTTTTTTGGTCACCGTCTCATACTTTGCAAAAATCTAATCGTGCATAAATAAAAATATATATATATATGAAATGTTCTCGATTTTTTGGTTATTAAATTTTTCACTCAGTATAACAGATCATTGAATTGTGATTTTTACGAAAAAGATTTATATCAGCCCAATATTTTCAACGCTCTGACATGATTATATGAAGCGCTTAAATTTGGATTTAAAATTCACTACATTAGTGTGAGTTATATTTTATTGGTCATGGGTAAAAAAAATTGAAACGTCATATCTTGACAAAAAAATGTGACAGGGACCTGACATTTTGACTGTATTCATGTATCATAAGTAAATATATGCCAATTATATTCAAGAAAGTGTGAAATGGTCAGGCGTGACCCGTTTCAGATGACCTGAAATTACCTTTATAATAACCCTGAGCATGCTTCTGGATTAAACTCACATTGAGGAGGTTGAGAGTAAATGTATTTATTTATGTATTAAAACATGTATTTTACCAGGTAAGGCCCACTGTGCTATGTATCTCTATTTTCAGAAGCGACCTCGCCACAAATGATAGCCTAACGAAGTGGCTTATGTAGAAATGTATAGCAGCCAAACACTCTAAACACGTTTCTAAATGTGCAGGGGAAAACCAGAGGGCCTGGAGAAAAATCCCCACGACCACGGGGAGAACATTCAAACTCCAAATATACAGCAGCAGGCGTCAGGGTTGGGATTTAATCCACGACCTCCTGTATATCTGTCAAGGAAGTTAACATCTCACCACCGTGGCCGTCACGGTGGCGAGATGCATCTGATATCGATACAATTGGTACCGTTAGACTGGCCCCGCCCACAGGAATGTGTACATTCCTTCATTTGTTCAGAGCTGCCAGTGTGAATCAGCATCGGCCAAAGCTGACGTGATCAGGGAGACACTACAACTGTCCCCTGACTTCTTTGTCCAGTCGTTGCTGACTGGGCAGAGACCATCAACTTACTTGCACTGGAAAACCCGGTTTATTCATGGGTGGCCACCCAGACTTCAAGGCAGGAATCTCAACAGTGCCGGACCGGGGTTCTGTCGCAGGCGTAGAAGAACTGTATCCTGCGTTGAGATTTGAATTCGGAGACCTAACATAAACACACTAAGAGATAATAAATGTTTCAGCAAGAATAATTGCATTATCCCGATTGATGATACGACCCTGGGCAGCGAAGCTAAGCCTAATTATCATAGCTGCACACATTAGCATAAACTCATACATTCGCATAAATTAATACGATTATTAGCATAATTTATTTATTAGCATGTTTTACGATAATTACGCATTTCTTATTTTATTTTATTTTCATCAATTTTTCTGAACCCGACATATACAACACGTAGCATTGGTAGCCCCTCCAGCTACGCGGCCACCTTGACGTTTTCCACATTCAAACGCTCAGATTAAAAAGGGGCCACAAAGCAAACAGGAGAATGACGATTTGCCAAGTCCGTGATTGATTGCGATGTTTATGGAAAGAGGCCAGCTCCTGCGAGATCCATCCTGTGTGTGGGGTTGCTTCGGTTCATTGTGGGGAGCGGTGGTGCAGCGGTTAGCGCTACGCTGCACTAAGAACCCGGCGACCCGAGTTCGATTCCCGCTCACGGCCATCGCCCGTGACGATTATTTGAACCAGTCCTGGGCCTCCCCTAGGTCGAATCGGCCTTAAATGAGTACCTGGTACGGTGTATAAACATCGTCACTCGGGAAACAACGGTGGCTGGGTGTGGTACTGTCCAGCACCCCCCCCCCCGTTGTGTTCCGTACCGGCCTTCATAGGTGCTCGCTAACAGCACTTGCCCAAAGAGTATGTTAAGGCTATACGGGGGATCTTTGTCTTTGTTCGTTTGTGAATCGAGGAGGGGTGGGGGGGGTGGCAGAGACTATTGCAGTGGCCGCACGTCCCGCCCGTGCATTCGAGAGGAAGCCTCCTGTCGTGTCGTAAGAGCCGTCGCACGGCGATCCTGCTACGCTTCACGGGACCAGGTTTCAGGCACGGTCGGTCCGACGCAGTTGCCTGGAACCCGGCCTCGTGACGTTGAAGTTTCACGATGCGGGGGGTTGAAAGAGACGCTGGTTCCTAACGCGGTCCTGGTAGTGAGGGTGCCTTGTTCACATCCAGAGCGCAGTTTCGGCCAAAACACTCCGCGTCACGTTTCCACAAATTAGTTTGACATGTCTTCTTGGTTCTTTCGGTAAAGTCACGTAGAATGGAAATAATAAAATAATAAAAATAAAACATAATAAAATTATTCTCACGACGTTTCGGCCACAATGCAAGCAGCCGTCCTCAGGTGAAGACCAGGTCTATCGGGGAGACCACTGTCTCCCCGACAGACCTGGCCGAAACGTCGTGAGAATTATTTTATTATGTTTTATTTTTATTATTTTATTATTTCCATTCTACGTGACTTTACCGAAAGAACCAAGAAGATGAATCCCTGCAGTCACGAAAGCTTTAAATCGAAAATTAGTTTGACATGCTACATAAATCTCACTTTGCATTGCCTATAAAGCTGTTCGTAGGATTATAGGAATATAGGGCTCAATTATATGGGTTCATTTTGCAGAGGTTACCTTCAGAGCAATTTTACCACTGGAAACTTTACACACAGTGATGTATTCCAAAGTGATGGGTTGAGTCAACATCTGCTGGATATTTAACTTACACAAGACTCACAAGACTCACAGTCTTGTGTGCGAACCAAAGAGAGAGGTCGTTTATGTGTGCCGATATGTGTCCTCTCTCTGTGTGTCCTTGTGATGTCTGTCTGCTTGTATGTCTGTCTATAGTTTTCTAGTTAGATGTTTGTTGCTATTTCTTTTACGCTTGATGATGATTGCTTGTGTTGCAATCGAAGCGTCGTAATATGCTATTATTTAATTTATTATTTTATCTTTAATTGGATGGGCAGGTTAGCGCGTGGTGGGGGGTAAAGTGTGCGTACGCCCACCTCTTCCATGACGTTTGACCAAACGTGTAAGAGTAGGCCAAACACGCTCCAGAGGGGGGGGGGGGCACTCTAGTGGAAGCCTTTCCGCCAGCATTGGCTCGAGCGATTAATCGCAGCGCTGCATCTTTGCCTTTTCCATTCTTGCTCTCTTCCACTGCAACGAACTCTCACTGCGCATAAAACAATCATCTTCACGAACCAGCCTCCACTCCTCACTGAAAGCAACCCCCATCTCTTCTCCCTAGCCCAGTTACGACCTGCCCCCGCCCCCCCAGATACGACCAGGCCTACCCCAACCCCTATGACGACCTCTATCACGACCCTCATCGCTACCCCTGCCCGCTATCCCTACCCCCAACCCCTCCTTGACGGCTCCCACTTGCTCTTCCAACTCTCGCCGTAACTCCACCACCACCACCACCACTTTAAATCACCACACTCTTTATCTCAACCACTTTTCATCTAATGTACCATATTTTTTTTTTTATAATTCCTGTAATTTAATAAAGGCCTTGGCTAAAAAGGTGCAATATAATCACAAGTTTCAGAATCAGAAGTGTCCTTTGCCGAGTAAATCCCACCAAAAGTTCCCAAGAAATGAGTTTACAATCTAGATTCAGAAGTGCACAGCTCCAGTTGGCTTCCTAATAACGAAAGCACTTTCCAGCAGGATGTTTAATTCATCTGCCTCAGCCCCAAACATCCGAACGACAGGGTGCCGCCCGGTGTCATGTGGGGCGAGTTTGAAAGGGCAGAGCACAACTTACTCGTGTGTTTTTGTTTTCACCATTAGAAATAGAAACCAACGGGGTGGGAACGACACTACGGCCTCAGAGTGTGCGGTGATAGAAGAGCCATCCGTTGGGAAGAATACTTTCTACAAACAATAAATCTTGGATCACTTGTCGCTCAAATATTGAAACGGAAAATAAATCAACAAACACTATGCAGCGTGCAAGTGTGGTCAACTAGAAGTGTCCGTAGAAAGTAAAACGACTCGATGCCCGATTGACAAATAAGCCAGAGGCATCACGGCGAGGCACCACGCCGCTATTCCAAACGAAACGAATTGACTCAGCCACCTCAAAATAATGATAATCATATTGCAGTCGTTGCTCTGCATCAACATCAGCCACATTAAGTACAAAGCTAATAAGTATAACCCGTAAAAACAAAGTTTTTCACTATAAATCCTTTATATGCGTGGCGGCTAGAGTCCTCTCTTCCTCTGGCTTGAGATGGCTGCCACCTATGGATCAGATGATTGCCTGCCACCATTAAGCAATTGGTAATTAAATATAATATTTTTGTCCTAAAAGTGTAAAATTTTGGAGAAAATTTTCACGAACATTAATTATCACGCACAACGAGTCTGTGTGGAAAATGTCAGCTCGATTGGATCACGGGAAGTGGGTTAAAAAACGACCGAAAGATTTGCACGGTCCTAAGCAAGCAAGCAAACTTAATATAAAGGATTTAAAAAGGGGTCACTTTGGTTCCAGCCAGACCACATTTGTCAATTCGGGAACATTACTGTTGCGGTGCCTCTGAGTAAACCACCTGGAATGTGCCCCAAGCTCGTCTGAAGTCAAATTCTAAACAAGAGGTGAGCCTGAAAAAGCAAAAATAACATCGCAAGAAGAAAAATATTGCTTCTTATATTTAAGTAAAACATCTCTTTTAGACCGCTGTATTCGCTAAGGCAGGGGTCGGCAACCAAAATAACAAGAAGAGCCATTTCTTTCCAATTCGGTACAAAATTCAGTATTTCAAGAGCCGCAATGCATCTGAGTACATACTGTACATACGTACATATCGTCAAGAAGCAGCCCGTAAAGAGCCGCATGCGGCTCCGGAGCCGTAGGTTGCCGACCCCTGCGCTAAGGGGTCATCGCTGGCTCACGCCACCCCTCGAGGCGGCTCCAGAGAGCCCCTCTGGAGGCTATTTGGGCCTAACCCTTCCATGATGACCACCAGACGTCACAAAAGAGGTGAAAGTGCCCACACTTCTTCTCCACCAATTCTGAGTGGACAGAGATTGGTCGACTTTAAAAAATACTTGCAACGTCGTTTCAACTTCCGAACCGGGACGGATGAACCTGTGACCTCTGCGCGACAAGTCCTGTGTGCTTAGCAATATGCCACCAGAGCAGTGGTCCTTTATTTTGGTGATTTCGAAAAGTGTATTGGTTTAGCCATGTTTGTTTGTTGTAGTACAGAGTTAGACTGATGGCCGTAATCTAAGTTGTCTTGTGGTTGTTGTTGGTTGTTTGACTTGCATCCCACTGGGATTTTTGCACACAGCGTTGGTGTACGGTGTTTTTTCTGCAACATTTTGCTGTCTTTTCTTGGATTTTCTGTTTGCACTTAGTCACATATTCACTTTAAGATGTTTTCTTGTTCATGTTTTTGTTTGTTTGTTGCGGTTGCACCCGATTCAAGAGCCGAATGGCTCACAGGGCTATACCTAATAAATTAACTTGAACTTCTTAACCTGGGGTGCATGCACCACCTGGGGGTGCGAGATGCCCTTTCTGGGGGTGCAAGACACGGACAGGTTTTTTTAGAAGGTAAATAATCGAAATACAAATAAGCACGGGCACGTAAGTAACATCTTACTTTGTTTCATCAAACACTATGTGTTAATTAACATTTATAGATTTTGGTTTTACGATTGAGAGCCAAAGGAGTGCAAGGCTGCAGTAAAGGCTCAGAACCCACTGCACGAGAGGCATTCCGCGTTCATTGTATTTGATTGGTGTGAGCCTGCGTGTGTGTGTGTCTTTGTTGTTGTCGAAAGCCTTGCGATCTCCAGGTGAAAGGCGTTTCAGTAGCGTAAGTTATTATTTTTATTGTCATCGTTATTATTACAATCGATGTATGATGAACAAATTGAAGTAGATCCCGTTACAAATTCTTAGGTTTTTTCGGTAAAGTCACGTAGGTAAAAAAAATAAAAATTAATAAAAGTAAAATAAATAAATAATCACCACGTTTCGGAGGCAACACAAGCCTCCGTCTTCAGGTGGAACCGTCACTTGATACAGCTATCGTGCTGTGACGGTTCCACCTGAAGACGGAGGCTTGTGTTGCCTCCGAAACGTCGTGATTTTTATTTTATTTTTATTATACTTTTATTAATTTAAAAAAATTTAACTACGTGACTTTACCGAAAAAACCTAAGAATATGAATCATTGCAGTCACGAAAGCTTCAAATCTAGAATCCCGTTACAAATTTGCCTCGGAAATAGCAGCGCTGTGCTGCGGCACTGCACTGCTACGCCTGCGCGTGTCCTTGCAATGATCCAAGCCGCTCACGTCATTATTTAGCCCCTCCCCCATGCCTCCTGTAACAGTTTGCATTGTTAGAGTTGTTATTTTGTTAACAATGAAATTCATCATAGACACGTAGGCATATTCGAAGCCAGAGTAATCTGCATTCAGAAAGTTGAGAAAAAAATATGGGCTTACCAATACAGTACCTGTCTTGGGTAGTCTATGTGGAGGAATGGATTACTCTTACAGAGATGAGTGAATACTGGCAAATGTGATCTCATTGTAAACTAAATAATTGCCTGGTAGTTACAGGGCAACACATTTCGTTCGGTTGATTTTATTACAATAATAATAATTCGCATTTCATCTCCCACCAATTCGCCGTGTATGGAAATCCAGGAAATAAACAGAACCTGCGGGATAAATGGCCAGAACTAGTGGGGCTGAAGGCCAATTTAAAGGCTTGAGTTTTCAAGACAGACTTAACGATATCTAACGACTCTGATTGTCTCATTGGCAAAGGAAATGCGTTCCAGAGCCTGGGAGCAGGAGTGGTGAAAGCCCGATCACCCCCAGGGAATGAACCTTGACCTCGGAGTACATCAAAGAAGGTGATTCGAATATATCAGGGACCTCGTTGGAGTGTAAACGTGAATCATGTCCTCATAAATATGGAAGCAGTTTGCGTATATTCATTATTACTCGACACATAGGCCACGTCAAACGTAATGCATCTCTTTATCGATTAGCATCGATGCCTGTGCTGATGATACACGCATCAAATCCAGTCGTGTGAGGCCCACCGCATTTGCAACGAATGTAAAGTGGCACGCGTGCCACGCATTCTCGTTGTTGGCCACGTACGGTGCGAAAGAAGAAGTTCAACTTACGTACGTGCGCAGGCTGGTGGGGTCAATGAGACCACGCATATCAGACGGAGTATGTATATGTAGTGGTGATACGCGCTGGCAGTAGGGATCGTGTGGCAGCGCGTGGTGATTGGCTGTGTGTCGGTGACGCGCGCTGACAGTGAGGGATCATAGGGCAGCGCGGGGTCATGGGTTATGTGGTGGTGATTGGCTGTGTGTTGGTGACGCGCGCTGACAGGGAGGGATCGTGTGGCAGCGCGGGGTGATTGGTTGTGTGGTGGTAACACGCGCTGGGAAAACGGATCGTGTGGCAGCGCGTCGTGATTGGTCAACTAGAGTGGGTGCTCACATCGCGGTCCGCATACGCTCCGTCTCCTCGGGAGCGGAGGGCTATAAATGGCGGTGCGCGCGGGCGCCCGGAGAGTTGGTGACCAGTGAAGACGGAAGACGGAGGAGGAAGAGATAGGGCCCTGAGACACCTAGTCCCGCTGTCCTTGTGGGGACCGGGGCCCTGTGTGGCTCAGAGGCGGGACCTTGGGACCCGGGGCCGGACGTCCGTGTGAGGGCCGGGCCGCGGGACCCAGTGGTCGTGACCCCTACCCAAGCTGGGGTGGGTCTGTAGGTTCCCCCGGATGCTACGGGGCTGGAATGCCTGTGTGTGTGTAGCCGGGTGGAACGTGTAGCGTGAGCTGTAGTAACCACACGTGTCGGGTGGAACGTGTAGCGTGAGCTGTAGTGACCACACGTGTTATTGTGGCAAGACAAGTGTTAATAAAGTGTGCTACCCGTCAAGTGGTCTTCCGCCGTAAGTTACAATACTACATAAAAAGAGACATCTTCTTTGGGTCTTTCGATAAAGTCACGTAGATAGGTTAAATTAATTTTAAAATATATATAAATAAATAACCATTTTAGTCAAGATTTATTTCAGAGACAATACAAATTAAGGCATTAAAAACGAATCGAAAACAAAATTCATTATTGAAATGTGTAACACCACCCACGCCCCCCCGGCACCACCGAATCTCGAAGAACCATCGCATTTTCCAGGGCCTGTAAATCTTTACGTTGCACGATGAGTATATGAAAGGGCCCCTGCCACTCTTATCGTCCCGATTTCAACTTCGCACGCGAGGACTCACGTGCGTTCATTCTTTATTGGCGATTGTGTTGACATCCTAACCAACGTTTCCCAACATCGTCGAATGCGCCCTCAAGTTCAAAGACAAGCGTAAGGGCGCGACGGCGTTGTACGTCGACTTCTTTGAGCGACGTCAATGTCGTCTATTTTCGGAGGGCGGTTGTCCTTGCGTAAGGACCAGAGGTCACATCGGGATACACCGAGCCGAGATGGGATCTATAGACTAAACAAGCCTTCTCCATTGCACCGGCCCCATTATTGGCATCGTTCCCGTCGCGACGTTCAAACTAAACCCCAGGTTATTCTAGGACAAAGTGAGGCTCAGAGCATTTTTGCCGTAATGCAAAACCCACACACATTTTGGATTATTCCAAGCACGCGTTGCTCATGCCCATCTTTTAAGCAGTCAGAATAAAAAACCCCTCGTGATCCGAGGGCCAATTTACGCAGTGAAATTCCCATAGCCTTTCGGTAATGTATAGGGGCAGCGTGGTACAGTGGTAGTACTTGTGCCTCACAGCAATTCTCTCTTGGGTTCGATTCCCGACTCAGGTGCCGTTCTGCGTCGAGATGAAATGTTCTCGACCTATTCTGCAGAGAGTGAGTGGAATATGTGTATGACATCCCTCTGTTCTGCAGAGTGCGAGTGAGTATGAGTGAGTGGAATATGTAAGATCTCCCTCTGCTTTGCAGAGTGTGAGTAATTGGAATATGTGTATGACCTCCCTCTGTTCTGCAGAGTATGAGTGGGTATGAGTGAGTATGAGTGAGTGGAATTTGTAAGATCTCCGCCTGTTCTGCAGAGTGTGAGTGAGTGGAATGTGTGTATGATATTCTCCTGTTCTGCATGTGTTTTCTCTGATTTCTTCAGTTTCCTCCTATTGAAAAAAAAATGAAACCGGTAGTGGCTAAACAGCCCAATGTTGGAAAATCCCCTGCAAGTTACTCGAGTGAGATTACACAGAACAACATTGCCCCGTCTATAAGAATACTTGGCAAGGCCCTCCTGCAAAGTGTATTGAGACTCAGTGAGGCTTTCTTGGAAAACATGCGTAGTAGTGGTGGTAGTAACAGTAGTAGTGATAATAAGCGTGTTTTGCAAATTACCAGCTGGTCCTGTGGTTGTGGGTTCAAACTCCCGGTAGGAGACAACTCAACCTATCATCTCTCCAACAAAACGAGAAAGGCTATGTTGGGGAAAGACAACATTGACTTTCTTCAGGAGAGACTGGCCGCTGCCATAGCAATGTGGAGTTTAAACCCTTGGCTAAGGGCCCTTCTTCTGAAGATAGGGACCAAGCCGTGCTCGCTCGAGACTCTCTGATTTTTGGCCGCTGAAAGGCGGACATCAAAGAACCTGTGGGCATCATTCACAAGAGCGAGTAAGTGTGTGCTAGAGTGATTCATTGCCCGTTTAAATTTATTTACAAAAATCTACAACTTGAAAGTATAACTGTTCCTAGACAATACAGAGTAATATTACATATTTCAAATGAAGGACATTGAGTTGTTATTGTTGTTGATGTAGTCAGAGCTTAATTTCTGAATGAAAATATACCGGGTCCCTGGGAGACTGAATTTGCCACATGGCTAGTAGCCAGAGCCAAAACGAAAGGTATCGTGGATGTGGCGTGCCAGGGGCATGCGTGTGCTCTGGTTTCCCGCACAGCACAGACCCGGTTGAAATTAAAACTCTGGTTATCATGATTTAAAGTAATTACTTTATCGATAAAGAATGCAGGTTGCTTATTGATTAAGAGATAAGCTATTTGCAAACACGCGTTACTCCAACGTCTACACGTGCACACATAAATAACGGTCGTAATTTTCCAACAAGAGACAATGACGTCGGCGCTGCACTTGTGCCAGGCTAGGTGCGCTTTTACGCCACACGAAGGGTAGCTGGCAGGAAGACAATGGACAGATTCACGTTGTTGGGTTATTAGGGCAGTGACTGGGAAAAGCACCACAGGCGACCCTCACGCTTATCGCTCCTTGTTTTATTATTCTTCTTACGCTTGTTTAGCCAGCAGAGAATCGCTGCGTCTCAACTCTCTTTCAGGAGGTTCCTGCCCAGTTCTCGCAGTCGGGGGAAGGCGATGCCGCCGCGACGTGAATTCCCAATTGAATGAAATGTGTGCACGATCTTTCGCCATTGAAAAATGTGGCCGTGAACAGTTGCATTGTGTGCTTTTCTTTTTTACCTTTATCCACCCAACACTCTGCTCATTGTTGTGAGCATCACTTGACTCCCGACCGCTGCCAGCTAGCCAGTGGCATCATTCACAATCCTTTTACACACAAACGTTCCTAATTCGACTCATACACAAGAGCGGTTAGCAATCATCTTTCAAGTATAACATGGCACACGAGGAGGTGGTGTGACCAATAACCATTCCCGGCCACCTTTGTCTCGCCAGTGCGGATGTGCACATCCTGCACCACCGGAAAGTTGACTCTGGCTGCGTTGACAGAGTGGAGACCCAGGAGAGATTCCAATGCCACTCGTCGCGAATGGTATTTCCGTGGCCTGGAATCAAACCCAGGTCCCTGGGCTCGTAATGCGTGAACCACTGTGCAATACCGCCAATGCAAATATCCACCATGTGCCACTAAGTGGCAGTTACATTTCGATTTAAAGCTTTCGTGACTGCAGAGATTCATCTTCTTGGTTCTTTCGGTAAAGTCACGTAGAAGGGAAATGATAAAATAATAAAAAGAAAACATTATAAAATACAATTCTCACGACGTTTCGGCCACAACGCAAGCAGCCGTCCTCAGGTGAAGAACAGGGCTGTCGGAAAGACAGCGTCTGAATGCACACCACCAAGCTTGGCAGCGTATATTTAAGCTGGGTTAGAGGAGGAAAAGCGCCTTGACAAGAGAGACTTGACAAAGGAAGGTTGGCCAGCTCCATGCTCAAGCCGCCTTTGTCTCTCTACTGGTACTCATTTGAGGCCCAGCACCGATTCAGATAATCGAGTCTCTCTCACACACACGCACAACAATCTCTGCGTGAGCTGCCAACCCTATCTTGGCAGCCCTGGATTTCGGGCCAGGCACCGCCGAGATCGATCAACCCCAAGGCGCACAAGACTCTTGAAGGCAAATCCGCGCACTTGCAAAAAATGCGCATGTGGTGGCGTCGTCGTCGTTGAACAGGTGTATCGGGGTTAATTGGGTGAACTTTCCCTGCAGGCGCAACATAAGTGCCGTGTTATTCCCCCATCAGGACGAGCAAGGTAACAACGCATTAGTCCAAAACAGCGCGCGGAATGTGTCTCCCGTCCCACGCACACACACACAGCTCGTCTATTATTCATATGCGTATGCTCTTACTTATCCATGGACATCACCTCCCGTAGGACTTAGCATTTTGCAAGTTAATGTCATCTCCGTATTATACACAACACAGCCTTCAACTGCATAGCTATGATTAATTGTTTTTTTCCACCTCATCCCATGTCTTTCTTAACGCTTCACCCCATTTGACCCAGCTTCTATGAGGATAGCTTTTTTGTTATTACGTTGCTAGCTTCGCCCGGGACTTGGATTCACCACGCCCGGCCGCCTTTGTCTCCCCAGTGGCGATGTTCACACACAACACACCAGTTACTCGTTTGAGGCTGAGTCGACCTAGGGGAGGCCCAGGACCGGTTCAAATAATCGTCACCGGTGGTGGCCGTGAGCGGGAATCGAACTCGGGTCGCCGGGTTCGTAGCGCAGCGCGTGAAGCACTACGCAGATGTGACGTCACCGTCCACTTGCCGTGCAAAAAATATGGATTATTGCGCCCCCACCCCCCAAAAAAATACAAAAGTCTATTTTTATAATTTGTGCATGGTGTACAGTCTGGAAAGTACCCACATGGAACATTTCAAGTGTGTTGCATGTCCGGAGGTACGCTCAACATTTTGAAAAGACACACATAATCACAAATTTCCCTTTTATATATACTGCATAGATTTCAGTTTCTTTCTAGATTTGAAGCTTTCGTGACTGCAAGGAATCATCTTCTTAGGTGTTTTCGGTAAAGTCACGTAGAAAGTAAAATAAAATAAAAACAAAAATCACGACGTTTCGGAGGCAACACAAGTCTCCGTCATCAGGTGGGACCGTCACAGCCAGATTAGATGTATCAAGTGAGGCAATGATTCAAGATGTAATCTCTTAAAAGCGAGTTGAGGGGGGAGGGAGAGGGAGGGGGGAGCTCATCAGACTATGGTAGCCAATGAAAGGAACGTATCGGGAGGGAGGGGGGGCGAGGCCAAAAGGGTGGGCGACGGACGTGGAAGCGCTTGTGCGCAAGCGGCCAATTACTGCACACGCCAACACAATGGAGAGAGAGAGGCCTCGCCCCCCCCCCGCCCCCCCCCTCCCTCCCGATACGTCCCATTCATTGGCTACCATAGTCTGATGAGCTCCCCCTAAGTTTGTACCCATCATCATTTTCGTTCTTTTGTCTATCATGTGTATTAGACCTCCCCTCCTCCTCTCTGCCCATTGTGTTGGCGGGTGCAGTGGCTGGCCGCTTGCGCACAATCGCTCCATTGTGTTGGCGTGTGCAGTAATTGGCCGCTTGCGCACAAGCGCTTCCACGTCCATCGCCCACCCTTTTGGCCTCGCCCCCCCTCCCTCCCGATACGTTCCTTTCATTGGCTACCATAGTCTGATGAGCTCCCCCCTCCCTCTCCCTCCCCCCTCAACTCGCTTTTAAGGGATTACATCTTGAATCATTGCCTCACTTGATACAGCTAATCTGGCTGTGACGGTCCCACCTGATGACGGAGACTTGTGTTGCCTCCGAAACGTCGTGATTTTTTGTTTTTATTTTATTTTACTTTCTACGTGACTTTACCGGAAAAAACCTAAGAAGAAGATTTCAGTTTCGTCGGTTTATTGTTTTGAGAACAACGTTCATTTTATCGTGGATTCCTGCGCTGCGTGTTGATGAGCAGTCGCCGAGTGTGTATGGACATGCTGATAAAGGAAGCTCACTTTCATTTTGTAGAGCCGAGATCTAATAAGTATGCAGGAAAAACTCTGTTCTGTGGCTCAACATGTGGATACAAATACTTTATGATTAAGTTCATCAGCCTATTGGCTTTCCAGACCAGTATTATCCAAGCAGCATTTGTTTAGGCAAAGACACTCTTAATCTCTTCGGACCTTCTGGGTCTCATCAGCAGTAGGCTTGTCTAAACAGTCACTGCTGAATGACCAGATGCTATTGGCAAGAGCACTCCATGTAAACTTTGGAACCACGTTCAATGCAAAAAAGCAACACCATACACACATTCTAGATTTGAAGCTTTCGTGACTGCAAGGATTCATACTCTTAGTTCTTTCGGTAAAGTCACGTAGGTAAAAAATGAAATTAAATTTATAAAAATAAAACAATAAAAATCACGACGTTTCGGAGGCAACACAAGCGTCCGTCTTCAGGTGACGGAAGCTTGTGTTGCCTCCGAAACGTCGTGATTTTTATTGTTTTATTTTTATTAATTTTTATTTCATTTTTTACCTACGTGACATTACCGAAAGAACTAAGAGTATACCATACACACACTCGTTGTTTTGTATAGAAGCTTTCAACGATCTTCGTCTAAGCACTGAACGAGCTATAAACGACTGGAATGGCTTCGCTCGTTTGTTAGCAGGGCTACCAATCATGT
Source organism: Lampetra fluviatilis (assembly GCF_964198595.1). Taxonomy (NCBI): domain Eukaryota; kingdom Metazoa; phylum Chordata; class Hyperoartia; order Petromyzontiformes; family Petromyzontidae; genus Lampetra; species Lampetra fluviatilis. The sequence continues at coordinate 3,815,896 of NC_136295.1, read as the reverse complement.
GCTATGAAGAAGGGCCATCGTACCGAAACGCCACGTATTTTATCCTGTTTTTTTTATTTTGAGATAGGGGCCGTCCATAAATGACGTCACGCAATTTTGGACGATTTTTGACTCCCCACCCCCCTCGTCACACGGCGTCACAAAAAGTCAGACCCCCCCCTCAAATATGACGTCTCAAAGCTCTGCCCCCCCCCCCAAAACCATATTTCCATTTTGAAAATAAAACATGCCTAAAATCGCTTTAAACTATTGTCATTGTTGTGCGTATTTAATGTGGCGCTGCACTCTGATGTTGTAGGAGTGTTATAACAATTAGTGTTGTTATAACAATTCTATATTTATTTAAAGTTGCGCATTTTGATGTGACGTCACATTTCTCAACCCCCCCCCTCGTCACAGATCGTCACAAATGTCTGACCAGCCCCCCTAGGTGCGTGACGTCATTTATGGACGGCCCCATAGTGTTATTTTGTTGTTAACTGTGCTTGTGTACCACTGCCAACGCAGCAGCAGCATCACCAACATAATTCGTCGAATAATGAGGGTTTGGATTAAAACCCTTGTCAGGGTCAGCATCATCATCATCAGCAGCAGCAGCAGCATCATCATCAGCAGCAGCAGCAGCATCATCAGCAGCAGCCGCCATCAATTCAGCAGTGGGTGAAGGTCTCCCCAAGCCAATGTCATCTACTCTTTGGTTCTTTCGGTAAAGTGACGTATAAAGAGAAAATAATAAATTAAATACTAGCATACGACGTTTCGATTGCAACACGAGAAATCGTCATCAGGTATAAATGAAATAGAAACACAAATCTAGTATACTTAGAAATGTAATGTAATACAACAGAGAGTCGGATAACATAACAGTCAACACCCTACCTGGTTGATTACGTTCTTCCTGAGAATGCTACATTTGAGAGAGAGATCAAACACACATGTCATCTCTCATTGTCCCAAACAGTCCGCCGTGCACTTCCGCACAGGCTGATTTCCACGCTCCATCTCCAACCAAACTCCATTTTATTTGATCCTAAAACAGTTTATACATCGCCTTGTCCAAGGCACTTTACGCAGAATTAACAATGGTGCATATGAATGTAATGGTGGCGATTGGGTGAATGCAATAGATGAGAAGAAGCAATGGAGGGGGGGGGCGAATCTGTGATGCGTGAATTCGGTGAAAGCGAAATTGACGGCAGTGGATGATGATGATGATGAATGGATTGATTGGGGAATGGGTGAAAGCCGTGTGGGAATGTGGGAGAGGAAAAAGTAACGGTGGCGGTTATGAGGGTGAGATTAAGGGGTCGTGGGGTGAGCGCGGGGACAATGAGTGGATGTTGAGTGCGGAGCGGAAACGCGTGAGCGAAGGTGACTGCTTTATGTGGAGTGGGGAGTTTGTTCCAGTGAAGGGGGGTGAGGAGAGAGAGAGAGAGCGTGGATTGAGCACAAGGTCAAGGAGGAAGAGAGAGAGAGAGAAGATTGAGAAGGGAATGATTATCTTAATTTGGCACGTAATGATGCATCAGCGATGCACGCAACAGCTCATGCATGTGAGCATCTTTTACTTGATCATTTAGGCGAATTATGTTCGGTGCAGTGCTTCGTACATTGCGCTAAGGGGCCGTCCATAAATGACGTCACGCACCTAAGGGGGGGGTCAGACATTTGTGACGTCACATCAAAATGCGCAGCTTTAAATAAATTTGGACAACACGTTCGACTTAATTAAATAGACTTTTTAATAAATGTTTTCTCCTACAACATCAGAGTGCGGCGCCACATTAAATACGCACTAAAATGACAATAGTTTAAAGCGATTGAAGCATGTTTTTTTTGGAGGGGGGGGGCAGAGCTTTGTGACGTCATATTTGAGGGGGGGTCTGACTTTTTGTGACGCCGTGTGACTAGGGGGGGGGGGGGTCAAAAATGGTCCAAAATCGCGTGGCGTCATTTATGGACGGCTCATAAGAACGCAGTAACACGAGTTGAATTACCAGCCTTGATTAACGTCAGTCGATTAACGTCAGTGGTTATGGAAGCTCTCATGGGCTTTTGCTGAGTGCACTGAGCCTTAAATTAATAGCCAGTGCGGAGTATAAAGATGTATGTTGAACTTCTTTCGCACCGTAACTAACCAACTGTGCTAATCGAAATGATAACAAACTAACACACACAATGCAGTTCTAAAGAAATGAGTCTTCAATCTAAATTTAAAAGCGCCTAGCTCCAGTGGCTTCCTAATATCGGAAGGAAGAACGTTCCAGACGGCCACAAAAGCGCATCTGAAGGCGCCGTGCGATGCGGTGACCACCACCGTCTTTGTTCGATGGGTTAGCCAATAGCCGCTTCGAGGATGACCGGAGTTCACGTGATGATGATTTATGCTCCTTTGACGAGATCAGCAGCAAGGTGTCGTGGTTCATTTGTGACAGGCACTTTGTGTGTAACGAGTGCGAAGTTGCAACGTATTTGCTCGGTAACCGGAAGCCAATATAGCTCGGCGAGCACTGGACAGACATGGTCGGATCTTGTACCAACGCTGGGTGACACAAATGTGGCCGGGCGTCGTGCCTACTGACCACCTCCTCGTGCTCCATAACAACACTTACGTACACACAGTCTGAGAGATATCTGTGTATGCGTCTTTGCCTTCTATCCTCCCACAAATACAAATTCGTTGGGTTACCAAGCATCTGTTTAATGCCAGTAGAGCACATGTTTGAGTACAACCCTGGATTGGACTTAAACGTGGAACTCTTTTTGATTGTGAGCTGAGCACTATAACCATCTCAATTATCACAAACAAAAGGTCAACACAATCGCCAGTAACACTGCGACCTTGAAAGGCAAATTATGTAATAGGCGACGTTTCGAGCAATGCCCCTTCTTTTGTGCTTGCGCGCTACTGCCGGCGCAGCGTCACCAGATATTCATTAAGCATCACTGGCACGAGTGGAGCAATGCACATTCGGTGTCAATGCATTGACAGGCAGGCGGAGGCTTTGTTTGGAACCGCGCGGCTGATCTCCGATTGGATGACAGCTGACAGGCTACCGCTGGAGGCCACAAATGATATCAGGGAGAGGTCGACCGCTAGATGGGGCGATGTCATTGGGACTCGAGCCGCGGCTGACAAGGTCACAGCAGAGCCTGTTTGGATTACACGGCAATGCGCCGGTTGCCTGGCATATTTTTTCATATCCTCAGGAACTGCTTTTAGCAAACTTGACATTTAATACCCCTCTATAAATGTCTCGGACGATTTGGTGATGTTCATATTTCTCCTTTTCTTTTTTTGTTTGGGCTGCATAAAACCAAAACGGAGCTGCTAACACGCTTTGCGAGGTGGTGGTGTCCGCTTGCATCTGCTGCACAGCAACGAGGTGTAGGCGCAGCCCTGCAATTACTTGCTTACGCCACTGCTGGGGTAAAGGGCCCTCCCTAGAGTGAGCACTCGAGAGCCCATCTAGCCTCGGTGAGATTTACTCTTAGGTTTTTTCGGTAAAGTCACGTAGGTAAAAAATTAAAAAAAAATTACTAAAAGTAATAATAGAAATAAAATAAAATAATACATCACGACGTTTCGGAGGCAACACAAGTCTCCGTCATCAGGTGGGACCGTCACAGCTAAAATCACTTGATGCAGTAATTTTAGCTGTGACGGTCCCACTTGATGACGGAGACTTGTGTTGCCTCCGAAACGTCGTGATGTATTATTTATTTTAATTTCTACTATTACTTTTAGTAATTTTTAATTTTATTTTTTACCTACGTGACTTTACCGAAAAAACCTAAGAGTATGAATTCTTGCAGTCACGAAAGCTTCAAATCTAGAATTAGGTGAGATTTCCTTTCACGTTGTCCAGACGTCTTAGATCGGGTGGGACTACCCACACTTTAGCCCAGGACACGCGACCCGCAGGTTGAATAGGAGTGGTTGTATCCATTTATCCCGCTGCGTGAACAAAGGACACGAGGATTTAATAACCACGTAGAAGGGAAATAATAAAATAATACAAATATAACACAATACAATTATCACGACGTTTCGATTGCAACACAAGCAATCATCATCAGGTGTGAAAACCAAAAATGTTCTTGCTGTGGTTTTCACACCTGATGATGATTGCTTGTGTTGCAATCGAAACGTCGTGAAAATTTTATTGTTTTATATTTTTATTATTTTATTGTTTCCCTTCTACGTGACTTTACCGAAAGAACCAAGAATATGAATCCCTGCAGTCACGAAATCTTTAAATTGAAATTTGAAGCTTCATAACCACGACTTCACTGGGCCAGAAGATACTGGTAACCGGCAGCGGTTATTACCGTGCCGTGTAAGCGCAGCAGTGTAATTGGGAACTGACATTAAGTGTAACCATTCAAAAGGGTCAAGTGGCCCCCTGATCAAACGATCGACGGGACGATCCTTCGGGATCGTGAATGGGTAGGGGACGGGGACGGGATGGAGTGGAGGGGTGAGAGGCGAGAGAAGAGAAGAAGGGAGAGAATGGACAAAGTGGAAAAGGGTGGGGGTTTAACCGAAGGAAGTTAAGGAGGGAGACTCGTTAATGTAGAGCGGAAGTTGATTCCAGTGGGGGGATGCAAGGAGGGAGATGGGCCGAAAACGGGATTGGGCGCAGGGAGGAGGGGCAGAGTGGGAGAGAGAGAGAGAAGATTGGGAACGAGGAGGAGGAGAGGAGGGGACATGGAAGGAAATGAGAGAGGCAACACTCTTCTGGACTTTAGCCTCTTGGGAAGTGAGATGTGTCCGTGCAATGGATGCCATAGACCGTGCAGCTGTTTCGTTTCTCTTTCTTCGTTGACGATGACCCCGTGCCACTGGTGCCGGCCTTAATGGTCACGAGGCAGTCGGACAAAGAGCGTGGGACTGACTTTCAAAATCCCGGTGGTGGCCAAGCAGGATCGATTGAGTTCAGTATCAATGTCGTGTGAATGGCTTGGGTTGAGCGAGCAAAGTGAGGCAACATCGCTCCACAATTGGGCAACACAGAGCGCGACTCGGATGCTCTGAGTTGCGTTTGCGTCATAACAACAGACATATCATCGACGTCGGTATGTGGAGAGACATGTGTGTTGTCCGCTTATCTATTTTGATCGTCTTCCCAGCTTCCCATTTTGTGTTGGCTATTTTTGGAGTACATTGTTACTGGAATTCAATTTCTTTTGACCGATTATTTAATTGAAGTAATAAAAAAAAACCTTTCTCGAAATGTCATTCCAATTGTTGCTATCGTCGTCACGTCACGAGTCGAGGAATCCATTGGGAATCTCACAGAGCAAAGCGACCCTTCTTGATTAGATTACGGCCCACAGAAGCGGATATCACAGGGCTATCTCTGATTTCCCTTTACAGTACAGGACAGCACTTCCACAAAGACAAAGATCCCCCATGTAGCCTTTAACAGACTGTTGAGGCAAGTGCTGTTTATGAGCACCTATTAGGGCCGGCACAGCACACGAATCGGTGGGTGGCCAGCACCATGCCCGGCCGCCTTTGTCTCCCTAGTGGTGATATTTACACACCGCACCAGGTTCTCATTTAAGGCTGAGTCGACCTAGGGGATGCCCACGACCAGTTCAAATAATCGTCACTGCTTTTGGCCATGAGTGGGAGTTGAACTCGGGTCGCCGGGTTCCACACCCACCCTGCCACAAACAGTAATACCCGTAGCTCGAGTCAAACCACGTGTTTATTGATTAGCACGGTTGGCTACGTACGGTGCGAAAGAAGTTCACACATACATACACACAGAGCTGGTATTCATTCAAATGAAGTGCAGAAGGAAATGTAACGCGATTGATTCTTTGTGTGCAGTCATATATGACCGGGCTGAAACCATCGACTCACTAACACTTGAGAACCCGGTTTCATCATAGACACGTGCTCATCGAATGACAGTGTTTAGTCTCATCTGACCCCACGGCGCTTGGCCTCATGTGGGAAGCACACACACACGTGCCTCCTGCCAGGTCAGTTAGGATGCGATTATGAACATATCCAAGTTCGGCGTCTCGGTGCGCACACAAGCGTGGGATGCTGCTTACCTCTCTTGGCAGCTCTGAGCCGGGAGTGAAAATTCCTCATTCCCATGATGAGGCCAGTCTCTACATGGGACGGCCGCCGTTGTCCTTCTACAAAGTTGTATCAAATAATTAATTAATTTCACCATTAAATTATTGTATCATCTCCAAGTTGAACGAGGTGAGAACTCAACACTCAAGGGCCAGTATCAAAGTATGAAAAATAAGAATAGGGTGTCGGTCAATCACTTCCAGAGACAATGCGTATATCATATCAGAGCATGTTCGTTTGCATGTTCACCACAGATGCGTGTGGCTAATGCAGACTTTGATTTCTTGCAAAAAGGCATCAATTTGGTGTTTGGACGTCTGAACACCCGTTTTATTGCCAGAGAGGGTAAAACCCCATTCTTATTTTTCACACAAGGAAAAGTCTCATTTGCAAACGTGACCTGGGTTCACCGAAGATGGGTTGAGTTGACTCACAACTGAGGTGTTTGTTGTTGTTGTGTGCTGAGCACTCTAACGAAGCGCCGTGCAACCCAGCCATGTTTGGTTGCCAGTGAAGTTGAAACGTAATTGCTGCTGCTCCATAACTTCGTGCTGCCTTGGGTGCGATGGTGGGCACAATCGAAGGGGTCGCTGGTTACTAAACGCCCTTTGCGGCTGCTGAAAAATTGATAAAAAAAAATTAATATAATAAAATATAATTCTCACGACGTTTCGGCCACAACGCAAGCAGCCGTCCTCAGGTGAAGAACAGGTCTGTCGGAAAGACAGACCTGTTCATCATTCAGACGCTGTCTTTCCGACAGACCTGTTCCTCGCCTGAGGACGGCTGCTTGCGTTGTGGCCGAAACGTCGTGAAAATTGTATTTTATTATATTTTATTTTTATTATTTTATTATTTCCCTTATACGTGACTTTATGAAGCTTCACTTACGATGAGAAGTTTGTGGATTGAACTCCTCAGGTTCTGAGCAACCAGTGTTGATAAAATTAGTGCGACATTGAAGCAAGTCAACGGTGGTTATCTCCTCTGGAAATAATAGCCCCTGCCATGGAAATGGGGAATTTCCACCACTAGCTAAGGACCATCAACATTGAGAGCGTAGAGACACACTATATTAACCATGTGTGATCAAGTCAGATTCGTGATCATCTGTAGTGTGGGCTCCGGTAGAGGCTGTGGTGTACATTATATGAGGACTGTATTGTATATAATATATATAACAACCAGGTCTGTCGGGGAGACAGCGTCTCCCCGACAGACCTGGTCTTCACCTGAGGATGGCTACTTGCGTTGTGGCCGAAACGTCGTGAGAATTATTTTAATATGTTTTATTTTATTATTTTATTATTTCCATTCTACGTGACTTTACCGTAAGAACCAAGAAGATGAATCCCTGCAGTCACGAAAGCTTTAAATCGAAATATATATATAACAAATCTAGAATGAGGACTGTATTGTATATAATATATATAACAAATCTAGAATGAGGACTGTATTAATGAGCACGGACTCTGGGACATTGCCATACGACAAGGCAGCGCCGTGGTTAATCACATCATTCAATATTACATATCTGACTCACTGGGAACTGAGATGTAGGCGGATATCTGAAAAGGTTGGATATGTGAACATCTTTAGAAAATGACAATTACACCCATGCTCAATCACTGCAATGAGCGTGGGTGGTTAATTGGTCGGGGCAGATGTGAGGTGGTTGGCTACGTGATGTATTGTATGCGGGGGGGGGGGGGGGGAATCTGCTTCATTATAAAAGATAATCAGTGTAAACAATGAATGCAGGCGATAACATTTAATCATCGAGCAGAGAATCTTCGCAAAGTGGTTAATGTGTCTCATTATACGTTATTCACAGTAGTATTTCAACAAGTCTGATGGTGTGAACGTTTACTGTATTACAATGAATACATTACTAAAAACTGCTCAGATTTAATTGCCCATGAAACTCATTTAATGTAATTAAGCAATCACCATAAAATATTACTCACATCACTTAGCGGGCATTTAAACAATGTGAAATCATAATATGGTCTCAGAATATTTTTTTTTATATCTTGGCAGATGAAAATATATATAAATACTGTACTATTATAGACTCGACTTTCACGAAATGTCAACTTTGTTGCTTCTATTTATTTATGTTTTCAGCCCAGCTGGGTTACACTCTCAATAGAATGCGAAAGCTTTGAGGCCAAGCCTCAGCACGGTGCCAACTCAGCTCATCACCCAACACACTCGTGGCACACTGAGCTGTGTTTGGCCCAATGTTCGCCCTAAACATTGGATATTTTACTGAGCAGAGGTAAAAAAAAACGACTCATACTAAAATTCACCCGTAGTCGTGCTATGAGTTAACAAAAATCCCTGCCATGGGAATGTGGAATTTCCACCGATGGCTCATGGCCACCAAATATGATGAACCCTATATGTGGTGAAGATGCAAACAAAAAACACAAAAAGCGCATGTTCACCACACGTGGTTAATGCGGACAGGATCCCTTGAATAGGGATTCTATTTGGTGTTTTAACATCCTGACACCTGTTTTATTGCCAGAAAGGGTGAAATCTCTTGTTATATTTTAATATAATGGCAAGAAAGGTCCCGTATGATGAACCCTGCCAAACGCTCGCTGGCACAGGGAAACTCAACGCACATTTTTGGTGGGGGGAGGGCGAAAAATCTTCATTTGTTTGCAAACCAAGTTTTGAATCGTCACTGTGATAACACCTTTTCATTTCTCCTCCAGGATTTTGTCAGAATTTCTACTTCTCTGCCTTTTGACCGCTCACGCTGCGCAAGGCGCACGGTGACCTGCCTTTATTTATGCTACGCCACTAAACACCTGGTTTATAATCGCTCCGGCACGGTCGGGGAGACGTAGCGACTAAGATTTGTGTGAAGGAGCATGAATCTGACACGCCGTGACGGCCTCCCGTGAGTAGATCGAACAGGGCAACGTGGGGGAGACACAATGACAGATGGCGCCACAAGTGACCGACAAAAATTCATGTTAATGAACAGGCAGACGAGAGAGAGTGAGAGACAGACGAGAGAGAGTGAGAGACAGACACGAGAATTAGAGGAACAAGGAATCTGCGTACAGATAAGAGAGACGGGGGAAGGGGGGGGGCTTTGAACCTAGAACACAGATAAGAGGCCGGTGATAAATTTGGGCCACGGAAATGTAGGACGCAGATAAACGAGGACTGAAATTTTGTTACATAAAATGCAGTGCAACAAAACGAACTACGAAGTGTAATACTGAATATAATTTACTTTTCGGTCATTTCGGTAAAGTCACGTAGGTAGAGATAAAACAAATAAATTTTTATTTTATTTTATTTGTTTTATTTCATTTCTACCGACGTGACTTTACCGAAAGAACCAAAGAGTATGGATTCCTGCAGTCACGAAAGCTTCAAATCAAGATTGAATATAATTGAATGAGACGTATATCACGCAAAACTAAAGTGTACAACATACGTGTTTTCAAGGAAGGGGGGGGGAAAGGATTATTTAATAATAATAGCTGCTTCGTGTACTTTAGTAAGGGCAAGAGGTGATCACCACGAGTGTCATTAATGCAACCCATACTGGGCGAAGACCACGGGATCAACCCAGGACACGCTGACGGGACGATGTCACTCGGCTGGCCTGGGAAGGCCTGGGAATTCCCCAGGAAGAGCTAGAGCCTGTGTATAGTAGTGTAGTGTATAGTGTAGTGTATAGTGTAGTGTATAGTGTAGTGTAGTGCATAGTGTAGTGTATAGTGTAGTGTATAGTAGTGTAGTGTATAGTGTAGTAGTGTATAGTAGTGTATAGTAGTGTAGTGTATAGTGTAGTGTATAGTGTAGTAGTGTATAGTAGTGTATAGTAGTGTATAGTAGTGTAGTGTATAGTGTAGTAGTGTATAGTAGTGTATAGTAGTGTAGTGTATAGTGTAGTGTATAGTGTAGTATGTAGTGTATAGTAGTGTAGTATATAGTGTAGTGTATAGTGTAGTAGTGTATATTGTAGTATGTAGTGTATAGTAGTGTAGTATATAGTGTAGTAGTGTATATTGTAATATATATAGTGTAGTGTATAGTGTAGTATATAGTGTAGTGTATAGTAGTGTGTAATGTATAGTGTAGTAGTGTATAGTAGTATATAATAGTAGAGTATATAGAGTAGTAATATATCGTGTAGTGTATAGTGTAGTATATAGTGTAGTGCATAGTAGGGTAGTGTATAGTGTAGTAGTGTATAGTAGTGTGTAATGTATAGTGTAGTAGTGTATAGTAGTATATAATTGTAGAGTATATAGTGTAGTATATCGTGTAGTGTATAGTGTAGTATATAGTGTAGTAGTGTATAGTAGTGTATAGTAGTGTAGTGTATAGTGTAGTGTATAGTGTAGTAGTATATAGTGTAGTAGTGTATAGTGTAGTGTATAGTGTAGTAGTGTATAGTGAAATATATATAGTGTAGTGTATAGCGTAGTGTATAGTAGTGTAGTGTATAGTGTAGTAGTGTATAGTAGTATATAATAGTAGAGTATATAGTGTAGTATATCGTGTAGTGTATAGTGTAGTATATAGTGTAGTAGTGTATAGTAGTGTGTAGTAGTGTAGTGTATAGTGTAGTGTATAGTGTAGTAGTATACAGTGTAGTAGTGTATAGTGTAGTGTATAGTGTAGTATATAATGTAGTGTATAGTATAGTGTATAGTGTAGTAGTGTAGTAGTGTAAAGTAGTGTAGTGTATAGTGTAGTAGTGTATAGTGAAATATATATAGTGTAGTGTATAGTGTAGTGTATAGTGTAGTAGTGTATAGTAGTGTATAGTAGTGTAGTGTATAGTGTAGTATATCATGTAGTAGTGTATAGTAGTGTGTAGTGCATAGTGTAGTAGTGTATTTTAGTGTATAGTGTAGTGTATAGTGTAGTAGTGTATAGTGGAGTAGTGTATAGTAGTGTGTAGTGCATAGTGTAGTCGTATAATGTATTGTAGTGTATAGTGTAGTGTATAGTGTAGTAGTGTATAGTGTAGTGTATAGTAGTGTATAGTGTAGTATATAGTGTAGTGTATAGTGTTGTAGTGTATAGTGTAGTATATCATGTAGTAGTGTATAGTAGTGTGTAGTGCATAGTGTAGTAGTGTATTTTAGTGTATAGTGTAGTGTATAGTGTAGTAGTGTATAGTGGAGTAGTGTATAGTAGTGTGTAGTGCATAGTGTAGTCGTATAATGTATTGTAGTGTAAAGTGTAGTGTATAGTGTAGTAGTGTAGTGTATAGTAGTGTATAGTGTAGTAGTGTATAGTGTAGTGTATAGTGTAGTGTGTAGTGTATTGTAGTCTATAGTAGTGTATAGTGTAGTAGTGTAGTGTATTGTAGTGTATAGTGTAGTGTATAGTGTAGTAGTGTATAGCCCTACAGAGACCCAAGTTCGATTCCCGCTCACGGCCAACACCAACTAGTGAATACTTGAACCGCTCCTGGGCCTCTCCGAGGTCGACTCACCCTCAAAACGAGTACCTGGTGCGGTGTTCAATATCACCACTGGGGAGACAAAGGCGGCCGGGCGTGGTGCTGGCCACCCACCCCCTCGTGTGCCGTGCCGACCTTCATAGGTGCTAATCGCTAACAGCACTTGCCCCAACAGTCCGTTGTGAATACGGTGACAACTGCATGGATCTCTTATCATTTGTTCATTACTGTGTAATAATTCTCCGGAGACGGATTCGGAATCAGTCCTCTTTATTTTCACTTGACGGTACACTTGCTCCCACACGCTCCGTTGCTGGCAGACAACGTAGCGTCAGCGGACTCCCACCAGCTCCCACCGCGCACGTGGCACCCGGAGCCCCGTACGCGCGTGGCTCTCGCCCCCGTTCAGTTCCCAGACTCCCTCCTCGATCCTTCCTCTCTCTCCCTCTTAATCCCTTCGTCACGTGGTCCTCCCAGCCAATCCTCCATGGACAATCTCGACCGTTCTCGATGGTTCCCTGTCAATCCCGGGACCACGCCTCTTACCCGGGTCCCCATTGGCTGGGGTCCCAATTGGCTGGGCCAATCACTCCTGCTGACATGCCGTGATCACGCCGGCCCCACACTCCCTATCTCAACCCTTATTGGCTACAAGCAGGACCGGCAAGCCAATCCCCCACGTGAACCCACGATAGCTGTTATTACATCACCCCCCCCCCGGTGAAAAAAATAGCCGTCTCGGCTGGGAAAGGGTGATAAACCAATTCCGAAACATATTATTAGGGCACCGAGGTGCGTTTAACGATATAAGGGTGAACCGGCGTCCCTGCGCCTACAACATATAAAAAGTCACCCATACAACAAAAACAACGACATACATTAGGGCGCCCCTGCAGCGCAGTAACAACAGGGAATAAAACAAACGACAAAACGTTAACGAAACGGAAGAGATTTCGACCGCGTACGCGACGCGGGACCCCCTCCGCTCTCAGCGCCTGATCCCTTTGTTTCCGGATGGACAGGAGGTGGTAGGCTTGAAGAAGAAGTAGGTTGTGGATGCTTGGTCACGTCCAGGTCAGGTCTCCTTGGAGGGGGGGCGGCTGGGGCCACCTCAGCCCTCAGAACCTGTTCATCTGTAGGAGGCACAACACAGTCCCCCTTGGGATCAATGGGTGTGACAAGCGGCGTGGTCGGCTCGACGGAACCCGGCAGGTCAACTAATGGGGATGAAGGGCCGACACGCGCGTCAACATAGGGTTTGAGCCGTGAGGAGTGGACATACCACCGCCGATTTTCATACTGAACACGGATACTCTGCAAGTTCCGAACATCTATTAGTGTTACAGGCCCCCGCCACGGCCTGTGCAGTTTGGGGGATGTGCCCGCCGGTACCTGGGGGCAGTGGAGCCACGCTCGGTCCCCCACTGACCAAGACATGTGCGTATGCGATCGACGCGCATAACGTTCGTTCCTCGCCTGAGCACGGGCTGTCGCACACCGGGCAGCCTCTCGCGCCTCCGTCACTCGTTTAAGCGAGTCACGCACGTGGTCAGGCAAGGAACGGGACGGCCGTTTGCCTGGCTCACCCAATTGCACGTCGATGGGTGGAACATTTTCACGGCCATACATCAAAAAGAATGGTGAGTATCCCGTGGATGTGTGCGGAACCATGCGGTAAGCCGCTAAGACGCCTGGTATGTGCAGGTCCCAATCGGTTTGCTTTTCACTGACCGTCTGACAAAGCATAGCCGAGAGGGTGCGGTTAAATCGTTCCACCATACCATCTGTTTGTGGGTGGTAAGGAGAAGTGCGAATTTTCTTCGTACCCAACGCGTCACAAACTTCCTTAAGCAATTTGGAAGAGAAATTCCGCCCCTGATCTGTGAGCAACCTTTCAGGTGCCCCCTTGTCCATGACATACCCGTTCAAGAAAGCGTCGGTAATGGATGCTGCCGTCTGGTCGGGTAGGGGCCAGGCCATCGGCCATCGAGAAAAATATTCCACCCCGACGAGAAGGTATTTATTGCCCCTCGCCGACGGGGGAAACGGGCCCAGAATATCGAGCGCGACCAATTCGTTAATGCGGGACACCTCAATGGAACGTAACGGTGGTACATAGGGGTTACGAGGCGGCTTCCTCTTTGCACAGTCCTGGCATGAGCGAATAAAATCATTGACGTCTGTTGTCATACCGGCCCAAAAGAAATCCTTCTGCAGTGCGGCCAAAGTCTTTTGGACGCCGAGGTGCATCAATTTATCAGCGTGCAAAGCACGAAGCAGGTCGTAGCGAAGTGAAGTAGGCACGACCAAGCGTGGCCGATCAGACAACCCGTCAGTACACATTAACAATCCCGACTTGCCTCGGATCATCTGCCATTTCCAACCCGCCAATCGAGATTTTTGTTTCCCTATCAATTTCCGTAGTGGAGACAGCGAGGCATCAGCCTCCTGCTCACATAGCCAAACCGCGTGCGGTAACCGCAAGATATCATCCGTGTCCACCGACCCTTGCTGGTCGTCCTCCTTCGCTTCCGCCCCTGCCTCGTCATCCGCTATCGCCCCCATAACCGGACAAGGCGAAGCGGCCGGTGCCGCACAGCGGTGCGTGCCCGTCAGGCAAGCGCACGGAGGAAGGAGCGGCAGCCTTGAGAGCGCGTCAGCGTTCGCATGACGGGCCCCCTTTCTGTATGTAATATCAAAGGAAAATTCTTGTAACGATTCCAGCCACCTGGCCAATTGGCCTGACGGTTGATCTAATTTCAAGGAGTATTGTAAAGCCGCATGATCCGAGCGAACTAGGAATTTCCGTCCATACAGGTACAGCCGGTACAAACGGACAAAGTGAACAATTGCCAAAAGTTCCCGTCTTGTCACGCAATAGCGTGTTTCCGCAGGGGACAAAACCCGGCTGCCGTACGCCACTACTCGCTCTACCCCGTCCTTACGTTGCGACAAAACGGCCCCAATGCCGATATCACTAGCGTCCGTATCGAGGATGAACGGCTGTGAGAAATCTGGGTAATCCAGCGTTGGCGCCGTGGCAAGGTGGTCCCGAAGTGCCATGAAAGATTTTTCCTCTTCCGCTTCCCATTGAAACCTTTGATTTTTGCCAGTCAGAACATGTAATGGCTTTGCCAACGTCGCAAAATTTTTAACGAAGCGGCGATAATAGGAAGCGAAGCCAATAAACCGCTGAACATCTCCCACCGAAGTGGGTGTGGGCCACTCTCGTACGCATTTCGTTTTCAGCGGGTCAGTGGATACGCCGTCCGAACTGACGATATGACCCAAGTAGCGGACAGAGTGTTGCAGAAGGTGGCATTTTTTAGGTTTAAATTTAAGGTCAGCCGTACGCATTCTTTGAAAAACCGCCTCTAGACGTTGGAGGTGTTCTTCGAACGTGCGGCTGAAAACAATTATATCATCAAGATATATGAGGCACGTTTCCCACTGCAGTCCAGTCAGCACCAATTCCATGAGCCGCTGAAACGTCGCCGGTGCCGCATTCAAGCCCATAGGCAACCGATTAAATTCAAAGAGACCTTGCGGCGTGCGGAATGCCGTTTTTGCCTTCGACTCATCGTCGAGGGGAAGCTGCCAGAACCCCGAGGACAAGTCAAGGGTAGAAAAAAACTTAGCACCCGATAAAGCGTCCAACGAATCATCCATCCTCGGTAAGGGGTATGCATCCGCCACCGAAATTTTGTTTAACCGGCGGAAATCAACACAAAATCTTGTACCGCCATCTTTCTTCTTTACCAGAACGACGGGCGCGGCCCAGGGGCTGTTGGACGGCGAAATGATGTCCGCCGCCAACAATTCATTTACCGCTCCGCGCACGTGATCCCTTTCCGCCGGGCTCATGCGATGAGGGTGCATAGAGATGGGAGGCGTCGCACCGGTGTCAATATGGTGCGACAAAAGTGACGTGCGGCCGAGGTCCAAATCATTTTTACTGAAAACATCAGTGTACTGTATCAACAATGAACGCAGGGCGTTCCTTTGTTCGTTCGACAAGGAAGAATTTTCTCCGCACAAATCTGCGATCCAACGTTCTTGAGAGCGATCGTGTGGGGGCCTACCAGCGGGCATTCGTGCGCGCGGCGCTGCGTCCCAAGAGGCGAAGTCGGTAGTGGCGTGAGCCAACACCGACCCCTCTGGAACAATAACGCGGTCAGGTCCCCCATTTAACACCTGTATAAAAGGTGCTTGACCCGGTCGTACGATCGTTTGCGCCGCCGCTAAAGAAAATGATTTAGATGCCGAATTAGATGGGGATAGCAGCACGCCTTCTGCACCCTTCCCCATTCGAAGGGGTTTACGGTAACGCAACGGTATCAACATCTGTGCTCCCGGCGGTACTTCTACCGTAGCAGCAACAACGGCAGTGACTGCGTTACCTGTAGGCGCGCTGGCCAACAAGGAAGGCAGGAACGCCATACGACGACCCCCCGGCATTTCTAAACAGTCCTGGTCGACTCGTATTTTCAGCGGCATCCGACGCAGGAAATCAGTACCGAGTAAGCATGGAACAGCTAGCGAGCGAGAGATTAACACAGGTCCTGCGGCGGTAATATTACCGATAGCGATGCTCACATCCACCTGGCCACAGATACCCATGCTTCCCCCATTCGCGGCGACACACGCATCATTAACCCTACGTATCTGCGACGCAGGGATGGACAACAGATGGAAAATAACATCAGAAATGATGGTGGCCGACGCGCCCGTGTCCACTAAGATGCGCACATCAACGCCGTCGATGGTACCTCGTACCGTCGACGAGCCCGAAGCCGCAGCTACCACCCTGCGAGCCAATTTTTTCCACTGCGTAGCAGAGCGCGTAACTGTAGCGGGGGAAGTAAATTTTTCCCGAGGAGTGTGAGAATGAGTGCGAATGGATGGGTGATGTGACAGGACCTGCCGGGTGTCCGATGTGTGCCGACTCGCCCGAGGTTGTTGCAGCTCCGCGGCAGGTGGAGGAGATGGAGGTCCCCTCGTCGGAGGAGGCGACAGCAGAGGCCGACAGCGGCAGTCACGGGCGAAATGGCCCCGTCTGCCGCACTTGAAGCAAGCCGCCGACGTCGGCCGGCGGTCGGACGACCCGGCCCTTGCACGCGGACGGCCCATGTAGTTGCCACGCTGGTCGCGCAGCCGCCGTCCCGGACTCTCGTGCTGAACAGCAGCAGCCAGCATGTCGTCGTCGCCCGAGTCGTCGGAGCAGTGGACCACTAGTCGTGGAGACCACCCCAAAGGTGGCCCGTCGATCTCCGGCTTCCCCGTCCACGCCGCCATCTGGTCCCAACGCCTGATATTAAATTTTGCGTCCAGGCAACGCGCCACCCATCGTGATGTAAGTGGTTCGTGGCCGCACACTGGCAGCGAAATCTTGAGTTCCTGAGCCAACTCCAGCATACGGGAGAGGATGAGAGGATCCAAATGGTCGGCCGTCGCGTCGGGGTAGGCAGCCATGGCCAGCGCCATCAATGCCCCCCGATAGGCCAACGGCGATTCCTCCGATGCTCGGCGACGTAACATAAATTTTCTGGTGGCTGACGTCGGTGGGTCATAGAATTCCGCCATCTCCACGAACGCGTCCCGCAGTGTCTTCTTCTTGGCCGCCGGAATGGAACGGAAGACCCCCAGAGAAACATCGTCGAGCAGTGTAGGTAGCGCTCCCAGTGCTTCCTCCTCCGTCCAATTGACGGATCTAAAAGCTGATTCAAAGCGCCATGTGAAAGCACTCCAATCACCTCCGGCGATGAATTCTTTGATTTGTGGAAGGCGATGTCCGCGGTGGCAAGCGCGCGCCGCGGGCGTCTCCGACTGGCGTTCCCGCTCTCCACCCGTATCAGACAAAATGGCGGCCGGCGGCCGCGTGGCGGTAGGCGCGCCCAAAATGGCGGCCGACGGCTCTGGCGCAGCTGCCCCACCCAAAACGACGGCGTCCTCCCGCGTAGCAGAAGGAATGGCGGACGCAGGTTCCTTCACCGGACTCCTTCCCACGGCGTCCAGTTGATCAGCAATCTGGCGGCCCGCGGCTGGTGAGGATGCCACGGCGGTCACCAGACTAAGCAGAATGGCGCGTAATGATTCGATCTGCTCCGCCATCAGCCGCCACTCGTCTTTTGTTCCTGCAGCGGTTACATCTGCCGTCGGTCGACGCTGAGAGACGTCGAGAGGTACATCTTCAACAGGAGGCATAGGGGCTGTAGCTCCCAACAGCTCATCTTCATCCGTCTCGACTTCCTCCTCCGATAGAGGCACAGGCAGGTTCTTTTTTCTGGGGTGCTTGGACATCTTGACGATCGTCCAAACAGTCGCAGAAGAACTTCTGACACCAATGTAATAATTCTCCGGAGACGGATTCGGAATCAGTCCTCTTTATTTTCACTTGACGGTACACTTGCTCCCACACGCTCCGTTGCTGGCAGACAACGTAGCGTCAGCGGACTCCCACCAGCTCCCACCGCGCACGTGGCACCCGGAGCCCCGTACGCGCGTGGCTCTCGCCCCCGTTCAGTTCCCAGACTCCCTCCTCGATCCTTCCTCTCTCTCCCTCTTAATCCCTTCGTCACGTGGTCCTCCCAGCCAATCCTCCATGGACAATCTCGACCGTTCTCGATGGTTCCCTGTCAATCCCGGGACCACGCCTCTTACCCGGGTCCCCATTGGCTGGGGTCCCAATTGGCTGGGCCAATCACTCCTGCTGACATGCCGTGATCACGCCGGCCCCACACTCCCTATCTCAACCCTTATTGGCTACAAGCAGGACCGGCAAGCCAATCCCCCACGTGAACCCACGATAGCTGTTATTACAACTGGATCCTTTGCATGGTCCAATGACAGCCCCTACTCCGTGTCTCTTGTGACAACGGCGACTCGGGTGACGACAAACAAACGCTGAGTGGAGAGTGCTGCCCCGTAGCATCGCAAGGGAGCTGGAGGCGGCTTGGCACTCCCCCCCCCCCCCCCTTCTGAAGACGGCACTGTTGTAGTCAAGCTAAGGGATGCAATTTACTCAATATTCACTGTGTCATGCCCCCCTCTTCCCCTCTGTGATTTCTTGTATGACCCCCCCCCCCCCTCCTCGTTTAATCATATCACGCGACACGGTTGTAGAACGTGTAAACACATTCCTGTGGAGGGAGCTGGTAGGAACGTTGGGTTGCTCGGTCAATGGCCAGGGTCAACGGCGGCGTGGTGTATTCCGCAAATATGCCCGACTGTGAGGGCGGGCACAAGCCGGCGTGAGTAGGTTAAACGTTGAGTTTTATAAGGGCACCACGGGGTGACCAGCCCCTCCCCACCTAGCCCCACCCCTCCCACCCCCCACCCTCCCCACCCAGCCCCTCCCCACTTAGCCCCTCCCCACCCTCCCCACCCAGCCCCTCCCCACCCAGCCCCACCCCTCCCACCCCCCCATCCAGCCCCACCCTCCCCACCCAGCCCCTCCCCACCCTCCCCTCCCCACCCAGCCCCTCCCCACCCAGCCCCTCCCCACCCTCCCCTCCCCACCTAGCCCCACCCTCCCCACCCAGCCCCTCCCCACCCTCCCCTCCCCACCCAGCCCCTCCCTCCCCACCCAGGCCCTCCCTGCACGACGGACGGACACAATAATCCCCTGTGGGCTGGTGTAACCAGGAGGTTCCTACCAGTATCATTCAGATGCATGCAGTAACCAGATTTTCACCTTGGGGTTCAGTGACACCGCGACACTCCGGTCTCATTTTGACATCGACCAGAAGAGGCGAACACCGCATTGCTTCGGTGTCACGGTTCAAACCGTGTGCGGGTACGTTTGCGAACTCGCCGAAGCCTTGATGCCAACATTCTCTCTCCGAACGTGGCGGTCTGCTGCTGTCTCTCCCACGACACGTAGGCCCTGACAAGAGGTGGGACGATTTACCCGAAACGGTCGCTTTTCTTGCATTCAATTCGGCGATAAAAGAAAGTTCCGCCTCCTGAAGGGCCGGGACGTGCACATCGGAGCCCGCGTCAATCAATCGCCACCGCCTCTCATCCTAATTCCGATGTGTCTCTCAATCAAAGGGTGGCGCCACTGACCGGCACCCACCCAGCAAACTGCGCCATCGCAAGGGAGGGCTCTGTAATCATCTATTTGGGGGGGGGGGGAGGAGGGAATTGCAGGTTGACAGAAATGACGGTAATAGCAGCACGCGTCTTCCCTGGACGTTGTTATTTCGGTTAATAAAAGGCACGGCCCGCTTCAAATTAGGTGATTTTGTGTGATTTGCTGGGGGGAGGGGGGGGGGAGTGGAGATGTCTTTGTGAACTCCTCCTCGCTACACAGCCCTGGGTGTTGGCTTCCCAATCCGCGTGCGCAAGGATTTTTTTTTTGGGGGGGGGGGAACGAGGCTTGTGATGTGACAGAATTCCCCGCGTGTCAAAACGAGAGACACCCCCCCCCTCTTCCCGTGGATGTCATTGTATCGGGGCAGCCCACCCAGCCGCTTGACGCGACAGCGATTTGCAGACGCGAAGTTCGGACGCCAAAGTCAACGCGCCGTCGTCTCTCGCTCCGGTGGCTTTGACAAGCGAACAAAACAAAAAAAAACCACTAACACCTCCTTCCCATTATTCTTTGGTTCTTTCGGTCCCGTCACAGAAACGACCTCTCTCTTTGTGCCGATATGTGTTTTCTCTCTGTGTGTCCTTGTGATGTCTGTCTGCTTGTATGTCTGTCTATAGTTTTCTAGTTAGATTTTTGTTGCTATTTCTTTTATGCCTGATGATGATTGCTTGTGTTGCAATCGAAACGTCGTAATATGCTATTATTTAATTTATTATTTTATCTTTAGACGTGACTTAACCGAAAGAACCAAAGAATAATTCCTGCAGTCACGTAAGCTCCAAAATTAAGATTGATACCTCCTTCCCATGTTGGTCTCTACAGTTCGGTTCGCCATCCTTAGAGCGCATCCCATCTGCAGCGTTGATTCGGTGCAAGCAAACTGTGGGCCGGTCAGGCTTGCTTGGACCTCCGCTGGTGAAAATTGCGCGATGTCCATAGGCAAGGACCTTTTCTGTAAGGAATGGCTCTTGGTTGTGTGAGGTCAAACTACCCTTCATCATACGTATTTTTTATGATGCAAGGTATATTTTAGAAGCCGTGTGTGTTCGGTGAGCTTCATGACCAGTTTCAAAGGTTATCAGAAGTGACACGTTTACTCTGCTTTGATGTGCCGCGCGCACAGACGCGTTTTGTTGTTGTTTGGATTTTTGTTTCATGATGTGGCGTGGTTTGACGTCTGTATCTCCTCGTGTTTGTGCTTTGGTAAGAGGGATCGTCTGACTCCGAGGTGAAGCCAATGATCTGCCGCTGAGAATGGTGATAATTTCAGCATTAATCTTGTTCATGAGACGTGATCTATCCACTACCGGTTAAAGGTCTCCCCTCTGTCGTTGACCTTTATCAGGATGCCTACAATGTCACAATCCATCTTGAATGCACGTGTGTTGAACTTCTTCCACCCCGCACGTAGCAACCCGTGCTCGTATTGCTATTGCACGTGACACTTATCTGATCGTTCCGTGTCCCTTATGGTCACACGCTCAGTCACGCTCCCTCTGTTGGCAGTCATGCCACCACGAGTCTTGTCAATGGACCATCATCCTGTTATCGCAATGTGTTCCCGTTATTTGGGCAACAATGAAGCATGTTACCAATTTGCGTTGGTCTGTGATCCGCGTGCTCTTCTCCCCGTCCTGGTGTGCGTGGGCTGCTTTGGACATGGATGCGCTCGGCATTTCCGTTCACATTTAAATTTAAAATAGAGCGGTGGTCAACTTTCGATTTAACACTTTCGTGACTGCAGGGATTCATCTTCTTGGTTCTTTCGGTAAAGTCACGTAAAAGGGAAGTAATAAAATAATAACAACAAAACATAATAAAATAATATAATTCTCACGACGTTTCGGTCACAACGCAAGCAGCCGTCCTCAGGTGAAGAATGAAACACCACCAAGCCAGGAGCGTATATTTATTATACCCTCCAACCCAGCTTAAATATACGCTCCTGGCTTGGTGGTGTTTCATTCTTCACCTGAGGACGGCTGCTTGCGTTGTGGCCGAAACGTCGTGAGAATTATATTATTTTATTATGTTTTGTTTTATTATTTTATTACTTCCCTTCTACGTGACTTTACCGAAATAACCAAAAAGCGGTGGTCAACTTTAAAGCAGCAACCCGATTAAAGTGGCACATTGCTCCTTCGTACGAAGCCAATTCTTAAAATATATATTTTTAAAAACTCTGAAATTAAGAGAAACACAGAATAACAAACGTACAACATAAACGATTTGAATAACGCCCTCGGAACGCATCGCCATGATTTTTGCAGCGCGATCTTATTGTGTATTGTTGAGATTGTGAGACCGAAAAAACATAATGCAATACAAGATGAAAGGAGGGGAAGTAGCAGGCACTGTGGGTGTCTTGGGGGTCCGGAAACCCCCACCCCACAGCATTTTGGACAGAACTCGCGGTGTGTTTGAGATTCCAGATTTTCTCTCTCTTCAAACAAGGCCACATAAAACACTGACCGTTCTGATGACAGAAACCTTAAAATGCACAACGGCGCACTAACAGTATTAGGCTCAGTAAACTTGTATTTAATTTTACCAGGTGAGGCCCACTGCTACACAGGCCTTTCCCAGAAGTGACCTGGCTATCACAAATGATAGCTTAACGAAGTGACTCATCATCATGTGGAAATGTATGGCAGCCAAATACTCTTAAGAGCATGTTTCTAAATATGGAGGGAAAACCCGAAGGACCCAGGGAAAGATCCACGCGACCACGGGGAGAACATGCAAACTCCAAATATACAGGCGTCAGTACTGAGTCTGTATCCAGTAGTTGCGTATATTTAACAACATAATAATAGTTATAGTAGAACTCCTCTTATCTGTCCCGAAGTGTGTCCCGAGGTGAAGTTGGCAGACCCATCAGCAATCTACCCAGTGACCACCGGAAACCATTCGCTAGTCTGACTGCCACTACTTCCACAGAGTGGCTCCGATCCTGAGGTGAGGCCCTATCTTAGGTCACGTGGGGGCCCAGCTGGACTCAAGGCTTAGGTATGGCAGCCGTGAACCGGTATGCAGTTCATTTGGATGGCGAAAAACTCATTGATTTTGTGCCGGACACCAAAACTCAATCTCAAGGCTGCACAGCACAATGATATTTAAAACACCCCTAGGCGGAGCTAAACATGCAGCTCTAATCCCACAGTTGCATTACATTTCGAAATTTTGCTAGGTTTATTTAATTTAGTGTGTTTCTCTCTCTCTCTCCCATCATTTTTGTCGTTTTTGCGCAGGCGCCGTGCCACTCATTGACATGCTAATTTCTCTACCCCCCCTCCCCCCTCTCTTTCTATTTAAGGCCTCGACACAGAGGCGTGGTTTCTCTGTGTGCCTATGTGGGTGTGTCTCTCTATGTGTCTCTGTGTTATCTCTCTCTCTGCTTATATGTCTGTCTATATGTCTCCGGTTCTTTGTTTTGTCTCTCTCTCAAATTTAGCATTCTCTGGAGAACGTAATCAACCAGGTACGGTATTGACTGTTATGTTAACCGACTCTCTGTGTTGTATTGCATTATATTTCTAAGTATACTAGGTTTGTTTTCTCTTTCATTTATACCTGATGATGATTGCTTGTGATGCAATCGAAACGTCGTATGCAATTATTTAATTTATAATTTTCTCTTTATACGTGACTTTACCGAAAGAACCAAAGAGTAATTCCTGCAAGTCACGAAAGCTCCAAATTAAGTTAGATACAACACAGCCAATGCTACACCAGCACCCTCATGAGGGTCGCCACCTTTTCCACAGGCAGCCCGAAACCAGACGTATTTCTCAGCCAGCTTCGGTCTATTAAACTTTGCAGCGCACTGTGATAAAGTTCAATGCAATACCAGTACCAAATCAATTCCTGCCACCAGAACACAGACGCCAATTCCCAGACTGCACCGGGTCACAAACCCAGACAGGTGGCATCCCTTCCCCCAAGTTCGCGTCATCCTCGCTAGGTGCTCCAGTGCATAGAGTATCGTAGTTTCTTGATGTTGTATTACCGATGTATGGCTGTATGTTGAGCTTTTGCACGATACGTAGCCAACCGTGCTAATCGGAGGTGTGGGGGGGAAGGACAACAAACTAAACACGAAAGCAGTTCTAAAGAAATGAGTTTTAAACCCATGTCATTTTAAGCACAGGCGATAATGAATATTACATTTGCAGTTGTGGAAAAAAACACTTCATGTTACCAAATGATTGTCCGAGATGTGAAATTTTACATTTTTGTAACTGTCAGTGACACAAATAATGGAAAGATGAAGCTGAGACATGATGGTAATGAGACATTTCTTCAATTAATGATGGTTCTCCTTTCAGATTACTTTCATAAACGAGTTATTTACCGTTTGGGAAATCTGAACATGTAGTTTTTCATTATTGCATCAAAACATAATTTGGGCTTTATCTTGTTTGAATTATCGATTTGTGTCATATTTGCACGTTCAAGGTTATAGGTTAGGTGGATCACCATTGGATTGGGGGTGGTGTGGGTTAAAATATTGAAAGCTGCTGGCTCATCTTAAGTTGCAAGAAAATCATCATCATTGTCGTCACGATTATCATAATTAATTCTCATAATTCATCACCTTCATTTGCTATGACCATCATCACCATTAGAGCCACGATAATCATCGCGATCATCACCTTTGTAATCATCTCCTCCGAAATCGTCAATGTCATCGTTGTGTTTACATTCCAGTAAGTAGCATGCCAATCGGTGGAAAGTCTTAAACTAAATGCACAGTGAATGCCAGGTTTAACTAACCTAACACGTGGCTTTTCCCGTAACTTATTTTTGGGTGAGGCCACGTAATGATCTGGCCACATATGCGTCATTAAGGCCCTCAACCTCCCGATATGGCCAAACAATTTAAGTTGCTGTCCATAGAAGCGTTCAATGCACCAATGGTTATTGTTTCAGCTCAACCATGCGGGTTAGCTGTAGAACAATTTATTGTCACGAGTACATATTTTGATAAATGTAACTGCTCAACCCGAACTGTTAATACTTTTGTAAAGGAGAGCCGACACAAGGTTGCAAGGGGTTCGTCCTTTATTCCTCTTCTCCCATCCACACCTGTCCCCAGCCGTCTCAATCTCGTTCCTGCCAAAGCTCCCCTCTTCCCGCCCGTTCTCCCCTTATATCTCCTCGATTACCCCCCCCCTTCTCCTGTCACTGCCCCACTAACCTTCCTATTGGTGGGAATCCTTCCCCTGACACCCCTATACAGTAAAACCTTGGATTGCGAGTAACTTGGTCTGCGAGTGTTTTGCAAGACGAGCCAAATTTTAAAATAAATATGAATTTGATAAACGAGCGAGGTCTTGCAATACGAGTAGTACGTGTATACGCTTTGTCTGCCGAGCGTCACGTGATCACAACTGATACACTAGTGCTTTGATATACGAGTGCTTTGGATTACAAACACGTTTCCGGAACGAATTATGCTCGCAATCCAAGGTTTTACTGTACGTTGATATTTGCATTGTCTTTGTACTGTTCGCATTTTGTGCGTGTTTTGGACTGACACTGGTGGTGAGACAAGGCCACAAGAAGGCTGTCTGGTGTAGTTCTAGATTTGAAGCTTTCGTGGCTGCAAGGATTATTTTATTTTATTTCCATTATTACTTTTATTAACTTTAAATTTTATTTTTTACCCACGTGACTTTACCGAAAAAACCTGAGAGTATGAGTCTGGTGTAGGCCAATCCGTTTTAAAGACAACGCATATAATATCAGAGCATGTTTGCTTGCATGTTTTTACCACAACTATGTGTGGTTAATGCAGACTGGATGCCTTGCAGTAGGTTATCTATTTGTTGTTTGATCATCTTGACACCTGACAATAGGTTTTCCCCTTTTATCTGGCAACAAAACAGGCGTTAAGTTGTTAAAACACCAAACTGAAATCTTTTACAAGGAATCGTGTCTGCATTGTTATATTTTAATACTGGCAAAGAAAGGTCCCATGTGATGAACCCTGCCAAATTCTCGCTTTAACACCTGTAGATAATGTGTTGCTATGTTGGGGGTGTGGGCGATGTTGCTCATGTGTAATCCCAGATGATAAAAACACATTTCTGTAATGCAAGCCAATCCCAGTTCATTTGTATATACTTTTTTTTGGGCCTGTAAATTACCAATTCACGTGACATGTTCTTGCTTTAGAAATCCAGATGAATGTGGATGCATGTTGTTGCAAATGCTGGTGATGGAATTGAAGAAAAACACATCAGAACATTGACATACTCTTTTTTTAAAAATCACAAGAGAAGAATCTACCGTAACTAATACTCGCACTTTAAACTGGACGACATTTTAGAATACCAATTAAAACGCTCACGTGTTCACGTGGCAACGTACATTAAAGTCGGATAACCCAGGGGACCCCAATCAACCAGCAGTCTCCTTCACTTATAAACGCATACAAAGGGCATCTCTGTAACGGTGCTTAATTGCCTTTACTTTGCCCACTTGACTCCTAGAAACATGAGGTCCCATGCCGTCAGACAAAATGCGCCACTAAAACCGGGAACAAACCCGCATGGAAAAGTTCACATTAATTTCAGCAACAAAGGTGAAAGGTTAACAAGTTTGCTTTTGGAAATGAGACTTGATCTCGAGCTACCCCTCCAACCCACCATGTTAGACATGATTGACCTTTATCCCCCGCCCCCCCCTTATATTATCACGAAAATATATATTGGAGCCTCTCGTGTCAACTGTGGAGCAGCTGCTGATGGTGGATGTGGCAGTCAATCGTACGCATGTTCGTTCAACTTCGTTCACAGCGTACGTAGCCAACCGTGTGAATCGGAGGTGCGGTAAAAAGCGAGGTGTGGTGACATCAACAGCCACGATGGCATCTCCATCGTGATAAAAAAAGGTAATTAATTCACATTTTACAATATTAAGCTGGTGTTTCAAATGACAATTATTCAATCCATTTGCCTAAAAGGCCTTTATGACGTTTTGCTGCCAGTTTATTTTTTTTCTTTATTATATCGTGCAGAATTAATTGTTCGCGACGAAGGAAGACACTGCGTGTGTATTATTATCGGGTTAGGATGGCAACAAATTTTATGTTTAAATTGTAACCATTAAACAAAGGTTGATTAGCTTTCTGCAGAACCCAACAATGCTGAAACATTGCACGTGGATGTGTATTCATCGCACGCCATTAAACCGCCACCATAATAATTATTCCTGAATACGGTCATGTCAGTAAAATGTATTCATCATAAAAAATATGAGAATTTTTTAATTACGTGCTTATTATTATATATTTAAGGAAATATGGGAAACCACACGAGGACTTTATTGTTTGTTTA